>NW_027266270.1:25434025-26059025 GCF_022045235.1 Haliotis cracherodii | reverse complement strand
CGGCGTAACGAGCGAACACCTTTACCACTTACCTACCGAACCGCCTCTGACATATAAACTGAACTGAAATGAAATTGATCCATGGATTTTATCAGCTTCCACCTCCTCTTTAACCTTCCTTCATCACATTTATAGAGCTTCATCGAAAGTGAACTTTGATTAACGATTCTTGAGCGAAAGTTTTCATTCTCGAGCTGGAAATTTTATTCACAGTTCACCCTCGAGGACATTAAGTAAATGTAGTTTGGGGTAATCGATTGAGGTAAAGATTACATAGGTTTTTAAACTATTTCATGTGTAGACAATCGGATGTGTAGACGTGCTCTGTAAACCACTTAGAATCGACATCAATTCTATCGTGACGATCCACAACCCACACCCATTAGTTCCGAATTCATCAGCTGATGTTAAACGATGAACGAGGTGATAATGTAATCAATAATCCTAAAAACAAAAACACTTTTGAAATGTTTTTGTCGGTGGGTAGATTGCTATTTACAAACACAGCATGTGCGGACTGTCGAAGTCCGGATTAACGGTACAAAGTGGGGTTAATCATTGGATCCGTCAGTCATCTCGAGTCCAGATTAGCAAAGTTCCATTTTGCCGAGATGAGGTATCACGGAGCTCGTGAGTGATGTCAGAGAGGGGGTTGAGGGGCCAGGCGTGTTTTCTCCTACACATAATCATAAGCTTACTACGTTCGTGAGTTGCTTCTTCGTGATCATGGTCATCACATTCTGAGGGTGCCCATTGGCATTAAGAATTAATGTGGGCTAATTCAGATAGCTTCCAAGGGTGCGTTCCGCGGTAACGCGTTAAACGACCTAATCAAATGAAGAAGTGCTACCGGATAGTCACACGCCTGATGTAGTTGCCGTAGGCACGTGTTTAGCACGTGATGCTCCAAACTGGTGTTGTCAATATGAGATGAGACAGTGTCTTGTGTGAGAACGAGAGTGGCCTTGTATGAGAATGAGAGTCATATTGTTCGAGAATGAGAGAGTATCCTCGTGTGACAATGAGAGGGACACTCTTTGAGAATGAGAGAACAGCATTGTGTAAGAATGAGAGAGTGGCATTGTTTGAAAATGAGAGAGTGTCTTGTGTGAGAATGAGAGCGACATTGTAAAAGAATGAGAGCGACACTGCAAGAGAATTAGAGTGATATTGTAAGAGAATGAGAGTGAACCTTGTATGAGAATAAGATATTGACCTTGTGTTAGGAATGATATTGAATGAGAATGGGAGAGTGGCATTTTGTTGGATAAAGAGCGGCCTTGTTTTGAGAATTAGAGTGATATTGAATGAGAATTGGAGAGCGGCATTTTGTTGGATAAAGAGCGGGCCTTGTTTGAGAATTAGAGTGATATTGAATGAGAATGGGGAGAGTGGCATTTTGTTGGATAAAGAGCGGCCTTGTTTGAGAATCAGAATGATATTGAATGAGAATGGGAGAGCGGCATTTTGTTGGATAAAGAGCGGCCTTGTTTGAGAATTAGAGTGATATTGAATGAGAATGGGAGAGCGGCATTTTGTTAGAATAAGAGCGGCCTTGTTTGAGAATTAGAGTGATATTGAATGAGAATGGGAGAGTGGCAATTTGTTGGATAAAGAGCGGCCTTGTTTGAGAATTAAAGTGATATTGAATGAGAATGGGAGAGCGGCCTTGTTTGAGAATTAGAGTGATATTGAATGAGAATGGGAGAGTGGCATTTTGTTGGATAAAGAGCGGCCTTGTTTGAGAATTAGAGTGATATGGAATGAGAACGGGAGAGCGGCATTTTGTTGGATAAAGAGCGGCCTTGTTTGAGAATTAGAGTGATATGAATGAGAATGGGAGAGTGGCATTTTGTTGGATAAAGAGCGGCCTTGTTTGAAAATTAGAGTGATATTGAATGAGAATGGGAGAGCGGCATTTTGTTGGATAAAGAGCGGCCTTGTTTGAGAATTAGAGTGATATTGAATGAGAATGGGAGAGCGGCCTTGTTTGAGAATTAGAGTGATATTGAATGAGAATGGGAGAGTGGCATTTTGTTGGATAAAGAGCGGCCTTGTTTGAGAATTAGAGTGATATGGAATGAGAACGGGGAGAGCGGCATTTTGTTGGATAAAGAGCGGCCTTGTTTGAAAATTAGAGTGATATTGAATGAGAATGGGAGAGCGGCATTTTGTTGGATAAAGAGCGGCCTTGTTTGAGAATTAGAGTGATATTGAATGAGAATGGGAGAGCGGCCTTGTTTGAGAATTAGAGTGATATTGAATGAGAATTGGAGAGTGGCATTTTGTTGGATAAAGAGCGGCATTGTTTGAGAATTAGAGTGATATTGAATGAGAATGGGAGAGCGGCATTTTGTTGGATAAAGAGCGGCCTTGTTTGAAAATTAGAGTGATATTGAATGAGAATGGGAGAGTGGCATTTTGTTGGATAAAGAGCGGCATTGTTTGAGAATTAGAGTGATATTGAATGAGAATGGGAGAGCGGCATTTTGTTGGATAAAGAGCGGCCTTGTTTGAGAATTAGAGTGATATTGAATGAGAATGGGAGAGTGGCATTTTGTTGGATAAAGAGCGGCCTTGTTTGAGAATCAGAATGATATTGAATGAGAATGGGAGAGCGGCATTTTGTTGGATAAAGAGCGGCCTTGTTTGAGAATTAGAGTGATATTGAATGAGAATGGGAGAGCGGCATTTTGTTAGAATAAGAGCGGCCTTGTTTGAGAATTAGAGTGATATTGAATGAGAATGGGAGAGTGGCAATTTGTTGGATAAAGAGCGGCCTTGTTTGAGAATTAGAGTGATATTGAATGAGAATGGGAGAGCGGCATTTTGTTGGATAAAGAGCGGCCTTGTTTGAGAATTAGAGTGATATTGAATGAGAATGGGAGAGTGGCAATTTGTTGGATAAGAGCGGCCTTGTTTGAGAATTAGAGTGATATTAAATGAGAATGGGAGAGCGGCATTTTGTTGGAATAAGAGCGGCCTTGTTTGAGAATTAGAGTGATATTGAATGAGAATGGGAGAGTGGCAATTTGTTGGATAAAGAGCGGCCTTGTTTGCGAATTAGAGTGATATTGAATGAGAATGGGAGAGCGGCTTTGTTTGAGAATTAGAGTGATATTGAATGAGAATGGGAGAGCGGCATTTTGTTGGATAAAGAGCGACCTTGTTTGAGAATTAGAGTGATATGGAATGAGAACGGGAGAGCGGCATTTTGTTGGATAAAGAGCGGCCTTGTTTGAGAATTAGAGTGATATTGAATGAGAATGGGAGAGTGGCATTTTGTTGGATAAAGAGCGGCCTTGTTTGAAAATTAGAGTGATATTGAATGAGAATGGGAGAGTGGCATTTTGTTGGATAAAGAGCGGCCTTGTTTGAGAATTAGAGTGATATTGAATGAGAATGGGAGAGCGGCCTTGTTTGAGAATTAGAGTGATATTGAATGAGAATGGGAGAGCGGCATTTTGTTGGATAAAGAGCGGCCTTGTTTGAGAATTAGAGTGATATGGAATGAGAATGGGAGAGCGGCATTTTGTTGGATAAAGAGCGGCCTTGTTTGCGAATTAGAGTGATATTGAATGAGAATGGGAGAGTGGCATTTTGTTGGATAAAGAGCGGCCTTGTTTGAAAATTAGAGTGATATTGAATGAGAATGGGAGAGTGGCATTTTGTTGGATAAAGAGCGGCCTTGTTTGAGAATTAGAGTGATATTGAATGAGAATGGGAGAGCGGCATTTTGTTGGATAAAGAGCGACCTTGTTTGAGAATTAGAGTGATATTGAATGAGAATGGGAGAGTGGCATTTTGTTGGATAAAGAGCGGCCTTGTTTGAGAATTAGAGTGATATTGAATGAGAATGGGAAAGCGGCATTTTGTTGGATAAAGAGCGGCCTTGTTTAAGAATTAGAGTGATATTGAATGAGAATGGGAGAGCGGCCTTGTTTGAGAATTAGAGTGATATTGAATGAGAATGGGAGAGCGGCCTTGTTTGAGAATTAGAGTGATATTGAATGAGAATTGGAGAGTGGCAATTTGTTGGATAAAGAGCGGCCTTGTTTGAGAATTTGAGTGATATTGAATGAGAATGGGAGAGTGGCATTTTGTTGGATAAAGAGCGGCCTTGTTTGAGAATTAGAGTGATATTGAATGAGAATGGGAGAGCGTCCTTGTTTGAGAATTAGAGTGATATTGAATGAGAATGGGAGAGTGGCACTTTGTTGGAATAAGAGCGGCCTTGTTTGAGAATTAGAGTGATATTGTTTGAGAAAGAGAATAGCTTCATGTGAGAATGAGCGAGTGTCTTGTTTGAGAATGAGATTGATCTCAAAAGATGAGAGAGTAGCCTTGTGTTAGAATAAGAGTGGCCTTGTTTGACAGAGTGATATTGTTTGAGAATGAGAGTGATATTGTTTAACAGTTAGCGTGATACTGTTTGAGAATGAGAGTGATATAGTATGAGAATGAGAGACTTGAATTGTGTGAGAATTAGCGTGGCGTGGTTTAAGAATGAGGGGGATATTGTGTGAGAACGAGAGTGATATTGTGCGAGAATGAGAAGAGACGAGTGAGAATATGAGCGATGTGCGAATATATGCGTGATTTGGTTTGGGGTCAAACACACTGGAACAGACACACTAATTGGAAATGTTACAATTATCGACCAACGCTGAGTACAAAGAAACAAGTATTACGGTTTAGCCGACTTTACTGCATTATATAACTGTTTTCTGTACTCCAAATAAGTCATTATATAACTGTTTTCTGTACTCCAAATAAGTCATTATATAACTGTTTTCTGTACTCCAAATAAGTCATTATATAACTGTTTTCTGTACTCCAAATAAGTCATTATATAACTGTTTTCTGTACTCCGAATAAGTCACTATATAACGGTTTTCCGTACTCCAAATAAGTCATTATATAACGGTTTTCTATACTCCAAATAAGTCATTAAATAACGGTTTTCCGTACTCCAAATAAGTCATTAGATATCGGTTTTCTGTACTCCAAATAAGTCAAATGTGATTCTGACGTGACCAAGATCAATCAATATTTTATGCGAATCTACCGTAGAACACCAAGTTAACAAATCACATCAAATGATTTGTTTTGCTCGAAACATTCGCGTATTAATCACGGTAAAAGCTCTACGTTAGGCTGTTATTAGATTTTATGTCAAATGGTCCTCGCACTATTTATAAAAAAGGGGAGGATCTTCACGCTATAACCTTATACAGAAACACCAAGATTGCACATTATCTAGCAAATAGGATTTTGTCACAATTAGATTGAAGCACATTTCAATAACGTTTTTTCCAATTCCGTATTGGGAAACATTCTTCAGTTGATCGGTCTTTTTTGACAAACCCACATAGCTGTCTGACGGAACTGACGTAAAGCCAGTATCCCCAGCCAGCTGTAAGCCCTAACACGCAAGACTGGCACTCGTTAACTTAAGTTGGAAAATTTAATTAGGCTCAGTTCTTCTAACCAAGAAATGAAATCGATTGAAGGTGTAAGCAGTCATTAATAGATAGTTCCTTACACACGACTGACGCTTCGTTCAGCGTTAAAGCGTTACATCAGCGAGGCAACTTGACGGTATATCACAGCTTTGTGGTTTAATCCTGGTTTATAACAATCAGATAAAGCTATTTCTGTGATGAGCGCATGTAAGCGTTACGTGAGTTACTTCAAAGCAGTTGATGTACTTAAAATCCTTTTCCGTTTTTACTATATGCGTGACGGATTTTCGACTTTATCCGCGGAGTGGTCATGCGAAAGGAAGTTCGGTGAGTCGGCGTGGAGTTGAGTTCTTGGTAATACCATCGCCATTTTAATTGGTTTTCCGCTGAAGCATGAAATACTGTTATACAGGTGAGAAATCCGGAAATAACAGTAGAAAATTTACCCTATCATCATTCGGTGCATATAATGTTGAGGGCTTAACTCAATCGTGACAAAGATGAAAGGGAAATAGAAATTTAAATAAAATGTACTTTAACGTACTCAAATCAAAGAATACGTTTTGGTTAGGTTGAAAAGGGTTTGGTTGGGTCAGGGAACGATATATCGTTGACGCGGTAGAGTTATTTGTTTGTTATTGTGTTGTGAGTGAGTGAGCTTGGTTTAACCCATTTTGAATAATCATGGCGTATCGGATTGAAGTGAGAGGAAAGCCCGACGTGATGCAGGTCTTAGACATTTGACACATTGTTGAAACCCAGGACCATGGGTATGGTGCTGTCAACGTATCCACATAATCAGGTAGGATCTGGGATTCAAACCCTTGATAATAGGTTCTGCACATCCAAGGGACGAAACTCTGCACAGCGAATTGCGGCCCCTTATTGGTGTGACATCAATGACGGGGTGAGGTGAGGTGAACTGGGGCTATAAACCATGAATCTAGACAAGGCAAACAAGAGACTAAACGCATGAGCAACGATGTACGCCATCAGGTTACGATGAGCCGAGGCATCCGACCATCGGTTTGGTCAAACATGAGATACAGTTGCATGGGCGGATACAGCTTTTTTGAAAAGGTGTGTGTGTGCACAATTAAGATCTATTTATTGTCTTTGTTGGTAATTTGTACAGAAATAAAGGTTTTTTTCGAAATAAAAACGGGTGCGCGCACCCCCTCTTCCCCCCCTTCCCTGTATCCGCCCATGAGTTGAAGTATTCTGATCCTGATTTTACACAGGGTGAAAAGAAACATGAATATTCTATTATGAGACAGTCCTTGGAGGGGTGAGTGATTATGGTTTTACGCCGCTGTTAGCAGTATTCCAGCAATATCACGTCGGGGGACACCAATTTCCAATGTGGGGAACGAACCTGGTCCTTTGGCGTGGCGAGCGAAAGCGTTTACCACACAGTCCCGTGGTGGAGAATCCCTACGTTTGTCTCAGCTGATAACTTGACATGGCTGATAACATTCATACTTACTCCCTTAAGATAGGCAGTTGATCCGCATTTATCTTAGTATTTCATCTTAGTATTGTGTCTGATCTGTGTTTGTCACAAGTTCAGAGGGTGAGGTGATTATCTGTGTGGATAGCAAACAATCACGATGAGACGCGATTTTTTACTTGACACGAAACCTCTCTGCTCAAACCTGTCAAACCCTGCATTGAGCGTCAAGCGAATGTTGTGTTCTTGAGCCAATCCGACGTCAGGTTTCTCCCACGATTCGTCTTCCCTTTTCTACCACCTCAACACAGAAGACAATTATAACCTCGATAGTACCTCTCTAAAACGACAGAGTGAATAAGATATCCACAGAAACAAAAGAGCGTGGCATTCATTATCTCCATTCGGAACTACCTGTTTAAGTTCTTTTTTTTGATACATAAAGCAGGTATGCTGATCCATATGCTTCGCTCGATCGGACAATGGTTACCTGACGCAAGATCCTATAGAGGGATGAAGGAATGGCAGTTTGTGAATGGGGCAGAGTGTGTCACAGTTTGTGAATGAGGGAGAATGAGTGACAAGACGATGTGACACACGGAGCAAGTGAATGAGTGTACGTTGGTGAGTCTCGTGGCAATACATGGGGCAGTGTAGGCGAGAAAGAACCCACGGATTTCTGATGTGTCCAAGGGACATAACTCTGCATATTGATTCTGGAGTAGAGAAACCCGATGCCTCAGGGTCGATCCTGTCTTCAGGTGCAACTTGTAACAAAACCAGTAGAATTAACTTAACCATCGGTCATAAGCGTCTCGATTCATGCTTTTAGAGAACTCGATATATAAAAGAATTTTTGAATTGTAAATTGTCGATTATAATAAAGAATGGGAAATATGAAACGTCGACACCAGAGAATAACCAGTCTCGATTATCTGCCAAAACATATTCCATTCGGTGTACAAGGCCAATCATATCTATACACTTATCCAGGACAATCCCGTCCGATGCTGGAGTTTCTGGATCCCAGTGGCGTAGAAGGCTTCCTCGTGGTGGTGTAAAAAGTCCTCCACAGCAAAAACGACCTCATCACCATTTGCACAATGCTTTCAGACAGATCTATTGTCTTTTGGGGAAGAGGTAGAAATCTGACAGTGTCAAATCTGGTTAATACGGAGGATGTTCAATGAGTTCAAGGCTACTGTCATGTATTGCAACAATGGCGACAACAGACATGTGCATAGTCACACCTTTATTGACTATTCCACGACATTTAACAGTGATATCCTCACACAGTTGCCTGAGCAGATTAGCATCATATTGGCCATTAATGGGCTGAACATTTGGGAGACAGTACACCAGAAGGGACTCCAGAAAACCAAAGCAATCACCTTTGCAGCTGATGGAACAGAAGTTGCCTTCTTCATCGGAGAAGTTAGGTGTTCCCACTGTGTAGACTGTTGTTTAGTTTGTTTAATCTCAAGTTGGCAGTGTGATTCTTCCATGGTTACAAATCGCTCAACAAAATCATCTGAGTCTGCTTCCGTTATCCATTATTGTCGTAAGAGGCGACTAACGGGATCGGGTGGTCAGGCTCGCTGACTTGTTTGATATATGTCATCGTATCCCAGTGGTGTAGATCGATGCCCATGGTGTCAATCACTGGATTGTGTGGTCCAGACTCGATAATTTACAGATCGACGTCATATAGCTGTAATACTGCTGAGCGCAACGTTAAACAACAAACAAAGAAACAAACAATAAATGCAGCATGTAGGCACGACACGTATTGTACTTAAGACAATCAAACTGTTAAGGGCGTACTAATTCAACACAAATTAAAATCTCTGAAAACCCCATGTAGTCCACTTTAAACCCAAGTATACACCAGTTCACTTCATGTCTTCAAATAATATAAAAGATTTTTCTAGAACAAAAAATACAACAAAGACGAATTGACAATTACTTTTGCTTTTGAGCATAATAATCAAACGCATCTTAGCATTATTCACATAAAAATAATTTTCTTTACAAAAGGTGGAGTTATTAACCTAATGCATCTCTCTCCTATATCGTCCAATGGAGCTGGGGCTATTAACAGTACGAGATCACGCACAGCTTGCTGCGATAATACCAAGCTCTCACAATAAGGTTAATCAAGAGCAGATCTGAAATGTTTCTGACCGTGGCTCCAACACTGTATCGATTGACTGCGAGTCTGCAGTCTTGTTCGAACGCTTGCCAATATGCAGGTTCATTGTTGGATAAAGACGCTACTGTCACCGTAGTCAGTACGATACCTCCCCGTAATAATTCACTTAACGACGATATATCGCCTCGGAGTGAGTGAGGGACTGAGTTTGTTTTTACGTCGCTTATGGCAATATCCCAGCAATGGGCTTCACAAATTAAACCCAAGTTGGAAATCGAACCCGAGGCTACAGCGTTACGATCGAACGCTTTAACCACTAGACTACCCCACGGTCCGCGTAGCTTGTGTACAGTTTCCGAGTTTCATGTGGGAGAAAAACCAACGTGACAGGTGTCGTAGATGTCTACCAAGAATGATGTTCAGGGAGAACGTTGGATTCGAAATAACGATCAGTGGATCCATGCGTAACTAAGGGACGTAAATCTACAAACGATATTGCGACACCATAGATAACAGGCCGATACAAGATCGATCCATTTCCTGTTATAACAAAATCCATTATCAAATATGCATAAAGGGTATGTAAACACGACAGATCATTGACATACAATGATGAACATTGCGCCTCGTGTCAGAATGGTTGATCCGTGTCTAAAAGTAAGTTCACAAATGTTAGAAAGGTCATTCGGACTATGTTCGGATGTACATATCGTGAAATATTAATGATTTATGTCAATACATCACAAGGCAAATAAGTAGGACGACTCGGGATCGTATTGATTAATCGTTTGACCAATATAGATGTAATGTAATAGCATTTCAGCCATGATTAAAATAATCCCATAGACTGTGCACGTGGTAAACCTATTTTATCATCCTACATTATCCGCTGTATGTTTCCATTCTGTTATGATAAAAACTCATTCAATAACACAAAAAGGTTAATTTCTGAAGTGAAGTCACCACCTCAGTCACTCCCATCTCTAGCTTTCTGTCGTTCTTTATAGCGTCGTTTCATTTCGCAATTGGCACAATACGAAGACCTGTGAATATCCGGGATAGAATAGAACTTCAGAAACCCATGCTTGCCGTAAAAGGCGACTATGCTTGTCGTAAGAAGCGACTAACGGGCTCGGGTGATCAGGCTCGTTGAATTGGTTGATGCATGTCATCGATCAGATCTTTTAATGCAATATTATGGCTCTCTATAAACAAAGCTCTCGTATTGGTGTTGTAAATCTATACAGAAAAAGCAAATGTATGTATTGGTTTTCAAGCATCTAAATTGTTAGAAGGACTATGGAGATACCTTCAATCCGACTAATCACAAGTACATCAATCTCAATTAGGATCAGATCTTATAATGCAATATTATGGCTCTCTGTGTAAAGAAAGCTCCCGTATTGGTGTTGTAAATCTATACAGAAAAACAAGCGTACGTAGTGTGTTTTAAAACATCAAAGTCTCTATAATGACGGGATACCTTCAATCCGACTAATCACAAGCACTACATCAATCTCAATTAAGATCTGAAAATACAATCCGATATCGTATTACAGTAGTACGTCTACAAAGAAAAAGCGTATGTACTGTTTTGCCTGGTATCATGGCGATGTGATGGTGATTCATAAACACATGCTCATGATATAGACGGAATCGTACAATCGACTCTGCTTTGTGCAGAGATTTTGTAAGTTGATGGAATTATTATTACGTACAGATTAAAATATTGTAATGACTAGATAAACGTTGCTTCATGATATCACCTATTCGCGAACACCGGCTGTCGTCAGAGATTTCTAAAGAAGATGGAAAGGGTCTTGTCGGTTTTATTTCACACAAATCACAATATGGTAAAAGAAATCTTGACCGCAGACTACTGTGCCTTTGACAGAATTTAACAGTTGGATTTACGAGCCATATAATTATTGCATTGGAGAATGTATCGCAAATCAGAGATTGTGGCTTTTTTATTTACAGAACCTTAGAAAAAATGTCATTTGCCTAGAAGAACATTAACAAAATGTTGTAAATGAATCCTCACATAAAGCAAAGCCCTGTAACTATTGGATATATTAATCTGAGAACTGGCCAGGGAGTTGAGGCAAATTATATCCCTCAAAACCAGGAACATCTTTTGTCCCAGAAACACATTTTGTCTTGACTATTCAGATATAAAAAATCCTTTGTTGGCGACACTGTAAAACATTCCCTTATTTTATCCAAAAAGTACAGTACATGTGTAGCAACTTTACAATTCCGCCGTTATCACAATTCCACAAAGCGTAATAGTGTATAATAACAGCTGTATGTTTGTTTTAGAATAACGACGTACACTTGACCATGAAGCTGCTATCACGGGCAACGCACAGAGCCTAACAAGAGGACAATACCGTGTTTGAAAGCCATTAACGGCATATTTGACTCTTCAAACAGAGATCTGTCTAGTGCTTGCTAAACAGAAAAATGAGACAAATGTGACATTGTAGAATGCATCGCACTTCAGCTCAACGTTACACGAGTCCTTGAGAGATATTGACTTACTTCCTACACAGGCTAGCCTCGTTGTCACGCTTGCAGCATGCACTCGCGGGGCCAATCCGTGTGATGGTTGTGCACAATGCAGATGCAGAGATGTTGCACATGTCAATGCGCTTGTGTTGCACATGTCATTGTACTCGTGTTGCACATATCGATCTCCCCCGCCGTAATTACAGGTAAGACTACTAGACGTAATCTGCATGTATATGAATATGTATTAATTTTACATTACCTATATCAATAAGCCGCCTCCGTGGTCTGGTGGTAGAGCGTCCGCCCGGAGTGCGGAATATCGGGGGATCGATCCCCGGTCAAGTCATACCAAAAGATGGTTGCGCTTGCTGGCGTTCGACATTAAGGGGCTAAAACAAGGACTGGTTGGCTCGGAGTCAGTACACTGTGTCTGAGTGGGGTATTCATGTTAAACTGCGGCATGGTATCTCAGTGGGCTAGCACAACACACGTGCATGCACGTTTCTATATAAGCTATAAAAGCGACGTTGAATTTGCACGTTTCTATATAAGCTATAAAAGCGACGTTGAACCCCATTTCACCTCACCTCTATGAACATGTAGTTACTTATAGTTAATGTATACGTTACGTATATACATAAGAGTAAACTTATAACTTCCTTATAAGGCGCTACTTCCTGGCGTTGACGTTTTATATTTTCTTGAACTGGTGTTCTGTGGTCCCCGCGCGTCACCATAAGCTCAGTAGCATTTTACAATAATACAATAATGCCGAGGTAACTACGAAAGTAATGTTTGGTCCGGGAATTATTAAAACTGTCCCAACTGTGTTGCAAAACGAAACTATACAGAATTTCTGCACTTGTACATTCCAGGCGTAGATCAAAATTAAACATTTCGTTTTTCGTTTCAAGAAAAACAATAAATGTACTATCGTTTCACAAGATAACCTCGTCCATCACTTGATTGTCTGGTTTGTTTACAGGCCGTCGCATGGCCGGAGTACTTTGTAAAAAGCAATGGCCTAAAATGCAGGATGCCCTGATGGAAACATTAACAACAAACACACTTAATTGTGCACCTGTCAAGCGCTCCATTCAAACTTGCTTTTTGTAGCTTCAGTGGTATTAAGGTATCCCGTTGCCACTAACCATTTAGGCTTTAATATTCCTGATAACAGACCTCAGCAAGCATTGTTTTTTAGTGTATGATTTGAACCAAGTATGTTGTTGTTTCTTGTCACAATCTACAAACGTTTATTTGTAAGAAACACACACACACACACACACACACACACACACACACACACACACTCACTCACTCACTCACTCACTCAAACACTCACTCACACACTCACTCACTTACTCACACACACACTCACTCACTCACTCACACAAATATAAACACAGCACAATATCACACACAATCCACACTCACTAACACACTCACTCACTAACACACTAACACACTCTCTGTCTGTCTGTCTGTCTGTCTCTCTCTCTCTCTCTCTCTCTCTCTCTCTCTCTCTCTCTCTCTCTCTCTCTTTCTCTCTCTCTGTAGACCCTCTCCTCCCCATCAGCGACATCAGTAGCATTTATTAATTATGCTGAGTCAGCTACAAAGAAGTCTTTGGGTCACTCTGTCTGTCTCTCGGTCTGTCTGTCTGTCTGTCTGTCTCTCTCTCTCTCTCTCTCTCTCTGTGGACCCTCTCCTCCCGATCAGCGACATCAGTACCATTTATTAATTATGCTGAGTCAGCTACAAAGAAGTCTTTGGGTCACTCTGTCTGTCTCTCGGTCTGTCTGTCTCTCTCTCTCTCTCTCTCTCTCTGTCTCTCTCTCTCTTTCTCTCTCTCTCTCTCACACACACACACTCACACTCAACACACACACATACACTCGCGCTCATACAAACATACACCGTAATACACTTCGTTGTAAAGATTATACCACTTCATGCACTAATCAATAATTCCTCATATTTCGAAGGAAGAATTTACACCTTCTTTAACACGTGGGTACTTTAATGCACACGCACATGCACATGCACATGCACACGTTCACAATATCACAGGAATTCCTAAAAACGCGGTTCTCTAAAATGTTTCTGGAGAAGGCACATTCGCGCCCGTGCACCCAAATAGACAACGATCGGGGAGCCCATCATACTCATCCACTACTGAAAGTAGCGAGTAATTGAGTCGGTAGTACTAGAGGGATCCCTCAAAAATAACACAGATGTGCACACTGCCTGATTTATTGAGTGCTACATAAAACAGACCAACAAGTTGATAACCAACTCGTATCAGACCGAGTTTCGATAATATCCCAGCCCGCGTGATGGGGCTCATTTCTGGTAGCATAAACGAGGACGGGTTTACGAAACTATGACGTTTTGATGCCGTAAACGAGTCTGAAATCTGCCGGACGTTGTCCATTGCGACAACATTATGGTAATTGCGACATTCCAGGGCCAGGAGTTTTATGACTTGCACGATTTGTCCAACTGATAGCGCAGATTAACTCTACAGAACATTATGGCGATTCTGGCGTTAGGAGACCCAGTGGGACACCATCAGACAAGAATAGTTCCCTGAAAAATAGTGTCAATAAGACTGAATGGTTATCTGGAAACATAGCGTTAATGTAAAAAGCGATTTCTGCTGGGGCATTTGACATGTGGCTAATACTGCCTATAAATATTTATCTCACCCTCGTGAAGAGACTGGGACTGAAAACGGTGAACTTTCTAAAGCACTTGCACAAGATGAAGCTTTCCAACGACTGTTTAAATATTGAATCCAATTTAGAATTTTTACTTTAATAAACAGCTGATAGCAAATTATTTCCACAGTAAATGGAATGGCTGAGGAAGGGATCTGTCAAGCACACATATGATACTTTAACACGATGATACGAGCGTGGAAGGAGCAAGCGGTATTTATGTTTGGGGATCACATTTAGTTGAAGGATCATAAAGCAGGACTAGGTGGAGTATACTCGTTCTACTTAAACGTAATGTTCTGATGAAGGCTATCACAACCTAGATAGCTCTTTAACATAACAGGAAAGCTATTTAAAGGAAACCAAAGTTAGAACGGAAACAACAAGGAATCAGCTGGAATCCGGGCATAAAACCATTTATTACAAGTAACCATACGTCTTTAAATTCTATGATAAATATAAAACGTCAACGCCAGAGAATACTTAGTCTAGGTTATCCGACGAAACAGGTTCCATTGGGCGTAAAAGGCAAAGGAGAGGTGAAAATTCCATGAATGGGTCACTGAAAATCAGTGATGACACCAGGTGTTCGCAAAAATGGTCATCATGTCCTGTCCTATCGGTAACACCTACCACTCACATAATTTACAAAAAAAAGTAGGTGTTCGTTGCCTGACCCGCACAGCAGTACTTAACGACGGCGGCCTGTAAACGATTGGGAGTTACGACAACACACGATGAATCAATCATCACCAAGAGACTTATGACAGGAGACGAGGTACCAAACATTTCAAAAGATTTAAGATTAAGCAAGAAGTACTAAACATCTCAAAGAGCCTTATGGTTAAGCAGGAAGTATCAAACATCTCAAAGAGCCTTATGATGAAGCACGAAGTACCAAACATCTCAAAGAGCTGAATGATTTAGAAACATCTCAAAGATTCCGATGATTAAGCGGGAAGTACCAAACATTTCACAGAACCTGATGATGAAGCACGAAGTAACCAGACATAAACGCTCATGTCGCAGAATGGCCACCCATTGTAGGCACCACAGTTGTTTTATATGCCAAGCATATTGGGCCGCAAACTTAACCAAACACATGTAATGTGCACAACTGCTTCAAATCCCCTCGCCAAGAACTCATACTATAACTACACATGGGCCCAGTGGATGATAAATCACAAGCACAAGGACAAGCGCGACAAAAGGGAACCCCGGGAGGACATAAAGCAATGTTATGTTGGGACGGGAGAGACAACTTTCATCCATGCAGCTGCCATCAATACCCAGAATCCCGCGCACGCTACAAGTAGTCCCGCCCAGACGACAAGGGAGTTAACTGACGGGAACCGACGGGAGAAAAATCTCATTTCCATGATTTATAGATATGCACGAAATTGTTAGTGCTTATCATTCCATAACTATCAAGCCTTACATCAAAAGCAAGGAAACCCATGCATGAAGTTAAAGGTCACCCGTTACGTCACAGGATGTAGTTGGACGAGGATCCAGTAAACCTCCCAATATGCAACATGATTTATGAAGACCACCTCGCCAAACACAACTAACACATCCAAGCTCAGACACAAAATCGCCGCAGGATTTGCCATTCGCTTGATAATTTTGTTAGGAAGGCGATATTTCACGTTTATGGCGCCGGATACGCGACCGATTAGCTTTGGAACTACAAAAGCAATCACATTCTTCATCTCCCACAGCTTCGTGATTTGTCTCCTTACGCCATCGATCTGTCAAAACACCTAAGCTAGAAAACTTTCGTACGCGTTAATCAGAATCGTAATTTTGCTGTAAAGGCAAAATGGTATAATTTGAAAAAAAAAGTTTCTCCGCTGAATAAGCGATTTTTAACTTCAATTTATCCCCGTGTCCTCTTTGGCCCAATGAAATTAGTTTCGACGCCAGGTATTTATGAAGACTCTCCATTAGAAGCGCCGTCAGTTTGGTTCTGCCTCTGTATCCGACAACGTGGACGTTAACGTTCACAAAGACATCCCATAAATGATCAGCGTTTTTTTGGCATGATTTATAACGCAGGCAAAGGCAACAAATGTCACGTGGAATACGAGGCCTATGCCTCTTCTGGACACGTGACTAATGATTACTTCAAACATCATGTAATAACTAGATAAAAATTGCTTCATGATATCACCTTTTTGCGAACACCGGCTGTCGTCATTATTTAAAAGTGATTCAAAAACACAAGCTCATGATATAGTCGGAATCGTACATTGGACTCTGCTTTCTTCAGATAACTTTTATTTTTATGGAATTATTATTATGAACAGATTAAAATATTGTAATGTACGGTGGACCATAAGGGACATGAAATGTTTTCTATATTTTCATTTTAGTTTTGACATTTTCGCTTTTGTTTTTGACATTTTCGTTTTTGTTTTTGACATTTTCATTTTAGTTTTTGACATTTTCGCTTCACATTTCAGCGATTCAATAGCTACTTGAAAGTACATTTTCCATGTTTTCGGTTGTTTTTATACGTGATTTATCACATATTTGTATGACAAATCGTGTTAATTTGCAAAAGGTTACCATAAAAGTAAGTGAAATATCAAAATATTGAAAAACAGACTTTCCACCGAGGTGGAAAGGTTACGATAACAGTAAGTGAAATATAAAAATATTGAAAAACAGACTTCATGTCCCTTATGGGCCACCGTAGTAATGACTAGATAAACATTGCTTCATGATATCACCTTTTCGCGAACACCGGCTATCGTCATTTTTTTATAGTGATTCATAAACACTTTCTCATGATATTGTCGGAATCGTACAATTGAGATCTTTAGAGATTTTGTAAACTTATGAAATTATTATTATGTGCAGATTAAAATAAAAAATGCAGCAATGTCAATCACATTAGTGTCAAAAGGGATATAAATGATTTCATTGGATTTATCAAAAAGGACATGATCATGGAAGAAGACACAAGATTGACAGCCGCCGTGGTGTAGTGTAGTATAGTCTGCCCACACTGTAGGAGGTCGGTGATCCGCTCCCCGTCCGCGTTAAGCGCTCGGCATTAACCGGATAAAACATGGATTGGATACCCCACACACAGTACACTGACTCCGAGCCAACCAGTCCTTGTTTTATCCCCTAAATGCCGATCTCCAGGCAGGGTAACAACAAATACCATCCTTAAACCTTTTCTGGTAGGTAGAATCAGGAGCCAAGACATCCAAAATGTGTGTCTGACCGTATTGCACATCGAGCACGGACAAACCTAGAAACATAATCGGGGCGAACCGGGATTCGAACCCACAATCATGGGTTTCTGGCGTGCTCAAGGGACGCAACTCTGCACAGCGAATCGCGGCGCCTTAGACGACTGGGACACCCGTGTCCCTTTTACATCTGTGAAGGAAACAGATACTCCAATCATATTATTAGTTGATCAAAGTGTAGTTGAAGCGCCTCAGAGGCCATACAAATTATAAACACTGAAAAGGTGACAACGGCGAAGCAGACGATAAATGACACAAACAAACGCCACTTGTGTTTCGCAGACGACAATTACGTTTACTGGCCATGTCGGTCTCATTAATGTCATAGAAATCCCTGTGTCTGCCTCCGTGCGTGCGTGTTACAAGTACCGCTGTAACAAGGGAGTCGCATTCAGTATTGATGTACAACGATGATGTCAACATGTCCAGACAGGTAACTGTGACAGAAATAACAGACGAATTCTTCGCATGAAAATTAGATTTAATCATTATGTGTTTTCGTATTTGAGGGCTTTATTTTATCTATATTTTATTATTCGATGCAAGGAAACGTCATTTGGAACCGACGGTGACAGGCATGACGTCACTCTTGAATGTCATGACGTCACCCTTTGGTTTAAGGACCGATCAAGTAAATCGAACAAGATCTCAAATGTCGGGTCTTCCTTATATACTTGTTAGAAGAATATCAGTTTAAGTATTATCTACTGCAATGTTAATTCATCACTCAAATACAGTCACACGTAAGATTGTTTATGCACTGTGCAGCTTTGAATTGCAAATGTGAGTGAAGGGATTTTGTTTACAGCTACATCCAGCAATATGTTTACCTGTGAATAATCGAGTCTGAACAAGCAAACAAGTGGCTGAAAGCATGAGCATCGATCTGATCCATTGGGTCGCGATGACTTGGAGTCAGCAAATTCCTATAATCCGACAACAACATGAAGTACTGGGGACATATGCTGACGCGCTATTGTCACGGGAGTAATGTGAGAATAACATCAGTGTTGAAGAAAACACAATACACCGTTAACAGTCAGTGATTGTGTGGGTGAGTTAAGTTTAACGCCGCTTTACGATATTTCAGTTGTAAAACGGTGTGCCAATTTTGGTAGCAAAGCCCGAAGTGATGCAGACATAGGTGGTCGCTACTTTCTTGAAACCCACGAGTACGGGTATGGTGCTGACAAACCTAGAACATAATCAGGGTGAACCGGGATTCGAACAAATGGCCATAGTATTCTGGCATGCCTAAGGGACGCAACTCTGCACGGCGAATTGTGGCGCCTTAGACTACAGGCGACCAGTGACATCTTACTCCTGACATATCTTGCCTTTTCACAAACAATTGATAAAGAATACGTTCCACGAAGTGATCTTAGCGCCACGACTGGAGTATTGGTATTGGAGTTAAGATCGTCTTAACAATAACATCACTTTTTCAGATGGGACTAACATCAGTAAAGAAGCAGAAATAATTTGACATTTTGGGGGATATTTATTGAGATTCAATCAATATACAAGAAACAAAGGTGTCCAAAAGAAGGCCAAGAGCAGCCAGGGATAAATAATGGCCAAATCAGACAGAGATACAAAAATGATTCATTTTACAGAATGTACCCCACTTCAAATTAATAGCCCACTTTAAGTACACATGCCATACCAAAAATATTTTTTAAATTTCCGGCAGGTGGTTTGTGTTTATTTCGAGAGTGGCACGCAACGGCTTGAACTCGCTGACAGCAACACAAGTAGGTCGCTCTGTGCAGTGTAGTTAGTGACCTGGCGTAAGTGATCTAAATTTACATCATCTTATTCCAGATGTGACTCTTTGGAAAACAAATATCTATAAATCTAATCACCCGAATAGCGTAACCGACGTCTGAGTCGCGCTGTTGGGAAGGAGCGGAGGGACAAATGACCATTTAACCATCCATATCTTCAAGATTCTCCGCAGTTCTTGTCAACCTAAATAAAGAGATAACTCCACATTTGTTATCGTTAGGCACTGCAATTACAAAGTCTAAATCAAAAACATCGATTTCCTCGGAGTCAGAATGAACGTAAGTAGCGCTACGGTCGCCTAACTGTGGTCTTCGTGTATGTATATTATGTCTCCAGCTATCATTCATCTTCAGTGCCTCTACTTGAGGCCTGTACGAGTTCTCATAACATATAAATCTAACCCCCCTTGTTCGTCGCTAGACGTTTAATACCCTTGAGCAATTTACCAATGCCTCTTTTGGCAGAATAAATGAAATTACACAGTAGGTAATTTGTAGTTTCATTGATAAGGACAACTAAGAAATCAAAATTCGTTTGGGAACTTGATTAGTCCACGTTTTTCCTATTTAGGCTATTTTACAATCTATTCAAACCGGCATTATCGACTTAAAAAAGGAACGGCGGAGTGATCAATGTGTAATTTGTTCTTTAAATATCAAATCCCAAAACGATCTCTACCGAATTGTCTTGAACGTCTCGATTTGCGATGTTCCGTTTCATGCAGATTTCTCAATAAGAGATATCCTACCGACATCAATGAGGTATTTAACATGACTGAAGCTTTGTAATTTGAAGGTTTTATTTATGAATTGCACCTCGTAATACTTCACAATCGTTTATTAATCCATGTCGGTCTTTTCAACTATTTAATGCAAATATCATTTCATGTCATAAGCTCAAAAACCTCCCTTCCATCACATGCGAAACAGATGCTGAAGCTCCGCTTTCCGGGTTTTCGAAAAGCATAGATCCGAGTCATATACGCACGGACGCACTTCCGGATTTAATTCAATGCTGTAAATATATTAAAGTGGCTATTGTATAACGTTCATCCCATTTGTAATACTTGTTTAATGTTGCACCAATATGTATATTCTATTTGTCAATATTTATTTGTACATGGGCCTGTGGCCTTTATACTGAATAAAGAAAATGAATTGGACGCACGCACGCAGGCACGCAAGTTCAGTACATGAGCTGTCGACTTGATTTCTGGTCCATATACTTGATTGTCTGGTTTGTTTACATGCCACCGTAGCATGGCAGGAGTACTGTTATGCGGTGTCAGGCAAAAACACATATTTTGTTATGCAAATTGTGTGAGTGGCGGGTGCTTCCGCTTGGGCAGGACATGATGTAGAGCAATTGTGAATGTAAGGAGAAACTAGTTATGATGTTTGTTTGTTTGTTGTTTAACGCCGCACTCAGCAATATTCCAGCTTTTGCAATTGGGATACGATGACAAGCATCAACCAAGTCAGCGATCCTGACCACCCGATCCCGTTAGTCGCCACCTACGACAAGCATAGTCGACCTTTAACGGCAAGCATGGGTTGCTGAAGACCTATTCTACTCCGGATCTTCGTTAATGATGTAAAACAGTGATTAATGTAAGGAGAAAGTCTCTATGATGTAAACCAATGGTCAATAGTGGGAGAAATTAT
Organism: Haliotis cracherodii; assembly: GCF_022045235.1. NCBI lineage: Eukaryota > Metazoa > Mollusca > Gastropoda > Lepetellida > Haliotidae > Haliotis > Haliotis cracherodii. The sequence goes on along the minus strand of NW_027266270.1, from coordinate 26,038,003 downwards.
CTATATTGTAAAACAGTAGTTAATGTAAGGAGTGAGTGAGTGAGTGAGTTCGGTTTAACGCCGCTTTTAACCATAGTCCAGTCATATCACGGCGTGTCAGGTTAATGTGGGAAGAAAGCCCGAAGTGAAGCAGGTCTCAGACGTTACCAGTTCGGTGAGACCCACGAGCACGGGCATGGTGCTGACATACCTAGAAACATAATCGGGGCGAACCGGGATTCAAACCCACAATCATAGGTTTCCGGCGTGCCCAAGGTCGCAACTCTGCACATCGAATCGCGGCGCCTAAGACGATTGGGCCATCCGTGTCCCCATTAATGTAAGGAGAAACTATCTACGATGTAAAACAATGGCCAATAGTGGGAGAAACTATCTACGATGTAAACCAAAGGCCAATAGTGGGAGAAACTATCAATGTTGTAAACCAAAGGCCAAAAGTGGGAGAAACTATCAATGATGTAAAACAAAGGTCAATAGTGGGAGAAACTATCTACGATGTAAAACAATGGCCAATAGTGGGAGAAACTATCAATGTTGTAAAACAAAGGCCAATAGTGGGAGAAACTATCTATGATGTAAAACAATGGCCAATAGTGGGAGAAACTATCTACGATGTAAAACAATGGCCAATAGTGGGAGAAACTATCTACGATGTAAAACAATGGCCAATAGTGGGAGAAACTATCTACGTTGTAAACCAAAGGTCAATAGTGGGAGAAACTATCTATGATGTAAAACAAAGGCCAATAGTGGGGAAAACGATACATGATGTAAAACAAAGGTCAATAGTGGGAGAAACTATCTATGATGTAAAAAAAAGGCCAATAGTGGGAGAAACTATCAATGTTGTAAACCAAAGGCCAAAAGTGGGAGAAACTTTCTATGATGTAAAACAAAGGCCAATAGTGGGAGAAACTATCTACGATGTAAAACAATGTCCAATAGTGGGAGAAACTATCTACGTTGTAAAACAAAGGTCAATAGTGGGAGAAACTCTCTATGATGTAAAACAATGGCCAATAGTTGGAGAAACTATCTACGATGTAAAACAATGGCCAATAGTGGGAGAAACTATCAATGTTGTAAAACAAAGGTCAATAGTGGGAGAAACTATCTATGATGTAAAACAAAGGCCAATAGTGGGAGAAACTATCTATGATGTAATCAATGGCTAATAGTAGGAGAAACTATCAATGTTGTAAAACAAAGGCCAATAGTGGGAGAAACTATCTATGATGTAAAACAATGGCCAATAGTGGGGGAAACTATCTATGATGTAAATCTGTTATGGAAAACAGTGACTAAAGGAGGGAGAAACTATAATATAGTAGTTGTACTCTCAGTCGTACCCGGATCCGAAATCATGTGTCCAAAACCCAGATCCGTCCCGACTAACATCTTTGGCTTGTCAGCATCGTACCGATTTTCGTGGGTTTCAACAGAGTGGTAACACCACTTTAAGCTTTTCTCCCTCATTTGGCTGACACGTGAAGTTGTTACTGAAATACCGTTTACGGTAGTCGTAACCCACTCACGTACTCATATCTGCAGTAAGAATACCAGAAGCCCGCCAGCATAGGAATATACGTAGTCGCCGCGATTGTTTTCATATCAGAACAGAGTTCCTACAACTAACTGCTTAACAGATGTTTTCGGTACCGTTTGATGATCTAGAACGTATTCCTGTTCCAAGGGAACATGTTTTACATGTAACGTATCCGTGACGGACTAACAACGCCGTCCATGCTGTGGCTGCTGTACGGACGGTGCCCTGGTGAGGCTATTTGATCCAGAATCTCCAAAGGGTGGGAACATCGATCAACAATCACAATGAGACTGCAACTTATGCGCCGCTCGGAGACTATAATCAGTTTTCTTAGAACTGTTATCATATTCAACAGAGTGGCACCAATGTCATCATTTTAAAGGGTGAATCACGCTCAAAAAAGGACCTTCGTTTTACAAGCAGTTACAGAATATCCCTAAAGACTGATCGATTATCTATAGGAGACGCGGGGTCATCATGACAATGTGAAATAAACAGCAATGAGTGAGATTTAACGCAGCCTTGAATAATATCAGTGTTCAAGCTTCATGTGGATGGAAAGAAAGCATGATTCAAGTCTCAATCAAGCTGAATCTGTTGTTAGAGCACACGATCATAGGATTCTGGCACGCCGAAGGGACGCAAGTCTCCACATCATCTTCCCCTTGGACGACTGGGTCACCCGTGCCAGCCTTGAAATAAAGACTTTAAAGAATAGAGATTATTGCTGTCCCACGATAATCATGTCTTCTAGGGAGTTCGGAGATTCATCAACATTGGAACAAATGTAACTATTTGAACAAAAGAGTCACCGTCAATAGATCCGTAAACTCTTAATACAAAGCGTTGTCTCTACCAATAAGAATAAGAGTTGTCAGACACACGTCATCTCCCGGAAGTCATCACTCGCTCCACCAATCAAGACCGGAAGTAGTTATCCACAAAGGTCGAGATCAAAGAGATAACTAGCGAGAACTCGACGTGAGCACGAACTTCTCATGATACCGTAACATGAAAGAGCTTTAGGGGGCACCGACTTTGCTTGAATCCTACCAGACATAAGCCTTGAGGAGACTGACCATGATCAAGTAAGTTTGTAGATGTGCCACTGCTGTACTCAGACGGATAATTTGGAGCCTTGTTTTGTTAATCAACTGAGGTATTGGTAAACGCCCACACCTTATCGATACAACCCACGTCAAGATCATCACAATCGTCAATACCATGTTTATCACAACCTTCACCCTTGTTAACACCATCCACGTCAATCATATAGACGTCAAGATCTTAACAATATTATCCACGTAAAAATGATCACCCTCTTCAATACTATCGAAAGATATCATACTTATCAATACTATGATCCATGTCAAGATCATCATAATTAATAATACTATCCACCTCAATATCATCATACTTATCAATACTTTCCGTCTGATGATCATCATACTTATCAATACTATCCACCTCAAGATCATCATATTTATCAATACTATCCACCTCAAGATCATACTTATCAATACTTTCCACCTCAAGATCATCATACTTATCAATACTATATACCTCAGGATCATCATACTAATCAATACTATATACCTCGGGATCATCATACTAATCAATACTATATACCTCAAGATAATCATACTTATCAATAATATATACCTCGGGATCATCATACTAATCAATACTATATACCTCGGGATCATCATACTAATCAATACTATATACCTCAAGATCATCATACTTATCAATAATATATACCTCGGGATCATCATACTAATCAATACTTTATACCTCGGGATCATCATACTAATCAATACTATATACCTCGGGATCATCATACTAATCAATACTTTATACCTCGGGATCATCATACTTATCAATACTTTCCACCTCAAGATCATCATACTTATCAATACTATATACCTCAGGATCATCATACTTATCAATACTATATACCTCGGGATCATCATATTTATCAATACTATCCACCTCAAGATCATCATTCTTATCAATACTATCCACCTCATTATCGTTATATTTAGCAATACTATCCACCTCAGGATCATCATATTTATCAATACTATCCACCTCAAGATCATCATATTTATCAATATTATCAAACTCAAGATCATATGTTTTAGCAATACTGTATTATCCACATGAAGTTCATCATATTTATTAATACTATCCACATGAAGACCATCATACTTATCAATAATATCCGCCTCAAGATCATCATATTTATCAATACTATCCACCTCAATATCATCATATTTATCAAATGTAAATTTGAAGTCTTTTACACTCATTTGAACCCATAAAAAATCATCCCCAAGAATATATGGAAAGAAAACGTCCATCTCTACGAAGTAATACTGAAGTTGTTGTGGCTTTAGTAACACTTCCAGATTCCAAGTGAAGCAACACTCAGGTATCATTCATTCCACGCTTCAAGTTGCTGGATTAGGACATACTTCCCAGTTGAATTGGATATATATAACGTCAATGACAGAGAATAACCAGTCTCGTTTATCCTACGAAACAGATTCTAATCGCTGCAAAAGGCAGAATTGTGTTTGTTTGTTTCTTTCTTTCTTTGATGACGCCGCACTCAGCAATATTCCAGCTATATGATGATGGCCTTAAAATAATTGAGTCTGGACCAGACAATCCAGTGATGGACACCATGAGCATCGATCTATGCAAATGGATACGATGACGTGTATCAACTTAGTCAGCGTGCCTGACCACCCGGTCCTGTTAGTCGCCTCTTACGAGTGAGTGAGTGAGTGAGTTGGGTTTAACGCCGTTTTTAACAGTATTCCAGTTATATCACGGCGTGTCTGCTTAATGTGGGAGGAAAGCCCGAAGTGATGCAGGTCTCAGACGTTTACCACTTCGGTGAAACCCACGAGCACGGGTATGGTGCTGACAAACCTAGAAACGTAATTGGGGCAAACCGGGATTCGAACCCACAGTCATAGGTTTCTGGCGTGCCCAAGGGACGCAACTCTGCACAGCGAATAGCGACGCCCCCACCTCTAACGACAAGCATAATCGCCTCTTTCGTCAGTCTTCCTCTCCTGTTCAGCGGAACTGAACTTGTACGTGATAAACAGCGATGTTATTTTTGACGAATGTTTGGTTTTACGTCGCTTCATCAATATTGTTTCTGTAGCACGACGTGGTTTTCATCAATGGTCGAGGAGCATTGATTCCATAAAGAGGAATCGGAAAATAGATCTAGCACTCTGACATTCTCTAGAAATATCAACTCGTCGTAATACTAAAGAAGCGGCAGAAGTAGAGAGAGCAGCTGTCAAGTTATCATTAGTAGCAGTAGTAGTGGCAGTTATGGTAGTAACAGTCTTAGTGTTGGTGTCTGTAGTAGTAGTAGTAGTAGTAGTAGTAGTAGTAGTAGTAGTAGTAGTAGTAGAAATAAAGGCACTTATTGTGAAGTCGATTTAGTTGTAGTAGCAATAGTATTTATATCCTCAGCAGCAGCAGCAGCGGCAGCGGCAGCAGTAGTAGTAGTAGTAGTAGTAGTAGAAGTAGTCGTTGTATTGGTAGTATTGATGTGGTGGTGGTAGTTGTAGCAATAGCAGCGGCAATAGCAGTAGAAGTAGCAACAGTAGCAGTAGTAGCAGTACAATGTAGTAATAGTAGCAGCAGCATAGGCAATAGCATTAGTAGTTGCAGTACTGGTAGTAGCAATAGTCGTAATAGTACTAGCAGTAGTAGTAGTAGTAGTTCTAGTGGCAGCAATATTAGCAGTAGCATCAGCAGCAGTAGTATAGTAGTAGTGATGGTGGTAGTAGTAGTAGTAGTAGTAGTAGTAGTAGAAAAATAAGATGAAGTAGTAGTTGTTGTAAATTTATGGAATTATTATTATTATTATTATTATCATCATCATCATCATCATCATTATTATGTACAGATTAAAATAAACATAATGCAGCAAAGAGCAAATTGTCACTTCTTATAAATATCTGGGGGTAACCTTCACAGGCAGATTATCGTGGAATTACCACACCAGTAATGCAGCAATGCAGGCAAAAAAGATACTAATGGGAATATTACATAGTTTAAAAACTTTCACTGATCTTTCATATCAAACCTTTTTTAGATATTTGATACATAAATTACACCAATTCTTTTATATGGAGCAGAGGTCTGGGGGCATACTGAATACAGAACTATTGAACTGGTCCATCTATATGCTTGTAAACGATTCCTTGGCGTAAAAAAATCTACATCGAGTGTTATGGTATATGGTGAATGTGGACGTGTACCACTTACATATTTCAACATATTAGAATTCTCAAGTATTGGTTCAAGATTCTTAAAATGCCTATTGATAGATTACCTAGAAAATGTTACAATATGATGTTATTGAATGAAAAACATGGAATCCGCTATTGGGTATATGATGTAAAGTCGTTATTAAATGATTGCGGCTATGGGTATGTTTGGCATAATCAATGTGTACCAAACAATCCAGATTCATTTTTAGTATCTTTACGCCAAAGACCTGAGGATATATACTTACAAAAATGGGTATCGAGTGTTCTAAGGTCAGAAAAATTCAATTATTACAAGCTTTAATTTCAAGACAACAATTTCCCCAGAATACTATTTGTTTGACATCAACTTTAAAATGTTTAGAATAAGTGTAGCACAATTTAGATGCAGCTCTCATAGACTTAGGATCGAAGCAGGCAGGCATAGAAACATAGACAGAGAATTGAGAATATGTGAGTAATGTGATTTATATGTGATTGAAGATGAGTTTCATTTTCTGTTAGTTTGTCCAAAATACGACCACCTTAGAAGAAAATATATTGATCTTCCTTGTTATGTACATCCCACTCTACAAAAATTTACAACGATCATGTCAACAACTGATAAAGATACTCTAAAAAATCTATCAACGTTCATTTATCATCCCATGTTAATTAGAATATGACCTGTATACCACTCCCGAAAACAAAATTGTACAATGGGCCTGAGGCCTTTCAGTATGTAATAAAACTTTTCCTATCCTATCTTAGTAGTAGTTGTTGTTGTAGTAGTAGTAGTAGTAGTAGTAGTAGTAGTAGTAGTAGTAGTAGTAGTAGTAGTAGTAGTTGTTGTTGTTGTTGTAGAAGTAGTAGTAGTAGTAGTAGTGTACCTTCAGATATACTGTTGACATCAATGCGTACATCTTTGCATTATATAAATAAAATAATCGATACGGACAAAAAAAGAAAAACAGCCTGAGATGCATTGCTAGGTTTCCATCTCACAATCTCGCCATCTCGCCATCTCACCATCTCACAGATGTAACCCATGGTTCTTGACGCAATTAAAGCCAGTACAACAGTAGGTAGTGCCAACATGAAACGGAACCAGCTGTGTTAAGCAGTACTCGTTTCCTATATTGGGAAAGGATTGAACATTCGTGTTCTCGCCTATTAATACATATATATATCTGACATACATAAGACATGACGTTGGTGGATGTTACAGCTTTTATACATACACATCAAACGTAATTAATAAACACAATATTTAAAGTAATTTGCTGGATTAGTGTCACACCAAGACTTTATAAAAACGTAACTATATATTGCAGAAATACGGATTGTGTCTACAACGCCATACGCTGCGCTACAACCTCGTGAATGACAGGTCCACCAATTATATTGACCTGTTTGACGTAATGGTCAATTGTAGGGAATTTCAATCGACAGAAGTACTGAAACATTCAATGTAGATCTGTGTGTTTTGGGTTGAAGGAAGACAATCTTTAAGACAACCGTCTGGGGCATCCTGGAGTCTTTCTGGATTCTAACTACTTTTCTATGTCTTAAAAAAAGATAAAATAGTTAAAACATTCTTTCTGGATGTTCAGTAAACACTCCAGCACTAAAAAAATGTACATTCAGGAAATTGTGGCTACTTACAAATGGGTAGTGTGTCGGCTGAGATTGGGTGGCACAGCTGTCAGGTTCTGGCCAATACACACCACCATGAGGTTTGACTCTGGATTCGACTCCGTGCACACACATTTCTTCGGACATGGAACGGTCGAGTTGACCACATGTGGGGGCATCTGACCTGTGCACCCCCATGGGTAGGAAGGGTGGTGGTAAAGTATCCATAACAACAGCAAGCGAAGAGTTCTCAACACCAGATACATGGTGATCGGGAATTTGCCTGGGAGGAAACGGTTAACAGTTGTGAAGTGACCGAGTTCGGGGTATTATCACGGAAAAGGAGACCGGATGTCGTCTGCCCGTAAAGCGTCGTCTGCGTAAGGGGTGTGGGAAGTGTCCTGAGCCTATCACATATGGGGAGCGCACAAGAAGACATCTCGTTCCCGGGCAGGTATGGGTCAATACATTGTGATAGAAGTGGCTGGAGACTGCTTCGTTTGTTCCTTTATCTACCACCAGGGGGCGGGACTGAGATAACCTGTGAATGAGAAGATGATATTATTCAAGAGGTTACAGATATAAGAGCTAGCACAGATTAAGTACGGGAAGGTACACAACGGTCCATCATTGTAATGGCAGCTCATGGTGGAAGTCAGGCTATCACACAGATAACGAGAGCAGATTTGTGTGATTTGTCAGTAGCCAATGGCATTACTTATAAAACTAACTACGAAAGAGACCTAACAACATGTCAAACTTGATTTTAAAATGTTACTATTTACAACTTATTCTCCACAGGAAAAATACCATCAGTTTCTATTTCTTTTTTGGTTACATTGGATCACAATGAATTGCAAGAGCTCTCTCTCTCTCTCTCTCTCTCTCTCTCTCTCTCTCTCTCTCTCTCTCTCTCTCTCTCTCTCTCTCTCTCTCTCTCTCTCTCTCTCTCTCTCTCTCTCCTCTCTCTCTCTCTCTCTCTCTCTCTCTCTCTCTCTCTCTCTCTCTCTCTCGGGGTCGGTTCAAAGGCCCCCGAGATATACAAATGTCCCTCCACAAGTAATATGTCGCGTGAAAGAGCAACTATCTCTGTAGACCCTCTCCTCCCCATCAGCGACATCAGTAGCATGTCTCTGTCTGTCTGTCTGTCTCTCTCTCTCTCTCTCTCTCTGTCTCTCTCTCTGTGTTAGTGACGAGGCCAACAATTGGCGGAACATATGGTTCTTGAACACTCTTACACACGCCCCTGCAACCAACAAGTGCATGCATATCGTGATAGTTTTTATTGCAATTGACAATAGTCGGCTTGTGACACGAAGATTGCCAATACAGATATTTAGTGAGTGACAGAGAATATAACACAGTTATGCACCTTAAGCTATGTCTCTTGATTTCACACACGTTTGAAAGACGTGTCTATACATCACACAAACATGAATAGATAAACACTTTGTCCTTAGATCTCACGCACATATTGATAAACAATATCACCTCATATCTCTCGCACAGAAAAAAGTGATATTGTCAGTGCAGTGAACATAACACTTTGACGGAACTATTGTTACCTCCCCTCACATTGTCCCCCTTTATCGCAAGTGTTAGCCTGTACACAAACTGCTGGCTTCCTTTTGCGTTGGTTCTACACCGACAAGTCAGAATACAGCAGATGGCCTTTTATGGAGTTAATATCGCTTCTTGCCGTTGGCTATTATCTTGAAAATGGTTTCTTATAAACTGTAAATTTCGCATTTAACTCGTCAGTGGAGACTGTAAGTTTCGCAAAGCGCCATTTTTGTGACTTAACCAAAGTGTATTTTTTTCGCTTCCAAAAACGGACTTGTCAAGAATATTTTTGGTTGAAGTTGATTTTGTATATAATCATATCCAAATATGTGATAAAGAATTTTAGTGACCTCAAATATCTCTTGTTATTTTGTTTATATTGTTTAAGATTCTGCAAACACGGAACTACTTTAAGTCGCAATAACAAGGGGTAGTGAAACGTCACTGCCTGTTAGGTAGGGAGAGTTTACGTTTCAAGTTTTACATTTGTAATGAAATAATTTAATTTTCCGATCGACAAGAAAACAACAAGTATAAATAAACAGGATATTCCATGTGGCGAGTGAAGTATAATGTTTATCTCATCTCGTGACGGTGGAAAGGAAATATTTTTACTCGTGAACTCATAGATTTCCCTCAGGTATGCTTGAAATATTTGTGTTTTTATATTGGACAGAACATCAGTTACAAGCATAGCTTTTATATTTTGCTCTTTAACGCCGCACTCAGTAATATTCCAGTTATATCATGGCGGCCTGTGAATAATCGGGTCTGGTTCCACTCAATTGGGATACAATGACATGCATCAACCAAGTCATCGAGCCTGACCACCCGATGCCGTTAGTCGCCTCTTACGGCCATCTTTCCCGATCAATGGAGTTAACTGACTGTGAAAGTCCAGTTTCCACCTTGCCGAATCAGGCTGGAATTTCTGGGCTCGATCGTAGTGCCACCAGTGGCTATTACGAGTTATGTCCCTTCGATGTCCCTCCTATTGACCAGTCAGATTCAACCTCTCATGTAACTGGCAAAAGGGCGGCGCCCAGTCAAGACTATCTGATGGATAATCAAAATCTACATTGTGACAAAACGGGTCTTACTTCGCGAAGTGCATCAAATCACGTGAGCATCTTTATTAAAAAGATGAAAGAATTTTGAAAATACTTGTTGACGCCGAGTTGGCGGTACACATGATTTGTAAATCCTGCAATCGATGGAAATCTGGACCTCAGTTCGATTTCGTTACGCCGTTTTGATTGGACTATGCATAGACTCGTTAGTCCAGCCAAAATATAATTCCAATATTAGCCCAGTTCAGCAAGTGTGGAAAATGGACTTTATAGTCAGTTAACTCCCCTGCCTCGGGAAGATGCTTACGACATGCCTTGTCGCCTTTTACGGCACGCATGGGTTACTGAAGACCTATTCTACCCCGGATCTCCACGTGTCCAAAGCCACACGAACAAAACAGTTGAATAAGTGAATCTTCTAATTAATTTACAAAGTTATTCATTTCGTTGCTGGAGCAGAAATAAAAAAAAAAATCTTTTTATTTTTCAAAGGCATGTTTCTCTTCAAATAAAGTTGGCATTGACCTTTTATATATAATGGAGTGAGTGAGTGCTTGATTGGTTGAGTGAGTGAGTGCTTGATTGGTTGAGCAAGTGAGTTAGCCAGTGGTTGAGTTAGTGAGGAAACGACCGATGATCAATGTTAGAAGATTAGTAAAACGTGCAACAACAGAAATGGACGCTACATATTGGACCAATTCTTCAGTACAGTCTTCAGCATCCATTGCTAAAAGTGTCATTCATTATCAGATTGCGCTCACTCATTGACAAAGATAATGTTTGTCTCCGGTCATGTTTGCTTTACATCGACATGACCTCAGGCCATTTAGACCACACAAAGAGAGACCACGATTGAAGCTGTTATGAAACAGATGATTGTGATTTACGAGCCATAGCTGACGTTGAAGGTTATAGAAAATGATCGGTGTTATGAAGTAGACATTGAAACGAATTAACCAAAACATCCATGTAAAAGCTTGTGTCATCTAAATGTAGGCTTCGTAATTAAGATTAATACGTCTACCGCGTTCATCTATACATATCTAACACGCGGTCATGATGACCTTTTGTGGCGTCTTCAGCCATGATGGTCGGTTCATGTCGTCATGTCATGTCTAGTTTATCACTTTAATTGGATCTTTCAAAGAAGATATGAATTTGAATCTGTCAAATATGTCTGTTTGGCAAAACTGGAGCATAAAATTATCATATATATTATTTGTTCGTGATGGCATGCATTAATGCCGTCGCTGTAGACACGTCTCGGCAGCAGCTACCTTACAGTAGTCCATCATGATGTCCCTCACAGCAGTCCATCATGATGTCCCTCAGAGTAGTCCATCATAATGTCCCTTACAGTAGTCCATCATAATGTCCCTTACAGTAGTCCATCATGATGTCCCTTACAGTAGTCCATCATAATGTCCCTTACAGTAGTCCATCATAATGTCCCTTACAGTAGTCCATCATGATGTCCCTTACAGTAGTCCATCATAATGTCCCTTACAGTAATCCATCATAATGTCCCTTACAGTAGTCCATCATAATGTCCATTTCAGTAATCCATCATAATGTCCCTTACAGTAGTCTATCATAATGTCCCTTACAGTAGTCCATCATGATGTCCCTTACAGTAGTCCATCATGATGTCCCTTACAGTAGTCCATCATGATATCCCTTACAGTAGTCCATCATAATGTCCCTTACAGTAGTCCATCATAATGTCCCTTACAGTAGTCCATCATAATGTCCCTTACAGTAGTCCATCATGATGTCCCTTACAATAGTCCATCATAATGTCCCTTACAGTAGTCCATCATAATGTCCCTTACAGTAGTCAACGAAGTCATCTATATCCCCCACCCATTTAAACACGTTATGATCCCAAACCAGGTAACTGACCCAACATTTCTCTAAGCCCATGTCAAAATAGCTGCAATGGAAATTCTAAAATAAACATTTCTAAAACTCCTTAATATCAAATGACCCCAGTTCTGTATGTGCTTTATATATAGACATGCAATGTTTGGCAAGGAAATATTTAACATTTTATTTGTTATACTCCATAAGTGAACCCACCCTATATTAAAACTTAAATCCAACTTGTTGCCATGAAAACGTAAAAAATAAAAAAAATAAAAATTCCTTAATAACAAAAGGCACCAGTTCAGTATGCGCCTGGTAGACACGCAAGGTTTTGTAAGAAAGTATTTAACAGTTTTTGAGTTACGCTCCGGAAACGAACTCTACCCTTATAGAACCTAAGTCCAACTTGTTGCCATGGAAACGTAAAAAAATAAAAAAATTCTAAAATTCCTAAATAGCAAAAGGCACAACTTCGATCAAATACACTGAATTGTTTTCGAGTTCTGCCCCGGAAAAGGAAATGATTACGGACGGACGGACAGACGGACGGACAGACTGGCTGATCACTACATCCCCCCGCATTATATGCCGGGGGGATAACAAAGGATCATAACTTGTACGAATGGCGATGAATTAAAAGCCATCCAGTCAATATCAATTAAGGTTTATGTATTTCGACAGAATCCCTCAGAAGCTAACTGATAGCAATGTCTTAACAGCGTCTGAAGCTTAATTGACGTGATTATCCGTGTATCAAAGCTGTCAAATAAATGTACAACGCGATCGGCTTTGATTCAGCAGTGCCAAGAGTTCAATGTTGATGACACGTAGCGCTGTCTCTTGCTCGTGTTTCCTTCCCTCTACTGCATGTATTTATTGAGTGATATATCGATTCTGGCATATATAACGGATTACTGCAGCGATGCGTGCAATCGTTATATTTAGCTACATGTCGTTGTTAGTTGATTGTTAGGAAATAATTACTCATTTACATAGGATTGGTACGTACTGAAAACATCACCGCCTTTGGTCAAAATTCGCATTATTACGTATCGAACGCCTCAAAACCTTCTTATGACAGGGGGGGGGGGGGGGGGCACGGGTGGCCCAGTCGTCTAAGGCGCAGTGATTCGCTCTGCAGAATTGCGCCCCTTGGGCACGCCAGAAACCTATAATTGTGGGTTCGAATCCCGGTTCGCCCCGATTATGTTTCTAGATTTGTCAGCACCATAACCGTGCTCGTGGGTTTCACCGAATTGGTCAACCTGCATCACTTCGGGCTTTCCTCCCACATTAAGCTGACATGCCGCGGCGTTAAACCCAAGTCACTCACTCACTCTAGAATATGGCTTCCATAATGATCCCCCTCTCCACGTACTGTCAATATCCAGCAGCCATTGTGTCCACTTTCGCACCTTTACGACTCAAACGCAGGGACCAATTTTACCCTGGAGTAAACAATCGTGTATAACCTTGAGTATGACCTTGACCATCTACCCATTTAGACGAGTTATTTTCGAGCGAGACGAATTCTCCAAAATACGATTCAAACGTTAAATCTCTTTATTCACAACAACATGCCATCACCGTCTCATCAAATATCAGTTTGTTATCAAGAATGCGTCGTCCTCTCAGTCCTCATTACCGTCAAGAACTATTGTTTCACGTGGTGCTTGCCACTGTCATTAGCCCCGGAAGCAGCTAATGGCGTATAAACTACGCATGACATTACACACCGATTTGTTGATACTGTCATTGCCGCCGACAGCATTAAGCACTGCTCAGGGGAGTCCCCATGGGTCGTTCCTGTATGCGTTGAAATATCCATCTTGCGATTCTGCTGACGCAAGGCTTCTCTCAAACTCCTCATCACCGGATTGATTAGTACGGTGGTGTTTGGAGTTCGATATCTGATGAAGCTGGCCGAAGTGGTAGTTTTTCAACCGTTTTGTTATCAACAGACATTCAGGGCATCTGAACAAGCCTGACCTCACCTAATGAAATGGGTGTGGATAGCGTTATGAGAGGTCATATTTTTCTATCGCACTGAAAACCTTTCTACTCTTCTTCCATGAAGAGAGAATAGCTATCGGGGTACTGCTCGACTGCCAAGATCCGAAGGAAAGAGATTGGGGAATGGTCATGATTCGTGAGTTCAGGGGTTCCATAAGCGCCCACAAACACTTCCAATGTTAAAATAATGAATTTCACTTTTTTGTCTAACTTACACGACTGTTCAAAAGTAACACCCTCGCCATCGGGATAGGAACGCGAACATACCGCGTCACAGTCTCAAACACAGGGCCGTTCATGTGGCCGTGTGGAGTCAAAACAATCGCTACGCGGTCGAGATCCAGGCGGAAACACATCTCGCCGTTATGTCATGGCTAGTAATAGTTCAGTCGGACCAGTAAACCTTCAAATCAACCCTATCTGCTCACTGATACTCCCAGCTCTAAACTTCAACTTTTAAAGAGGAATAGTATTTTTAATAAAGAGAACACTAACTATTTCAATCAGTCATCGTTATCATTGTTGTCTGCATATTTTCCCTTTAATGTGTCAGTTTGGTTTAGCGCCGCTTTAAACATTATTTTAGTTATATCACGGCGTGGAAGATAACATTGGGTTTCAGGCAAGCTCGGAGTGATGCAATTGATGCAAGTGATACAAGTGATGCAAGCGATGCAAGCGATGCAAGCGATGCAAGTGATGCAAACGATGCAAGTGATGCAAGCGATGCAAGCGATGCAAGTGATGCAAGTGATGCAAGCGATGCAAGTGATGCAAGTGATGCAAGCGATGCAAGTGATGCAAGTGATGCAAGCGATGCAAGTGATGCAAGTGATGCAAGCGATGCAAGCGATGGAAGTGATACAAGTGATCCAAGCGATGCAAGCGATGCAAGCGATGCAAGCGATGGATACAAGTGATGCAAGTGATGCAAGTGACTCAAGCGATACAAGCGATGCAAGTGACACAAGCGATGCAAGCGATGCAAGTGATACAAGTGATGCAAGTGATACAAGCGATGCAAGTGATGCAAGTGATACAAGTGATGCAAGCGATACAAGTGATACAAGTGATGCAAGTGATGCAAGTGACACAAGTGATGCAAGTGATGCAAGTGATACAAGTGATACAAGTGATGCAAGTGATGCAAGTGATACAAGTGATACAAGTGATGCAAGTGATGCAAGTGACACAAGTGACACAAGTGATGCAAGCGATGCAAGTGATACAAGTGATGCAAGTGATACAAGCGATGCAAGTGATGCAAGTGATACAAGTGATGCAAGCGATGCAAGTGATACAAGTGATACAAGTGATGCAAGTGATGCAAGCGATGCAAGCGATGCAAGCGATGCAAGCGATGCAAGTGATACAAGCGATGCAAGCGATGCAAGTGATGCAAGCGATGCAAGTGATGCAAGTGATGCAAGCGATGCAAGTGATACAAGTGATACAAGTGATACAAGGGATGCAAGTGATGCAAGCGATGCAAGTGATGCAAGTGATGCAAGTGATGCAAGTGATGCAAGTGATACAAGTGATGCAAGTGATGCAAGTGATGCAAGTGATACAAGTGATGCAAGTGATACAAGTGATGCAAGCGATGCAAGCGATACAAGTGATACAAGTGATGCAAGTGATACAAGTGATGCAAGTGATACAAGTGATGCAAGTGATGCAAGTGACACGAGCGATGCAAGCGATGCAAGTGATACAAGTGACACGAGCGATGCAAGCGATGCAAGTGATGCAAGTGATGCAAGCGATGCAAGTGATACAAGTGATGCAAGTGATGCAAGTGATGCAAGTGATGCAAGTGATACAAGTGATGCAAGTGACACGAGCGATGCAAGCGATGCAAGTGATGCAAGCGATGCAAGTGATGCAAGCGATGCACGTGATGGATACAAGAGATGCAAGTGATACAAGTGATGCAAGTGATGCAAGGGATGCAAGTGATGCAAGTGATACAAGTGATACAAGTGATGCAAGTGATGCAAGCGATGCAAGTGACACAAGCGATGCAAGCGATGCAAGTGATGCAAGGGATGCAATGGATGCAAGTGATGCAAGCGATGCAAGTGATGCAAGCGATGCAAGTGATACAAGCGATGCAAGTGATGCAAGTGATGCAAGCGATGCAAGTGATGCAAGTGATACAAGTGATGCAAGTGATACAAGTGATACAAGTGATGCGATGCAAGTGATGCAAGTGATGCCGGCAATCAGAGGACCGTAATCAGGGTTAATCAGAGATTCAAGGATCCAGGCACGCCGAGCGGACCCTGCACAGCGAGTTGTGAAGATCAGATTTACCTGACTAGTTGCAGCAGATTTGTGTTTTTGGAGACACTGTGTGTCATTCGACACTTGCTCAAAAGTTGTTTGATCATTGTGACAACATTCAAGGCTTCAGTAAAATTATATGGCAGACATGCGGGGGGCATTTAAAATTTGATGCAGCAGTCACAAAAATGATGTCCGATGCAATTCCCTATTTGGACCTGTACAATATATTCCCGTGTTTCTTCAGGCAAACAACTGACTTGTCTTTGTATGTGATAGTGACGGGTGCCAGCGGTGGAGCATGATACGCTCACCTCTCCGCGAAGATCTGGTGGCATCACTATTTGAAAATGATTCATAAATGCATGCTCATGAACAACTCTAGTAATAGAGATTTCTTATGATTAAGGAAATACGGTTTGTCGCTTTTATGTATTAATTTTGAACAATAGTGTTCTCCAACTATTTGCTCTGGTACACTGTAGCTTCTGGTTATACAGGGGTCAATATCAAGCGTCTATCGTCGGAACAAATACTTAAATCAACATATGAAAGTGAATGTGCAATTGGAATCTTACAGTATCACACTGCGGTAACTCAACACAACATATTGACTTCAAATAGAGCAATGTCTCAAATTACTTTGAACAAATCCTTTCAAATCATACGCTGCGCTTGAAGTTCGGTCAATTGTCTGAATATCTACAGCTGGAATATTGCTGAGAGCGGCGTTAAGTAACAAACAAACAAACGATGTTTGTTAACCAGTTGAGCAAAGCCTCACTCTGATACTCTAGTCTGCCTCACTCTGATACTCTAGTCTCTATATTCAGACCAGGATAGAACCACCTGTTACTCCTAGTGATGAAGGGCATGTCTTGACGGTATGCAGACAACACGGTCATATTCATATACAGTTAAACTGAGACGTCAATTGAATGGACAAGAAGGAATTTCGTTTCCATTGACAACTGCGGAAGAAAACAATCAAACCGATATCAATTTACCTTCTGTGTTGTCTAACAGTCGACACATGTGATGGAGCGAGTCAAAACAATGAGATGCATTTCGGTTCTGCCAACCAGATGTCAACATTTCAACATTATGAGATCTATTTTTGTCATTCAAGGTTTTTCTTATCAATGTATGTTGAGTTACAAACGTTAGCGTGGTTGGTATGATTACTTCATGGGCATTTATTTGTTATTTTGTTGTTTAACGCCGCACTCAGAAATAGTCCAGCTGTATGACGGCGGTCTGTAAATAATCGAGTCTGGACCAAACACTCCAGTGATTGATATCATGAGCATCGATCCACGCAATTGGGATTGATGACATGCATCAACTCAGTAAGCAAGACTAACAACCCCATCCGTCAGTCGCCTCTTACGACTAGCATAATCGCCTTTTAAGGCAAGCATGCGTTGCCGAAGACCTATTCTACCCCGGATCATCATGGGCATTTGAAAAAAGTGAAATTTATATATGCTTACTGCTAAATTTAAAACGTCAAGAGAATAATCAGTCACGATCGTCCGACGAAACAGATTCCATTGGGCGTAAAAGGCAATAGAGCGAACAATTATATGAATGGGTCACTGAAAGTCAGTGATGACACCAGGTGTTCGCGTATGTTAGAGATCGAGGGGTTGATTCAAGGGCTCAAGCCAATTCACGGGATCGAGCTAAGTGTCGGACGTATTCTTCCTATACAATTTGGTCAGAGCCATATAACTGTATTAAGGTAATACATTATTCATTCAAAGACCTAGCTTGGGAAATATTCTTATGATTGAATTAGGTTTAACGCGCTTGAACAATATTTGAGTTCTCGGCATATCAGCTTGGTGATGCAGGAACGTCCGAATTATGTGAGGCAGGTCTGGTTAGACGTTTACCACTTTGGTGAATCCCACGAGCACCCGTATGGTGCTGACAAACCTGGAAACATTATCAATGGGATTTGAACTCACGATCCTAGGTTTCTGGTATGCCTAAAGGATGCAAATCGACACAGAGAATAGCGACGCCTTTGACTTCTAGGCCCCCCAGCACCCCAAGATATAAATATTTAATTTTCGTTGTGTAAAGTTTAATGTTTGACAACAAAAGCGAGAAAGCCATTTCCATGATCGCCAAAAACAAGTGCAAAGACCAGGGTCCATTGTCATATTCCGACTATTATATAAGTATGTCTTTATAAATCACTAATAATTCGTCGTGACACCAGGTGCTCACGAAAAGATTAGAGTGTCCTGCCTCACCAATGAAACCGTTACAAAGACATGCAAAGGCAAGGCAAGTCAAGTGTTCACCTTAACAAACAAGGGAGATATGGCAAAGGCAAAAATAGGTAATAGCATCTGACATCATTTTGCTCACTGATGCTTCAAATTAGAAAATGTCCTTCACGTGTCTACCATAACACTTTCATAAAGATCATATTCATTTCAATTACATTTCCTCAATCATTTTATCAGATCACGGAAACATTTGATGTTTCCTTCCGGTACAGTAGGTTAGTTCCCTCTAGAGTACAAGACAGAAACATCAAACAATGCAATTGAGCATAAAACATAGCACATCTCACAAAAGCGTCAGCAAATGACCAAAACACTGTTTTTGTCTCCTTTGAAGACTAAAGCAGTAATGCTCATATCGCCCCTTGCTACGAACATTACACTATAATTTGGTTATTCTGAAGATACGATTCGGAACGTCTTGCAGCATGAGTGTACATTCTTTGAGTAGAACCATACCATGTAATCCCCTGATGATGGAGCTATCGTTTGTCTTCACGGCACACTGCAATAACCTTTTACTACATCAACTGTCTGGCTCTGCAATCTATCAAATCCCGAGCACCTTCTTCGTTATGTAACAAAGCTCCATTTTGTGGCCATTCCACCAAAGACCATTGGGGACTTGGTCTGAAGAAAACAAGGCGGAACTGTATCCTAGCAACCGTGACGTTTTAAGACTTTTGGACCTAGCCCCAAGGAAAGGATGGACGTGATTTAGGATGTGTTCAAACATTCATATTGAAAATGCTTTCTTTTAAGCTATCGGCTTTGAAAATATCAATTATGTCAACGTAGTTCCTAAATAGATGTTTCTAAAGAATCAATTTTACAAACAAATCAAGTGCCATAAGGGTGTCGCTAAGGCGCGATCTCGGCTTCACAAAGGATCTGGTATGTAGACTTTGATATCATCAAGGGAGGTTTGGGTCGAACAGTGGGCACAATTAAGTCATTTCTTAGTTAAGCCAATCATCCGATTTGCGTTAATTTGGTCGAGGTTATGAATTCAAGACAATTATTACGTGAAAAAGCACGGATGATTATGTGAAGAAAAAAACCTGAACATGCAAAATATTCATGAATAGATCATATAATTTTGAATGTTCATGCTGTTCCCTTTGAACAAGCTGGAATCAGAAAAGTGACCGATAGAGTTGGCTGGCTTCCGTAGTGTTAGTGAACTTACATTTCCGTAACACATGGGCTTCAGAGGCAGTGATGTACACCTTTTCACTAAGCTTTTAGTTAAAAACGCTAAATGCCCAAGCGCATATTTTCAAATCAGACATAAAGAATGGAATCGTGAAGGTTTATTAAGTAAACTGAAACTTCAATGCCTTCGGGGATTTCATATTCGTGTCTCAATCACAAGCAGGGAAACATGGTGCCAGCGCAACGGACGCGACTGTCAGAAATTGAAAGAAACTAGACCCCCGAATAATTGCAAAGCTCCCCCTGAGACGCAAAGCGCAAGCACAGTGACATGGCACAGTGCATCATGTATATTTTTCTGGAGTGAGTGTGTATAGTCTTACAAAGCTTTTAGCAATATGCCAACGGGGACTCGTACATTTACCCATGTGGAGAATCAAACCTGGGCCTTTGGCGTGACGAGAACGATTGAAACAAGAAGCTATCCCATCGCCCCTATTTTTTCTTGAATATTGAATACAGATTTGTTTATTTATTTATTTATTTTTTTATTTTCGGGGGGGGGGGGGGGGGGGGTGGAGGGTTGGCGGAGAGAATATGCAGCAGTTTGACACATTGAGGGGTCTTGCATACCATATACTTAACGCAATGAAGTCTTACAATGTGAAACGCGAGAATGAGAAGAGAGGGATTTATCGCTTCCCACTCGAAATCGTCAATGTGTGATATTGCATCAAAATGTAAATATGAAACTTAGATTATGCAATGAATTTAATGAGACTGTCCTGCACATTGTCAGTGGATGCCTAGCTTTGGCACAAACACAACATCTTAAGCGACATGAAGGAGTGGCTTGATCACTTTATTACGGTCTCGCAATGCTTTTGGTTTTGACACAGACGTTCATCCATAGTACGACCCGGAATATGTAGAGGATGTCAAGGAAAATGATAAATAGAAAATTCTTTGGAATATGCCCGTTTACAGCCTCAGTCCTATCCAGGCCAACAAACCTGCTCTTGTCCTTTTTGATAAATCCAATGAAATCATTTATATCATTGAATTTCTGTCCCTTTTGACACTAATGTGATTAACAAGATTCAGGAACAACATGGCAAATATGCGGACCTCGCTTTCGAAATGACACGCTTGCATCCCAAGAACCAAGTTGTCCGACTCCCCATTGTTCTCGGTGCTGTGGTTTGGAACCTCCCAATCTGTTGACTGACATTTGGAGAGTACCGGGGTTTGCTACCAGGAATACAGCCCTTCTGACAATATTGTTAATGCAGAAGGCTGCAGTGTTGGGGAGTCTTCACATTCTCCGAAAAGTTCTGGGTGGGTTTGACTAGGCAGCGCTTCCTGGGAGATGTCCCATTTGCTGTCTGGGACAAGGGCCCTGAGCTGATGATGAGCCTAACCAGCCTGACTGTGCCAGGATCAACCAAACCCTATTTGCTGCATTTTGTATTTTAATCTGTGAGTGAGTGAGTGAGTGAGTGAGTGAGTATGGTTTTACGCCGTTTTTAGCAATATTCCAGCAATATCACGGCGGGGGACACCAGAAATGGGCTTCACACATTGTACCCATTTTAATCTGTAATTACTACAACTACTACTGCTACTACTACTACTACTACGTCATTTATATTGTGCATACTACCACCACCACCACAACCACCACCACTACTACTAATAATAATACTGATGATAATAGAATTTCGCGACTGTCTAAAATTGCTTCAATTTCTGTACTAATATCTTAAAACCTATACATTACTTATTTGTTCCTTTACCACTTCACACGAAATACATTCACTTTACGTCATCAAAAATGTACGTAAAAAATGTATTCCCTGATAGAAAAGAAACGACAGCGGGTTCGTGGGGCACCGCCATCCTAGAAAAGCCGTACCGGCGATCATAACCTGGTGAATCCCGGATTCGAACCAAAGAATGTGACAGAGCCATAGACACAAAATTATGAGCATATACTCAATGGCAAAAGTAACACTCCTTGTCTAATACATCATTTGTAATACTGTAGAAGGGCTTAGCTCAGGGAATTGAAGATGAATAGACATTTTATGTTTTAATTAGGCTGAAGATGGAACATCACAGGCTTTTTAAAGATTTTTTAAAGAACTTTCAAATTCAACTTCTGCCTAGCGCGTATGAAGTTCTTATTTCAAAAAGTCAAAGCTAAAGAATAATCAGTCTCAATTAACGGTTGACACAGATTCGACAGGGCGTCAATATCAACAGTAAGTGTTTGTTTGTTATCTAACGCCGCTCCCAGCAATACTCCTGCATACAACGGCGGCTTGGAGACAAACGACTGTGGACGAGGCAATCCAGTGATCAGTGTCATGAGCAATCAATCAACCAAGTCACAAGATCTGACAATCCGAGCCATTGGAGTAAGTGCCAGTGAGTTAGGAGGTGTACAACTGTTAAGGTCATAGTGTGAGATAGCATCGCGACGCATGCTGACAACAAAACCTTTTCCATAATCACAAGAAATCCGACTATTTCACACGAGCATGTGTTTATGAATCACTATCGAATAGCGATGAGACCACGTTTTATAATAGGTGAGCTTATCCTGCCCATCCGGTGGCATCCGTCACTGGGGCATATCTATCAAGCAACGCATCATATTTAGTCACTGCTTCTGAATGTCTGCCATAAAATCTCTGGAATAACCTGACCACGCTTTTAATGGTACAATCTTGATTGAAAAGCTTAGCTGTAAGCGAAATGGGTCTTCCCTTGAAACTTGTATATGCACATGCTTTTAATTACCTCCACAGCTGGGAACCGTAGACGCCGTTCCCCTGAGCTGATGGACTATATATTGCTACACATATAAAGGAAATTCACGATTGAAAAATCGAAATCACGTCTTGTGTCACACAGCTTGGTAGAGGTTGCCATCATTTGAATTTCTATGCATAGATATGTCACTGAATATGATTTCTCAGTTGTGGCTTTGATTGCCAACTCCAGTGGATAGATAAGGTGAAGGTCATAAAACTATGCATTTATCTAGTCATTGTAGAATTCTTTATTTCTTTGGTGGCGTTAAACAACAAACAAACAAACTTGTCTAAAAGCCTTATCTCCACAGTTGACAAATATATATTGTCTATCGGGAAATTCAGAAATTCACATATGGGTAGCTAACTATTTCTGAGTAGAGTTACTTTCTGTTTAAGCAAATTGATCACATCGATTTCAAATTGTAACAAAATGATGTTTCGGAATTCCTTTCTTTGAAAGAAAGGTCCTGTTGGTTGGAGAATGTCCCTCTTAATTTATCACGTGGATAGTTTTTGAACTTGAACACTTTGTCCTGGTCTGAGAGTTTATAACTTCAAGTAAATCTGTTGAGCTTTTCAAGATCCACAAGTGATGAACCCACTAATCTCATATATTCCCTGAAAATATCTCATTAGGCCTTGTTTGATCTTTGGCAGAATTATTGTTTGTAGTTTTGACATGGATGTGGTGGTACATTTGTCGGATTCTTCATATGGATTGTTATGAAGCTTACGAATCCATTACAAAGCTGGAATCGATTTACTCTCGTGGTAAAAGGTCAGTTATTTTTTATCATTCCCACTGAAACGACACAAAATATATCTTGCAATTGTTGTTTTCTACATGGTTAGAAGATCAACTGTAATAAGACTAAAGTCCACGCAATCTCTTTGTGTCAGTAAGGCTGCGTTCACACAGTGCCGATTATGGCTCCCGTTTGAGATCAGACAATGCTACGACACAAAAAGTGAAAATGTCGGATTACTATCCTCAATGATCTGGAATGTCCTATAATTGTCTGAACAGCGTAGCGTATACCCTCGTAACGGAGTCCTACGGTACGGGAAAGGTCCAGAGAGGTCGGCCATGCACTCCCGACAGTATGGTGCGTCCCGTAACATTCGGGAAACTCAAAACGCCGATTTTGTCTGGTCGGATTACAATCGTGACTATGTCGTGAGAGATTCTGCTGTATCGGATCAAACGCGTCACAATTTCCTGTGTTGTCTGGATGGTGTCCTGTGGACCGGGAAGCTGTCCTGATGAACGGACTTGATTTGAAGAAAATGTTCTTTGCCGTTTCTTGTCGATTGAGTCCAGATTGCGGCCAGATCTTGCCGAATGCGAACAGTCTTTGTTGGTTCACTGTCCGGGCATTTTCTGATCTCTGTCAGATGGCATTCGGGAGAATCGGGACACTGTCGGGACGGATTTGGTCGTTTTTTACCATGCGGAAGTTACAAATCGGATCAGATTCGGATTGAGAACGGGAGAATCGGGACGAATTCGGCGGGAAACGGCTAAATCGGGACGCTTCCTGAACAATATCTGATTGTTGTCATTAAATAAATGTTTTTACAAATTTGTGAATTTCCCGCCACGAATCACACGATCTTGATCAGACGTTTGACAAATTTTAGGACGGCAGTAAAAATCCTGAATGTGTGACTGAGGCCTATATTTATCAGCACAGTTTGTTTGCCGTTATTGAGTTCTTTTTTTCTCCCAGTATCACAATAACGATCCCTTCATGGCACGTGACACAGTCAGTGCTGTATCATAGCCATGACATTTCAATAATTATTCAATTAATCACTATCTTATCAGTTTTGTTGTAGATTCCTTAACCGTTCCAATATGGTACTTGTTACCATTCCTGGCGCTGACCAATAAGAGGACGAAACAAGGACTGGTCGGCTCGGTGTCCGTGTTTGAGTGGGGTATCCATGTTAAACTGCAGCATGGTATCTCAGCGGGCTAGCACTATAGAACTAGCATTAGTCCGAACTAGTACAAGAAATTACACACAGATACACACGAACACACACACACGCACGCACGCACGCACGCACGCGCAACACAACCACACACATCAACAAAAACTTTAACATTAACTAAACCCAATTTCACCTAACTCACATCACCATCTCGACACAAACACACACACATAAACACATATGCTCGAACGCGTGCACACACACACACACACACATATATATATATATATATATATATATATATATATATGTGCGCGTTCGAGTATATGTTTATATATATATATATATATATATATATATATATATATATATATATATATATATATATATATATATATATATAAACACATATACTCGAACGCGCACACAGACACACACACAAACACACATAAACAAACACACAGGTCACCATCCGCAACACAGTGACTAGGACTTTGTTTTTAGTTATATCCTGTATTTGTCTTTGCACAAATTACAAGTATAATTGTGTTGGATGTGACGCAGTAAAGACAGGCTTTGATGTTTCCCAGACCTTGATTGGGCAAACGCTGGGCTAGGCTGAGCTTAAGTTGAATTAGATATGGGAGGCTCAGTGGGACTAGGTCGAGACACAGGCAACCATCATGCATGGCACTTGGTACTCGGTCTGGGGTCGACATAATGAACTAGGCTCAACATTATGCATCCTATGTACAGAAATGACACTAAAAAGATGCATCCCAGATGGCACTATTACCATTGAGAGTTCGTACAACAGAGGGGAAATCAATAGCCGTCTGTGAGACGAACCCCAGGCGTGTTAACTCAAGAGACGTGTGTCGTGATGTTTGACTGCACCGATGTCTGTTTAGAGAGTCCTTCGTTTAATTTCTTGTTTAACTTTTAACACCATGTCAGTTATTCAAAGGTGTAACAGGTCCTAGTCGTTTTCACCACCAGCAATGCTGATAAAACAAGGATCACAGACGCAATCTGGAGTGAATGAGCTGGGTTTGGCGCGCTTTTAGTGATACCAGCAGGGCGTAATAGGGAATCGAACCTTCGTCATGACGAGCGAACGCTTGAACCACTAGGCTACTCCATCACCCTTCATCATCTGGAATCATCGAGCATCAAGTCCCCTTAAGTTTAGTTTGAATACTCCTTGGTGGATGTATGTGCGTATGTCTTTAGCTACGCATGCTAAACTGTCGAGCAAAGTAAAGTATAAACCCATGTGACGTTGGTAACAAGTGAAACAAACATGAAATAGTTATTCGATGGATTTATTTGATACGGGAATCTCAGTTGTGTTTTGGTTCTCATGTTTTCCACTATTTTTGCGACTGTTTCCATGCTAGTTACGTTTGTAATAAACTGTTTGGTCATATCCTGTTTCCAAGCGTATATTTGCTTTTCCCCGACAGGTTACTGAAATTACTTACTGCTATATAGGTTAATAAATTTCGTGTTAAGTTCTGTGCTTTAATGTGGGTGTCACATTCAACGAGACGCAGGTTTCAAACGTTTACAACTTACGATCCGGAGTTTGCTGTTGAAAGAAAACAAGGTTCATGATTAGAAGATCCTGTAACAACTAATGGAGCCTTTACACAGGATGGCGACCTTTGTGCCTCCCGTGTGCGACCATAAAATTTGCCAGGTCGTCGATGGAGGTTAAAAGGAGGCAGAATGGTTGCCTAGGTCGTTCCAAGGTGCTACACAGGAGGTTCAGACATCGCTATGGACGCCATGGTCGCTGTGAATTTTTGAACATGTTCAAAACATTCGCACAAAGGTCGCAGAGGAGGTTGGTTGCTCAAAGGTGGCTCAAGGGAGGCAGGAAGGAGGCACAAACATTGCCGTTGCTGCAGAATGAAGGCATAGTGGTCGCCCAATGGTCGCCAGGTAATGAATGCGTTCTGCTGAAATTTTGTCCCGTAAATCTGGGCGATGCTTCTGCCTCCCTTGTGCCGTCTTTCGGCGACCAACAGCGTGCATTGAACGATGAGTATGGCGACCGCCGTGCCTCCATTCGGCGACCACGGCAACCTTTGAGACACCATGGCAATGCTTCTGACTTTTTTCTGAGTCCTTTGAGCAACCTGTAGTGCCTCCTCAGCCTGCCTATGAATAGAGGGCTTGTACCTGCAGTGTTTGGTTGCAGATGCTGAACAACTCGAGCAGTTACTGCTGAACAACTGCTGGAGTAGTTACATAGAAACATGATTTTCTGGGTTCAGGCGAACATTGAGCGTCCTGGCCACTTTTTGATCGCTCACAGGTGGCACAAAGGTCGCAGCCCTGTGTAAAGGGGGCTTATATAACACAGGGCACAGATTTGCTTTGCCAAATCACATTGCTTCTGGGCAATGAAAACATGTGACGGAAACGACAAAAAACTTCTTTCATCACTTGAAATTATTTGTGACCATTACCAGGGTTTTTTACACGATCGTTGTCATCCAGACTCCAGATGAAGGCAAGACGAACACAACGAGAGAAGAAAAACACTGTTGAAATTACCGATTGTAATAAACTGCAGATATACCGCACACCACAAGATTACGATTGGTGCAGTGATACATATCAATTATGGCTTTTTTTGTTCAATTATGCTGCTCTTATTCATCACGACAAACGTATTTCGTTCTCGTCCAGAGAATAGGGAAGAACTATAGTTTGTGTGTTGGTCTGTGTTGGATAAATCGTGGACATTCCACAGTATCATTTTATGAAGACGTGAAGACGACATGGCAGGTAGGTTATGAAAAAACCCAACGCCTACGCGTTTGTTGAAAAGTCTTGGAATTGTTTGATTGATATTTATTACCATCAAACTTACGTCTTTGTTGTCAAACGGCCCACGTGGGTGGGTGTTAACATGACGTCACCCGTTTACGCATTAACCAATGAAATTCGTCTGTTATCATGACGTCATATTGACCTGTCATATCACTCGTATAAGCTCCGCCCACTAGAGAGCGGTAGTCCCTACCACAGATATCCCTTTAATTACACCGGATGCTATATTCTAGTAATATTACGTTACATGGCAGAATGATGGACCTCCCTATCCGCCGGGTCTTCCTGTACTACACAACACGGCTTTATGAAGCTGTAAACATAAACGAGGATTTGAACAAATTACAGCAAATGTATTTGAAATCAATTCCTATCATTTTCTCTATGATGTAGGCCATATTAGACACATAATACATCGACACTAGCTTTTGTGGAGATATAGGGGCTTTCATCTCTAGTTATTATTCATTGGAAGAACACAATGGCCGACGTGTATTGCCCGCTGATGAGAGAAGAGCAAAGGGGTACATCTCCTTTGAGAAGATCATGGGCGTATTCGTTTGCGCAGTCGTGACTTCGCCCTGGTTTAGACCGGAACAAACGTATATGAAACGTGTGAATTCGAGTTTTAAGCCATGTAGACAGAGCCCAGTTGTGGTCGGTAAACTGCAAATATCATTAATGATGAAGGACCTCGGATTCAAGTTGTGAGAACCCGCAAGGATCCCGGTTAAGAACATAGGTCCCATATTGTCGTAAGAGGTGACTAAATGGATCGGGTTGTTAGACTCGATAACTTGGTTGAATGAATGTCATCGTATCTCGTTTACGTGTATCGATGCTCACGATGTCAATCACTGGATTGTCTGGTCCAGATTCGATTATTTACAGACCGTCGTCAAATAGCCGGAATATTGCTGACTGTAGCATTAAAAAACATTGTCAAACAAATAAACAAACAAAACAAAGCGAAAGGCAACAAAGTAGAGCTCCTTTCAGCACAAATATATTCATTACTAGGTAGGTGATCTCAGCTAAAGTGACGCGTCAGTTATAAGAAGGAAATGTCAACGTCGTCATATTAATCCCAGTCAGTCGCAATAAACGACGTAGTTACCGAAGACTCGGTTAATATTTCACATTACTGTTATTTTTTAATACGATGTATGTATAAATGCCACGGGTTATCAATGGTCTCAGTATACATTATTTTGCCCGGCAGTTAATTTCCCTTAAATGGATGCCAGCGTTGAAACATTTTAATTTAAATAAACATTTCCCCTGTTTTTCAATTTCAAGGCAATTTTATTTATCTTGATTTGACTATTTGAAGGCAAATACATAACAATATGTTGTTTGTACTGAACACGACACCATGCTGCAGGGATATAGGGACAATAAAAAAATAGTTAATAATTTTAGCGTTATAACCACAAAAAATACCTGTCGTAACTGAAGCAATGTGAACAGTCTCACTGGCTCAGTTCAACCTACTGAGGAGTGGTGGGATAGCCGAGCGGGTAAAATCTTAACTCGTCTCGCCGAAGACCCTGGTTCGATTCCCCGCATGGGTACAATGAAATCCCATTTGTGGTGTGGGTTTTGCAGAAATACAATTAAAATCTGCGCAAAACAACAGTGACTGAGTGAGCTTGGGCGTCTAGCCCACCGCTCGTAAACAGACCAATAACTCATTACGAAAACCCACACCCACAAATGTGAGTTTACATTGCGTTTAAACTACCGAGGAGATGCCGTTCTTATCCTATAAAAGCACCACCATTCACCACCAGAACTGTGCTTGGGTAGTGATGTTCCGATCTACCTCTCACGTCGCTAATTCAGAACATTTCGCTCGTTCATGAGAATTAATTTACTTGGCAGCTATTTTAAGCGTGTTTCCTTTCGAATCGAGCTCAAAACGAAGCTGTGACAATGCATGGGTCCATGTTATTTATCATTATAGAATAGAGATCTGGCCTTGACAACTGAGGATACCCTCCATGGGGTCGGGAACCTCCATGGAGTCGGGAACCAGCATAATAAGAAATAGGGCGCTAATGGGCGCTACATCATATTATAGCTAAAATGGATAGAATTATCATTAACCGCCCGCATGTTATCAGAAATGAGCGGGCCACTGTAACTTGATAATGCCCTCATATTACTTGACGACGGGCCATTATCACGCCCGTTGTTAGGTGACGTCATAGGACAGGGATATGTGACGTAACGTTCAATAGTGACGTTATCTGGTTTGTTCTATGACGTTTCCATATTTGTAAAAGTGGGTCAGTGACATTCGTGTTGATTGCAGTAAATGTTTCAAAACCGATATTGTTGTTTCTTTTTATTTGATAACAAATTCCATCAGTTTTAGCTATAATAACGGTAACGCTATTTTTCAGGGCATTATCATTTGAAGAAGCCCTCGGTCTTTTTCAACCGCCCTCCTTCGTCGGGCTGTTTATGGAAGACCTCGGGCTTCTGTAAATGATAATGCCCTGAAAAATAGCGTTACCCTTATAACACAAAGGAAGCTGTCATAATCACTGGTCGTGCTGAGTAGTGATTGAGTGAGTATGGTTTATACGCCGCTTTTAGCAATATTCCAGCAACATCACGGCAGGGGACACCAGGAATGGGCTTCACACATTGTACCCATGTCGGAAATCGAACCCGGATCTTTGGCGTAACGAGCGAACGCTGTAACCGCTAGGTTACTCGACTGCCCCTGGTGCTGAGTATGTGTTTCAGCATTGACATGTTTATGAAGCTTAGAGGCATAAAACGATGTGCTTGCGTGTTCAAATAATACGTACTTTTCGACAAGGCATACATCACAAGTTATTTAAGTATTGATTTTCTTGCATAAATGTGAGAAAAATCCATATCGGCTTTACCGGGGAATGTTTTGTATATAACATTAACAGACAAGAATGGTCTCATCATCCGATATATTATTCATATTTTCTTAAAGGTTCTTTGTGGGGTTTGCCTTTGACAATATTATAATTGCTAAAATGTTATGGCTGCTACAACATTAGGATGGTTCGATTCCTTTCTTAGTACGCGTTGTATACCTTGGCGATTCTATTTACTCCACTTTTATTCCTTTTCAACGATTTCCAAACACGTTATCATTGGCGTAAGCTCTATCACTCGTTTTGCTACGTGAGTTTGATAACCTTTACGTAATGTTCAGTCTCATTAAAATCAGATCTGAGTTCTCGCTACCGCTAAACAAAGATCTGAGGACATCCCATTACAGGTCACGTCAGACCGACCTAGCTCAGACTTTGACCCACCAATGGATTGACCAATCAGAAGGCAGCTTTCTCGTGCTTCACGGCACAAATTTCAAATTGGCGACTAGGCTTCGAAACATATTTTGACAAATTCTATATTACAAATTTGAAACCTGAACAAAGGAACATTCTGGAATGGCTAATAGATGGTCTCGCTTGTTGGATTCAGTCGTTAAACCCGCAACTATCGTTCGGACTACCCCGTGTGAAAAGTTTTCGAGGTTGCATGATTAGAAATCACATCCCGACTGTCACTTTCATAATCTGGTAAGCGACGTTCTGATTAGTCGGATGAAAGGTCGTTCTGACGTGACCCCCAATGGGATGTCTTCAGATCTCTGTTTAGCGGTAGCGAGAACTAAGGTCTGATTTTAATGAGATTGCGTAATGTTTGACGTAAAATTTGTTGAAATGATTGTATTTTTACTACGTCATAACGCTAATGATAACGTATCATTATTATTATTATTATTATTAATAATAATTTATTATTACAAAAAATATATAGATTCATGTTTTGTTATTCACAACAAAAAACGTCATAAAAAGCAGCATTGCATGTTAACAGTGCATCCTTTCGGATCCTTTCAAAGCCAAGCGAGGCCCTGCAATTGTACATTCCATCCTTCGACTTAATGAAGTCTGAAGTTACTGTTTGTTTTAGCCAAGACAACTGTGCAGAAAAAAACCTTCGAGTGGAAGTTTAAATGTAAAATTTAAAAAACTCCGTGAACCGTTCTGTCTCTGCATTACACTTGAAAGTTTCAAGAACAACACGTGTTCTGTGAGGACGTTCTCCCGCTGACTTGCCAGCCACTCTGGTGGAACATAATTTGAAACATCAGCTGCCGCTCTCGATTCAAGACACACCGAATCAATTTCGACACATTTCGCTGGGAGGAAATTAAAACTATAGAAAAACCAAAAATGGCAACACGGCAAATACCCGAGGACAGAACAAACACGTCCCTCTCATAGCCGCGAACCTCGTCTGCATATAGATCGAAAGTTGAAGGGAAATAGTCTCGACATGTCTGTTGTCCCTCAATGGCGTAGGTCTCAACAAGGAAACACTAGAAGCGAGGACATTGTGAGCTCGCCTCTCCCTTCTCGCGACCACGGTTGCTTTCAAAACCAGCTGGGAATAATGCATGAGGTCAGTTGTCGAAGATGGTGGTTGTAGCGCCTACCCTGGCCCTGGCGATGTTTCGAAGACTGGAATACATGTATGCATGATGGGTAATGTCACGGAAACTCGGCGTCGCGTACACTAAGGCATACACAAGCGGTTGATGGGGATATTTATGATGGCGGTACGTGACGTTGACAATTGCACCTTTGTCATCATCTGATGAAACATTAAAACAGTGAAAGGGTGAGTTGATTTTTTTCACCCCTTATAACAGTATTCCAGCATACTACATCTGGCATTACTACATCTGGGTCCCGTGAAGATCCGGAGTAGAATAATTCCTCATCAACCAAAGCTTGCCGTAAGCACCGACCATGCTTGTCATAAGAGGCGACTAACAGGATCGGGTGGCCCGACTCGCTGACTTGGTTGATGCATGCCATCGTATTCAAATTGCGTGGATTGGTGCTCAAGATATCAATCACTAGATTGTCTGGTCCAGACTCGATTATTTACAGACCGCCGTCATATAGCTGGAATATTGTTGAGTGCGGCGTAAAACAACACACCAACCAACCAACCAATCGCCCCTCGTAAACAAAAGAGAAATGTAGTCGTTTATCATGATTTGGTTGTTTGTTGTTCACCGCCGCACTTACCAATATTCCAGCGATATGACGCTGGTCTGTAAATAATCGAGTCTTAGCCAGACAATCCAGTGATTGACAGCATGATCATCGAACTACGCATTTGGAATACAATGACTTGCATCAACCAAGTCAGCGAACCTGACCAACCGACCCCGTTAGTCGCCTCTTACAACAAGCATGGGTTGCTGAAGACCTGTTCTAACCCGTATCTTCAGGGGTCCCACCCTTTCGCCCCACCCTTCCATCGAAAACGTGACTGATTGCGCGTTGGCCCGTTGTTCACAAATTAATCACTGGATTGTCTGGTCCAGATTCGCCGTCACATAGCTAGGACATTGTTGAGCGCGGCATGAAACAACTAACAAACCCCCATCCATTTCATCTTACGCAGACCCAAAGGGCCCTGGTATACCAACTGCGAGACCATGCGTAGTTTCTAACAAGCCAATGAGGCTTTCAAATTACCTCAAGCCGCAGTTTAGAAGCCATCGAAGACCACACTGTACGCTGAGGACTATTTGTTCTATTTTATCAATAGCATCACCTTACCTCGATCCCTTAACAACTTCCCCCGCCAGATTCACCGACACATGCTGTTTCAAACACTGATCTCATATTTTGCGTCAAGAATCCCTCGGGACGGGTATTAGATATCAATTTCTTTTTCTTTTACTGGATCGTCGCGCAGCATTGTTAAAGGGCGAATCGGTGCTGAAAAGCAGAAGTCCAACAAAAACGAGATTTGATTACCGTCAAGAAGTTCATGGAAGGCCCGAGTATAATTTCATCTCCCAAAGAACCAGACAGCAAGCTCAGGACAGCGAAAGGTAAATTACATTACTAACTGTAGTTCAGGGATAATTTGCTTTCGAAAATATCCTATTTATATGGATATATGCAAAAATCCTTGAACGCATAAAAAGTAAGAGGACTATTTTTACGTATATTTCTTTTGATTGGCAGCCGTCGTATTAATTTCCTCCGTGAACATTTTAGGACCATATTGTATCAGGATGAGAACCATTCTAGCAATTTATCAGCTAAAAATATTTTTATGCGACTTGAAAGTCCATCAATACCATCGATAACTGTAGCTATTAGTGCCTTGTTTGTGGAATACATGCAAAATGGTGTCTTTGAAGCAGAGACTTGTGATTTAGGTGTGAAAATGTATCTTGAGGGCAGGGCGATTATGTTGGTTGCAAGGGGACTTGGAAAGGTCGGGATGCGGTTCCATGCGTAATTCACAACGAAGGTTGGGGTGTCGTAAATAACTTTAAGACAACTTAATTGTAACTCGTTAGTCTAGAATTGCAGTGTGTATCTATAAGGCAAGAATGCACTCGTGAGTGAAAATAACACAAGTGGACGATTACAGATCATGATGATGTGATGATTGTAATCCACTGTACAGTGATGTTACAATCTTTCATATCAAAGAATACAACCCGTTATCATGTGAATCAGATAAATTATATAAACAAACACATTCCATAATCAAACGAAATATCTGCTCAAAGCAGAGTACATTGTGCGATTCCGACTATATCATAATCATGTGGTTATGAATCACTATCACGATGTGATGGTATGAGTTGTTAACGAAGATGTGAGCGTATCCTGGCACCCGCCACAAACACATGCAAAGGCAAGTCAAGTGTTTGCCTGAAAACACGGTATCATGTGATACAAGACTAAATAGGTAAGAGCATCAGACATCAGTTTCGTCTCTGATGCCTCACATGTGAAAATGTAATCCACATGTCTAGCATTAACACAACTTTACTCAGGCCTTGAATAGTGTACCCCTGATCAAACAACTCAATAATCATCTTAACAATTTGTGATGAATGTTGTCAACAGTAGTCACAGGGTATGTAGCAGTGGTCAGTTTCAGCAACGATCCACGTCGATGGGTAAGATGCTACACAAACAACCAGGTCACACAGAAACGTCAAAGACAGCATCTTCTCAATGTGTAACAAGGGGCAACGTCAAATATTACATCTCAGTGTGTAACAATAAGAAAGGTCAAAGATTACATTTCCTCAATGTGTAACAATGAGAAACGTCAAAGATTACAATTTCTCAATGTGTGACAAGGAGAACCGTCAAAGATTACATTTTCTGAAATATATATAAATTGTCAATACAAGAGAAAAACCGAGTCCGGATAATCCGCCCAAACAGATTAAAATTTGACGTAAAGGGCAAAATAGCTGTGAAAATTAAAAGTGTTCTCAATGTGTAAGGAGAACCGTCAAAGGTTACATCTCCTCATTGTGTAACAAGGAGAAACACAAATAAGTATATCTCCTCAATGTGTACAACGAGAACTGTTAAAGATTAAATTAAATTAAATGCAAGAGAAATATCCAGTCCAGATAATCCACCCAGCCAGATTAAAATGTAGCGTAAAGGGCAAAATACTAGCAGCTGTGAAAATTAAAAGTGTTCTCTATGCGTAACACGGAGATACGTCAAAGATTACAACTCCTCAATGTGTAGCGTAGAGAAAACGTCAAAGCCTTCATCTCCTCTATGTTTAACAATGAGCGACGTCAAAGGTGACAACTCCTCCATAAGGAATAACGTCAAATATTACATCTTCTGAAATGTATATATATGTATAAATTCCCAATGCAAGAGAATAACCCATCCTCGATTATCCGACGAAACAGATTAAATTCTGACGTAAAGGGCAAAAAATAGCCGTGAAAATTAAAAGTGTTCTCAATTCGTAACAAGGAGATACGTCAAAGCTTACAACTCCTCAATGTGTAACAAGGAGAAACGTCAAAGCTTATATCTCCTCTGTGTGTAACAACGAGACGTCAAAGAAGGAAGAGATGTTTTTTTGTGGAGCCGTCAAATAGAGTACACATTGTTATAACAAGAAGGTATCTCAGTTTGCTTACCGACATCAAAGACAACTCACATCCAAACGTTGTGATTACATTGGAGACAGAACGGGACTTCAGGCCGTGATCTAGCGAATTATCTGTCGTACAAGGCACATATTTGTTGAACCGAGCCATTCCGGAAAGAAGGTTCCAATAGATGACATTTGGTCCAAGACGTCATGGCATCAACACACATATTGGCACAACCAGAGTTAGTATTTACATTTTTCCACAAAATAAAATAATTTGTCACGAAGCGGCTGTCAGATATTGATGGGTTATTTTCATACGGACACTGACTCACTCTGGCTGCTTGCAAGCCCCTGATCAGTTTCGAATAAGCCATACGTCTTGTCGTTCATGTAATCTGGTACAACCACATCAGAATACAATGGAAACTTTACATGGGGCATTGCAGCTGTTGTCTCTGTTGCTGAGGATATTTTATATCTCATGAATATTACATCAGACACCTGCTGACAGTGATAACAGTTTTGACTGCTTGCGTTGGATTTGAAAACAAAGAAGACCCATGTGAACCCGCGTTGACCAAGGTATAGACAAATCTCAGATCATGTTAACTGATTGACGTCATACTTCGGTTGACCAAAGTCGCCCATACCTACTGAACCCTTGGAGCGTGGGCCCCCGAGTGACGTCATCGTTGAAGAAAATTAGTATTATTTATTGATTCTGGAATAAAAGCATCTAATTGAATATAATTAACTAGGTGTTGAAGGTTTATGTGTATTCTGCTGTGCGTCAGCGAAATTTAACTTCCGATTGTTATAAAGACTTAAGAATTAACGAGGCAACTTTGATGATGATTTTGCGTTTGGTTTGATGTTATAACCCTTATGTTAATTCTCCTTTCGTTTTATATGCATTAAATAGAAAAGCAACAATGGCAGCCTTGTCAAGCAATGAAACACGTGTTAACCTCTCATAGTGTGTATGTATGTATATATAATTATAGGGTCGGTCGGGTAGCCCAGTGGTTAAAGCGTTCGCTAGTCACGCCGAAGACCCGGGTTCGACTCCCGACATGGGTACAATGTGTGAAGCCCATTTCTGGTGTCCCCCGCCGTGATATTGCTGGAATATTGCTAAAAGCGGCGTAAAACCATACTCACTCACTCACTCATATAATTATATATTTCTAAGTCGTTTTGTACGGTGGCCCATAAGGGACATAGAGTCTGGGTTTTTTCAATATTTTAATATTTCACTTACTGTTGTCGTAACCTTAACCGAGAAATGGATATAAATTTGAATAAAATAGGAATGATTGATCCAAAAGTATATTTTAAATTATTTGATATATAGGTATTACCAATACTTTTATATGGGTCAGAAGTACCAGCGGTATGATCAATTAGAATGAGTTCATCTTTTGGCATGTAAAATTTTTTTTAAGGTGGGAAAACAAACGCCAAATGCCATTGTCAATGGTGAATGTTGTCGCTACCCGCTTTATGTCAATGCGCAGGTCCGCATTATAAAGTATTGGTTAAAATTAACCAGGATGCATGAAGGGCGTATCCCAAGAAAAGTATATAACATGTTGATGTATTTCGACAACATTGGTCGTAATACTTGGGTAGCATCTGTTCGTAATATTTTATTTTCGCATGGTTTGGGATTTGTATGGTTAAACCATCTATTGGGGTCAATATAGCTTTCATTGGGGTGCTTAAAACGTGTCTTGTAGATGAATTTCGTCACAACTGGATGTCAACACTCAACATGTACCCGATATATGATGTATAAAGAATATAAAACACTGTTTGAACCTGAAAGATATTTGAGCATTTACAATAGCAAACATGTACGCAGTGCTTTTATTAAATTAAGATGTAACGTTTTACCTTCACGACAGAACGAGGGTAGATGGGAATCTGTTGAATCATGTTTACGTATGTGTCCTGTTTGCAGTATGTCTGTTGAAGATGAATATCATTTCGTATTGATCTGTAAACATTATACTGAGCTGTGTAAAGTTTACTTGCCAGAATTGTATTGGAAGTTTCCAACCATATATAAATTCAAAAACATTATTGTGTACAACTCAGGATGAGTTATTAAAACGTCTGCAATATTATGTATATTATGCGTATAAACAAAGACATGAAGTCGTAAAATCTATGTAATGTGCTTCACATTGTATTATTGGCACTGCATTTCTTGTATATGGGCCAAAGGCCTACACACAAATAAACTAATTTTGACTTTTGTCGTCGACAATTTTGAAATCGAACGCGAGCAGTGACACCGATGAAGTGATGTTGTGCCAGATCTGCTAGAGAGGCCTTGCATGTGCAGACCCCGGCCTAAAGGTCTCTCTTACTATCTTACTACCGCGCATCAAATGTTTAGCTCATTATCTCTTATATTTATAACAAGTAATCAGTCACTTGATTTTGTGTGTACACAGCACTAGCTTAATATTTCCTGAACAAAAACAGTTTGGGATCGTGAATATTTTTAGAATTGTTTGCTCAGTCTTTACTTAAAAAACCCAAAATAGTCATGACTTTTTTTTGTTCAGTATAGATAGACCAATTATACTTATGATCATTCTTCTTATGTCAACAGCAGCACCTATCCAGAGATGTATGTATGACGGTGCAATCCTTCGTGGAGACACAGAATCACGAACGTGCATAGAATTCACGTATTCGGGCGATTGTTCTCGTCTATAGATAGGAACAGTGTTACCACACGCCTGTTCATGTCAGAAGCGAGCGTTTACGTAATGGATGTGTCAATTATAGATGATGACTGTCGTTTCTGCCTGTTAGCAAATTGGTCATCAATAACGATTAATGAATACTGTTGGCATAATGATGATATTGACGATTATTCCCTCGTTAAACACAGCGGAGGCTCAGGCGGTAATTATGTAATACTTCCTGGTATGGTTGATTCTTCAATTATTACGAAGATCAAAACATAAAGAGAAAAGTTATATTTTATCACTATTATTTATATCCTAGTCTGGTATCAAAGAGCGTGAGTTATACTGTGCTTGGAAATTGTTACCCTCGATCATCCAGAGTAGTATTATATCTCCATTCAATTCTGACATGCATACCTAAGCTCCTTACACCAATAGCCTCTTCGCGGAGCTCTGTATACTATGGCTGGAATAAGTCACAGCTCTCCACAGTTAGACGGACACACCCAAGAATGGAGTCGAACTCATAACGGACTGCCCGTTATGTCGGGGAACAAGTGATGACTGCCGTGACGCCGAACACTCTTCCCTAAGATAATTTTTTTCTTTATTTCTCAATTTGAATTTCTATTTCATTTCGACTATACTGTATTTGGTGTAGTGAGAATAGAAAGGGAATTTAGTGCTCTTTTTGTTTGTCTGCAATCTCGAATCAATCTGATTAAAAACACAAACGGAAATAGTAAATCAGTTATAAACTTGTTCCCAATTAACTAGAATGGAATTTTGAAATAGTGAGTGAGTTGGATTTTAAGCCGCGTTTCACAACATTGCAGCAATATCATGGCTGGGGACACCAGGAATGGGCTTCGCATATTGTACCCGTTGTACCGCGACGAGCGAACGCTTTAACCACTAGGCTACCCAGCCACCCCCATTTCGAAAGATATACTCAAAAATATAAATCTAAATACATTTGGGGTTAGAGCAATGATGTCGGGAGGGTATTAACATGTCACGCGCTGGTACGTACCCAGGCCCCAAACGCCTTCGTTGCGGAAGTGACGTCACGATCTACACACACGCATACACCCAAAACGCCTTCGTTGCGGAAGTGACGTCACGATCCACACACACGCATACACATACAAACACACACCACCGCATCGCTAACCTAGTACATCATTTCTGTTGCGCGGAGCTTGATCTTACGAGCTTAACAGCCTATCAAAATGGCCCATTTTAACCAGAGTTCGGCAGAGATGTAAATTCGACATAGCGGTCGAGCCGGACATCCATATGTTTCAATTCAAGGATTTTACAACGAATCAGAATGAACGTCTAAATTTCACCAAAGCGTTTCAGCTGAGAGTTTTTATGCTTTCAAGAGTATCCTCAACCTTTTTTCTGTTCGAAAAAGATTTCATGAATTCAATGACAACGCCATAAACTCCCTTGGACATATGGTCCTTCGCTTCTAACTGATGTGAAATAGTAACTCCTCATCTTCCTGTGGCAAGAGAGTTAACTGACTTTAAAAGTCCAGTTTCCACCCTTGCCGAACTAGGCTGGAATACCTGGGTTCGATCGTAGCGCCACCAGTGGTTATTGCGAGTTATGTCCTTTCTATGCCTCTCCTATTGGTCATTCAGATTCAACCTCTCGCGATCGTATCACTTACATTTGTTTCAAACAAAACGGTGGCGCCCAGTCAAGACGATCTGATCGATAATCAAGATCTATATTGTGATAAAACGAGTCTTACATCGCGAAGTGCATCAAATCACGTGAGCACCTTGATTAAAAACATGAAAAGATTTAGAAAATATCTGTTGACAACGAGTTAGCGAAGCACATGCTTTACAAATCCTGCAGTCGACGAAATCAGCATGACACTATACGAACCAGATTTCGATTTCGTAGCGCGATTTTGATTGGACTATGCATAGACTCGTTAGCCCAGCCAAAATGTAACTCCATAATGCCAGCCTTGTTCGGCAAGGGTGGAAACTGGACTTTTATAGTCAGTAAACTCTCTTGCCTCGGGAAGATGGTAACTCCTATACTTTAACAAGAACTTACGATAAGCGAATACCTGATATCCATTTCCGGAAAGTGATGTAGGTGAGCTACAATTTCTGGGCTAAGCGAGGGGTAGTTATGGCGTACATACCACGTCATGTTTAATCATATGTCACAAAACATCGATCCTAATCCCTATTTCCTGAAATAAATTTAAACAATCAAGAAAATTGATATCCAGTGATATTCTTTCTGAACACAATCCACCCCCTAGACAGCCTATATTCTTCAGCTGGACAGTGCCCTTGTCATTGTTAAAAGCATTACAAACAGTCCCTAGGGAAACATCAATACTAAATATAATCAACTAAAGATGATTTCGTGATGTTTCCCAGTCATTAGTAGTAAACATATTTATCCCGAAAAACGGTTATTAAAGATCCGCATGCAACGAAACAAGCACGCATCGCCCTGCCAACCGTGTCATGTAATGAAATTAATACCTGTTATTTAACATTCATCGTGTGGTACGTATTTGTACGTATCCTTGAAAAGACACGACGAAGATGAAATTAACAATATCTGCGATGTGAATCAATACTGGAAGTGGATTGCACTGTCAGCTGCTATTAGAAATAGATTCCCCTGTTTATTCTACCAACACCGACCTTGATGAGCCGAAGGAGGAGTTTTAATTTGAAATCAATGTGTGTGGCTGTAAGATAGTACTGTTTGGCCATGCTTATCCTGTATGGATTTCATAATATAACTCCATGTAGAGCTTAAGTGAGTGAGTTGTGTTTAACAACGCTCTGGAAAGTAATAATGCGGTAATGCAGGTCCCATACGTTTATCGCTTTGGTGCTGACAAACCTAACAACAAATAATCGAGGCGAATCGGTATTCGAACCCACTATCAAAGGTTTGTGATTTACCCAAGGAACGCAACTCTTATAGCGAATGGCGGCGCCTCAGACGACTGGGTCTACATTGCCCCCAACTCCAGCTAGACGTTCAATGTGCGTTTGTTTGTTGTCGCTGTCACTAATATTTCAGCTCTATGGCGACGACCTTATATAATCGAATCTTGACAATCCAGTGATTGATATAATGAGCAACGACCCATCAGGGTGTGATGCCATCAAATCAACCATGCCTGGCCTCCCGACCCATCAATTCGCCTCTTAAGGACAGCATAGGTTGCTGCGGACCAATTCTAACCCTGAATCACCACAGGGCGATAGAAGATGAAACTATCCCGACATGGTGTAATTATTGTCAAGTAGCATCCTCATGTTTAGCATCATTTACGAGTGTGACGAGTGAATGTTTAGTTGTTTGTTTGTTGTTTAACGCCACACTCAGCAATATTCCAGCTGTACGACGGCGGTCTGTAAATAATCGAGTTTGGACCAGACAATCCAGTGATTGATATCATGAGTATCTATTCACACAATTAGGATACGATCAGATGCATCAACTAAAGATTCACGTCCCGTGGTATCTCACCAACATAAATTACATCATCGTCTTAGCGAGCTTTGAGTTGAACATGGATACCCAAACATAGATAATCCCAGGCTCCCTCACCCATGAAGAACAAATGGTCGGTCCCTAAGCTCAACATAGCACATTTGCAGATTTTAATACTTTATGGCATAACTAATCACAAATGCTTGACCAAAATTAAATTTGAAAAACGGAAATAGTGTAAAACAGGCGATACAAAATTATAGTCACTGGGGATTCACCTCGCTGGGGTCATAACGGGTTACCTGTATTTGACGCGATGCACAATTTAAATGATCGGGTCTGCGCCCAGTTTGCTCATGCGTCTGGTTAAAATTAAAATTAAAGTTGCCCACAACCGCTCATTTTCAGCTAGGCATTGCATAACGTTAACGAGATTTGGCCGTCAACAAAGTTGCTTCTCACAGTTAAAAGCGACAAAATAACGGAGAACGATAGCGACCGGATAAATTCTAATGTCTGAGAAGGTGGAGTTTTCAGCACTTACAATCCACAATCTGCCACACGACCTTGTATTACAATTTGATACATTTAAGGTCAAATTCACGACAAAAACAGCACAAAGCACGGAGGATATAAATAGATTCATAGATCCATCATTCAGGAGTGAGACCGTCAATGTCAAACTTGAGAACGACCACACATCTAAATACAGCCTCAACACAGCGCGTTATTTTACCGTGGAACTGTTGATACCGTCTCGCTGACATTTATCTTTACCAGGCGATACAGTTGTTGTCTTTATTTTACTAATATCCGTTCGAAAGTCTATACTTTGTAAATCCCACACTCGTGGCATGTAGATCCTATAATCCTCTCCACGCATCCTTCGCTTCACGTTGTCCCCCGCTCCCCGCGGTACACACATCACTACTTGCTGTCTGTCACAGTCTCATGTCTTGTCATATTAGTGTTTATCACTGCGAACAGTATGACAGACACAGGGTAAATGCGGATACGTTCGGCGCATAATACCCCGTCGCACAATAACAGCTTGTATAGGTCGGCGCATTGGGTGAATGTATCACTCGGAATTTCAGTCACGGAGAGTGGACTAGGTTCCCTCTAAAACAACTGGATTTTCGTTAACTGCTTCCTTAGTTTGAATTATGAGTTCTGTTCATATACTCCGCAAATCAAGTAAGGGATCATAAAACATAAATGTTATGATCGTTCGCCAGATTTTGGTTGGTTGGTTTGTTGTTTAACGCCGCACTCAGCAATAATACAGCTATATGACGGCAGTCTGTAAATAATCTGTCTGGACCGGACAATCCAGTGATTAATATTATGAACATCGATCCACGCAATTGGGATCGATGACATGCATCAACCAAGTCAGCGAGCCTGACCACCCGATCCCGTTAGTCGCCTCTTACGGCAAGCATGGGTTGCTGAAGACCTATTCTACCCCGGAATCTTCACGGGTCTCGTACGCCAGAAGGAAGATCACTTTTGACAAAAGATAGAACGGTTTCGGAACCAAAGCCTAAAGCCTCAACACACCCGTGTACTTCAGTGAAATGCCGTCAAATCATTCTGACCCATTAGTATTGTTGATGTTATCCACGGTAACACGTAAGCGTCCTACTCTGTCATGAATGGAGTAACATCGGGAATGCGTTGTCTACAATGTAATGAGTGAGTTCGGTTTCAGACGTTTACCACTTCGGTGAAACCCACGAGCACGGGTATGGTGCTGACAAACCTAGAACCATAATCGGGCCGAACCGGGATTCGAACCCACAATCATAGGTTTCTGGCGTGCCCAAGGGACGCAACTCTGCACAGACGACTGGGCCACCCGTTACCCCTACAATGTAATGAACACCTGAGGACTATGACATGCTCCAAACTGGGGACCTCAACGAGAGGTACCCACAATGTCCAATGTCCTCAGTCTGTTATTTGCAGACGTACAATGTTAATGCACTCTTCAAGAAACGAAACGCATAGGTGTTTTGAGAATTCCAATTAGATTTTCCCCCCAGCAATCGTCACAAAGACAATTCTTATGTTTGATTCCCGTAAATCATGTCATGTTTGTTGTGCATTGCGCGCAAACACATCTCAAAATGTTTTTTTGTAAACTTTTATCAGCAAAAATGCAAAGGATACACGGAAATTGCTTTCAGAAAAAGTTTTCAGCACAATGCACGTGCAAAGTGTTGGAAACAAGAGTAGAGACACTGACTATAAAAAAACATACAAAATTCATCATCATCATCCCAGAAGTGGAAGATCAAGAGTAACCACCCCTGCTCAGGATCGGTACATCCGGTTGCATCACTTTCGAAATCGATTTGCTACAGCAAAGGACACTGCAGGACAAGTGCCTGGTATGCGAAGAATTTCCGACCAAACCATCAGAAATTGTCTGAAGGAAGTGGGAGTTCGAGCGAGACGACCAAAAGTTGGACCTGTCTTGCGACGTCTACACCGTCAACGACATGTCCGGTGGTGCAACAGAGTACAGGCATGGGATCTCAGGAACTGGCGACGCCTTTGGTTCAGCGATGAGTCACGTTTTCTTCTTCAACGACGGGATGGAAGACAACGTGTATACCGACGTCGACATGAACGTTTTGCCCCGAACTGCGTTCGACAGGTGGACCGATTTGGTGGAGGGAGTGTCATGGTGTGGGGAGCCATATCCTACACGGGTAGATCACAAGTATTGGTTGTCCAGGGCAATCTTACAGCAAACCGATACATAGACCAAATTCTGCGTCCTCACCTCCTCCCAACTTTGGAGGGAGCTGTTCCAACATGACAACGCTCGGCCTCACACAGCACGTGCAACAGTTAATTTCCTTGTTAATGAGAACATCAATGTCCTTCCTTGGCCGCCCAAATCGCCTGATCTCAACCCGATTGAACATTTGTGGGACGAACTTGATCGATGCGTCCGTCAACGTTAACAGCGTCCCGACACACTGGCACAACTCGCCAACGCCTTACAGGAGGAATGGCGAAGAATTCCCCACGAAAAAATCCGACGACTTGTGCAATCTGTGCCAATAAAGTGTCGAGCAGTGACGGCTGCAAGAGGGGGTGTGACCAGGTACTGACCATGACGCCCCCTTGTGGCTACACATGTGCAATGACTGAACTGAATTAATGCTGACAATGACGACAATTCTATTCTGTGTAGATAATTTTACATCCGCTTAATAAATATCCTTATTTTTTAACGATGCGTTTCCTTTTTTGAAGAGTGTAATCAGCCCCGCACATGGCGACGAAGGTCAACAACCCAAGTCCAGGGTTAATCAATCAAAAAACAGGTTTTAAGAAATCGAGTCCAAACAGCCAATCAAATCGCTGTTCGCATGCGCCTGGCCACCTTCCCGTAAAAGGCCACAATGTACGAGGCGACCAACGGGATCGGGTGATCAGGCTCAGTGACTTG
This sequence comes from Haliotis cracherodii, assembly GCF_022045235.1. Classification (NCBI taxonomy): domain Eukaryota; kingdom Metazoa; phylum Mollusca; class Gastropoda; order Lepetellida; family Haliotidae; genus Haliotis; species Haliotis cracherodii. Next base: position 25,993,048 of record NW_027266270.1, on the reverse strand, counting down.
CGTAGATCGATGTTCATGATGTTAATCACTGGATTCAAGTGATTGACATTACGAGCATCGATCCACGCAAATGGGATACGTTGAAGAAGCAAAATACATGTGAAGGATCAGCCTCCTCAGTCTGAAGATTTCTGAGGAGAAGTGCGTTTTGAGAAACTTTAAGAGCATTACTGTTGATTTTGAGCAGAAATAGCTGTGCAGTAGCCATAAATAGCTTTTTCACTATAGCTACTGTGGCGGCCATATTGAAAATCGGATTCGAATATATTGAACAGCTTGGGGTGTAATCACTTGAGAGAACAAGCATGTGAATTTTCAGGTTTATTGACAGTAGCTTCTGAGGAGACATTTACGACGGACTACTTACGACAGCCATATTTGATTACCGATCTATATGCCATGAACAATCTTGGTACTACATAAGATGCCCTTCTCACCCACTAAGTTGGCCCTTAACGTTTTTGGTTAAGAAGGTATGTTTCTAAAATAACGGGTATTTTTCTTTTAAATATTATTAGAAATCAAAGATGGCTACCTGGTGTTCAAGCTGAAATTCCCATGCTGATGCGTTGAACGACCTTGAACCTCTTATAATAACAACCATCCACATGGTTGGACATCATTGGAGGCCATATTCGGAAAAGTCGAAAATGTACAAAGTTTATGGAAGATGAGGCACGACTTGACATAAGATCACATGGCCTTTCAGACCAGGGGAGCTAAAGAAAGAACGATAACATTTCCACCCGGAAATATAATGGTCGATTCCTACTCCCCCAAAACAATTCGAGATTCAATATGGTGACCTCAAACAAGCCTCATGGCCTATCCCTCATCACCCTTCTCCATCCAACTGTTTTGATTTTATTAAACACATAAATCTATTCTCTTAGTTTGTTTCCACGTATTTGCCAGTTGAAATTTACTTGTTATTTGTCAACAATGCCGATGTCAGATTCTGGTGTTTTTGGTTTGTTGTTAAACGCCGGACTCATTACTCCGTTTATATGACGGCGATCTGTAAATAATTGAGTCTGGACCAGACAATCCAGTGATTGACATGATGAGCATCGATCCATGCAATTCGGATACGATGACATGCATTAACGAAGTCAGTAAACCTGACAACCTGATCCCGTTAGTTGCCTCTAAAGACAAGCATGGGTTCCTGAAGACCTATTCTCCTTCGGGTCTTCACGGGTCTCTTGAGTTTGGAGGTTGTCTTTGATGACTGTTGTTTTTCATCCATAACAAAAAAGAACCCTTGAAGACTGCGTGTCCAACTTATTTAGCTTTTCAATGACAGGGTCGACAATTGGTGTGTGTATTTTCTACATAAAACCGACAGAAAATCGATCTCGACAAGAATTGCGTCGGAAAGAATGTCTGTTAAAACCCTCGACAACAAACACATCTAGTTTATTACATAAACACGTGGCTCGATCCTCCACGGACATCGGATTTAGTGATTAAATTGTCCCGGTTGTAGAATCTCATTTAGAGAACACATCTTGTGTGTGTTTCCTTTCAAAGAGATGAGTTGAGGTGCGATGACACAGAGGGCTGGTCAAAAGTTCTAAGCCTAACTAACAAAACCAACAATTATGAAAGTGTCTTTTATTTTATTTTTTAACACAATCTGCCTGCTTTTAAATACACTTGTCATATCGATAGTGAAACTTTTTAATTCTAGTCAGGAAGAAGTTTTCTGAAGCCACCCTGAAAAACTGAGCTTTGAGGTCTTCGTTGTCGTCATAGCGCTTTCCACGAGGTTGTTCTTTCAGTTTAGGAAACAGGTGGAAATCAGGTCTAGCGAGTATGGCGGGTGAGGAAGCCCTTCGAATACACACTGTCACACAGCAGCCTTTGCAAGTCGAGAGGTGTGAGAAGCGACATTGTCATGACGTTGTAGAACTCCTGCAGTCAGCATTCCTCGCCGCTTTTCTTTGATAAAATCACTCAGGCGATGAAGCAAATCAGCATAGTAGGCACCGATAAATCGTCTTTTGACTTTCTAAGTAATCAACAAGGATCACACCCTTTGCATCCCAGAATACAGTGGCCATAACTTGAAGACTTGAACTTACTTGGTGCCGGAGAAGCGTAATGGTGCCATTCCATGGATTGACGTTTTGACTCGGGATCATAGTGGTAGACCCATGTTGAATCATCCGTTACTAATCTCTTTTTGAGTTCGACGAAATCCTCCTCAATTAGCTCTACATTTTCTCTGGCAATGTCAGTTCTTCAATCCTAAGGATCAGAATTTAGAAACATTGGCACAACAAAACAGTTATCTTATTCATCTGTAAATATTCATGAATAATAGTCTCAGTGGATCCATGGCTTAGACCTGTGTCTTTCTTAACTTCAACACGTCTACGCCTATCTGACAGTGTAAGTTTTTTTCTACCTGTTTGTTTGAATCTTCAAAACTGCTCTGTACTCGTTCTTTTCCATTTCTGTGTCCATTTGGACCCCTATCACGTTCAAATGGCTGTCACTAATATACAAACGGTCTGTCCGGTCTGTCCATTGGATACCCAGCGTGTATATTGATGGCCCGGTCTGTCCATTGGATACCCAGCGTGTATATTGATGGCCCGGCCTGTCTATTAGAGACCCAGCGTGTATATTGATGGCCCGGTCTGTCCATTGGAGACCCAGCGTGTATACTGATGGCCCGGTCTGTCTATTGGAGACCCAGCGTATGTATTGATGGCCCGGTCTGTCCATTGGATACCCAGCGTATGTATAGATGGCCCGGCCTGTCTATTGGAGACCCAGCGTGTATATTGATGGCCCGGCCTGTCCATTGGATACCCAGCGTATGTATTGATGGCCCGGCCTGTCTATTGGAGACCCAGCGTATATATTGATGGCCCGGCCTGTCTATTGAAGACCCAGCGTGTATATTGATGGCCCGGTCTGTCCATTGGATACCCAGCGTGTATATTGATGGCCCGGTCTGTCCATTGGATACCCAGCGTGTATATTGATGGCCCGGTCTGTCTATTGGAGACCCAGCGTATATATTGATGGACCGGCCTGTCCATTGGAGACCCAGCGTGTATATTGATGGCCCGGCCTGTCTATTGGAGACCCAGCGTATATATTGATGGCCCGGCCTGTCTATTGGAGACCCATCGTGTATATTGATGGCCCGGCCTGTCTATTGGAGACCCAGCGTGTATATTGATGGACCGGTGTCCATTGGATACCCAGCGTATGTATTGATGGCCAGGCCTGTCTATTGGAGACCCAGCGTGTATATTGATGGTCCGGTCTGTCTATTGGAGACCCAGCGTGTATATTGATGGCCCGGTCTGTCCATTGGATACCCAGCATGTATATTGATGGCCCGGCCTGTCTATTGGAGACCCAGCGTATATATTGATGGCCCGGCCTGTCTATTGGAGACCCATCGTGTATATTGATGGCCCGGCCTGTCTATTGGAGACCCAGCGTGTATATTGATGGACCGGTGTCCATTGGATACCCAGCGTGTATATTGATGGCCCGGTCTGTCCATTGGATACCCAGCGTGTATATTGATGGCCCGGTCTGTCTATTGGAGACCCAGCGTATATATTGATGGACCGGCCTGTCCATTGGAGACCCAGCGTATATATTGATGGCCCGGCCTGTCTATTGGAGACCCAGCGTATATATTGATGGCCCGGCTTGTCTATTGGAGACCCAGCGTCTATTGGACACCCAGCCTGTATTTTTCACGGCTCCACGATGAGGGGGGTCATCCATTTACAGCTTTACAAGACCCGGCGACCACGCCTGCTTTCTCCCAGTTTAGATTCACTTTGCGTCTTTTGGAGGATATGTAGTAAATCGTTAATGCTATGACACTGCGATTATTACAAGATCTATTTCAGGACGTGGGTCTTACCCAAAGGTGACATAATTAAACACACATTTTGTCATCGAGGTTGGTGCAGAAAATATTGTGGCGTGCATCAAACGGTCAGGGTACAACCCAACATGAATACATCCATGCTGTAACTGCGAAATCAACAAAAACGAGATTCAGGTAGCCCTGTATTTTAAGTACATCTAGGCAATTACCAGTCCTACCCGCATGTAGTGTCTAAGTGCTTGAGGGGCGGTCGGGTAGCCTAGTGGTTAAAGCGTTTGCTCGTCACGCCGAAGAGTGAGTGAGTGAGTGTGGTTTTACGCCACTTTTAGCAATATTCCAGCAATATCACGGCGGGGGACACCAGAAATGGGCTTCACACATTGTACCCATGTCGGGAATCGAACCCGGGTCTTCGGCGTGACGAGCGAACGCTGTAACCTCTAGGCTACCCGACCGCCTCTTCACGCCGAAGACCTGGGTTCGATTCCCGACATGGGTACAATGTGTGAAGCCCATTTCTGGTGTCCCCCGCCGTGATATTGCTGGAATATTGCTAAAAGCGGCGTAAAACCATACTCACTCACTCACTAAGTGCTTGAACAATAAAGTGGGGAGGATGGCCCAGCCGTCCGAGGCGCCGCAATTCGCTGTCATCATTATATCCGTGATACTGAGTGAGTGAGTAGTTATTTTAGCTGCTTTCAGCACATTTCCATACAAAACACGGCGGGGTTTACCAGACAATGGCTTTACACAGGAGCGAGGGGAGTGCGTCTCATCCGGAGTTTCACACAACACAATTCACTATGATATGGTTCTGAACATCACAGTCGCTGACAATGTATTGGCGGAAGGAATCATTTGCTTGAGGATATAAATCAGTTGATATTCTTGTTTCACCCATTTCTATTTTAGTACAATCTACGCTAGGGTTTTCATTACCATGACGTCAAGGAAACATAAACAACGTCATCTACCCACCTATCGGAAACAACTTACTTACTCGTACATATCGGTTTGTAACAACAGGAAACATGACATACGTTTCCAGAACATTAACCATGAAAATCACACTTTTCGCGTGGATTTGAAATCACATGGAACAAATACAATAACAAATCCCTACAGCGCGATCAACGAAGCATTGTCTAGGAGGATACCATATATTTTTCAAACTAACTTGCGGAAGATACTGTGAAGCAACAACGGCTGTTGAGATTACCCTGGATATCAAAGTGAACGTTTCCTTGAAGTGGGCATTTTTTATTGTTGGTTCGTAGTGCGGATCTCCCTTATGCAATGTGTACTTTGATGGATGGTAAAGTAGGGATTTCCGCTAAATCGAATGGTTTGGGCAAAGGTTGACCCACTCACAGAGGGTGTTAAGCAGGGATAAGAGTTCCTAGACCAGAAAGTGTCCTGTCTCGAGAAGCAATGTGTCATTAGCGAGGGCGTTATCACTGAAGAATGTTGTCGTGTTTGTTCTTGTGATTATCGCAGTGACGAGGAGGCTATTTTCTACATCACAACGGCCATAAAAACCCAGCTAAGCCCATCAGTAAATACTCTGGAGAATAAAGTTTTGTTGTTATCTAAAGAGGGTGAATACTGATATGCATTTGCGTGCGTGCGTGTGTGCGTGCGTGCGTGCGTGTGTGTGTGCGTTATAGACTGACGGAGATATAACATCAGGAGGCATCAGTATTGTGGGTGAGTATGGTTTTACCCCACTTTTAGCAATATCCCAGCAATATCAAAATGGGGTGTGCTCATGTAGGGAATCAAACCCGGGCCTTCGCCGTCACGAGCAACTGCATACATTGTAAATATAACACCACCGCACCTATCATAATAAGGCGATCCCACATCAGTATGGATGACAAGGGGATCTCCTCGTCTTGGGTCTGAATAAAAAAACAGCCCAGATTATAATCCTTGATCTTTCAGCAAAACGTCTGTGTTCGTTGGTATCACCAAATGTCAATCGTGTTTGACTTACAGTGGCTTTTCCTCTCAGACTCCGTGACACGCTGGACACTGAAACATTGATCAAACAGCGTCACTCCAACATCCCATTCATCCCATTTCGTCGATGTTGGGGAACACGGGTGGCCCAGTCGTCTAAGGCGCTGCCATTCGCTGTGCAGAGTTGCGTCCTTAACTTAACCGCGCAAGAAGCCAGTGATTCTGCTCTCGCCATGATTTTGTTTCCAGGTTTGTCAGCACCGTGCTCGTGCTTGTGGACTTCACCAATTGGTAAACGTCAAACTCCACTTTTTTATAATTCTGAAAATCGACATTCAGTACAATGCGTGAACTGTGAATTGGGACTTTATGTTGCTGTTGGTGAATAAGGTTATCTTGATGACCGTGTTGAATTAGTCAATGTTTCCGACATACTTATGACACGGGAATAGAGGGCCTGCCATACAGCGAGATATATGGATAGAGCCAATGGCTTCTGATACTCATTAGCCCTACTGGCGTGAGATCCGATAAGTTGGAACATTAATGAGTCTAGAGGAATCAGTTTAGTGCATTTTGCACAGTGATCAGTTTGGTTAGTTAGATTATACAAGCTTAAGCTAATACATTTCCATTCCCGTAGCTCCCATCCGACCTCGTAAAACTTCAAATTGGAAAAAGAGAGAATGTACAACTTGACCTCGCATTTTAGATTGAGACAGAGTATTTTGGCCAATGGTTTTCAGAGGTAAGGTGAATAGGGGTTTAATGTCGCGTCCAAGATTGTTGCACTTATATAGCGACGTGCATGCACGTGTATGTGACTTATTGTACCAATCTGGACTGATGCCGATTTATAGTTCTAGCTCACTGAGATACCATGCCGCAGTTTAACATGAATACCCCACTCAGACACAGTATATTTACTCGAGCTGACCAGTCCTTGCTTTAGCCCCGTAATGCCGAGCGCCAGACATGGTGACAATAAGTACCATCTTTAAACATATTTTGGTATGACGCGGCCGGGGATCAAACCCAGGACCTTCCACTCTCCGTAGTTTTCAGAACGTCCAGGGGTCCGTTTCACAAAGCGATCGTAGCGCTTCGACTACCGTAACTCCTATACTTTAACATAGACTTACGACCGTCTTAGCGCTACGATCTCTTTGTGAAACGGGCCCCTGCTTGTATGTTTAAGTGTGTGTGGCACGACCTAGTTTGGATGATGTTGTGTTACATTATGTTACCTGTAACGATGTTCAGAACAAAGTAATTAGACAAAGCTTTGATGAGAAACGAAACTGAAGAAATTAACATAATATTATGACAATCATATATATCCATGTTCGGGGTTCTAAATCTCCTGTTATTCCTTTCATCATGTAGTCGTGGTAGTGGTAGTTTGTTGTTTAACGCCGCACTCAGCAATATTCCAGGTATATGACGGCCGTCCGTAAATAATTGAGTCTAGACAAGACAATATAGTGATTGACATCATGAGCATCGATCCACGTAATTGAGATACAATGACATGCATAAATTAAGTCAGCGAGCCTGACCACACGACCCCGTTAGTCTATTCTTAAGACAAACATAGCCGCCTTTCACGACAAGCATGGGTTGCGGACGACCTATTCTACCCCGGATCTTCATGTTATTGTTATTATGATTATGATTATTATGAGGGGTCCAAAATATACATTATTTGCTACAAAATACCCTCTTGGGAAAATAGGGGCGGTCGGGTAGCTTAGTGGTTAAAGCGTTCGCTCGTCACGCCGAAGACCCGGGTTCGATTCCCGACATAGGTACAATGCGTGAAGCCCATTTCTGGTGTCCCTCGCCGTGATATTGCTGGAATATTGCTAAAAGCGGCGTAAAACCATACCCACTCACTCTTGGGAAAATAGGGTCTGTCTAATACTGATCTAAAAACCTATCCAAAATCTATCACACTGACTTCATGGATTATTCATCGTTCAATACAGTCTGGGACAATGTTCTAAAAATAGTTTACCCAGTACATGCGACTGTCACTTGCCCGTCATCAGGTTTTACGTACACATGCACGGAGCATATGCCTCGTGTTTGATGAAGTATGGGAATTCGTGACCATCCAGTTATGCAAGCATCCTTGAAACGTAACAATCGCTCTCTACCATCCGCGTACCTCACACAAGCGGTCTCAACGTCGAGAAAGTAATCGATCCCCGATACATCATCGTTGTCGACCGAATCGACGCGGTTGGCAAACAAGTTCGGCATGGAATTGTCGCTGGTGACGGGTTTAGCATTGGATCTGACAGGCCAAATTGATCTTAGCCAGCCCGCAACACTAAACAAACACCCACAACCAAACAAGACGCCTCTCGTGAGATGCACGAGGATCTGCACGAGGCGCACATGAGCATCGTGTATCACGTGAAGTGCTGTCATCGGACCCGTCTGACGCTTAGTGAAATGGACACCTTGGCATGTTTGAAGAAGTAACGTTAGATTCACATGCGAACTAAATGTCACACGAAGGGACAGCACCATAACAGTACACCCTAACGGGTAAACGAATATGGCAAATTTGCGACGTAACCCTTGAGCGCGTTGAAAAACATTTCTTGTATCCGGTGAATGTGTTTGGGAGATTGTGACTGCATTATTACAATTATTAGTGCGTTCAATACATCAAATTATACACAGATAGACATAAATAAACCGGATAGTGACAGGCATTTATATCTCACTCCTAACCTTTCCTTTTCATCAGTCGGAGTATAGACTTATTTATCAATATTTCTCTCTTGCGAATTTCGGATATCCGTTAAGATGAATGGATTCATCTACGTAGATACTCATATTTTAATCTACGTAGAAGAAAATATAATCAACTATCGATTTTTTTACTTTTATATTTTTAACCATATCTTCTGGAGTAATCGACAATAGTTCCGGGTCAGTTATATATAACCTCTGACTTAATTAATAATGATCTATCCGTGAAGATCCGGGGTAGAGTAGGTCTTCAGCAACCCATGCTTGCCGTAAATGGCGACTATGCTTGTCGTTAGAGGCGACTTACGGGATCGGTTGGTCAGGCTCGCTGACTTGGTTGATGCATTTCATCGTATACCAATTGTGGGGATCGATGCGCATGAAGTAAATCACTGGATTGTCTGGTCCAGACTCGATTATTTACAGACCACCGTCATAAAGCTGGAATATTGCTGAGGGCGGGGTTAGACCACAAACAAACTAATGACCGATTTGTTTGTTTTTCTACCTTGACATATCTTTTCTGAGATACTATATAGATATTAAATAAATTAAATCATCATTTAAATGTGCCAATGTAACTAAAACATCACACCCCGAAATTTAAACTACCGTTATAAAGAGAGGCTTGAACAAAATGTTCTTCAAACTACAAACAAAATGCTATAGGTCATTATAAAAAAAATAGCGAAATTAAATATCAACCATATCATGGTTCAAGTCAGAGAAATCAACCAAATGTGTGTATTCTCATGATTTCTTTGTTATTAGGTTTAATAGGTAAAACGTGAGCATAAATGGGTCAGAATCAAACAAGCAATAAAAACTGTACAAAATATATACTCACCTATGAAGTACTGAAGGTACAATTCTGCAGTTTGTGTTTTTATTTTAGCGCTGATAGTTAGACAGTTTAAAATGTTGTCAGTATATTAATGATTTTTTAGACTGTGGCACTAATATGCTTCCATAGATTCGACATCGAACTAGAATAAATCTCGATTTACTTTGCGTCTAGTGGACAGAACGTCTGTCTAGAGTGCGGAAGGGGGGTAGTTCTACCCCCGGTGGCGTCATACAAAAAGACGTAAAAAGATGATAGTTGTTGTTACCCTGACTGGCGCTCGGTATCAAGGGTATAAGGCAAGGACTGGTCGGCTTAGAGTCCGTATACTGTGTCTGTGAAGTGTGTCCATGTTAAACTGCGGCATGGTATCTCAGTGGGCCCGCACGATAAAACCAGTCGCCTCTTACGACGAGCATTGTCGCCTTTTAGGTGAGCATGGGTTGCTGAAGACCTGTTCTAACCCGGATCTTCGCGGTTCCTTGGTAGGTGACTTAAGATTTCACACTGGTATATATATCGTACTGTCAACAACATATCTAGAACACGCTTTCAACATTTCATCCTTTGAACGCTAATAAACTAAGCGGCAAAAGAAAGTATAGGTTGGCAATTTATAATTTTCCTGAAAACAGCCATAACTAGTGGAAAGTGGGTATTGGGAATGTGACTGCCCAGGAACAGGTACCAAAAAACACCTCAACCGAACGCGCCACCTTTGACGGCGCTCGTGCGGCGACAAAAAAATGGTGAAACAGGTTTCCCGCCTATGGCATAAACCTCACGTGCATGTTAGCTGTATAAATGCATTCGTCTGCAGGGTATAACCACACGTGATGAAAGCACACAAAAGAAATGCCACGACTGTCACAGGAGCAGGGAGAGAGGGAGAGGGCCATCGGTATGGCCGAAATGGGGGCAACACAGGTCCAAATTGCCAGAAGGTTTGGTTGTACACCATTCACAGTAGCCAGGCTGATTCAAAGGTACAGGCAGACGGGGAGGACACGGGACAGGCCTAGAACCGGACGACCCCGAGTGACAACACCACTGCAAGAAGGTCAGATACGGCTCATTCACCTGCGAAACAGATTCGTAACGGCGACGGCAGCAACAGCGTTGGGACATCCCATTAGCCAACGTACAGTGCTACGACGACTTGGTGCTGCTGGAATCCGAGCGTATCGTCCTTTCCGAGGAATGGTACTGACTGCTCAACATCGATGCCTGAGACTGCGATGAGCGAGGCAGGTTCGACGCTGGCAAGTGAGAAATTGGCGTCGAGTGCTGTTTACTGATGAAAGTCGGTTTAACATGTTTCGAAATGACGACAGAGAACGAGTTTATCGACGCAGAGGGCTACGGCGTGTATTCGATAGGTCGATCCATTCGGCGGGGGAGGTGTCATGGTGTGAGGCGGTATTTGTGGAGATCAGAAGACTGGTTTGGTGATTATACAGTGAAACCTGAACGCTGTGCAGTACAGAGACCAAGTGTTGCAGCCAGTTGTGCTTCCGTTCTTACAAAACCAACAGCAGGGGACATTGTTTCAACACGACAATGCCAGGCCCCATGCTGCAAGTCTGACTCGGAACTTTCTAAACCAGCAGAACGTTGACGTTTTGCCCTGGCCTGCCCACTCACCCGATATGAATCCTATTGAGCATCTGTGGGACCATCTTGACAGACAGATTACAGCACACCATCAGCCTCCCGTCAACAGACAAGAATTGCAGCAGGCCATGAGAGACGAGTGGCAACGGATTCCAGTCCACGTCATCAGAAGATTGACGTCATCGATGAGGCGGCGTATCACAGCATGCACTGAGGCACTGGAGGTCATACACGCGATTGAAGGCAACTGTGTCGACAATGAACTTGTAGTGTGTCAGACATTTTTTGGTGACATTTCAGACAACTTTTGAAAATGAAATTTCTTACCCCACCATTGTTTACCTTGAGCTTACATTACTTGTGATTGCACAATTTCATTCAAACTGTGGTTGATCAATCATTTGTTACCCATCCCTAGATTATATTATAATTCACAACAAATCCTTTTCTTGTTATTTTTTTATCGATCATGGAACTCGACCTATAATTTCTTTTGCCGTCCAGATTAGTAAGAACCACTAAACGCGAACAAGTCTCCAACAGCATAAAGCCTTGAATGCAAGAAATAATTGGTCTCCCTGACAATGATGAAAGTAAATAGCATGCATTAAACCAGAGAAGGACATGTTGAGCAGACTGTGGCTGAAAATATCCACTGCGAAGCGTTAATTGGAACTGACATATGACGAAATGGCAAACGAATGCCTTTATGTTTGATGTTGTATGAAGCAGGCTCGACATCTAGATCAACTCTGTTTGCACGGCAATGTCGACGATCACATACCCTGGACTTCTTGCACAGCAGAAATATGTTTAAACGAAAGTCTTTGGTAATGACAGTTCCCGGCCGGGGTAATTGGTATCTGGACATTTGCAGCTAGAATATAATGTGGTTGGGTGAATGAAGGTCCTTTTGTGCCGCGCGGTGACCTGTACATGGTCAGGTACCATGTCTGGAATCACGTCTAAGACTGCACCACTCCTAGCGGTTCTCCCACACCATGTTGACACGCCGTGACATAGCTGAACTCATTTTCAAAGTGGCGTTAAACCTCACTTGAAAATAGAATTGCCCCAAGTTTTACATAGCAATCTGAATTGTTGTCAGAGCATGCTAAATGATCTGGAAAAAATGTATCGTGTAAAAAAATAAAACTTGTTCGGTGCCACATTCAGAGCAAAAATGTTGGAAGCAGTGGCTTAAGACTATTCTCTCTGTACACCACATAGCTGGAATATTGCTGAGTAAGACGTTTAAGCAAACAAACAGTAACAGTGCTCTCGAATCTCTCAATATCCTACAACATACTTCAGCACAGAAACCGAATGTAATACTGCTTTGTTGGCAGTAAACGTGAGTAGCGCCATTTTCTTTTCAAAGACCACCGTGTCTTTCTGTGATTAATTTTGGGAAAAGGGAATATGGAGTCCAAATGTCTTGGACAGCTTGATGGACATCTGAATGGAGGTGGACCCAAATCTTATATACAATCGATTGTATTCAGCAAAGGCATACCAGCTGTTCGAGTGCTGTGATCAGCGGGGACAAGGGCGCTCAGTGAGAGGACGACATGGGTATTTAGAGCCCCACAACATCAAAGCCTGCCAGGAAGGATTCTCGTTTACGCGGCTTCAGCAGCAGGCGGGGGTAGCGTTAAGGAAGCTTACACAGACGCAGGCTAATGCAGTTGGAATAGGTGGTGGTCAAACTCGCACTAACGAGGGTGGAACTCGTAGTGCTACAATGTTCGTAAGTGTATTTATCAAGTGTGGCAGTCCATGGGTTAAAACCACTACATATCCCATTTTTAATCGCCAAGATAAAGGTGGCGATGATAGTGTTATTTTTTATTCTTATTTTCATATTTTACAGATTTAAATAAATAAATGGAGCAAGGAGGTTGATGGTGATCCTGAGAGTCAGGCTGGTTAGGCTCATCATCAGCTCGGCCCTAGCCCCCTGTACACGCAGCCCAGACAGTGGATGCTACTTCTCCCAGGAAGCGCTGCTTAGCAGAATATGAAGACTCCCGAAAACTGCACCCCTGTGCATTACCTAGACTATCAGAAGCGCTGTATACCTGGTAGCAAACCCGGATACTCCTCCAATGTCAGTCCGTTGGGGAGTCAGACAACTTGGTACTTGGGATTACATTTCTAAAGCGAGGACCGCATATTTGGAATATTGCTAAATTCGGTGTAAAACCACACTCACATACTCACTCACTCACTCACTCGCTACCACAATGGGATTTTGAATGGAGATAAGATATTTTTCAGATTCAGCGGCAAAACCACAATTTTTAATTTACTTAAAGCTATAAGCCTGAATACCTTTTTAATTTGCAAGAATGGAGCTTTTGTGGCAGTCAATATCTTTTTTTTAAAGGCCTGATGTGTAATTATTTAATTCATATCAAATTTATTGAAGCATAAAGAATTTTCAGGCACATTATTTTTTCGATTTACTATTAAGAGTCAAGAGCACAGTGTTCACGGTTTACAACAATGAGTATAATTGATGAGTATTAGTGATAAACCGACATATTGTACAAAGTATATAATTGGTACCAATATAAACTGAAGGGCAAAAGAAGTATACCTTGTTTGTTTTTTTAGGTAATTGAAAATTGAAAAAAAATGTTGGTAAATTTGATTATGGCTATTTAACCATCACTCTTGTCTGCAAACGTTTGTAAAAAGTATTCTGTGGCTGGGAAATGTTATAGAAAAATAAATAGGTTCAATGAAGACTGGGGTTAGACATGAATTTGCAACCACATGACTCCTACCATGTTTGAAATGCAAATTTATGCAGAAAAAAGCATATTTATTGTCTTTCCAACATAAGGGGAAGTTACCCATCAATAGTTGTGTATTATTCGATACTCTCTTTTTTAAATTAAAAGTTTTAAATCAATTTTTTTTTTTAAATAAAACCATCTAGATGTATTCTTTAAGGGCTGGCAAGGCGCGTGTACAGTCCATGTTTGTATACTATATACTATTGCAAACTTAATGTATTGGCAGTTGAAAATCAGCCATATGACAAAATCAAGTGAGAGGTATAGTTTCTTTTGCCCCTCAGTGTAGTTTGGAACGGAGGAAGTAAATACTATGAAAAGAAACAAAACAAAGTGTAAACTGACCTTTCACAAATCGTTCAACCTATTCGTTTGCCTTGACCTAAATGATTCCTGTCATGGACATAGCGTGGCGTATGTAATAGGTAAAAGAATAGCGTCTGGGTTACTACCCTTAATTAATAGGATTCCCTATTACCTTCCAAAACATCCACATTAAAAAGGACCCAAAATGCTGTAAGACTAAATGTCTCTTTAAACGAAGTATATATAGTGTTTATTCAGTTGAAAAACACACGGGAAACTTGCTTTAAGTCGTTCAAATGAGAGGAAATAGCTGCTGTTGCCGCATCCTATCACCCTTTCATCGTTTTATATTAGCTGTCCTCCGCTGGGATGTGTGTGTGTGTGTGTGTGTGTGTGTGTGTGTGTGTGTGTGTGTGTGGAAATTCTCTGCGAAATCTACGGTGCATTGGCAAACCTTTCTATCGGACAGCAGAGATGATTGTTCTGTATATGTCCTGAATTGAATTGTGCTTTCAGTTCCCAAAGCAATTGTTTGCCTCCTTTGGGATTTTATCGAAACAAATAAATTGTCGGAGAAAATTTTGAAAAAATATTTATGCTTCAAACTGTTGAAAATTATAAGTTTGCCTGCGACAATACAGTGTTGCAAGATGCCTTTTTGAACAAATAAATATGCAGGTTCACAGTTTTAATCAAACAATGTCTGGTTCTTCAGCTGTAGCTGAATAAATATTTAGTCTCCGTAGAAAATCCCGGTGCCTTAGTCTATAAACCGAAAAAAGTGTCTGTTGTTACCACGGTGATAAAAAGAAAAAGGCAGTGGATTTTGTGCTGTGATGTGTAAGTGAGTGCAAGGGGCTTTTTTCCGATCATTATGTTCAGCAAACACATATTTCCACCCCTCAAACTACCCACTGCTTTATCCACAGGGACGCTGGGGTGCATTGTATTCACCCCCGAAACACTGAACTATAACGGTTCCACCCAGGCGCTGTACACTAATTAACTTAGATACGAGATTCAGTACCTCAGTATTCTGCATTGCATCCATCAACAGTGGCGGGATGCTGTACGGAATGGCCCATGGAGATACTGTCTCAAGATCTAATCAAGCTCAAATTAAGTCTTCGATATATGTCTCGGTGTATATAAATAATGGCATACCGGCCCAGACAGAATGGGAAAACACTCATCCCCTTTTAATTCATTAATACTTAATGGCGCTTACACTGGAGTTCACGTTCGACATTCCACGAATCATCTGTCAAAGGTTTCTCAATATCCCCATTTTAATATCATGCACTGTTGCTTCCGTCTTCTGTCATCAGTATTTCACCATTTTTAACGCGAACGTTGGCAGAGATTGGCACGTGACGATAAACGAGAATAATTAAGGCACTGCGTTTTTTCTCGTTGAAGTGAATACCGTACAGAACCCTGTCAGGGCCATCAGCAAAGGAATCTTTTGAGGACGACATAATAAATCGTGCACGAGTTATTATGTCCCTAACTTGGTTCTGTAATATGACAACCCGTTAGGACAATAATCAATGAAAGAAACCGCATTAGACTTTAATTCCAATAATATTGTCTTACAATTTCATGGCACAAGACAGATGGGGATAATTGGATTTGTTTGAGCAGTTTTTCGGCCACCGTTTCAAGACGTGAAAATTTTCTCTGTGGAAGGGTCGTCGAACGATTTGTTTTCACAACAAACGAATATGTAATATATATATGTTAAACTTTAATTGAAAACAACAGTTTTCTTGTGGTTGATCGAACAAACATTTGATTTTTATTGACACAGAATACGTCTTCGGTCACTGCGCCAAGACGTCTGTAGCGACCATAATATGGATAAACAGTTTACAATTTTGTAAAACCCCATTTACTGCAATAATGCTTCTGGTTAACTCCAAAACGTATGGCGGGTGAATTTGCGGAATGTGATTTAGTGTATCTTTTTGTGTGGAAACAAACTAAACATGCAAAATAGACGGTTCCTAATTACCCCCTTTCCATGACCTGCTTACCCCGGGTTGACATAGGCAGCCCAGAATGACGTTAACGTGAGTGGGTGAGTGAGTTGGGTTTTAACGCCGCTTTTAACAGTTTATCAGTTATATCGCGGCGTGTCAGCTTAATGTGGGAGGAAAGACCGAAGTGGTGCAGGTCTCAGACGTTTACCACATCGGTGAAACCCACGAGCACGGGTACTTTGCTGACAAACCTAGAAATATAATCGGGGCGAACCGGGATTCGAACCCACAACCATAGGTTTCTGCCGTGCCGAAGGGACGCGACACTGCACAGCGAACCGCGGCGCCTTTGACGATAAAGACACACCGAGAGGCCTCATGACACATTGACTGGGGTAATGTGTTTAGCTGACAAGCATTAACAAATAAAATTGGCAAATGAAAGCGGTATTTGATCGACTTGAACAAAAGATGCCAATTTGACCGCGTCAAGTATTCCTTTCATTGGAGAAATGACAACGCTCGATGTGACTTCGCTGTTTTCGGTTACACGACCCATGAAATGGAGCAACGGTTATTTTCGAACAAAAAGTCAAACAGTTTAGTTATGGTAAATGTTCCACAAAGTCACCACACTTATAGAATATATATTATATTTATTATCCAGTGCCTGGGACCTATTGTGATGCCCTGGTTGATAGGACAATAACGACTGGACACACTCAGCAAACACCTATCGAGGTAAAAAATGAAACGTTTTATTTTCTACTCAAAAGAGTGACTACAGTCAGTCTGCTAATGCATGGCAGATTAACTGTAGTCAAGTAAAAAATATCGAGCGTTCTTCCTTTGAGTAGTAAACTAAACGTTCAGGGAGCCAAGAACCCATCCTCTATGAATCCTCTAGGTTTCGAGATTGATTTTTGTTTGTTTGTTTATTTGTTGTTTAACGCCGGTCTGTAAATAACAGGTTTCTGGACCAGACAATTCAGTAATTGACATCATGAGCATCGATCCACGCAATGATAGATATTGATGACGATTGTACAGATATGGAACGACAACATCGCAGTTTCTCCAAAGTTAGACCATCATACTCATGTTAAAATAGAATTTTTATACACATCTTAAAAAAGATTTTTGGGGGATGCACAATACGATTTATCTTAAGACTTTGCTAAATTTAGATACTCTAGTCATGGTTTAATGATAGAAATGAGTCGACAGTATAATATTAACAGAAATTTAAGATATTGTCCATTTAGAATAGTATTAATAGTTGTATCAGAATATCACTTTTGACCCCAATGTCCATTCTGTGCGTGTATAAGAGAGTGTATTTTTGTGTTTATCCAAACCAGCAAAAGCTTAAAATGCTGTTCTCCAAATCATATGACATTTGTTGAAAATTGCCTTTTCTGAATGTTGTTTCTAATTCTAGTTTCAGCAACCCATGCTTGCCGTGAAAAGGCGACTATGCTTGTCGTAAGAGGCGATTAACGGGATCGGGTGGTCAGGCTCACTGACTCGGTTGAAGCATGTCCATACTCGATTATTTACAGATCGCCGTCATACAGCTGGAATATTGCTGAGTGCGGCGTTAACATCAAACCAATCAACCAACCACTGTCCTTTATGCATCTAGTAAAAAACATCCGCTTGGCCCAAAGACTTGCTCCTGTTCAACTATTAGAAAAGGGGGGTGGTCGGGTAGCCTAGTGGTTAAAGCGTTCGCTCGTCACGCCGAAGTCCCGGGTTCGATTCCCGACATGGGTACATTGAGTGAAGCCCATTTCTGGTGTCCCCCGCCGTAATATTGCTGGAATATTGCTAAAAGCGGCGTAAAACCATACTCATTCAGTCACTCACTATTAGAAAAGACGCTAACTAAAAACCTCCAAATTCAGCCTTCTTGTAATATTACGTTCACCGTCAGTATATATTGCTTGACTGTGTGGACAATGCAATCGCAAGGGATTCACATTATCAAAGCGTAAATCCGAAAGATCTCTTATCCCGTGTCAGCGGGCATCTCATCTTACTTGAAAGAAATTGGTCTGTATAATAAATTTTAAATATGTATGTGAATAATTAAATGCTAGTTTTTAAGTTTGGAGTGATGCTATTATCAATTGACATTATCGAAGGCTCTGTCCAGTGGGGTAGTGTATCGTAAAATTATTGTCCCCCCTATGTGACATGTAATCCAATCATATTCAATGCAGCTATCATCAACCAGTGTTTTTTAGCCAACTCACTGACGAGTATTTATTAATATTGGCTAGCATTGTGCACAACCACCAGAGGCTAAAGTGATGGTTGTAAATCCTACTGAGGTATCACGCAGGAAGCAGAGGTACCGTTAGTCCCCATGATCTCCAGCGACGTGGCCTAGCTTTTGTTACTGGTGGCCTATAGCCCGTGTTTTGAACTGTATAAATGATATCGTTGTACCCATATATGTTTGATAAAATTTGTTTTGAAATATAAGTTTGCATTTTTTACTCACTTATGAAAATATCAACTCGGTCCTGTCGCTATACCGTTAGTCCCCATGATCCCCAGCATGGTGGCCTTGCTTTGGTTACTGGTGGCATATAGTACGTCTTTTTTTCTTCTTTTTTAAACAACTGTATACATGATATTGTTATGCTCAAATATGTTTGATAAATTGTTTTTGAATATTACTTTGCATAAATTACTTTGTTAATCTGAACACCACCTCCCTACATGTGTATACCGTTCCCATGTTTCACCATAAGGATCCACCGGAAACGCTATCATCCTTATTTGTATACTACTCAAAAGAAGATAAAGAATTGTCAAAGTTTACACTATGCTGTACCTATTTCTAAAAAACGCGAAAGAAGTGGCATGGAAGAGGAGCAATTTCTATTTTTTTTAAATATCTTTATTTTTTAGCATATTAATAAGTGAGTGAGTGAGTTAAAATCGCATCAGCATAATTTCAGCAGCATAGCGACGGGAACAAATTGATATGTATACAGTTGAGTCATGAATACAAATTTACATTGTAAAGCATATTCGTCAAACATATTGTATCATACCATTATTATTTACAGCTGTTTAAAACACAGGCTATAAGCCACCGGCAACCAAAGCTAGGCCACCTCCCTGGGGATCATGGGGACTTGAAGCGTCTCAAATTCCTGCATGATACCCAGCAGGATTTACGTCATCACGTTAGCTACTAGTGGTTGTACACAATACTAGCCAATATAAAAAAAATCCTCAGCAATGAGTTGGCTTAAACACAGTGGTTGATGACAGTTACAGTGATGACGTGTCTCACAGGACAATAATGTAGTCCGGGTAGTCTTCAATGATCTTTGTTGACAAAAAACATCACGCCGAATTCAAAAACAAGACATTTGTTATTCAAATGCATATTTACAATTATGATGCAGACCAATTTCCTTCAATTAGCTGAGAATGAGATTACACAGGCCAACACATCTTTCAGATTTACTGTTTAGTAATATGAATGCCTTGTGATTGCAAAGTCAACGCAGTCAAGCAACGTATGCGGCGAACCCTCCATCACAAGGAATACACTACCCGGATAAACCGACTGTGGCCAATACGACATCGTCGCAAAACGACCTCATCATGTCTTGACTGACAGCCCGAGTAGGTATGACTGATTGTTGGTTTAAATTCGTTAAGTTTATTGATTCTACTTGGGTGTGCCGTGTATAGCTCGGTGGCTGGTTTGAAACCACTGTACGGGATAGGGAGTGGAAATAAAGGTTTTTCAAAAGTTGCTTTAGCTGTAGCATTGGCTTTTGAGTTACCTGTTGTGCCTACATGACTTGGCAACCAGCAACAGATGATGTCACATTGGCCTGTAGAAAGATCATTATTGGTTCTAAAATGCCCAGGATTATAAACTGAAATGACGTGCCTGAAGGCAAGATAATGAGTGAGTGAGTGAGTGAGTATGGTTTTACGCCGCCTTTAGCAATATTCCAGCAATATCACGGCGGGGGACACCAGAAATGGGCTTCACACATTGTACCCATGTCAGGAATCGAACCCGGGTTTTTGGCGTGACGAGCGAACGCTTTAACCACAAGGCTGCCCGACCCTGCAAGATAATGAATCTGAATACTTGATAGATTGAGGGATAGATGTTGAGGCAAATGTGAAGTGATGGGTGTTTGTTGGTCCGACCACACCATCCTTCTTTACGGTAAATCGTTTGACAGCTGTGACGGACTGTTGTTCAAGTTCCTTGGCAATTTCATCTTCAGTCACGACAGACAGGTAGCGCGCTCTGTCACGGACAATGACCTTATATGAATTCAGTGTCTTGTGCACTGAGACAGCCACCTTGACATTGTCAAACTCTTTTAATTTGAGCAGATTGGCAGATTTCTGTCTCCGTGCACATTCTACCAGGAGAGAGCCAGATCTGAGTTTTGTGACATTTGTAACCTCTCCACAGATACCAAGCAAGTTCATAATTTGATACATATATAATAGACATTTAGAATTAATTTTTTTTTTCTAATGCAAAATGTTGGGGCGAAATAGTGTATGCACAGGGCTTAACATGACCAGCAGAATGACAGAATCTGTCCCTTTCTACCACCCGTCTGGACATAGTTAGGGTCGAAGTGGTGTGTTGGACTAAGGAACACTATTGACTCCCTTCCTCTCCCGACACAGGGACGCAACCCACGGCAATCTCATTAAAATCAGATCTTAGTTCTCGCTACCGCTAAACAAAGATCTGAGGACATCCCATTAGGGGTCACGTCAGAGCGACCTTTCGCGGATTTTGACCGACCAATGAAATCACTGACAAGAAATCGACATTAGCCAATCAGAAGGCAGCTTTCTCGAGCTTTACGACACTAGTTTCAAACTGGCGACTACGCTTGGAAACATATCTTGACGTATTCTCGATTAAAAAAATTAAAACTGATAAGAACATTCTGGAATGGCTTATAAATGGCCTAGATTGCATGGATATAATCATAAAACCCGTAGCTGTCGTTCGGAATACCCCGTCAAATATTTCGTGGTTGCATGATTAGACAACAAATTCCGATTGTCACTTTCATGATGTGGTACACGACGCTCTGATTGGTTGGATGAAAGGTCGTTCTGACGTGCCCCTTAATGGGATGTCCTCAGATCTTTGTTTAGCGATAGCGAGAACTAAGATCTGGTTTTAATGAGATTGCAACCCACGGCTAACAGGTTCCCCAATTTGGGCAATAGGGTGCTGGGGATACATTCTATCCCAGGTCCCCTCGGAGTTTTATTAATAAGACCGCCTCCGCGGTCACACACACAACACACACACACACACACACACACACACACACACACACACACACACACACACACACACACACACACACAACACACACAACACACACAACACACACAACACACAACACACACACACAACACACACACACACACAACACACACACAACACACACAACACACACAACACACACACAACACACACAACACACACAACACACACACACACACACACACACACACACACACACAACACACACACAACACACAACACACACACAACACACACACACACACAACACACACACACACACACACACACACAACACACACAACACACACAACACACACACACACACACACACAACACACAACACACACACAACACACACACAACACACACACACACACAACACACACACAACACACACAACACACACAACACACACACACACACACACACACACAACACACACACACACACACACACACAACACACACAACACACACAACACACACAACACACACACACACACACACACACAACACACACACACACACAACACACACAACACACACAACACACACACACACACACACACACACAACACACACACACACACACAACACACACAACACACACAACACACACACACACACACACACACACACAACACACACAACACACACAACACACACACACACACACAACACACACACACACACACACACACAACACACACACACACACACACACAACACACACACACAACACACACACACAACACACACACACACACACACACACACACACACACAACACACACACAACACACACACACACACACACACAACACACACACACACACACACACACACAACACACACACACACACACAACACACACACAACACACACACACACACAACACACACACACACACACACACACACACACACACACACACACACACACACACACACACACACCTCATTCACTCACCCCTTCTCTTTATTAATAATTAGGTTAATATATTAACATATTGATAGCCTAGTCATAATACAGAGGCTGTACGCTCATTAAAGGGAGATAAAACCACCGTTCCAATGTAAATCTGTCAGTGACGCAAGAGTTTTCTTCAACAATTTCACAGACCTCCTTCGTGGTCTAATGGTAGAGCGTCCGCCCGGAGAGCGGAAAGTCAGGGGTTCGATCCCCACCCGCGTCATACCAGAAGACGTTAAAAGATGGTACTTGTTGTTACCCTGTCTGGCGCTCGGCATTAGGGGGCTAAAACAAGGACTGGTCGGCTCGGAGTCAGTAAACTGGGTCTGAGTGGGGTATTCATGTTAAACTGCGGCATGATATCTCAGTGTGCTAGCACTATAAATCGCTATCAGTCCGGACTATTACAAGTAGCCATACACACATACACGTGCATGCACGTCGCTATATAAGTGCAATAATCTTGGACGCGACGTTAAACCCCATTTCAGCTCACCTCAACAGTTTCATACCTTAAGGCTTGATTACAGCTGGTTACATATAATGAGTGATATGAATATATTTTTTGCAACACGAGACGAGCTCGAGAAGACGTAGACACTTCAGAAGCAATTCTGCTTTTAAACGTCCACTGTTTTCCCCAAACCTGCTCGCGAATCTTCATATATGATCCAATACTTTGTGTGGCAGACGTGTTGTTGTCATGGGAACAGGATCGCGTTAAAATTGAAAACATGCGAACTTTCTACTTATTATCTTCGGTGATCAAGAATGTTCGCATGAAAAGAAATACTCAGCTCCTGGCATCAGCAAAACCGATACCATAGAAGAACATAGGGATGGTGATAACTTGATCTTTTTCTCATACCCGTAAGACGATGCTTGGAGCTCCAGTTTTGCTTCCAAGGGGAGATAACTCTAATGTGATATACAACGTAGTACACAAACAGCGGATACAACTATGATTACAAAATATTGAAACCAAAGTTCGGGTTAATGGTGATTTATTTGCTATTGTCTCAAGAATATGTTCATTCAGCGGGACTGCATGTGACTATTTTAACAAAGTAAATATGTCACGTAATTGCATTTGTGGGAGTGAGTGGTTTAACGCCACATTCAGCAATATTCCTGCTATATGACGGTGGCCAGTAAATAAACAAGTCTCGACCTGACAAACCAGTGATTGATATTGTGAGCAACGAGCCACACCGTCGGGGTAGGATGACACGCCATGAACCAGCCCAGTCATCGATCCTGACCACCCGATCCACCAAGTCGCCTGTAACGACCAGCACATGTGTAGCGTGGGACCAATTCTAACCAGAAGTCCCCTGGCGTGGTGATTCTAGTGAAGCTCCACGTCTTGACCTAGTCTGCTGACGATGCATCCCAACCTGCAGACGGAATCTATCAACACTGAGGCTGACAACCCAAAGAGGGTCGGCAAACTGACTCCTGAGAGTTTCCAGGGCTTCGACCCTGCCCCCAACTGAGAGAGTGAATTGGGTTTAACGACGCTTTTAACAGTATTCCAGGTATATCACGGCGTGTCAGCTTAATGTGGGAGGAAAGCCCGAAGTGATGCAGGTCTCAGACGTTTACCACTTTGATGAAACCTACGATCACGGGCATGGTGCTGACAAACCTAGAAACATAATCAGGGTGAACCGAGATTCGAACCCACAATCATAGGTTTCTGGCGTGCACAAGGGAATCGCGGCGCCTTAGACGACTGGGCCACCCGTGCCCCCGCCCCCAACTGAAGCATGTGCTGTCTTCGTGACTAAGCTCGAAATGTGCCTCTTGTCACCCAGCAGTGAATTGGTATCCGGTAGGATGAGATGCCTCACAGGCAGCTTACCTTGTATAATCCCCAAGAAGCTGAGAAAGAAAATCGAGTGCACAGGGTATTATTGACCAAGGCAATAATGTATGGCTTTGGGCGCGCTTTTGGGAGTGGTGTTTGGCGCATTATAAATATGCAGTCATATTACTATCAACTCATCACGCCGCCATCCGTCACAATACATATCACTCCTGAAGTTGACAATCTGGTTTGCCACTAAATTAGTTTTGAAACGATCCAATAAATCAACAGAGTTTTTAATCAAATAAAAACCCGTGTTTACACCGGAGATCTGTCAGACTCCAAGGACTAGCCGAGCTCGCTTGAAGAATCCAATTAAACACAGCTGTAACCGATCAAGATATTAATGCTAGTGATGGCGGCTGTAGCCGCCTCCAGCGCTCAGTAAGTGTTCGTGTTATGGGATTACGGAGACCCGGGTAGAGACACGGGGATTGAGGCCGACTCTGCCCTCTGATTATGGAAACATGCACAGACCAAGTGATAGAAGGTCGAAACAAGCTGATAATGTGTACAGGCAAAACATTATGGTGATACAAGGTAAACATGGACAGTGGCATAACTTGATAAATGAAAAGAGTGCGCGAGTATGGTTTTACGCCGCTTTTAGCAATGTCCCAGCTATACCATGGCGCGGAAAACGGAAATGGCCCTCACACGCTGTACCCATGTGTGTGTGTGGGGGGGGGGGGGGGGGCAACTCTGGATCTTTTATAGAAAACAGTTTTATTTGAATCATGAAAATACAAGCTGGGGACAAGTGATACTTGTACAATTGTTTGCCCCCCGGTCAAAAGAAAGTTAACTACGGCCTTGGACTGGAACCCTGGCACTCGGCGTGACGCGCGTACGTTTAAACCACGAGGCTACCCCGCAGACACATGTTTAGAAAGAACAAATAAACCTTAGCGCCTAGCCTTATACACACGGCGTTCTGCTAATATTCGAATCTGGACAAAACAGCAGTGATTGATGTCATGAGCAACAATGACACGCTATCAACCAAGTCACGGAGGATGGCCATACAATCCATTAAGTCGCATCATCGACCGGTAAGGGTGCTTTGAATCAAGGGGGATATAGACTTTGTAACTGTTAACAAACAGACCAAATCTGATCCAATTTGGTATATTTTAGAGATCGACCTTTCACATTTTGTCAATTCAATTCAAAACAGTGATGTTTGCTTGTTTGTTGTTTAACGCCGCACTCAGCAATATTCCAGTTATAAGACGGTGGTCTGTAAATGATCGCAGTCTGGACCAGACAGTCCAGTGATTGATATTATGAGCATCGATCCATGCAATTGGGATGCGATGACACGTATCAACCAAGCCAGCGAGTCTGACCACCTCAGTGCGGGGTGAAACAAACAAACAATCAAAAACAAATATCATATTTCAGTAAGGTGATATTTGAGCTAATGGGAAGTCTTAAAAACTTAAATATTGAAACCTTTTACTTTTGCAGAGTCATCTACAAACGTTGAAGTTGAGTATTGATAATAATGTCTTACATTAATCATTTTTGCATCATAATTTGTCATTTTATTTTTTAAAAACCTGAATGTTCGATGTTAATGTGATGAAGAGAGCTGAGTTCCCACACAAGATATCAGTTCACTTCATAAACCATATCTAGGGAACATCAATCAGCAGATCTAGATTACCAGTCCTGCCGTCTTCGCCAAATCTGAAGCTACTCATTATCCTCATACGTGATTCATCTTGTTCCTTCTGGGCCTGATTACCTTTCTGATTATCAAGAGGTTTTTTCAAACATTTTGAAATGGTCTTCCATTTTTGCAGCTAAAAAATGTTGATGGATCTCTCTTGTACTCGATAGGAGGATGAGAGGACGCCAAAAACACGAAAACATCAGTCGGGCGGACGACTGCCGAGGCTCGGTTACAAAGATGAAGTGTAGTTCGGGACCACCTGCACGTTGATGATCGTTCGCCAGACAAGCACATTACTCCAACACTACCGGGAGAGGTTGGTGGGTTGTGCAAAAAGACAGTATCCATGGAAGACTGATCCGGTTGACCTTTGTCATAGTATATGGTGTGTCAAATCAGATGAAGCAACAGGTCCAGATTTGAAGAGGTGAGGTGAGGTGAAATTGGGTTTAACGTCGAGTCCAAGATTATTGCACTTATATAGCGACGTGTATGCACGTGTGTGTGTGTGTGTGGCTGCTTGTACTAGTCCGGACTGATGCCGATTTATAGTGCTAGCTCACTGAGATACCATGCCGCAGTTTAACATGAATACCCCACTCAGACACAGTATACTGACTCCGAGCCGACCAGTCCTTGTTTTAGCCCCTTAATGTCGAGCGCCAGACAGGGTAACAACAAGTACCATCTTTTAACGTCTTTTGGTATGACGCGGCCGGGGATCGAACCCCGGACCTTCCGCTCTCCGGGCGGACGCTCTACCACAAGACCACGGAGGCGGCTACCAGATTTGAAGAAAAGATCATTGATTTGAAGATTCTTGAGAGATACGGATCGGGTTAATGTACGACAAACATGGTTAATGCAAGACAAACATGCTTGATATGGATAAATGTATATTCCAAAGACTGACCTGATTAGTCAGTATTTCTGACAAGTCTGACAAGGTGAAGACATATTTCTGACAAAATAAAGAAATATTGCTGAAGGATTGACAATGTGGGAATTTGCTTCTGACGAAGTTGTTAAGATAATATCATTTATGAAAAAGAGGCCAATATAAGGGAGTGCTTCTCACAAAGTTGACATTATAACAAAACTCTTGGAAGTATTTCTGAAATAGAGTGGGGCAGGATACAACGCTCACCTCTTCGCGAACACCTGGTATCATCACTATATATAAATAAATGCTCATGATAAGCCTGAATTGGACAATCGACACAGATTTTTGCAGAGATTTCTTATGATTATGGGAAGGGTTTTTGTCTCTTTTGTTGACAATATATTGTGAGTGGGTGAGTTTAACGACGCTTTGAACAGTATTCCAGTTATATCACGGCGTGCCAGATTACAGTGTAATTTGGAAGGAAGAACTTAATGATGCAGGTCTGAGACGGTTACCTCTACGGGTTTGGTGCTACCAAACCTTAGAAACGTAATTGGGGCGAACGGGGATTTGAACACACAATCATAAGTTTCTGGCGTGCACAGCGAATCTGACAATATAAAGAAGTACCTCTGACAATATAAAGAAGCATTTCTAAAAAAGCACGATTACATTTTTGTGACAAAAAGTACGTACCCCCGAAAAATACACATTGTTGCCAAGATGAAGAAGTATCTCGACGTACTGTTAGTCGACGTACTGTTGTTGATCTAGAAGGATTTCTGCCAAGTCTTTCAAGAAGAAAAACGTATCTTGTATCAGCCTTGTGTATTATTTGTTGCCATTTAAGTTGCACCACAGAAACTTTGTTGAGCAATACGAACGAAATGGCCACCGTCGTTTATAGAGCTTCTCATTCATTGTTGTGGTCTGTCCTGCCTTTAACTTTAATCAGAAAATATTCTGCAGACATCACGTAACTGCTCTTCATCCATATAAAGTGTCCAGCTTCGTGGTTGTAAGAATGTTATGTCAGGACGTCTGTCGGTGTAGCAGAGCAATTATTTTAAGCCAATTCAGTGTTTCGTGAGCTTCGAATGAGAGCACGCATGGCCCAAAGCTTTAAGAGCTTCAAAAAGAAACCTTACCCATGTGTACTGAGAAAATGAAAATTGCATGTAATTGATACAATTAGGTATTTTTGCATGGCCATTCCATCAGAGAAATTACAACAAAAAAGCATCTCACTTATGTTCTGCGAGTGTGCAAGTACTGCGCTGAAAGTTGCACCTAAGCGGTGGTGGGGGTGGGTGGTGGGGCTTGAGCAGTGGGCGTACAAAGTTTCTTTGAGCCGAACCGTAAATGAGTAGCAATGGCGCAAAGGGCAAATAACCTTTGTTAATTAAAGGGGATGTTCTTTCAGCTTGTCTGAAAGTAAAAAACATATTTCCGTGATGGTTGATAAGAATCAAACGCATTTCAGGGCATTCTGTAACGCTTTCATGACCATCCTTCTCTCGGATAGGAAAGCAACTTTTTGTTCTGTTCGTCAAATTCAGCTAAAACACGGTTCCGGGTTACCCGCATGACACACCCGTTGGTCACGCGTGTTCAACGGGTGCTCAACGCGTGGAGCATGCGTGTACCATGCGTTTTCAACGCGTGTACGGAGAATGTCTAGACAGTAGCGTCGCCCTCAGCAGGCTAATTATAGGGGTTCGGGGATGAAATGGTGCCCTGGGACTGAAGAAAGGATTGTTTTGTTGGTCACAGAGTAGTGAGTAAGTAAGTTGGGCTTAATGCCGCTTTGAACAGTGTTCCATATCACGGTGGGTCCGCTTGATGTGGGAGGAAAGCCCGAAGCGATGCAGGTCTCAGATGTTTACCACATTCGTGAAACTCACGTGGACGGGTATGGTGCAGACAAACGTCGAAAAATCATCAGAGCAAACCGGGATTTGAATCCACAAATAGGTGTCTGGCGTGCCCAAAGGGACGCAAAGCTGCACAGCGAATTTAGAAGGCTGGGCAAACCGTGCCCCTCTGAGGACAGACTCAAGTCACACGGGCAACGACATTCTAGTTTTAAGAACTCGCCATGATGTTGAATATTGCTAAAAGCTTAGTAGACGTCCACACACAGGACAGAATCCATATTGTGGTGATTCGTTAAAATGCTGGAGGGTATTTAATATATGGGTATCCCTTTTAACGCTCAGTAGAATACTTAAAACACTGGGATTACGATCGAATGAGAGCAAGGTGAAACAGGACCAGCATGGCCTATTGGCAAGATCAATCCTTCTGTTGTCACCTTAGTTCTAATGGGGCAAAAGATTGATTCGCCTAGTTTGAGAATCTTTTAATCTGCTCGCATATGTTTGTGATATTTCTTTCATTTAAACTTGTTTGTTTTTTTGTAGTTAATCGCCCCACTCATCAATATTCGAGCTATATGAAGGCGGTCTAAAATAATGGAGTCTGGACCAGACAATCCAGTGATTGACATCATGAGCATCGATCTACGCAATTGGGATACTATGACATGCATCAACCAAGTCAGCGACCCTGACCACCCGATTCCGTTAGTCGCCCCGTCGCCTTTATCGGTAAGCATGGGTTGCTGAAGACCTATTCTAACCCGGATCTTCACGGGTCTCTTTCATTTAAATCAATCCGCACATAACACACAGAACGCCACCTGGTGACAGAGCGCCACGCCAGAGACGTGGATGTAAAAAGTGCTGATTTATTTCCACTTCTCACGGGGTGCAACCATTATTTCAAAAACTCCCAGGTGTTAAGATTGACAAGGATCTCCAGACCTTCACGTTGTTTTGCACGGGAATGAAAAAACAACCTATGTTTTTCAAAATCAATTACAGTTGAATAAAGTAAACATGGATCATATCATACAGCGTTCTTTTTCATCCAAGAATCTGATTACTTGACAAAATGGCCTCTCGTGACAAACACGAAATACCAAAGACTGCCCGTGAATTCCCAAGTCTCTTGTTGGTTGGTTGGTTGGTTGGTTGTTTAACGCCGCACTCAGCAATATTTCAGCTATATGACGGCGGTCTGTAAATGATCGAGTCTGTACCAGACAATCCAGTAATTGATATCACGAGCATCGATCCACGCAAATGGGATCGATGACATGCATCAACCAAATCAGCGTGCCTGACCACCCGATCCCGTTAGTCGCCTTTTACGAGAAGCATAGTCACCTTTTACGGCAAGCATGGGTTGCTGAAGACCTATTCTACCCTGGAATCTTCCCGGGTCCCAAGTCTCTTGTAAAATGTAAAACTGCCGCTCTGGTCAATGACACAATGTCTGTTCGTATTGCTTCTCTGTGCGTCCATATGATTTCGATGCGCCCTCAACCCCCCCTCGAATGATTTTTTGGTGGAACTATTCTAATCCTTTGAGGGTTGTATCATGGTCGAATTCACCAATCATAGCGAGTGAGTGAGTGAGTGAGTTTGGTTTTACGCCGCTGTCAAAGATGCTTTACATTTTGGTGAAACCAAAGAGCACGGGTATGGTGCTGACATCAAGTGTGGCGCCTCAGACGAATGGGCCACCGCCGCCCCCTCCAAAATAATTTTAAAAATGATATATTCCAATGGTAAAAGAGAAGGACATTTCGAAGAGAAAATCTACCATGACACACACCAGCCGTCTCCCGAACTTTAAAGGCAAACCAATTTATGCATTGTGTCCGCGAAGAGCGACGTCCAGGTGATGAAGTGCACGACCAAAAATGTAAGACAAAGACTCCCTGCCTGCCGTGTGAGAGGAGTGATGTAGTGTTCGGGCTGGATACCAGAGACAGCCTGTCACTGTTAGTCGGCCTTGTGCTTTCTATGATAGTCGGCCTTGTGCTTTCACTGATGGTCGGCCTTGTGCTTTCAATGATGGTCGGCCTTGCGCTTTCACTGATAGTCGGCCTTGTGCTTTCACTGATAGTCGGCCTTGTGCTTTCTATGATAGTCGGCCTTGTGCTTTCTATGATAGTCGGCCTTGTGCTTTCACTGATGGTCGGCCTTGTGCTTTCACTGATGGTCAGCCTTGTGCTTTCACTGATGGTCGGCCTTGTGCTTTCACTGATGGTCGGCCTCGTGCTTCCACTGATGGTCGGCCTTGTGCTTTCACTGATGGTCGCCCTTGTGCTTTCACTGATGGTCGGCCTTGTGCTTTCACTGATGGTCGGCCTCGTGCTTTCACTGATGGTCGGCCTTGTACTCAACTTCCACTATCACAAACACTACTCCTTCAACTTCTTCCAACACCACCACTTCCACCATTACAACTTCCGACTACTACCAACACTACCACTGCCACTACCTCCGGGTAGAGAGTAGGTCTTCAGCAACGCATGCTTGCCGTGAAAGGCGACTGTGCTTGTCGTAACGGACTAACGGGATCGGGTGGTCAGGCTCGCTGACTTGTTTGATGCATGTCATCATATCTCAATTGCGTGGATCGATGCTTATGATGTCAACCACTGGATTGTCTTGTCCAGACTCGATTATTTACAGACCGCCGTCACATAGCTGAGTGAGGCGTTAAACAACAAACAAACTTCCAACACTACCAACACTACCATTTCGGTCATTGATTATGCGTGAGTTGGGTTTAACGCCGCTTTGAGCAGTGTTGCAGTTACAAAATTGCATGTCACACGTCAGCTAAATGAGGAAGGAAAGCCCTAAGTGATGCAGGTCTCAGACACTTCCCGTGATGATTCCGGGGTAGTATAGGTCTTCAGCAACCCACGCTTGCCGTAAAAGGCGACTCTGCTTGTCGTAAAAGGCGACTAACGGGATCGGGTGGTCAGGCTCGCTGACTTGGTTCATGCATGTCATCGATCCCAATTGCGTGGATCGATGCTCATGGTATCAATCACTGGATTGTCTGGTCCAGACTCGATTATTTACAGACCGCAGTCATATAGCTGGAATATTGCTGAGTGCGGCGTTAAACAAAAAACACCAAACACACACACCTCAGACACTTCCCACTCTCACGTGCCCCGTCATTGATTATGAAAACGTAAGTACCTACTCACGTTTAAGGGCTAGAAGATGTGAATCAAATACGTGCGTGTTTACATGCTGTTAACATCTCTGATAAGATTTCCCAAAAAACCAAAACAGACAATGCTAAAGACAATGATCCTAATCACCGAAGCCCCTCACAAATGCCACTCTAATCGATATGCCATCATGGAAATCAATAATGATAACTACACCTACACACGATTTTCTTATAGCTAATAGAACTATCCATTAATTTAAGTCCATCTGTGACGACATTCTGTTCGTATTCGCATATCGATTGTTGTCAATAATCTTACTCAAGTAAAGTTCTCTGTTCTTCTGTGTCTAACAAATAGGCTGGTATTTCTTGGCAATGTGTTATCTAGTGAGTGAGTGAGTGAGTGAAATTTAACGTCACATCGGCAATATTTCAGCAATATGGTGACGAAACAGTTATAATCATTATATTTTGAGTTAATAAAAAGCTGTCAACGATGGACAGTAAGATAACTAGAGTATCACAGTTTCGATTTTTAAACTAGTTGACAACAGTTAAAAGAATACATTTTCAATCAACAATACAATATAAAAATGGGCTAAAGATCACCAGCAACCAAAGTTAGGCCACCTCACTAGGGACCGTGGGGGCTTCTGCTACCTGCAGGGCTCCCCAGCAGGGTTTACACCATCCCTTCAGCTGCTGATGATGGTATGCAATTAAGCCAACAGTTAAAATTAACAAATAAACTACGTTTAAAACCGAGGTAAGAATAAATGTACTTTGAATGATGTGGTCTTAAATATCCTCTCAGGGTGATAATAATTGTACACTACTTCAACCCCCTTTGACGATATAGCCACTAACATTCTAAGTTACAAATGAAACATTACCAATATAAAATATAGCTATTTACATAATTCCAAAATTTATCAATATGTTCGATTTCTTTTTAAAAAATTACAATTATATGCACTAGGTTTGTTTTTCATATAAAAAATAGGCATCACCATGGTGACAAGGTACTATTATCCGCATGACAAGACCGTGGTTTAACCAGGGTTTCTTCATCCTCATCATTTCGTATTCGCCATAAATAAATAATCTACGCTGAAATTCCAAGCTCCGTATTGACAAAATCTCATTCGTGTCAAAGCAGCTCAATCAATAGCAGAAATCCTTTTCACATCATATTATTCTTTTGGGCTTAAGTTTCGTGTCTAGTTTCAGATTGTTTGTTGTTTAACGACGCACTCGGTAATATTCCAGCTATAGGACGTCTGTCTGTAAATAATGGAGTCTGGACCAGACAATCCAGTGATTGATGTGATGAGCATCTATCCACGCAATTGGGATACGATGACTTGCATCAACCAAGCCAGCGAGTCTGACCATCCGATCCCGTTAGTCGCCTCTTACAACAAGCATAGTCGCTTTTTACGGCACGCATGGGTTGCTGAAGACCTATTCTACCCCGTATGTTCACATGTCTGAACATTCAAAGAAGTCCACTGAGCCCGAATTATAATGGTTCCCAAGGCGTCATTTGCCAATAGTCCTATTTGTCATATTCACTATGACTCTGGCGATGCTGCATGTTGTTTAACGCCGCAATTATTCCAGCCGTACTTCAAGTCTGGATCAGGCAAGCCCGTAGTTGTTGGCTTGAGCAACTATCTGCACCGTCTCAATGCGGCTATGTGACAATAATCAAGAACAAATGCGCCAACTTGACTGCCATCCTTGGGGTACAGGGCACGTGCTTGGCCCTGGATCCTGGTGATGACTTGTACTTTTCCAAGAAAACTACATACTCAGCAGATTTTGCTGCCACGCAAACACCACTGTTACAACCTCGCAGCTGTTTGCCGCATGGAGAAAATCAATACGATTTCCAAACTAGCTCATGGTCTGAGGTGAAAACTATGCTGCATGAGACGAATCACCTTAGCTGTTTTTCTAAAACACGTGAGAGTGTGAGTGACTGAGCATTATTTTACGCCAGGCATGACTATTCCGGCAATATTAAAATATATACTACTCGAAAGAAGTTAAAGAACACTCGACGCTTTCATATCACTATAGTTAATCTGACATGGCGGACTAACTGTAGTAATATGAAAGAATCGAGTGGTCTTTAACTTCTTTTGAGTAGTATAATACAGTCAGGCCCTGAACGAACCAAGTGGGTGATATAATGAGCAACTAAACACTTCGCTGAGATACAATCAAACAATACAGCTGTCTCATATTTTCAATTTAGTCAGTTATTACGTGTGGTTTGTTTGTTGTTTACCGCAGCACTCAGCAGTATTTTCGGCTATATGGCGGCGACCTGTGAATAATCGAGTCTGGACCAGACAAACCAGTGATTTATATTACGGGCTACGATCGTCACCGTCGGGGTTGTATGACACGTCATCAATCAAGTCATCGACCACGCGATCCATGAAGTCGACTCTCGCGACAAGCATAGGTTGCTGAGGACGACTTGTCTGTTCTGTGCACCTGTCCTACTTTGCTTAGTCTTGGATTATTTTGAATAGGTTGTTGTTTAACGCCACATCAATAATTCATCTATAAGACGGAGGTCTGTAAATAATCTAGTCTGGGCCAGACAATCCAGTGCTTGACATGATAATCATCGGTCTACGCAATTAGGATACGATAACATGCGTCAACCAAGTCAGCGAGTCTTACCACCGATCCCTTTAGTCGCCTCTTATGACAAGCATGGGTTTCTGAAAAACAATTCTAACCCGAATCTTTACAGAGTCGTAATGAATTTCATGACAAGAGTCGTAAACTAATATGAATAGCATAGTTTACAGCTGAAACGCAACACACTGTTAAATTACCATATAATTCCGTTTCTTTGATCCGTCAGTGCGTAACAATGGTTAATGGAAGGCATTGTCTCACTGAAAAAAGCCATGGCGGAGTGAATCAGTGTTCCTAACAAGTGAGCACCAGAACAGCGACAACTTCTACGAGCTCACTGGCTATGACCTATTATATCCAACTAACGAATCTATGTGAAGAGCGCCATGCACGGACTGGATGGACGGCGAGGAATGAAAGAAAGTTGCGACGGCAACGCCGTTGTATTATCACAACACCTACGCTGTATGTAGCGACGATGGCCACGCTCCACAATGAAGATCCCGTGAAGATCCGGGGTAGAACAGGTCTTCAGCAGCCCACGCCTGCCGTAAAAGGCGACTATGCTTGTCGTAAAAGGTGACTAACGGGATCGGGTGGTCAGGCTCGCTGACTTGGTTGATGCATGTCATCGATCCAAAATGCGTGGATCGATGCTCATGATATCAATCACTGGATTGTCTGGTCCAGACTCGATGATTAACAGATTAACACATGAAGCGTTAATATTTTACGGATAAAAGCTTCTTTATTGATTGTAGAAATGTTTCAGAGCTACTTCTTGCCCTTTCATCGGCTGAATGGGACTGGACATAGCCCTGAAACGTCGTCACAAACAATGAATCAGTTATTATCCTTAACAGGTTCATGCCGGCATCTGAATTATTCAGAAAACGAGCCAACAAATTAGAAGTTGTAATGTTTTTGTTTTGTTTTTTGTTGTTTAACGCCGCACTCAGCAATATTCCAGCTATATGGCGGCGGTCTGTAAATAATCTAGTCTGGATCAGACAATCAAGTGATCAAGTGATTAATATCATGACCATCGATCCACGCATCAACCAAGACAGCGAGCCAGACCACCCGATCACGTTAGTCGCCTTTTACGACATGCAGATTCACCTTTTACGGCAAGCATGGGTTGCTGAAGACCTGTTCTACCCCGGAATCTTCACGGGTCAGAAGTTGAAATGAAACGATCAGAAGCGTTCACCCTAATGAGAACTAAAAACATTTCAACATTACTTTGGACTCGTGACAACAACATATGCGTATACGAACGACAAAAATATGTCAAAATGTTGATTAGGGTAATCTCCACGTCGCGTGGTTTTAGCGTGTGTGTTTTGCGTAATATATGAACATAAGCAAGTATTTACGGAATTTATGGCCATTACATTAATATTTTTATCTTGAATATTTAAGATGCTACCTTGAAAATTCAAGTTATTATATTGCAACAGTCACCTCAAAGCAAAAAGTGGTGCCTTGGGAAGTTCATTTGCTGAATTCAGTTTATCTTGATTTTTCTTTAACTAAGTATTTTGAATTTCCAAGATAATGGGGGAAAATGTCACAGTGGTAATGGGCTTCTGTAAGTATTTGACCCAAGCTACAATTACCAAATGTTGATACAGCCAGAGTTGTTTGTTTGTTGTTTAACGCCGCACTCAGCAATATTCCAGCTGTAGGACGGCGGTCTTTGAGTAATCGAGTCTGGACAAGACAATCCAGTGATTGACAACGTGAGCATCGATCCATGCAATTGGGATACGATGACATGCATCAACCAAGTCAGCGAGCGTGACCACCCGATCCCGTTAGTCGCCTCTTACGACAAGCCTGGGTTGCTGAAGACTTCTTCATGCATTCACCTCGAATATAAAACAGGTACTACGGTACAGAATGTTAACCAAAATGCAAAACAGCATAGGAAATAACGATATTGTTCTGTATATCTCTCGTTACAGACAGTTACACTTATAAGAGATCAAAACGTGCACGGCAAGACAAGACATTGAGTGAGTGAGTTGGGTTTAACGCCGCTTTTAACAGTATTGCATTCATGCCGCGGCGTGTCAGCTTAATGTGGGAGGAAAGCCCGAAGTGATGCAGGTCTCAGACCTTTACCACTTCGGTGAAACCCACGAGACCGGGTTTGGAGCTGACAAACCTAGAAACATAATCGGGGTGAACCAGGATTCGAACCCACAATCATAGGTTTCTGGCGTGCCCAAGGGACGCAACTCTGCACAGCGAATCGCGGCACCTCAAACGACTGGGCCACCCGTGCCCCCGACATTGAGCCTTCACGACATAGCTGCATTGTATGGCAACAAACATACTCAGACAATTACAAACAAAACACCTTTTATTACCTACTCCTTTGATCAGTCTAAATATATCCCCGAGGTGCTCAACTGTTGTTTTTCAAAGAAAACACTTACCTCGCTATGCGCTCACTTTTTAACACTATAACGGGTTGCACGAGGATATTGTGTCCATCGCAAATCTTCAGATGTTTATTTCAGCGTCACGAGATACATGGATATTTCAACTTCCTCATGGAATAGACCAATAGCGTGTTTGTTCTTCGTGCTTCTCGTGCAGTATAGTATGTATGTCATGCCATTGCTGCACGGATATCTTGCGTCCCTCGTGCAATGTAACCGGTGCGCCTAATCTATTTCACTCTGCCGCTACAGATGCATGGATTCTTGTTCCTCGAGCAGTAGATATGCTTATTGTATCATTGTTTGGACAGAATACCAGATGCCTCTTGGTGATCTGTATAAGTAGATGTTGTGAAGACTGCCTGATCGATATATTTATCTCCACCGAATCTTGAGGTTAACGGTGTATCGTTTCTTGCACAGAAAGGAACCATCCACACGGAGTAACATTTGATGTTCAATTAATACACAATTCCGCAGTCCTCAAAAGGGGATTACATGAAGACGTTTTTCATTAGCCCCCAAATCCTGAGAACACCCGTGTTAATTCCTGTAGAACTCGAGCGTGATTTTGATCGAACCTTCTTGTAAGAATGGCCAAACGGTTCTCCTGTATCTTTAAGTATCCAAGAATCGTAGAACGTCCATATCTTCACCAAAAAACATAACATATGACTGAAACATCGTCATTTCCTGGTAGGCGTAATGCCCGCGTCTTAGCAAGTTCTTTTTTTTATTATAACTCCTTATGATCCCAGCGAAAATAAATAAGACATCTCACCTTGACACTTTGACGGACACTGCAATCACGAGAACCGACCGTGTCATCAAAAGTTTACCTCATATATACCGGATGTCAATTATTATTCCGTTCGTATCTCCGTCTTTCGGCTACCTTGTCATGTCCTATTGAAATCTGTCATTTCATCATCTCAAAAGCTTTTAAACCGTTCATGTTATAGTTAAAGAAGACGGCCATTCACCATAGAGCTTTATCATTTGCCCATTAACGCTTCTCTCAACACTCGCATCCCTGCGAGGATCTCTGGACGGCGATAGAGGGCGTTGTGTGCGAGAGGCAGACGACTATTGATCTTAAGGAAGGGTGCTCGGTTGTTGAGCCAGTCGCAAGCGCAGCATTAATTGGCTGCGCAGGGGGATTTCCTTTGTCATGGATTCAATCGTCATATTCTGATATAGCTTTAACCAACGATCTGTCATCAACAGTGTGTAAGTAGCCGGAGGTATACCTATCTCACCTGGAGACTTGACAATGGCGAATGTTGTCCTCTGCGCAAGGCAACACCTGAGAGTGGTACCGGTTTCTGACGGGTTGTTTTCTTGACAAAACCTTTGACAAAAAGGCATCAGTGCTGATATATAAGTCACCCGCTAACGCAGGTATTACTCCATAAGGTGAAGGTTTTAAAAAGATAAATTTCGCAGCTACACGAACGGTGTTTGCAATTCTAAAATTTAATAAAACATTATCACACATTCACAGTATCACAGTATCTTGTAAGTTTGAAGATAGCGAGACAAGATAAAAACCTTGTTGCACGCAATATCTGACACAGATCATCCGTGATTTAGCAAAACGTAAACACAATGGAGAGTGAATGTGTTTAACGACCTTTTGAATGGTATTTTTGTTGTATGATTTAGATCGCTGTACATATGTTTTATCATTTTTGCGCATGACACCAACGAGCACGGGTTTGGTGCTGACAACCATCCAAGGTTCATAATCGATGGAAAACTGGTATTCGACCCCCGCGGTCAGTGCATCCTAGCACGGTTAAGGGAAATAACTCATCCAATTTCGTCGCCTAAGCCCTCTGGTACTCATCTCCTGTCTGAGGTCGAAGAGACAGGTTCTAGAGATGTTACGGTCTTCAGCAATTTATGCTTGCCGTAACATGCGACGGTGCTTGACGTAAGAGGCGACTAACGTGATCGGTTGGTCCAGTATCGATCATTACAGACCGCCGTCTTATAGCTGGAATATTGCCGAGTGCGGCGTTAAACAATAAACAAACACTCCTGCAACATTTGGGGACGAGTTACTAATTCAAATATCCACTGGATTAACAACCTAGCGTATGTAGTTGCTTCCTTGCAACATTAAGCGCAAACACCGTTATGACATTTTTTTCAAATTACTAAAACAGCATTAAAAAACTCAGCCACAATTCAAAAAATAAAATTGCTTTGGGAATAATGAATTTCAGACACCCATCCCCTCCCAAAAAAAACTAAGTCTTGCACTTTAGAGGATTGATATGCGGTGATCACATTGCCTAGATCCAGCCCGACAGAGCTGCTTTGTGCTTGGAATACTGAGCAATTGGATATTCCTTGTAGCTGCAAATATCTACTTAATTGAGCTTTGTAAGCTAATTTGTAACCAGCAATCGAGATTGTTCTGGTTTTATCGCATGACAATTGCTTCAGTCAAATAAGAATCAGCCCATCTGCGCTGGAGGCTCTCTAATGGGGTTTTCCTATGGCTCATCCGAAGATTTACGAGTCTCCGGTTCAACACTGTCTCCGTAATCTAGTCTTCAAATGCAATCGTTCGGGAGATTAGGTTTTTGGAGTAATGAATAAGTATGGTTTAAAGGGTCTATACTATTTTTGTATTGCTTCTTTTCTTAAATGATATAAAATATGTGAAATAATGATTATTAATAGCTTCAAGAATGTACAGTTTCACCTACATCGTCCACATTGAGATACATGGATAACCATAGCTTCAAGAATGTACAGTTTCACCTACATCGTCCACATTGAGATACATGGATAATCATAGCTTCAAGAATGTACAGTTTCACCTACATCGTCCATATTGAGATACATGGATAATCATAGCTTCAAGAATGTACAGTTTCACCTACATCGTCCACATTGAGATACATGGATAATCATAGCTTCAAGAATGTACAGTTTCACCTACATCGTCCACATTGAGATACATGGATAACCATAGCTTCAAGAATGTACAGTTTCACCTACATCGTCCACATTGAGATACATGGATAATCATAGCTTCAAGAATGTACAGTTTCACCTACATCGTCCATATTGAGATACATGGATAATCATAGCTTCAAGAATGTACAGTTTCACTTACATCGTCCACATTGAGATACATGGATAATCATAGCTTCAAGAATGTACAGTTTCACCTACATCGTCCATATTGAGATACATGGATAATCATAGCTTCAAGAATGTACAGTTTCACCTACATCGTCCACATTGAGATACATGGATAATCATAGCTTCAAGAATGTACAGTTTCACCTACATCGTCCACATTGAGATACATGGATAATCATAGCTTCAAGAATGTACAGTTTCACCTACATCGTCCATATTGAGATACATGGATAATCATAGCTTCAAGAATGTACAGTTTCACCTACATCGTCCACATTGAGATACATGGATAATCATAGCTTCAAGAATGTACAGTTTCACCTACATCGTCCATATTGAGATTCATGGATAATCATAGCACTAGTTTTCACATTTTGATGCGGTTTATGTATCTGATCCACTCGTCCGACCAAGCTCGACAATGATGCTGTCCTTTTCTCTTTCAGCCGCTATTTACCGTTAACAGTAGCCATCTTCAACACATAGGACATGCTTACAACAGTCGGACTGTTCCGATTGCAAACATTCGTTCTTAACATGCAGCTCGACTCGGTGTTTTTGTGTGAAGATCCCGGGT
Source organism: Haliotis cracherodii (assembly GCF_022045235.1). Lineage (NCBI taxonomy): Eukaryota > Metazoa > Mollusca > Gastropoda > Lepetellida > Haliotidae > Haliotis > Haliotis cracherodii. The sequence continues at coordinate 25,952,257 of NW_027266270.1, read as the reverse complement.
AAGAATAGGTCTTCAACAACACATGCTTGCCGTGGAATGCGACTATGCTTGTCGTAAGAGGCGACTAACGGGATTGGGTGGTCAGACTCGCTGACTTGATTGATGCATATCATGATTAACACCTGTTTTGAGTTTTGCATCAAATATAAGCAGTGTATTTGGTACAACTCCGTCCTCGGACCCTGCATGTACTGTGAGCAGCCGAGGTCCGGCCCCGGACGGACGTTCAACCCCACCTATGGCCATATCATCCTACAACTGCCAATATTTTGGGACAGCGTGGTGCATATGCCGAACCACGTTTCATCAATAAAGATGATTGGCCGTTCTCATCTCGGTCGTTTTTATTGAATGCTCAGTACTGCATGCGCTTTGCAACCATATCTTTCCGTTACATTAACACCTTGTGATTTGACTATAAATCCAATATGTTTTAGAGATAACCGTTTGCTTTCTCCAGAACCCTCATAATTCAAAACAGTTTTGATCATGTCATTGATAGTGTCTGGAGTTGGCACTGGTTTTCGCACTACATACCTTTTGTGTACAAACTTGCGAACAGTGCACTGGTCAAAATCGTCGATTTGCGATTTGATAACAAGACGATTTCGCGACTTAGTTGGGCTAATGAAACTACTCTCGCTTTTGTCACGAGGGATACCTTCGGCTCTGATGCGCTTTTGCGTTGATGCGGACACCCCAGTGGCAATGCTATATTTAACCTTTTGACAATGCTTGAGATGTATTTGTACTTTCTTTCTCCTTGAAATTTATGACATTATACGACACTCGATCGGTATACGCGATAATGTGACATGTTGGGGTTTTTTCTTCTTAATTAATATACATCAACCGACTTTTAGAGAATTCTGGTATCGACTTATCACACCGATCTCTGAATAGTCTTATAAGCAAAACGTGTGTCTACGGGAGCGTAGTCAATGTCATCGTCATGACCTGCACGTGTACAACATGCGTACACCATCTCTCCCTGCAACAAACCAAACATGTTGGTCCAAGTTCTATGCGCCGCCTTCTTGTCTCAAACGCGTTTTGTGAGTTGGTTCCATTTACCCTGCATTACCAGTAGTATTCCGGATTCAGGTGTGAGTAAATGGTACTCAGAAAGTATAATTACCGAGATTGTTTTTTTTATGTAATTGAAAATTGAAACTTTTTAAGAATTGTTAAATTTGAATGTGTCAATTTAAGTATCACTCATTCCTGCAGCAAAGATAAGATGTCTAAGATACCCATCAACAGTTGTGTATAATGCGATTTCTTTTTCTCCAATTTTTATAAGTTTTAAAATCAATTATATTTGAAAAATTAGAAGTGTTGTTTGTTTGTGTTTTTTTGTGTGTTTTTTTGTTTTGTTTTTGTTTTGTTTTTGTTTGTTGTTATGTTTGTGGGGTTTTTTTGGGGGGGGTTAAAAATTGTTTTTGTTTTTGTTTGTTTTGTTGTTCGTTTGTTTGGTTGTTTGTTGTTGTTGGGTTGGGTTTTTTTGTTGTTTGTTTGGGGGTTGTTGTTTTGTTTGTTTGTTGTTGTTTTTTTTGGGGGGGGGTGTCAGTACAGTTCACCAGTACAGTTTATTTTATAATTAATATCTCTAACTTAAGATATTTTCAATTGAAAATCAAACATAATTATGATAAAATCAACTAAGAGGTGGGGGGGGGGGGGGGGGGGGGGGGGAGGCGGGTTCTCTTCAGTCTATAGGGGCGATCAAGTAGCCTAGTGGTTAAAGCGTTCGGTCGTCACGCCGAAGACCCGGGTTCGATCCCCGACATGGGCACAATGTGTGAAGGTCGTGAAGTTCCGGAGGAAAATAGGTCTTTAGCAACCCATGCCTGCCATAACAGGCGACTCACGGGATCGGGTGGTCAGGCTCGCTGACTTGGTTGATGTCAATCACTGGATTGTCTGGCACAGACTCTATTATTTATAGCTGTAATATTGCTGAGTACGGCGTTGCACAACAAACAAACAAACAATGTGTGACACCCATTTCTGGTGTCTCCTGTCGTGGTATTGCTTGGATATTGCTAAAAGCGGCGTAAATCCATTCTCACTCACTCACTCACTCCTCAGTCTATAAAGGCCGGTTTAGAGAAGATGCCGGCTTGAAACAAAATTTGATTTTTGAAAACATTACCAAGACTACTTGATCTGAGGAAGGTCGTTTTGATAAGATGGTGTCACTGATTACAGAGAATATCCGATTTACAGAGAGAAAATGATCATCCTCTCTTATAACTACTTCGGCATGAACACATATTTTGGTCTCGCTACTCAAAGCAACAATGTCGCCCTCAGATGCGTGTTTTTCTTCATCTATGACGAGCATCAGTCTACTTTAATGCCTCGACAATCTTCCAGAGAGACGTACAAGGGGGCGGCGATCGCGAGAGCGTACAGCGAGGTAATATGAAATTAAAATGTCATTCGTTTTTATATTCAAATACTGTCTATCGAGAACGGTCGCCTCATCAAATTATTGAATAACAGGCTATTTGCGTGTTCCGTTGTTTCATGGGTTTATTGGATAAAATGGTTGGTTGGGTTTTTTGTTTGTTTTGGGGTTGTTTTTTGTTTTACGCCGCACTCAGCAATATTCCAGCTATATCACGGCGGTATGTAAATAATCGACTCTGGGCCAGACAGTCCAGTGATTGACATCATAAGCATCGATCCACGCAATTGGGATCGATGACATGCATCAACCAAGTCAGCGAGCCTGACCACCCGATCCCGTTAGTCGCCTCTTACGGCAAGCATGGGTTGCTGAAGACCTATTCTACCCCGAATCTTCACGGGTCGAATGGATGAAATGTGAGATGCGGTGGTCATGGGATGGGAATATGTCGGGTGAGTTGGAGTGTTTTGGGTGGGTAGGGAAAAATGTGGGTTGGGTTGGGATGGGATGGGTATGGGTTAGGTTCAACAGCTGCGTGACAGTGAAGTGGTAGCAACTGTCATATAGATCTATGCATTTTCCGTACTTTTAAGTGAGTAAGTGAGCCGCCTTTTGCAATATTGCAGCAATATCACGGCGGGGGACACCAGAAATAGGCTTCACACATTGTACCCAAGTCGGGAATCGAACCCGGGTCTTCAGCGTGACGAGCGAACGCTTTAACCACTAATTTTGCTTCATCGCGGACGGAGTTACAGCAATGTCACTTACACAGTTTCCTTATGAATACTCATATGCACTACTGAACACATCATAGCTGTACCAGAGAGGAGATGGCCCAGCCATAGAGTCCGCAATTCGCCTCGACCATGCCAGGATCCTATGCTCATGGTTTCGAATCTCAGATTCGCCCCGATTATGAGCCTTGGTTTGTCGCTCCCATGACCACCATACCCGTCATACCCACCATGCCCACGATACCAACCATGCCCGTCATACACACAATACCCGTCATACCCACCATACCCGCCATACCCACCGTGCCCGTCATGCCCACCCTACTCACCATACCCGTCGTATCACCATACCCGTCATACCCACAATTCCTGTCATACCCACCATGCACACAATACCAAGCATGCCCGTCATACCCACCATACCCGTCATAACAACCATTCCAATCATACCCACCATACCCGTCATTCCCGTCATACCCAGCATGACCGTCATACCTACCATACCCGTCATACCCACCATACCCGTAATACCTACCATACCCGGCATACCAACCATTACAGTCATACCCACCATACCCGCCATATCCATCATGCCCGTCAAACCCGTCATGCCCACCATGCCCGTCATACCCGCCATTCCAGTCATACCCACCATACCCGTCATTCCCACCATAGCAGCCATACCCGCCATACCAACCATGCCCGTCATACCCACCATACCCGTCATTACCACATACCCGTCATACGCACCATGCCCGTCAAACCCGCCATGCCCACCATACCCGTCATACCCACCATACCCGTCATTACCACATACCCGTCATACCCACGATACCCACCAAGCCCGTCATACACGCCATACCAACCATACCCGTCATACCCACCATACCCGTCATACCCGCCATGCCCACCATACCCACCATGACCGTCATACCCACCATACTCGTCATACCAACCATGTCCGCCATACCCACCATGCCCGCCATACCCGTCATACCAATCATGTCCACCATGCCCGTCATACCCACCATGTCCGCCATACCCGTGCTAATAGGTTTGAAGCATGGGGATATGACGTTAGCGATCCCCGTTAGTGAGATTATCCGTGACAGATGGGAAAAGTGCATGTCAAAGACATAACAGATATAGCTGGTTATTCCATTACCAGCTACAACATAGGAAACCTTCTGTACAAAAACACATTTATGATTATAAGTATATTGCACAATATTATGGTTTAAACAGCATACTCCTGTCAAATTATGAGCGCTTAATTTATAAATAGCAAAGAAACGAAAAAATACTAATCAGCTCGGCTATCAAACCTGTCTTCCGCAGATTCAAATTTGCATCAAAATGATCGATTTTCCCAAAGAAGCCTTTATATGTTTCACTTTCTTCCGTTATGAAGCCATTCGTTTGACATGCCGCGTATTTCTTCACATAACTTGATCAAAATACGAAACATATGGCTTTAATTGCGCTATGGTCTTCACACAGCAACTTAGAGTACATTTCACTAGGTCAAATCTTGGATACAGTCATCTTACGTGACCTCCATCGAAAGCGCGGTAGTGATTTGTAAAGTTGGGTATACATAATAGTGTCTCAAAAAACATTGTTATTGATATTTTATATGACTCAGAACAACCAGTGACAGTTAGCGCCTGGCATAGCCCCTTTAAGATGGAGTGAGTGAGTGAGTGAGTGAGTGAGTGACTTGGCTGTAACGACCCTACACACAGTCAGTATCGGATCGGAATAGAGATCAACCTGGTAGTCCAACCCACTACCAGGCGATACTGACAATCAATTGACATAATTCTGCGGCAGATTATTTATCTGGGTTAAAACGGCGTCCCAAAATGTTGATTTATATGTTGTTTTGAACGCCGTAAAAAAAAAGAAAAAAATTAATTGTCACATTGCGTTCACTGTATATAATTTAGCATGTGTTTGGGGCGTTCCCTTCAGGCGATTTTCCAATGTAGAACTGAAAGTCCTCTAGCGTCCACACACACAAACACACACACATACACACACACACACACACACTGAGTGAATGTGAAGGCTGTTCTTAAGCACAAGAGCCGACGTCGGCACGCCGTCACGACCTGCCGATTTCAATACAACGCACATGTTCGGTGGTTGTAACGAATATCATCTCATCGATTTGCTACCTCTCACACGATTCGATCTGCCGATTGAGTGTCGATCTCATTATATCTCGCGGTAGTTTGTTTCCATGGTATCAGTGTTAAGCAGACTTGGCAGCAGTCATCTGCTGCGGGATATTATGTGAAGAAGACGGCAATGCCAAAGCGAAGAAAATCAGAAGTTGTTGGACGAAAGACTCCGTTGCATGGAGGATACAACAATCTAATTAAAGAATTCGAAAGAGGAGTCTTTCAGTCTTATTACAACTGTTTCGCAAGGGAAAGGCAAGTTTGGACGATCTTTCATTGAAAGTTCAGCCAGAGATCCAAAAGCAGGACACAAAGCAGCAGGAATGCCTCCTAGCCTTCGTTTCCTGTTTTAGGCTTGGTATATTTTGCTATTCAAATATCTGAAATGACTGTCTGGCCCAGAATGGAATATTTACAGACCGCCGTCATATGGCTGGAATACTGCTGAGTGCGGCGTTTAACAACAACCAAAACATAACTTTCTAGACTGCATGATATTACCGAAGACATTTTAGCAAAAAGGAAATAATAAGAAGAAAATCAAGGTCGTCATCTATAACCCTGCTCTGAGGACAGTTAGAGTGAATGATGTAAATCACTGGATTGTCTTGTCCATACTAGATTATTTACAGCCCGCGGTCATACAGCTGGAATATTGCTGAGTGCGGCGTTAAACAACAAACTTAGTATTAACTTTCTGGTCTGCATGACATTACGGAAGACGTTTTAGCGAAAATTGAATTGAATAATACAAAATTACTTTGAATAAAGGTGAGGTGAAATGGGGTTTAACGTCGCGTCCAAGATTATTGCACTTATATAGCGACGTGCATGCACGTGTGTGTGTGTGTGTGTGTGTGTGTGTGTGTGTGTGTGTGTTTGTGTGTGGCTGCTTGTGCTAGTCCGGACTGATGCCGATTTATAGTGCTAACTCACTGAGATACCATGCCGCAGCTTAACATGAATACCCCACTCAGACACAGTATACTGACTCCGAGCCGACCAGTCCTTGTTTTAGCCCCTTAATGCCGAGCGCCAGACAGGGTAACAACAAGTACCATCTTTTAACGTCTCTTGGTATGACGCGGTCGGGGATCGAATCCCGGACCTTCCGCTCTCCGGGCGAACGCTCTACCACTAGACCACGGAGGCGGTATACTGTGAATAAATCAATAATTAACAGGGTTGATGTACTTTGATAATAATTGACGGTTATTGAGTGACAACTAATCTAATTAATGATCTTAATGAATTCATAGACTGGTGGTAATTTAGACTGATGACCTAGGTAATTTTTTCACATAACACCAAACTTTGTAGGTTCGCACAATCAAGAAAGAACGCGGTACTATCAGACAGGGGCCTGATAAGCATAAGACTGTTCATATAATGATAGAAAACTGAATTTTCAACTTCTTTTCATAGGCCCGTGAAGATCGGGGATAGAATAGGTCTTCAGCAACCTATGCTTACCTTAAAAGGCTACTTTGCTTGTCGGAAGAGGCGACTAACGGGATCGGGTGGTCAGGCTCGTTGACTTGGTTGATGCATGTCATCGATCCCAGTTGCGTGGGTCGATGTTCATGATGTCAATCACTGGATTGTCTGGTCCAGACTCGATTATTTACAGAGCGCCGTCATATACCTGGAATATTGCTGATTGTGGCGTTAAACAACAATCGTTTATCGTTTATTTGTTGTTTAACGCCGCAATCACCAATATTCCAGCTATCCAGACATTAATACAACTTAGTTAAACAAACAATGCAATCTGTCAGCGATTCTGGAAGACAAGATCGAGGTGGAGATCACAATGGGGTGAGTGAGTGAGTTAAGATTTACAGTCACATCAGCAGTATTTCAGCCACATCGTGACTATATCAAGTTGTACAGGAATAATATATAAATATATACTGAGTATACTCAACAACAAAAGTTCCCGTGACACAAATATTTTAGTGCATTTTTCAAACAAGTAAAGTTTGGTTTTCGATATTGTCGTACATGTATGGAATCAAGTCACAAAAACGCAACTGCTACAGAAAAGCAAGCATTCCATGCAAAAAATGACTTTTATGCAAGCCCCATGCATTTCACTACCATAGAATGGGTATAAAAACATGTGCGTTAACGGGATTCCATATGCATTGTTTATCATCGTTCTGACAACAACCACTCAGAAAAACAACAAAATTACAAATTATTCAACATTACGAAATGCCACGCCTGTCCGAAAATGAGCGTCTGCGAGCCATTGGTACGCTTGAAGCAGGATCGAGTCAAGGTGATGTTGCAAGACAATTTAAATCCCACAGAAACACCATTTGGTGTTTATGGCAACGCTGGCAACAGACGAATGCAGTCAGAGACCGTCCTCGGAGTGGCAGACCATGCGTAACCAATAATCGACAAGACAACTGGATTCGAACAACACACCTACGAAATCGATTCCCGCCAGCAACAGTACAAACCGTACGTCGTCGCCTCAGATGTGCAGGGATTGTCGCCAGAAGACCCGCCAGACGTCCCATTTTGAAAGGAAACCACCGTCAAGCACGTCTACGATGGTGCAGACAGCGTCTACGCTGGACGGCCATGCAGTGGGGACAAGTTCTATTCACTGACGAGTCTCGTTTTCACCTCAGCTACAGCGATGGACGGATTCGAGTTTACCGACGTCGAGGTGAACGTAACGTCAATCATTGTGTCATGAAAGAAGATCGGTTCGGGGGCGGCAGCGTTATGGTATGGGGTTGGATTACAGCAAGACAGAGGACCCGTTTGATAGTGGTAGAGGGAAATCTCAATGGACAGCGCTACCGCGACGAGATCATCGGCCCTGTTGTTCTACCGTTTTTTGCGTCATGGCCCAGGCATTACCTTTCAACATGACAACGCCCGGCCTCATATTGCTCGACGTGTTCAGGATTCTCTTCAACAAAACAACGTGATTGTCACCCCCTGTCCGACTCGCTCCCCTGACTCCCACCAATCGAGCACATGTGGGATGAGATGGATCGGCGCCTCAAGTTCGACGTCAACCACGTGTTCGTTCCACAGACACCCCAGGAACTTCGAGACATGCTCAAGCAGATATGGACAGATATCCCACAGGACTTTGTGCGACGCCTGGTCCATTCCATGAGACGAAGATGTGTTGCTTGATGTTGTAAATGGCAACCAGAGGTGGACACACACGCTTTTGATTTGTAAATTGACATTTTGGCATGTTCAGGTGTTTTTTTATGAAATCACGCATTTTCTGAAGTCAATATGGCAAATTAAACCATTTGAACACTTACATGAGTCTTTTATCTGTTGCAAACCGAAATTGTTTCAGATTTGGTAATAAACATAACTTTGCATAAAATCGTATTCAATGTCACGGTAACTTTTGTTGTTCAGTATATTAAATATGTCGACAAAGGACTGTAAAATCACTAGACTATCACAGACATAGATCTAAAACTACCATAATAAAAGTCTATTCTAAACATCACAATATAAAAATGGGCTAGATATCACCAGCAACCAAAGTTAGGTCACCATACTAGGGACCATGGGGACTAACGGTACATCTGCTTCCTGCATGGGACCCCAGCACGATTTACACCATCCCTCTGGCCACTGGTGATTGTTAGTCAGTGTAAGCCAAAGCATTAAAATACAACAAGTATTCTACAATTAAAATGACAAGTTATAAATCAATTCCCAATCAACGATTTCAAGCTGTAAAAAAGCAGTCTCAAATCAAAGTGAAGCTAAGTAAACATTTAGTGCTGTGTCTCATTCTGTGTGTATGACTGGAGGAAACGAATATGAGACGTGACGTGACGTCAGAGGCTCAGGGCATCGCTGCCTCCCTATTCTTTCCGTATTGTTATTGAAGTAATTAAGACCTTTAACATTATGCATGTAATCCTCGAGTCATTCTGGTAAAGACACGAGTCGAGTCATCACTCAGTGGCACTGCTTTATCTCTTCCAACGAAGTTGCCTCCAACCTCCCGGCTATATTAGTCCGGAGACAGAAGGAAGTAACGTCCGTATTTTAACCTCCTCTTCTCGCCTCTTCTCGGGTCTATTTCCGGAAGCCACTTTGCTGTTTCAATTTCCCTTGCAGTTCTTGGTAGCCGTACAGTAGTGAATAACTGTTTAAAAGACTTTAATCACCGGAGAAGTCCCACATTATTTAATTCATCTTCCGGGTGTGAGAAGTTATTAGTTCTCATGGCTCTTAAATTGGAATTGTTAATTTTTAATTTTATTCATTTGTTCGGTCATTGATATGCGGAACAGGAGTTTCTTTTCGGCTTAAAAATCGATTCGTTCATGTTTGAGACTCATTATAAAATATATGTATTCTTGGAGATTTTGGATCTGTGGTGGTGTAACACTATCAGGGGTATGCTGTCATATGCATTTGCGCTTAAAGACTCTTGTCCATGTAAAATGAGAATCAGGGTCCATTATTACGGAAGCCTTTTAGGGCCATTTGGGTTTGTTGTTTTTTTTAAATTCGATACCATCTTGAAATTTCAAGATACTAAGTGGAAATTTCAAGGAACTAAGTTACAGAAGTTGATACTATCTTGAAATTTCAACTTGGTATCTTGAAATTTCAAGATAGTATCGAAAAAGATATATATTAAAAATGGCCCTAAAAGGCTTCCGTACATTATAGTCCTCGCCTTTTGAAATAGAATCACGAAATTTTACATTGATTAATTTACGAAGACAGCAATATGTGTGCCTGTCGTTATAAAGTGAATACAGGCCATTCCAACGATAAGGAATATGACTTAAAGTTATAACAAAAAATGCAAAGCGCGCTTTTCCAGAAATATCAATAAAGGTGATTCAGTTTCGATAGATGCTCATTTAACGTTTTTGACTAAATGGCCATTAAAAACAAATCAAAGTTCTATCGGAATATGTCATATATTTGTTATGGCAATAAACAATTGTTATTCTGACCAGGAAGCGTTGTTTGACAATGCAGTGACATTATCGCCCATTTCTCCGTGTCACTAGAGACATTACTTGTAAACCTAATCGTCTATGCACATAAAGTGTAACACAATAATATTCCTGCTTCTTAATGATGGCCTAATGAAACAGTTCATTACAAGGAATCTTTTCGTTGATTATGGATATCAAAAAGTCGAATACAGCGAACACTCGGTTATAACGAATCCAGTTATACTCATCAAGTGATACAATCATGTTATTGGTCATGGGAACAGCGAAGTTCGGATAAACCGAACTGATTTGGGAGATCGTTATGCCCTTTGGCCTCGCAGGTTAGAATAGGTCCCAGCAACTATCCCCATCTTAACTTGCATTAAGATACTCGTTTTTTATTGCTAATGGACTGGCGATTTTTCACATATACCCCCTCGCAGATAAGATACAAATTCCATATACCCCATTGGGAAATGGCTACCGGCTCATGGGCTCACACACAGCGTACATCACTCCACATACTCGTAAAAGGCGACTAACGGGATCGGGTGGTCAGGCTCGCTGACTTGGTTTAAACATGTCATCGATCCCAATTGGTTAGATCGATGCATATCCAGTCATTCACTGGATTGTCTGGTCCAGACTCGATTATTTTACAGACCGCCGTCATATAGCTGGAATATTGCTGAGTGTGGCGTTAAACAACAAACAAACAAACACACATCAACACTGGTCAACAACTAATATTGTCGTACGAGGCTGGTGGTCAAGCTGGACCCACGACAACAGAGGAGAAGTTGCGCATACAATCAATCACTGGTTTGTCTGGTCCAGTTTATTTACAGGCCACCCTCATAAAGCTTGGCTAATGATGAGTGCGGCGTTAAACGACAAACAGTCTCATCAGCCGGCATACACGTTTGGTAAACGTCTTTCACCACAAACAGGCTTGGCAATCTACAGAAGCACAATCTCTCCAAACCTTTATAGGCCAGGGCTTGTATCTCTCAGAGAATTAAATAATTAAATTTATCGCTGATCAACGGTTTGCTTAAAATGTTAAGCACTGGCGTGTAAAGGCTATATCTTATTGCAGCGGAGCACTAAACCTGTTACCTAAACACACCTAAGTGAGTTCAACATGTAGTTCGATTAGGTACTTTTTATTATTAAATGAATAGAAAAGCCCTGAGATATAGAGGGCCGGGGAATAAGCAAGTGTCTTCTGAGGGGGTTCACCGATAGCTAGGGGTGTCATCGGGCCAGGAAGAATGCACTAGATGGCGAAATGTTATAATGTAATTAACACAAGCTGACAAATAGAGCTGCCATTGCCAATTTGATTCCCTTGCGATAGAAAGGACGCTGGGACTGGCGATGAGCGATTTCATGGACTTTGTGCTGTAAATGTAATTACAGAGGTATTAGTACTAGATTTGTGGTCATGTAAATAGGCGTTGATGAATTGGCACTGATAACCGGTCTTAAATTGACTTATATAGACGGCCGGGAATTGGCGGGAGTTTGTGTAACACTAACTGGCGGGTGTAGGATCGTACAGGAGATGGATTCCCGCTTTTACATCATCTGCCTCATCCAATAATACCACATCAAGGACATTTACATAGGCATTTCCTTGGTTCCGAAACGCGATATTTTGGTCATCTGCATCCGTACTCTAAACCCACAACGCGTCCGTGGACGTTGTATCAAGATGCGCCGTTTTCTCACCCAGTCTCGCTGATTCTCGTTCCTCACGTCATCTGTCGTGAAGCTGTCACACGCTGATTAAATGGGCCGTGAGTTATCTAGATTTGATCACGTCAATTTAACTCAAGGCTTTGCAGGGGTAAGGTCTAATTTCCGACAACGTAATCCACAAACTCAAACCCTTCGTGTTCGTGATCCCGTTTTACCGCTATGTATCTCCGCATTTGTTTTTTGAATAATGTTTAAGTAAAATATGGGGGGAGGTGTGACTCGTTGATGGATGTCGTGGATTTCGATCTCGCTGACTTGGTTGAAGCATGTCATCGATACCAATTGCGTGGATCGATGCTCATGATATCAATCACTGGATTGTCTGGTCCAGACACAATATTTACAACTGGAATATTGCTGAGTGCGGCGTTAAACAGCAAACAAACAAACAAACAATTTCGATCACTGGATTGTCTATTCCAGACATGATTCTCTACATGCCGTCGTCATATAGTTGTAATTTTTCTGAGTATAGCGTTAAACAACAACCGCTGAAACAGGAAATGTTATGGCATTGAAAAAGAAAAATGAAATATTCAGTTTAAACTATTTCTGGTGATACCATTAGGTTTTACTCGGAATGCACCCACCCATATAGTAAAGGTCCGAAACACCAGCTGAGACCTGTGAAGATCCCGGGGTAGAATAGGTCTTCAGCTTGCCTTCAAAGGAGACTATGATTGTCGTAAAAGGCGACTAACGGGATCGTGTGATCAGGCTCGCTGACTTGGTTGATACATGTCATCGATTCCAATTGCGTAAATCGATGCTCATGATGTCAATCACTGGATTGTCGGGTCCAGACTCGATTATTTTACAGACCGCCGTCATATTGCTGGAATATTGCTGAGTGCGGCGTTGAACAACAAACAAACACCAGCTGATTGTCATATGAGCCGAATAATGAGAGTTAGTGAGTGAGTATGGTTGTACTCCGCCTTTTAGCAATATTCCAGCTGTATGGCTGGGGACACCAGACAACGGCTTCACAATGTGACGAATCGACCTTGGGTCTTCGACGTGACGAACGAACGCCTTAACCAGTAGGCTACCCCACCGCCCCGGACCCGTGAAGAGCCGGGGTAGAATAGGTCTTCAGCAACCCATGTTTGCCGTAAAAGGCGACTATGCTTGTCGTAAGAGGCGACTAACGGGATCGGGTGGTCAGGATCGCTGATTTGGTTGATGCATGTCATCGTATCCCAATTGCGTGGATTGATGCTCATGATGTCAATCACTGGATTGTCTGTTCCAGACTCGATTATTTACAGACTGTCGTCATATAGCTGGAATATTGCTGAGTGTGACGTTAGACAACAAAACAACCAACCAACTAACCCACCGCCCCGAGTAATAAGATCAAGGTGGTTTCATTGTGTGACCTGGATGTTGTGTGTCATCGAACCCTGACATTGTGAATTGTCTCTCGTCATATTAACCACTGGTTTGCTTGGTTCAGACTAGGATATTTTCAGGCCAATGAATACAGCTAACCTCACCACAATGCAAAATTAACTTCCTTAATAAATTCAGGCCCCTTACAGCTCTTTCCAAAAATAACATTACATAAATAACATGTATTCCCTTGGAAAACGTAATTATTAACTGTTAATTCTTTTCGTTTGCGTGTGGTGAGCTATGCGTGTTGAGTTTTTTAAAAAAAACTATAATAAATTTGTTAACGTTTTTTCTGTGTAAAGTGCTTAAAAGGGTATGAACGAAATTTATTAACTTTGCCTTGCTTAGATCAAACGTTGCCCTCTAGTTTTCGCACTCATGCCTACGATCGTAAATATATTTTTCAAAACATATTTCTTTGTGGTAATTTAATTTTAATTTCTTGCTCAGTTGTGGATGTCAAGGAGGCCACGAAACAAGCCCAGCCTTTCCATTAGTAATTTGTTTTGCCAAAGATGAAAGCGATTGGTTGCAGCTTCAACAAAATTTGCTTAGTGATAACATTCCTTGAGGATTTCAAAAGCAAATAATATTCCCGACATAAACTATCAATAAAATCCTCCTGTCTTTGAAATGACAGAAACAGGAGAAACGCCATGACTCTTCAATGCTGTAAAGGGACTTTCTCGGGCCCATTGAACACACCGCCGTGCCCTTAACCAGTCCAGTATTGTACTATTCCCGTTCAATCCATGTCTGCTAACTTGATTTGCCCTTCGTAGCCTAACCAATTGTAGGAAACAGGGCAATTGTATTACCCGGGTTTGTTTTTTTCTGGTGGACAGATAACCTTACCAAGTGGAACTCTGAAATGGAATGAACGCAATGAAAGCAATGGGACGCGGTTGTTGAGGCGAAGCTGACACTGGACAAGGAATTCGCAATGCTGAACCAGGAAAACTGATCGTAGACTTAACAAAGTTTCTACAGGCGCCAATGTGATTAACTCACGAAGGTAGTCTCGGACAAATACTGGCAAGGGCTATAGGGGCATGCAGATAGACGAATTCAATAAGATGGTCCATCTTATAAGAAATTAGAGGGCTCTGTCGTTTAATCATGGAAGAAGAAATAACCAATTTTTCTCCTAAGTCGAGTTTTGAAGTTCATACTATGAAGATCTGTCTCCTTCATAACAAGACGGTAATTGAATTGTCGCATGCGATTCTTTGTTACTGCACGTGCTGTCGCGCTAAGAATAGCCGAGGGTGTATTTGAGATAATATTGCCTACCCATGCGATATAACATTACAAGGTTAAATGTGCTTTGTCTGCTTGGTGTCCTTAATGAATGATCATCTCGTCGAAGGATGCTGTTAGAAACGTTTGCTTGGGGTTACTTGCCGTACACCTGTTCCACTCACTTTCTGAATGTTTTGGACCGCCTCCGTGGTCTAGTGGTAGAGCGTCCGCCCGGAGAGCGGAAGGTCTGGGGTTCGATCCCCGGCCGCGTCATACCAAAATACGTTAAAAGATGGTACTTGTTGTTACCCTGTTTGGCGCTCGGCATTCAGGGGCTAAAACAAGGACTGGTCGGCTCGGAGTCAGTATACTGTGTCTGAGTGGGGTATTCATGTTAAACTGCGGCATGGTATCTCAGTGAGCTAGCACTATAAATCGGCATCAGTCCGGACTAGTACAAGCAGCCACACAAACACACACACGTACATGCGCGTCGCTATATAAGTGCAATAATCTTGGACGCGACATTAAACCCCATTTCACCTCACTTCTGAGTGTTTTGTTGGCTTTGTTTGTGGACAATGTATATTGTATGTTTGAACATTATGTTTGTTCGCTGTTCAAGGCAGGAGACAGTAACATTTCAGCTATATAACGACGGCCTAAAAAATCATGTCTGGGATCAACAAACCAATGGTTGATATCAGGTGCAATGTCACACGTCATCGTGAGTGAGTGAGTGAGTAGGGTTTAACGCCACTTTTAACACTACTCCAGTTATATTGCAGCGTGTCAGCTTAACGTGAGAGAAAGCCCGAAGTGATGTAGGTCTCAGACGTTTACCACTTCGGTGAAACCCACGAGCACCGGGTATGGTGCTGACAAACCTAGAAACATAATCGGGGCGAACCGGGATTCGAACCCACAATCATAGGTTTCTGGCGTGCCCCTACCCCCCCCCCCCCCCCCCCTCTCACACGTCTACAGTCCACACATGTCGTCTACTCCACACATGCCTACTGTCCACATATGCCGTCTACTTCACACATGTCTACCGTTTTTATAAATGCCGTTTACTTTACAAATACCGTCTACTTCACACATGCCGTCTACTTCCCACATGCCTACTGTCCACACATGCTGTCTACTTCACACGTCTACTGTCCACACATGCCGTGTACTCCACATATGCCTACTGTCCACACATGCCGTCTACTTCACACATGCCTACTGTCCACACATGCCGTCTACTTCCCACATGCCTACTGTCCACACATGCTGTCTACTTCACACGTCTGCAGTCCACACATGCCGTCTACTCCACACATGCCTACTGTCCACACATGCCGTGTACTCCACACATGCCTACTGTCCACACATGCCGTCTACTTCCCACATGCCTACTGTCCACACATGCTGTCTACTTCACACGTCTACAGTCCACACATGCCGTGTACTCCATACATGCCTACTGTCCTGACATGCCGTCTACTTCACACATGCCTACTGTTACAAATGACGTCTACTCCACACATACTGTCGACTGTCCACACATGCTGTCTACTTCACACATGCCTACTGTTACAAATGCTGTCTACTCCACACATACTGTCGACTGTCCACACATGCTGTCTACTTCACACATGCCTACTGTCACAAATGACGTCTACTCCACACATACTGTCGACTGTCCACACATGCTGTCTACTTCACACGTCTACAGTCCACACATGCCGTCTACTCCACACATGCCTACTGTCCACACATGCTGTCTACTTCACACATGCCTACTGTTACAAATGACGTTTACTCCACACATACTGTCGACTGTCCACACATGCTGTCTACTTCACACGTCTACAGTCCACACATGCCGTCTACTCCACACATGCCTACTGTCCACACATGCCGTCTACTTCACACATGTCTACTGTTTACAAATGCCGTCTACTTTACAAATACCGTCTACTTCACACATGCCGTCTACTTCACACATGCCTACTGTCCACACATGCTGTCTACTTCACACGTCTACAGTCCACACATGCTGTGTACTCCACACATGCCTACTGTCCACACATGCCGTCTACTTCCCACATGCCTACTGTCCACACATGCCGTCTACTTCACACGTCTGCAGTCCACACATGCCGTGTACCCCACACATGCCCACTGTCCACACATGCCGTCTACTTCACACATGCCTACTGTTACAAATGACGTCTACTCCACACATACTGTCTACTGTCCGCACATGCTGTCTACTTCACACATGCCTACTGTTACAAATGACGTCTACTTCACACATGCCTACTGTCCACACATGCCGTCTACTTCCCACATGCTTACTGTCCACACATGCTGTCTACTTCACACGTCTACAGTCAACACATGCCGTGTACTCCATACATTCCTACTGTCCTGACATGCCGTCTACTTCACACATGCCTACTGTTACAAATGACGTCTACTCCACACATACTGTCGACTGTCCACACATGCTGTCTACTTCACACATGCCTACTGTTACAAATGCCGTCTACTTCACACATGCCTACTGTCCACACATGCCGTCTACTTCCCACATGCCTACTGTCCACACATGCTGTCTACTTCACACGTCTGCAGTCCACACATGCCGTCTACTCCACACATGCCTACTGTCCACACATGCCGTGTACTCCACACATGCCTACTGTCCACACATGCCGTCTACTTCCCACATGCCTACTGTCCACACATGCTGTCTACTTCACACATGCCTACTGTCCACACATGCTGTCTACTTCACACGTCTACAGTCCACACATGCCGTCTACTCCACACATGCCTACTGTCCACACATGCCGTGTACTCCACACATGCCTACTGTCCACACATGCCGTCTACTTCCCACATGTCTACTGTCCACACATGCTTTCTACTTCACACGTCTACAGTCCACACATGCCGTGTACTCCATACATGCCTACTATCCTGACATGCCGTCTACTTCACACATGCCTACTGTTACAAATGACGTCTACTCCACACATACTGTCGACTGTCCACACATGCTGTCTACTTCACACATGCCTACTGTTACAAATGACGTCTACTCCACACATACTGTCGACTGTCCTTACATGCTGTCTACTTCACACATGCCTACTGTTACAAATGACGTCTACTCCACACATACTGTCGACTGTCCACACATGCTGTCTACTTCACACATGCCTACTGTTACAAATGACGTCTACTCCACACATACTGTCGACTGTCCACACATGCTGTCTACTTCACACGTCTACAGTCCACACATGCCGTCTACTCCACACATGCCTACTGTCCACACATGCCGTCTACTTCACACATGTCTACTGTTTACAAATGCCGTCTACTTTACAAATACCGTCTACTTCACACATGCCGTCTACTTCACACATGCCTACTGTCCACACATGCTGTCTACTTCACACGTCTACAGTCCACACATGCCGTGTACTCCACACATGCCTACTGTCCACACATGCCGTCTACTTCCCACATGCCTACTGTCCACACATGCTGTCTACTTCACACGTCTGCAGTCCACACGCCGTGTACTCCACACATGCCCACTGTCCACACATGCCGTCTACTTCACACATGCCTACTGTTACAAATGACGTCTACTCCACACATACTGTCTACTGTCCGCACATGCTGTCTACTTCACACATGCCTACTGTTACAAATGACGTCTACTCCACACATACTGTCGACTGTCCACACATGCTGTCTACTTCACACATGCCTACTGTTACAAATGACGTCTACTCCACACATACTGTCGACTGTCCACACATGATGTCTACTTCACACGTCTACAGTCCACACATGCCGTCTACTCCACACATGCCTACTGTCCACACATGCCGTCTACTTCACACATGTCTACTGTTTACAAATGCCGTCTACTTTACAAATACCGTCTACTTCACACATGCCGTCTACTTCCCACATGCCTACTGTCCACACATATGCTGTCTACTTCACACGTCTACAGTCCACACATGCCTACTGTCCACGCATGCCGTCTACTTCCCACATGCCTACTGTCCACACATGCTGTCTACTTCACACGTCTGCAGTCCACACATGCCGTGTACTCCACACATGCCTACTGTCCACACATGCCGTCTACTTCACACATGCCTACTGTTACAAATGACGTCTACTCCACACATACTGTCGACTGTCCACACATGCTGTCTACTTCACACGTCTACAGTCCACACATGCCGTCTACTCCACACATGCCTACTGTCCACACATGCCGTCTACTTCCCACATACTGTCTACTGTCCGCACATGCTGTCTACTTCACACGTCTACAGTCCACACATGCCGTGTACTCCACACATGCCTACTGTCCACATATGCCGTCTACTTCACACATGCCTACTGTCCACACATTCTGTCTACTCCACACATACTGTCTACTGTCAGCACATGCTGTCTACTTCACACGTCTACAGTCCACACATGCCGTGTACTCCACACATGCCTACTGTTACAAATGACGTCTACTCCACACATACTGTCTACTGTCCACACATGCCGTCTACTTCACACATGCCTACTGTTACAAATGACGTCTACTCAACACATACTGTCTACTGTCCACACATGCTGTCTGCTTCACACGTCTACAGTCCGCACATGCCGTCTACTCCACACATGCCTACTGTCCACACATACCGTCTACTTCACACATGTCTACCGTTTACAAATGCCGTCTACTTTACAAATACCGTCTACTTCACACATGCCGTCTACTTCCCACATGCCTACTGTTACAAATGACGTCTACTCCACACATACTGTCTACTGTCCACACATGCCGTCTACTTCACACATGCCTACTGTTACAAATGACGTCTACTCAACACATACTGTCTACTGTCCACACATGCTGTCTGCTTCACACGTCTACAGTCCGCACATGCCGTCTACTCCACACATGCCTACTGTCCACACATACCGTCTACTTCACACATGTCTACCGTTTACAAATGCCGTCTACTTTACAAATACCGTCTACTTCACACATGCCGTCTACTTCCCACATGCCTACTGTCCACACATGCTGTCTACTTCACACGTCTACAGTCCACACATGCTGTGTACTCCACATATGCCTACTGTCCACACATGCCGTCTACTTCACACATGCCTACTGTTACAAATGACGTCTACTCCACACATACTGTCTACTGTCCACACATGCTGTCTACTTCAGTCCCCATTTTTGTTGACTTCCTACTTGTGTCCCAATTATTTCGAAAGAAACTTGTTCGAGTCTTTTTCACTTCCACCATTTATATTATTTTATTTGCTTACAAAGCATTACAATATTCATAAAAATTAAAAAGCTCTGCTGAATACTGTTGGTTCAAAGGCATATATTGGATATTGTTTTTTCTTAGTTTTGGTGTGGGTCAACATTTCTGTCAATTTTCCATCCGAAATAAATAACAATTAAGGGGTTTTACATTAAACTCACTCACTGGCTTGTTGTCTTCTAACTAAACGTTCGCTGATACATAAAAGAAAGAGAAAGAAGTTAAAGATTCCAATGAAATTACCACACAGATATTCATAGTTACAACTAAAGAAGTATATTTATAACTGCAAGTTGCCACCAGTAACACAATAAGGCGAAATTTGTCCCAAAAAAAGAAAGATTCAATTTGTTTACAGACAGGAGCCACAAGCTAACATAAGGAATCAAAATGAACATTATTTAAATTCAATTCAATTTTCCCAAATGATCAGAAAATAAAAGATACACATCCAAAAATCTAAGAACATAAAATTACTGATACTGATAAATGCGTTGTAAATGCATTCTCTTGCTGTTCCACTAGACCGATCAATCCAAATAGTTTAATATAAAATAAAATGTAAAAATATGTGTTGAACAATGAAATTATATTTTATGTCTTTCTACCGACACTTGTTTGGGTTAGCACAAACAACCATAACTTGTAACCATAAAAAAATAGTAATTAAAAAGTTTGACAAAAGAAAACATGCCAGCAAGGTCACAGCGGAGACACAGGGAACGATGGTTAGAACTGAAATGCGCAAGCTCCGGTACAAAGCGCCCCGGGTCCTACTTTAAACCATCAACTGTACAAGATAACAGATCACCCTTGGGGATTGTAGTATCGTTACATTGAAGCAAGACCGCCAGTTGAACAATTAACTGGGTTTTATGGCAACACTCTGGACAATCTTTATCACCTGGAACACTGGATGTATTGGAGATTCTCAAAGGTGTGTGAAAGTTCCTTGATCTCGTCAGAATCAAAGTGCATTCACACTGCACGTTTTTATCTGTCCGTTGATTGTGCAGCTTTTATTGTAAATTTCGAAAATGTTCCCCGACGATGGGAATTGTACGTTTCAAGGCCTGAGGTGCGTTCATGATATACTCTACGCTCAAACTATATCCTGCACTCCAAATAATACCCTTCACTCAAACAATACCCTACACTCAAACAATACCCTTCACTCAAACAATACCCTTTACTCAAATACCCTTCACTCAAACCATACCCTACATTCAAACAATACCCTTCACTCAAACAATACCCTACACTCAAACAATACCCTTCACTCAAACAATATCCTTCACTCAAACAATACCCTACATTCAAACAATACCCTTCACTCAAACAATAACCAACACTCAAACAGTACCCTTCACTCAAACAATACATAACACTTCAACAATACCTTTCACTCCATCAATAACCTAAATTCCTACAATTCCGTACACTTCAAACAATAACCTTCACTCAAACAATGACCAACACTCAAACAGTATCCTTCACTCAAACAATACCCAACTCTTCAACAACACGTTACACTCAAAACAAACGCCAACATTCAAACAAAAACCTACACTCAAACAATACCCTACACTCAAACAATACCCTACGCTCAAACAATTACTTAAACTCAAACAATACCCTACACTCAAACAACAACCTAGACACACTCAAACAATTACCCACACTTAAACAGTCAGATACTCTCACGAGTCCTTCGTCCCTTTTCGACTAATAATAACTCTAACTAATGATTGTAGAGAGTGAGTGTGGTTTTACGCCGCTTTTAGCAATATTCCAGCAATATCACGGCGGGGGACACCAGAAATGGGCTTCACACATTGTACCCATGTCGGGAATCGAACCCGGGTCTTCAGTGTGACGAGCGAACGCTTTAACCACTCGGCTACCCGACCGCCCCAACTAATGATTGTAACAAAACAGCAGTCAGTGGACTTGTGTGCTGCTACTCTCTTACTTGAATAGACATTAAAACAGTTACTAAACTACCGATGTTAATGGTCACTGATGGTCACTCGAAACATGTATCGTGTTCGCATATTATAAAAAAAAACGGAAGCAGTTTTATCACCACCTTAAAGAAGATTCTCCATCCCACCAGAAATATGAACCATATTATCATCAACTATTTGGACGTTTAAACGTCACGTGAAAGTAGATCCGACATACATGTACCTGTTTTCATTTTCAATCCCTACATTGTATAATGCAAGAATTTCAAATCAGAAACGCCATTACCGCTTGCTACCTTAAAATGAAATATGCACGCACTTCAGTGCTCAGTCTTACTTTCAGTTGATAACAGACATGAGTTGCCAGAACGTACTCTGGTGTTGGTATGGTGATGCATCAATTGCAGTCTTACCATTTTTCAATGTGTGCATGGCCCTGACAAATGTGGGTTATTACAGAAAGTAATTAGGGACCAATCATTGGATATCTGGGATGGGGGGGGGCGGTTTAATTGTGAATAAGTCTCCCAGCAATGAAAACATGAGCTCTTAGGAAAAGGTGGTTAAGGGCGAAAATGAAACAATCGTTTATTCCATTGTCACTGATGAACAGGCTCGAAACTCTCTCGACGTGAGCAGGTAGGCCAACCTGATGAGGCCCAAATATGGCTGAAAAAATGGATCTCTTTTCTAATATATCCCTGGCGGCTTTGGGCCTTGTGTAACGAAGACAACGTGTAATGCTGACTTTGAGAAATGATCTCTACTGGACTGCGGACGTGGCTAGAATGAAGGACAAAAAATAAAAATGATTTCTTGAAGAATTTAAATGAGCATTGTGGCCTAGAGTTAAACTTACTGAAAACAGCTAGATTTCCGCTTTAAGAAAGGTACTTACAATATGACTGTCTACATAAACTGTTAAAAGTCGTGCACATGATCGTGTCGTTACATCACCAAATGTTCATTTAACTGATTCAACCAACTGAAGAAGAAATATAAAAGACCAGTGAAACCGCTTCATCTGTTTCATTTTTAGATCTATGCATAAAGATTAAGAGTGACAACAAACTCTTCACAAGACTGTATGATAAGTAGGATTACTGCATTTTTTTCAATAGTCACAGAATAGTTATGGGTTTTTTTGGCATGACCTTTCTCAATCTCATTAAAATCAGATCTTAGTTCTCGCTACCGCTAAACAAAGATCTGAGGACATCCCATTACGGGTCATGTCAGACCGACCTTGCGCTAACTTTGATCGACCAATGGCATGACTGACAAGAAGTCGACATTAGCCAATCAGAAGGCAGCTTACTCGTGCTTTACGGCACTAATTTCAAATTGGTGACTATTCGAAACATATTTTGACAAATTCTCGATTAAAAATTTGAAACCTGAACAAATGAACATTCTGGAATGGCTAATAGATTGTCTAGATTACATGGACGTAGTCGTTAACCCCGTAACTATTGTTCGGAATACCCCGTGTAAAAAGTTTTCGCGGTTGCATGATTAGAAATCACATTCCGAATGTCACTTTCATGATCTGGTAAGCGACGCTCTGATTGGTCGTGTGAAAGGTCGTTTTGACGTGACCCTAATTGGATGTCCTCAGATGTTTGTTTAGCGGTAGCGAGAACTAAGATCTGATTATAATGAGATTGGACTTTTCCGAGGAAATTTAAAAGAGTGTCATGCGACACTTGCTCAAAAGCGGTTTGATCAGGGTTAAATCATTCACTCATTGAACACTTAGTAAAGTTTTCAAAAGGTTTTATGGTGGACATGTGGAGGACATTTCCAAATTGTCCATGTCCGATGCAGTTCCCTATTTGACAATATGTTCTCGTCTTTTGGGGATTTTTTTTCAGGTGAACACTTGACTTGACTTGCCTTTGCACATGTTCGTGACAAATGACACCGGTCAGGCAGAATACGCTTAGCTTTTCGCGGACACCCGATCACTATTTGATAGGGTCCGTGAAGATCTGGGTTAGAACAGGTCTTCAGCAACCCATGCTTGCCGTAAAGGCGACTATGCTGGTCGTAAGAATGCGACAAACGGGGTCAGGTGGTCAGGCTCGCTGACTTGGTTGATGCATGTCATCGCATTCAAATTGCGTTGATCGATGCTCATGATGTCGATCACGGGATTGTCTTGTCCAGACTCGATTATTTTCAGACCGCCGTCATATAGGTGGAATATTGCTGAGGGCAACAAACAAACACTATTTGATAGTGCTTCACAAATACATGCTTATGATCCAGTTGGGTTCGGACTCTTGCAGAACACTTATGATTATGAAAATGGTTTTGTCTCTTATAATTATTATTGATTGAAAATTAATTACAGAGCAGGATCTGGGACACGTATAAGACAATACTTATAGGACAGTGTGTATGGAACAAGACGTTTAGAACAATACGTAAAAGACAGCAAGCATTGGGGCAATACGTACAGAACAATACATGTAGGACAATACATATTGGACTCGTCGTCATATAGCTGGAATATTGCTGATAGCGGCTTTAAACAACAACAATACATACATCACAATACGTAAAGAACAGTACGTTATGTGACAATACAGATAAAATGCACCCCAATACGTAAATAACAGTACGTTATGTGACAATACAGAAACAATGTATCACAATACGCAAAGGACAGTACGGTATGTGACAATACATACATCACAATACGTAAATAACAGTACGTTATGTGACAATACATATACAATGTATCACAATACGTAAAGGACAGTACGTTATGTGACAATACATACATCACAATATGTAAAGAACAGTACTTTATGTGACAATACATATACAATGTATCACAATGCGTAAAGGATAGTACGTTATGTGACAATACATACATCACAATATGTAAAGGACAGTACGTTATGGGACAATACATACGTCACAATACGTAATCGACAGTACGTTATGTGACAATACATATACAATGTATAAGAATACGTAAAGGATAGTACGTTATGGCACAATACACATATTACAACACGTAAAGGACAGTACCTTATGTGACAATACATACATCACAATACGTAAAGGACAGTACGTTGTGGGGCAATACACATATCACAATACATAAAGGACAATACCTTATACGACAATACATATACAATGTATCACAATACATAAAGGACAGTGCGTTATGGCACAATACATATATCACAACACGTAAAGGACAGTACGTTATGGGACAATACATATACAATGTATCACAATACGTAAAGGACTGTACGTAATGGTACAGTAGGTATAAAACAGTATAATTATACAATATGGACTTTGGTTATAAATCAACAAATAACAAGACGTTTAGAAGGAAAATGTCAGAAACGAGATAATTACTCGTTTAAAATGACTCAACGTCGTATGTAGATGCGTCAGCCTTGATTTGGTAATGGCAGACGTTAGCCCCAGATAACGTTGGTCTCTTTGAGGTCTGGTGAAAGAACGTCAGCATACAGACAATTAGAAAGAAAACTACTGAACGTAACTAGTCCCTCCAGACATCAGCCACTTCAGGCAGCACTTCGCCACCATCACAGGGCAACTCGCCTGTTAAGGTGCAAACATCATTTGGCCATTGAAGAAGTAGCAGAGAAGTCTGAGTGTTGTTCCATGGAGTCTAATGAGTTTGTCAACTCGTTCATTTCAGCCCAGATGGTTTCACCATATTGTGCCCAAAGCATTACGTGTAGTCAATGCATAGAAGAGAATATCCGTTGTATTTCGAAGTTAAGGTCTCACAGAATAGGTCTTCAGCAACCCATGCTTGCCGTAAAAGGTGACTGTGCTTGTCGTAAAAGACGACTAACGGGATCGGATGGTCAGGCTCGCTGTCTTGGTTTGATGCATGTCATCGATTCCAATTGCGTGGATCGATGCTCATGATATTAATCACTCGATTGTCTGGTCCAGACTCGATTATTTACATATTGCCGTCATAACGCTGGAATATTGCTGAGAGCAGCGTTAAACAACAAACCAACCAAACCAACCTTACCCGATGATCCGATGATCGTGACTTCGAATCCCACATTTCACTCGAATATGGTCCTTGTCCCTGGTCCACTTAATCAACTAAAATGCCGAATATATCTGAACATGGCTTGAAGGAAAAATCTTCAGCTGCGTGGAATGACGTCAGCTGTTGGTAGAAGAAATCTGGTTTTGCCTAAACAAGCAGGGTTGGCATCGTGGGAGGTTTGAGGTGTGAAAGTGAATGAGTGAGTGAGTTGGCTTTAACACCGCTCTGAACAGTATTTCAGTTACACCACGGCGTGTCGATATGGAAGGCAGGACCGTAACAATGAAATCATTCATATCATAGATTTTTCTGTCCCTTTGACACTAACATGATTGCCAAGATTCAGGGAAAACATGGCACATATGCGGACCTCGCTTTCTAAATGTTATGCTTGCATCCCAAGTACCCAAAGTACTGTCGGAAATGCTAGAAAACTGCTTTTCTGGCTTCATTTCATTAATACACAGGACTATAAAAAGAGCATATATCAAAATAACGCAAATTTACCTTATCTAGCCTGTCCTAACTGACACTGCGATTACCCTTAAATTGTACTTTTACAGGTAAAATGAGAATCAACTTAGAAAATATTCGTGTGTTGTCATGCATGTATGAAATGGCCTATAACCTGAGGATATTGCCTAAAACCTGTTCTGAGCTGATGACCTCACACCGTCCCGTGCATTCTCACGGTGCAAATGTCACGGATTTGTGGGTGGTCTCAAAATATTACGGTTATTGTACTTAATTGACATGTGCGTTGATGGGGTAGCAATGTAGGATTTGTATTGCATTAGATTTGCTTGGAAACATGATGGACTAGTTAAGAGCCATGAAACGGGATGAGTATAGAAAGGTTGCGGTTTTGGAATCCAGAAGTATTTGTTGTTCTATAGATGATTTCTTGAGGTAGCATTTATCTCCGCTGATGACGTATATGAATCTGTACTTTTGAATGTTTTGTTATGTCTTGCCACGAACCCTTTACACTTAGCCAAGATGGGCACAACAGGGTTGAGCTCACAATGTCTGACTGGCGTACGTAAGACAACGTGACCGTGTTGTGCCGCCAGCACATATAATCTGTACTTTACAGGGTTCTTATTCAGCCGAATTTTCTCCATGAGTTGAACCTTAATCTCATATGGTCTGAAGTCGACAATGTGATATATTCCTGAATGGTCGCCTTCAGACTATTCATGGTTTGGGCGACAGTATCTGATTCCCGGACGTCATATTAACTGGCGTTATCCATGACAATGACACTGGCGTTGTTATACATGGACAATAGCTGAAGTTCCAACCAGTCTATGAACACATCATCTCCTGTAATTTCCTTATGGAAATCACCAGTTTTCTTTTTCGCCTCGAAAACTAACACACATCCATCAATACGCCCCTAGTCATGGGTTGCGGCGAGCAAAACAATGACACGATTACCTTTACCTGATGGTCAATGGGTGTTTTTTGTCCATCTGCCGATAGCCACATGTAGTCAGTGGAATGATTCATCAAGGTAAATTATCTGGATGCCCTGACTGTGATAGTTATGAGTGGTTCGGGGATAATGTGACCTCATAGACAGGATGGAATATTTTACCCTGAAATGTGCTCGGTCATCACCACGCGCCTGGAGGACAATAGTTAGTGCAGTTAACATTAATTGTATCTTTACTTCCTCTCAAATTCTACTCCAAGTCAGGGTTACCTTCTGCTCATAAAGCGTGTACACTATACGCCTAATCACCCTGTCTAATATCCTTTTACGTCCCAGTTTTGTTTTTGAGACCACCCCTATACCTGTTTTGTTCTATATATCATACCGTAGACTTGATGGTATGAATTGAAAACCCAATAGCTTGGGCAGTTTGGTAATTCACCCTATCTAAATTAATAAATGTTTCACTATATCTCTGTAAAGTGTAAAAAAATTGTATACATTTCCCAATACAAACTCCATATCGTGTACCATGGTTATAGCTATGCAAGTGTAATGTAACATGCATAATGGGAGCAGTGTTGACAAAACAAACACAGCGTCATTTTGTCATTTCAGAAGATGCACGTCTAGAATTTTCTCAAAATGATTTTTGTGTGTGGATGAGATGTTTTATGAAGACTACAGTATTATCATTATAACGTAGTCACGTGCGCATATTTCTATAGTCCGTTTCAGACTGCCATCATTGGACTTAAAATATAAAAGTAAACTTTCTGTTTTCGTTCGAATTTGTCTCCTGTAAACTTGTCGATAGGACTCCTTGTGACTGAAATACTTCAAACCACATGTAGGTCGATCGGTAGTTACTCGATATTTCAATAACAACAATCTGTTTAAAAATCTGTCCTTTTTTAATAAGAAAAAAGCAGTTTTCTAGCATTTCCGACAGTACATTAGTTGTCCGACTCCCCAATGTTCTAGGTTCCTTAGGTTTGGTACCTCCCAATCTGTTGACTGACGTTGGGAGAGTACCCGGTTTGGCTTCCAGGAATACGGCTCTTCTGACAATCTTGGTAGCGCAGAAGGCTGCGGTGTTGTTGGGGAGTCTTCTCGTTCTCCCAAAGTTCTGGGTGTGTTCGACTAGGCAGCGCTTTCTGGGAGATGTCCCATTTGCTGTCTGGGCTAAGAGTGGACAAGGCTAACAGGGGACAAGGGCCTTGAGGTGATGATGATCCTACCCAGCCTTTTGTGCTAGGATCACCCAAACCCTCTTTTCTGCAATAACTTCTTTTAATCTGTAAATAATAATAATAATAATAATAATAATAATAATGCGACAAAACCCCTTCAATTGTACGATTCCGACTATATCATGAACATGTGTTTATGGATAACTATCATGAAAGCAGTGAAATGGTGAGCTTATCCTGTCCCATACAGGACTCTCTCAGAGCTCTCTCTCTCCCCAACACACACGCGCACGAACACACGTGTGTGTCCCTATATAATTTTGAACGTGACGAAAACTCCGTTTTACATCACATCCTGATATTGACAGAACAAATGCTGAAACCGGACAAAACAAAACAAAACATTATTGAAAAATATATTCCACACGTCATGATTAAAATGGCTCCAGGTGGTGACAAACATGTTTTTTCAACTGTTCCGTTTATGCATATCAGACAGAATTAGGTGTCATGTATGACCTGACGAGGTGACACAATACGTACAGCAGTGACGCGACAGACACATTATATCATCACGGTGTGCAGCTGGCATTACGAACATTGGCTGGATATAAAGGCGTTCTGAAGCTCACCAAAGTCAGGCATGGTCAAGGATGTGTGTTACTGAGTAGGCGCACATTAATGGATAAATTGCAGGATCTAATAGATGTGGAAAATGGTCACTACTTCAAATTGGTAATCGTCTGATGGCTTTGTATAGAGTGTGAGCTGGTGTGATGAATATCAGAAAGAAATATAGGTTATGAGACGAAAAGGTATCAGTAAAAGTCATCTTAGTTGTCATGTGGTGGGTAATTGATTTTACCTCAGACTGCAGGGTCATTATGTGAATCTTCGTTCAATAATATCAGAAATGACACTGTTCCCCAATCGAGTGTATTCTAGATGCTTAACTTTGCCCAAGGCGTCGCAAACTGACTCAAAGCGGCAGTCGTTTAAGTTTAGTGGTTAAAGCGTTTGCTCGTTGATACAAATAATTTTTTCCAGGTTTTACCCAAGAACAGAAATCGTTCATTGAACAGACAATCAAGTGTTGGGACAGACACTCTAGTGACTCGAAAGCGTATTTACTGATATCTATGAAATGCTTGACCGACACGTTAATTTTGAATTGGGCCTGCAAAGAAACGTTTAATAAATGAGTTCGTTTTGGACAACAGTGGGTGGCAGTTTTAAAGCGTCGGCCCAGACTTGTCGTTTGTAGTTGACTCGGCATTATTGGTAAATGCTACTGAGCTTATTGTGAATTCGGGGACTTCAGTCCACCAGCAGAAACTTCGACCCGCTTCATGTTATCAGGTGACATATTACTTCAAGTTTTTGTTTCTATTTCTTTTTTAATATTCCAGCTCGTATATGAATAGGTCTTCAGAAACCTGACATGCATCAACCAAGTCAGCAATATTCCAGCTATATGACGGCAGTCTGTAAATAATTGAGTCTGGATCAGACAATTCAGTGATTGACATCATTAGCGTCGATCTATGCAATATGGATACAATGGCATGCATCAACTAAGTCAGCGGGCCTGACCACCCGATCCCGTTAGTCGCCTTTTACGACAAGCATGGGATGCTGACTACCTATTCTAATCCCTAGTCGGACCTTCACGGGGTAATTGAATAGATAACAACGACTTGTGTATTTTAACCACATTATATATCTTCTGTGTACATTTAGCAGATAGATATATGGTATATAGTCATCCCTTGTTATGACGCCATCTTGGTTGTAAAGCCACCTGGGTTATAATGCCACGTGGGTTATAATGCCACCTTGGTTATAATGCCACCTGGGTTCTAATGCCATCCTGGTTATAATGCCACCTGGGTTATAATGCCACCTGGGTTATAATGCCACCTTGGTTATAATGCCACCTGGGTTATAATGTCACCTGGGTTCTAATGTCATCTTGGATATAATGCACATTGGTTATAACGCCACCTGGGTTATAATGCCACCTGGGTTATAACGCCACCTGGGTTATAATGCCACCTGGGTTATAATGTCACCTGGGTTCTAATGTCATCTTGGATATAATGCCACCTGGGTTATAATGCCACCTGGGTTATAATGCCACCTTGGTTATAATGCCACCTTGGTTATAATGTCACCTGGGTTCTAATGTCATCTTGGATATAATGCACATTGGTTATAACGCCACCTGGGTTATAATGCCACCTGGGTTATAATGCCACCTGGGTTATAATGTCACCTGGGCTCTAATGCCATCCTGGTTATTATGCCACCTGGGTTATAATGCCACCTGGGTTATAATGCCACCTGGGTTATTTTGCCACCTGGGTTATAATGTCACCTGGGTTCTAATGTCATCTTGGATATAATGCACATTGGTTATAACGCCACCTGGGTTATAATGCCACCTGGGTTATAATGCCACCTTGGTTATAATGCTACCTGGGTTATAATGCCACCTTGGTTGTAATGCCACCTGGGTTATAATGTCACCTGGATTCTAATGTCATCTTGGATATAATGCACATTGGTTCTAACGCCACCTGGGTTATAATGCCACCTGGGTTATAATGCCACCTGGGTTATAATACCACCTGGGTTATGTCACCGTGGTTATAATGCCACCTTGGCTTTAATGCCACTCTTGTTGTAATGCCACCTTGATAATAATGCCACCTGGTTATAATGCCACCTTGTTTATAATGCCAATGCCAATGTTTTCAGAACAAACGTTCCAATTCTCTGGTTATAATGCCATTTTTAATTATCATTTGACATTAAGTTGACAATGTAGTTAATCTTTTGGAGATAATTCCCTACTCTAAATTAACAAACAAATTTAATTGATCTCAGTTGTTTGCACAGCTGATCCCCACACAAAGAATTATTCACTTTCTTAACAGAACAAACAAATTACAGTAAACTACGTTTATAACGAACACGCTTATAACGAACTGGCGGATATAACGAACTTACGACTACTTACGTCCCGACTATTTGCTGTTGTTGTGCTGACCTATATATGCTTATAACGAACTACAGTTATAACGAACTAAAATAAGAGGACCCGTTGAGTTCGTTATAACCGTAGTTTACTGTAGTTTGATGTTTGTGATAATATCCTTTTCTGTAATTATAGCCCCAATCGCCTTCGATTGAAACATTTAATTACAAACAGTATTTGTAAATGGATGTATAGTTGTCTGGCATTGGTGCCATATTTCCGATGGACGAAAGATGGCATTATAACCAAGAAGGACTTACATGTCGAATGCTTTGTCTTGACCTTGCGACAGGACAGTGATTGCCAAGATACTCTATGATGATTGTCAATTATCAGGCGTCAGATTTCATGTTCCAGTAAACCGCGTCCGTGGTCTAATGGTAGAGCGCCCGCACGGAGAGCGGAAGGTCCAGGGTTCGATCCCCAGCCGCGTCATACCAAAAGACGTTAAAAGATGGTACTTGTTGTTACCCTGTCTTGCACTCAGCATTAAGGGGCTGTATACTGTATACTGTGTCTGAGTGGGGTATTCATGTTAAACTGCGGCATGGTATCTCATTGTTCTAGCACTATAAATCGGCACCAGTCCGGACTAGTACAAGCAGCCACACACACATACACATGCATGCACGTCGCTATATAAGTGCAATAATCTTGGACGCGACGTTAAACCCCATTTCACCTCACCTCATGTTCCAGTTATGTAAAAATGATCAGTGCACTTTGTTCCAGACCTCCAGGTCAGCTTTACTTGGTGAACTAGTGAGTGAGTGTGGGAGTGGAATGCTTTGAACTCTGTTTGACGTGAATCCCAGAGTGCCGGCTACATTTGTTTGTGGGAGATGAAAATTTGGGGTTGGTCAGAGGTCGTTCATGTTAACTGCTTGTTGAAATCCACGAATATTTTGCAAGTTATCAGGGTGAACCCACCGGCATCGAATACTTGCACGACTAAGGGACGGAACTCGTCCTGAGAGTAATGGGATAATGTATCTTACTGTTTGACAGCCGTGACACGTTGATATATCACCCTCTTGTTTAACCATATTTTATTCACAGAATTGAATGTAGTTCTTAACATGTTCTACTACTCACTTGCCCAACATGCCCGCTTGTTATTTACAATTATACATATTTTTCAATGTATAAATACAATCGAAGACGACAGTAGATATATAATATACTGAACCCGCAAAAGAAACGTCACCCCAAGAAACATTGCATGAAAAGTTGTCATTTAAATATCGGGGTAACTTTTGTCAAAGTTTCTAAAATTTAACATTACCTTGTCCGGAAAAATGAAATTTGATGATTAAAAAACAAAGCAGATGACAATAAAACCGTTTGCCCAAACGCATCACGGCAACACCCATGGTAACCCGATGCACGTGAGTTCATGCAAATTAAAATAAACATGCGTTCCCCCATTTCTTGCCCTATAAAAATCCACACAGATCGGATAACATTCATTCGTTATTGTATTGCTGCCACATGCCAAGATTGACAAGAAATCAGCGACACCAAGCCTTTGGACAATTGCAAGCTGGACAAACCGCCCGGCAAGTAGCCAATGCATTTCAAGTCCACGTAAGGACCATATACAGGCTCCAACAACGGTACCGGTACCGACACTGCAGATGACCGACCAAGGGTCACCACCCGACGTCAGGGTCGTCAGATTGTGCGACAGCATCTTCAAGATAGCTTTGTTACTGCTGCGGAAACTGCTCGACAGCCCACGGGGACAGACCAGCGACACATTAGTGCGGACACCGTGCGTCGACGATTGACGAGCAGACACCTCCACTGTCACAGGCCACACCGAGGACCCATTCTGACACTACGTCATCGCCGGGGCCGTCTTCAGTAGGCAACACAGCACCAGCATTGGCGCCACCAGCAGTGGAGAAGAGTGCTCTTCTCAGACTTGATCCGTTACTGTATGTCCACAGCAGATGGCAGAGAGAGAGTCTCGCGACGCCGTGGGTAGCCTTATTCGGATGCTTGTGTTGTTGGGGGAGACTCGTGGGGTGGTCCGAGCATCATGGTGTGGGGTGGAATTGGTCTTGCATAGAGGGTCGGCCCTATAGTCTTCCAGAACATCGGTCCAGGGAGAGGCAACAGTGTCACAGCAGCTCGGTACATTGATCAAGTTTTGAGACCACACGCCATACCTCATTTGGCACGTCGTCGTAACCCCGAATTTCAGCGTTGCAGCATGATAACGCCCGTGCCCACACTGCGAAAGCAACAAGAGACTTCCTCCAGCAGAATGGCATCAGAACCATGCAGTGGCCTGCCCTCAGCCCCGATTTAAATCCCATTGCGCACCTGTGGGACGAGATTCAAAGACAGCCGAATGACGTCCGACCAAGGCCGACAACTGCAGCTGAACTGCGTCAGGCGTTCCTCAGAGTGTGTGCTCAAGTGCCTAAGGCCTTCATCAACCGCCTAATCCATTCCATGTATCGACGGTGCACGGCAGTCATCAACGCAGATGGCGGACACACGAGATACTGACTTGTGATGCCATTTTCTCAGGGACTAGTGTTGTGTTTCACTTTAAGAACATTTGACACTTTAATTTCAACCTTGATGATAAGTTTTGCCAAGTTTCATCTTTTTAATATGCCTCAAGGTATGTTTACAGTGTTAAGTACAGTGGGAAAATCAGGTTTCTCATATATCTATCCATGGTGACGTTTCTTTTGCGGTTCAGTATATATTTACACGGACAGAGTCTGCACAAAACTGTATATACATGAATAAATCGAAACAAAAAAATCTCACATGAACTTTGTATTTGAAATTACTAAGTATTCCGCTTTATGCATTTGCTCATTTGTTTCTATAGTCCAATATCTGCATTGACATATAAAAGAACTTACTCATTTTCTGGTATAACTCATCAAAATATATTATGAATGCTTTATACAATGCTTTTATTGTGCTTAAATGCATTTTCATTCAGGTAAATAATTATAAATATGGTCGTGTACATCACCGCACGAACAATGTGGTCCTTCCTATGAAGGGCAAGTAAATTATTTAAAAAATGCTTGCGATTTTTTTGCAAATATCTGTTGTCCTATTATATATTAAGTCAATTATCGAGGGAAGAAATTCCAAAACTAGGCAAAAAGTATTTAAATGTCCAAGTGAAAGTGCTGACATCGGCCCCAAATACAAACATATTGGGGCGCTGCGTAAAGGCACCGACACAGGGGTGCTTGACAAAATGTTTACATAAATTATTCATTATTTGGCTGATGTATGACTTTTAGCTGCTATACTGTTTCGGCACAAAAACAACAACAGTGTATACATAGTTGAACGTGTAAAACGTCACCTTTGATCTTATTATTTCTTTGATCTTATTAATAATTATCAATCTGTAACTAGCGTAGGTGGGTTGTTCCAAATGTCATAATTCACAGTCCGAATGTGAAACTGCATCATGGGTGGCATCACACTGCCTGTATTGTGATCGCAGTATTATCCTGCACAATCTCAATGCATTTGTACAGATATGGATGCCACCCCTCGAGATGATTAGCTGGTGTCGACCTACTGCTCAGTGACATATTACTGTGCTTCGTGTCAAAGTCATCTTTGGTGTTAATGGTGGTCGGGAATTCTCTATGGGAACATTTCCAATGAATTGAAGTTTGACGGCCGGTCTTAATCATGAACCTTGTATCAGGCATACAGCAAGTGCGGACCCCCTTAGAATAAACTGCAAATCAACTTGCGCATTTGCCACAGTGGAATACTGTTTCTTGTCTGTTATTCCTTTTAACTCCAACAAGGGGAATCCCCTGAGTGGCGGAATATTTTGTTTGGAGAACGATATCCCCTGACGTTTTACGCTATTTCCGTTTTTCAAATTTAATGTTGGCCCAGCATTTGAGATTAGGTATGCCCTAAAGTATTATAATCTGTAAAGTTGCCACATTAACTTAACTTTTAGGACAAGGTTGGATAAGGGTTTTATGGCTCACGGGATTATCAAAGTACATATGAACAAAAAAATAAACTTTGTTGATTTCACCAGTTTATTTTTGTAAAGTTTATTTAACTTGTGACAACACTTAATGCATAACTAAGGATGATATATGTCAGAAAGGCGACTTTAGATATTTCATGAAATGGTTTTTTTCTTATATCTAAACACAGTGTCTTTGACCCATGCTGTTTCACAGATGTACATAAAAAACAACACAAACTTATGATAGAAAAAATCATTTTGGGTCCCGAACTTGCATATATTTAGATTGTCATTTAAATTTCTGAAATTATGCTCTTTTAACTCATTTCAGATATATTGGCATATTTGTTCATGAGAGAAGTCCAAAATTTGAAAGTGTAAAAAAGAAAGGTTGGTTGTCGGTCATGTGAATGTTTTGCAGTGAGCCAAGCAGGGCCCTTACCCCGGTGGAACCCATCTAAATATATCACAGTTAAGCAGTCGAACACTGTAACGTAAGTTTGTGTGAATAATATTGGATTTATTTAAACCTTGTGAGAAATACAAAGGAGTAGAAACAAGTTCGCTATCATAGACGTCCTAAACGATTATATATTTATTTTTTTATTTAGCAGGACATTTCACAATGCCAACGTTCAAGTAACCTTTTGATATATTTATTGACTGTTCATAGTCGCATTAGGAACGAGAATTACGATTGGATTTGACACACACAAAATCAGTCTTATTCAGATAATTGTTTCAGGACTTTTTCTTGTTATTGCTATTCACTCTCACGTTTATAATGTAAGGTGAAGATCCGGGGTAGAATAGGTCTTCAGCAACCCATGCTTGCCGTAAGAGGCGACTAACGGGATCGGGTGGTCATGCTCGCTAACTTGCTTGATGCATGTCATCGATCCTAATTGCGTGGATCGATGTTCATGATGTCCATCACTGGATTGTCAGGTCCAGACTCGATTCTTTACAGACCGCTGTTATATAGCTGGAATATTGCTGAGTGCGGCGTTAAACAACAAACAAACAAACACATGTTAGAGGCCTTTCGGTTGACATTTACAATCTACCATGAAATGAAATTGAATATCGTGATATGACTGGTGTCATATTATATGATTGACTGTATGCACCAAATACATAGATTTGCAAGCATAGATATTAACTGATAATCCATTTGTATGGTATGTAAACATTATCTGAGTTCCGTTTTTGTAAACAGCTATTGTGACCAAAGCGCTTCAATATGATTTGTTGGCTGGTTGGTTTGTAGTTTTACGCCGCGCTCAGCAATATTCCAACTATATGACGGCGGTCTGTAAAGAATCGAGTCTGGACCAGACAATCCAGTGATGGACATCATGAGCATCGATCCACGCAATTGGGATCGACGACATGCATCAAGCAAGTCAGCGAGCCTGACCACCCGATCCCGGTAGTCGCCTTTTACGACAAGCACAGTCACCTTTTACGGCAAGCATCGTCGCCTTTTACGGCAAGCATTGTCACCTTTTACGACAAGCATAGTCATCTTTCACGGCAAACATAGTCACCTTTTACGGCAGGCATAGTCGCCTTTTACGGCAAGCATAGTCACCTTTTACGAGAAGCACAGTCACATTTTACGGCAAGCATAGTCACCTTTTACGGCAGGCATAGTCGCCTTTTACGACAAGCATGTGAAACGTCACCTCAAGGGAATAACCAGTCTCGTTCTGCGAAAGGCAGAATAACGGTGAATAGTATACAAATGGATCACTGAAAATAAAAAATGATACCAAGCGTTCACGAAAAGTGTAAGCATGTCCTGACGTACCGGTAGCACCCGTCACTCACACATTAAGCCAAAAATAGGTGACATTATTTCTTGCCTGAACAGAACAGTACTACTTCTTTTTATTTCTTTTTTATTTATTTTAAAATGTCACGCAATAGGTTTTGTCCAAAATGTCCACTTCCTTTTCTGAAATATGAGAGACCAGTCTAAATTTCTTGTTACATCAAAGTAATTTTGATAACATTGAAGGGAATTATTTCTGTTTTGCAATTCCAGTCCCTGTTTCTAAAATTCTAACTCTTTCCCTTCTTGTCCCCCATTTCGACAGCACCCACTTGCCACAAAACTTCAATTCATGGTTGATAACTCCAGACGCCATCGTTCCCGGGCAGTGACGGCCTATCCCAAGAACAGCACTGTGACCACTCTTGGGGCACCTTTGGGGCATATTTGGGCGTCTTAACAGGCACGAAACCCTCCTGTACAGAATCTGCGTGAATTCGAAGCAACTTTGCATCAGGTATGGCGGAGGTTCCCCTTCAGCCCATCCGACGTCTGACCTGGAGATAGGAGGCAGAGTGGGGAACGTGATCCGGGCACATGGAGGGGTTTACTCGCTGTAAATCTTTGAGCTACGTGTGTCATCTAGGGATTCAAAGTGACATTTTTATCCATAAATAGCCAACGTAAATCGTCGGCTGCACTCTTTGGGGGCGAAAACATCACCGGTGGTCGTGTTACAATACCATAATTATAGCGATTAGACTTCGCCTTCCTCCAGGTGTATATGTCTGTCTGAATACTTTGCTATTAATCATCAAACGACAAAAGAAGTTTTTACTCTCTCTGCGAAACCTGAATACATTATGCCTATGAAAATCACATCCAGCCTTTTTGTCGTTCGTCTTTTCAACAATAATAGTTGCTCAAGATCCTTAAATATTCATTTCCGCTATATCTCATTTTCTGGAAATTTCGGACCTTGGATTTTTCTCTGTATATATGGTAATTCCAAGAAATGTGTCCCTGAGTTTGAATCATTGTTAAAATACCTTTACAGCTACATAATATACATAAATCGCCATTGCAAGGCCAACGCAAGCGAATCATCAGTCTCGATTATCTGTTGGAGAAGATTCCATTGGACATAAAAAGAAATGTATTGATGAAATCATACGAATGTATCCCTGAAATCAGTGGTGACAGCATGGAAAAGGGCACCATTCACTTAATAAATAAAAACTTATATTGTTTGTTTGTTTGATTCATTGTTGTTTAACGCCGCACTCAGCAATATTCCATCTATATGACGGCGGTCTGTAAGTAATCGAGTCTGGACCAGACAATCCAGGGATTGACATCATGAGCATCGATCCACGCAATTGGGATCGATGACATGCATCAAGCAAGTCAGCGAGCCTGACCACCCGACCCCGTTAGTCGCCTCTTACGACAAGCAGCTTATATAGGGACGTGCATCCACGTGTATGTGACTGCATGTACTTGTCAGGGCCTATGTCGGTTTCATACTGCTGAGCCACTGAGATACCAAGCAACAGTTTAGCATGGATACCCTTGTCATGAACATCAATGCATCATCACGAGGTACACCTTCCTTTATCATCATGGAGAGCTGAAGCTTGTAGAGGGCTTCGCCTACTTAGGCAGCGTCATTACCAATGACAATGAAGCGAAGAAAGACATTAAGGCCAGGTTGAGCAAAGAGAGTGAGCGAGTTAAAATTTATCCTTATTTCAGCCATAAAGCGACGAGGCCAAGTTCATTTTTCAACAAGTGAGTCAAAAATGCAAACTTATATTTAAAAACACATTTTATCAAACATATTTGGGCATAATATATCATTTATACAGTTTAAAACAAGGGCTATAGGCCACCAGTAACAAAAGCTAGGCCACGTCGCTGGAGATCATGGGGACTAACGGTACCTGTGCTTCCTGCGTGATACCCCAGCAGGATTTACGTCATCACTTAGCTATCGGTGGTTGTGTATAATACCAGCCAATATTAAAATATATTTTGTAATGCGTGGGCTTAAAACACTGGTTGATAGTTACATCGATTATGATAGGAATTAGGTGTCACACAGGGGGACAATAATTTTACAGTACTTTAACTTCCTGGACAGAGCCTTCAATAATGTCAGTTCATAAAATCATCACATCAAATGTAAAATCATAATTAAAATATATTATTACAAATTTCTTGCAAGTAACTTAAAATGAGATGCCCGCTTACACAGTTTACGCATTTCATGGCTTCAGATTTAAGCTTTTATAGTGTGAAGCTTTGCGATTTCAAAGTCCACACATTCAGGCAATATATGCTTGACCGTGAACCTATCACCACACGTTGGAGGTTCATCCTCATCTGTTTTAAGCAGATATTCGTGGGTAAACCGACTGTGGCCAATAGGACATCGTGGTAAGACGACCTCATCATGTCTTGGCTGACAACCCAAGTAGGAATGACCGATTGTTGGTTTAAATTCGTGAAGTTTATTGATTCCTTCCTGGGTGTCCCACCTCTTTTGCATGATATCCTTAGAATAACTTTGATGGCTGGTTTGAAATCGCTGTACGGGATAAGAAGCGGAGATAACGGTTTGATAAGAGCTGCTTTAGCTGCAGCGTCGGCTTTTGAGTTACCTGCTGTGCTTACATGACTTGGTAACCAGCAAAGGACGATGTCACATTGGCCAGTAGAAAGATCATTGAAAAGTTCTAAAATGGCTTGCATTATAGGATGATTTATAGGATGAGGAGACACTTTCAAGTGCCTGGAGGCAAGACAATGAAACGGAGAAGATGATCAATCTTTAGATTGGTTTTGTTGTTGAGTTTTGGTGAGAGCTGTTTAGATAGCTTTGGCCTCAGCAGTAGAGATTGAACAGGATTATTGTCTGGAATTCTTGAGAAGACCCGTCTGTTCGGACTTTTTGAGCAGGGTGAGAGTAAGGTCCAACTCTGGCTTTACCATCTGCCAGGGAGGAGAAGACAGAAAACGGTACGGTAATATAATATTTGGACCAGTGTCAGCTGCAGTGATGTGTGGTTGAATTCTGATCCCAGTGTGGTATGGTGGAATCAGATTTGACAAATGTCGAAAAAGGTTTTCATTTTGTGGGTGGAAAACACAATTGTATGCTGGGTTTGCTTGAATGGAATGCAATTTAGTGGTGTATTCCAGTGAAAGTTTAATGCTGCGCTGTTCGATGGTTGGTTCATCAGCCTTGGTGGTGTATTGTGTCTAATTTTTCTAAAAAGAATTGCTTTTGCAGGCTCTACCATAGACACTGGAACCATAGTCTAGTTTGGAGCGTACTAACGATCTGTGCAAGTGAAGGAGGGTTGTCCGAGCCCCTCCCTATTCGGAATTTGAAACTACTTTTAACAAGTGGAGCGCCTTCAGGCACTTTGCCTTTAGATATTTGATGTGTGGTAAGAATGTCAGATGACCGTCAAACATCAGGCCCAGCAACATGGCCTCCTCTACCACCTTGATGGGACTACCATCTAAAAATACTTCTGGATCCTTGTGAGGTTTATACTTACGAATACAGTTTGTTTTGGATTTAGAAAATGCAAGCCATTTTCGTTGGCCTATTTCTAATTTTGTTAAGACAGCTGTAGCTGTTGAATTGTTGAAATGTTGAAATCATCTACATAAAAGTGAACCACCAACGCCATTGTTTAATACTTTAGTGAGACTTAATTTTGATGCTAAAAAGTTTGATAGATGGGGTGCTGCCTTGCGGGACGCCCTGATTTTGATCGAATCGATTAGATATGGTAGAGCTCACTCGTACTTAAAGTTGTCTGTTGTTTAAAAATTGAGATATGAACTGCGGTAATATGCCCCTCAATCCAAATTCATGCCATTCTTTTTTTTTATAAAAACATGTTCCACGTTGCATCATATGCCTTCTCTTGGTCGAAAAAGATTGATACAGTATGTTGTTTGTTGTTAACAATGTAATTTTTAATAAATGATTCTAAACGCAACGAATCGTCAATGGTACTTCTGGGGTTTTTTCGGAAACCACACTGGATGTCACTCGTTCGTTCGTTCGTTGTTGAACGCCGCACCCAGCAGTATTCCAGCTATATTTCGGCGGTCTTTAAACAATCGAGTCTGGACCAGACAATCCAGTGATGGACATCATGAGCATCAATCCACGTAATTGGCATACGAGGACATGCATCAACCAAGTCAGCGAGGCTGACCTCCCAACCATGTTAGTCGCCACTTACGACAAGCATAGACGCCTTTTACGGCAAGAAGACCTATACTACCCAGGATTTTCGGATGTCACTCGGGAGGTTATTGGTCTCCAAGTACTAGACAAATCGATTGTTGAGCATGCGCTCCATGGTTTTACAAACACAGCTCGTTAAGGATATTGGGTGGATCTGTATGATCCCGTCCTAGCTTTGGTATAGGAATGATAATGGCATTGTGCCACGAAGGATGGAAATTTCCGGTTGAGTAAAGCGAGGTGCGCCTTCAATACACTCCGTCCCATCTGGAAGAGTAAACAATACTGTCTAAAGACCAAGCTTAGGCTCACCAACAGTGATGTCAAGTCTGCCCTTATGTATGTTACACAGTGCTGGGGAGTCGGATATTCGGATATGAGCAAGATCGATGCCTACCACAACAGACTCCGCAAGATCACAGCAAGATCTGCAACATCTTCTGACCAAACAAGGGGGCACAGGTGCCCCGTCGTCTAAAGCGCCGAGATTTGCTGTGCAGAGTTGCGTCCCTTGGGCACGCCAGAAACCTATGATTGTAGGTTCGAATCCCGGTTCTCCCCGATTATATCTCTAGGTTTGTCAGCACCATACCCGTGCTTGTGGGTTTCACTGAAGTGGTAAACGTCCGAGACCTGCATCACTTAGGGCTTTCCTCCCACATTAAGCTGACACGCCGTGATATAACTGGAATACTGTTAAAAGCGGCGTTATACCAAACTCACTCACTCACTCTGACCAAACAAGATCTCAAGTATCAACCGCTTTAAGAAAACAGGAAGCATGACCATATCTCTTGAAATCAAGATGCGCAGGACAAGATGGCTCGGGCATGTCTTCAGAATGTTTCAGGACTCAATACTAAAGGTTGCCCTCAGATAGACACCTGCATGGAAGAGAAGGAGAGCAAAACCACCACGTAACACTGTTGTGACAGAGCTGTCATGGGTCGAGGCACAACACAAGCTCCAGCACAAATAGGTGGCCCAGTCGTCTAAGGCGCCGCGATTTGCTGTGCAGAGTTGCGTCCCTTGGGCACGCCAGAAACCTATGATTGTGGGTTCGAATCCCGGTTCGCCCCGATTATGTTTCTAGGTTTGTCAGCACCATACCCGTGCTCGTGGGTTTCACCGAAGTGGTAAACGTCTGAGACCTGCATCACTTCTGGCTTTCCTCCCACAATTAAGCTGACACGCCGCGATATAACTGGAAAACTGTTAAAAGCGGCGTTAAACCCAACCCACTCACTCACTCCAGCACAAATAGAGGCAGAATGGAGGAAGCTTGGTGTAGCCTTATGTCCCAACAGGAACGAAGAGGATGAAGTAAGAAAAGTGTGTGCCAGACAGGTTAACAACAAGTACCATCTTTTAACGTCATTCGTTTGACACGGCCAGAGGATCTAAGCGCAATTCTCTCAGCAGACGCTCATTCCACTACACCACGAAGGCGGTTTTCTGATAGTTATTGCCAAAATGTATGCTGTTTATATGCTTTATGTTTGTTATTTATACCCTTGTCGGTAGGTAGTGGTAATGTGAGGAATCAGATCAAAGCATCGATTTTCCAACCAAAGTTAACGCCACTTAAACAGAATTTTGAGATATCGCGATGATTAAATAACGATGATAGATGTATGTTTGCTTTTCCTTATAAAGTGAAAACAAACCATTCCGGCGATAAGGAATATTACTTACAGTAATGAGGGGGCACGGGTGGCCCAGTCGTCTAAGGCGCCGAGATTCGCTGTGCAGAGTTGCGTCCCTTGGGCACGCCAGAAACCTATAATTGTGGGTTCGAATCCCGGTTCGCCCCGATTATGTTTCTAGGTTTGTCTGCACCATACCCGTGCTCGTGGGTTTCACCGAATTGGTAAACGTCTGAGACCTGCATCACTTCGGGCTTTCCTCCCACATTAAGCTGACACGCCGTGATATGACTGGAATAATGTCAAAAGCGGCGTTAAACCCAACTCACTCACTCACTCTCTCACTTACAGTAATGACAAAAATGCAAGTGCGGTTTCAAGAAATATTTATTTTGCTAGCGATAAGTACCTCCATGGATTTTGATCCCGTGGTTGCAATCCGACTGAAGATCCATAATCAGGTGACGGCATCAGCTACATTTAGCAGCGTGACGTATACCTTAACGACAGTCGTTGCGCTAAGGATGTTTTGTACAATGGCACCCAAGTCCACTGCGAAATAGAACAGCTCGCAGTCTGGCTGCGGATTCTTAAACGGACTGTAACCACGTGATCCAAACTCAAGGACGATGAGACGCAGTACCAAATGATGCTGCCTGGGAAGTCTGTGACGGCTGCTACCAGTGAGGCACCAGGTCGGACTTGTATAATGAACTCTGCGTTCAGTAGAGATGTCTCATGATATGGAAA
This sequence comes from Haliotis cracherodii, assembly GCF_022045235.1. NCBI lineage: Eukaryota > Metazoa > Mollusca > Gastropoda > Lepetellida > Haliotidae > Haliotis > Haliotis cracherodii. The sequence goes on along the minus strand of NW_027266270.1, from coordinate 25,908,049 downwards.
TGGTTTTATCGCTTTTATTTATATTATTATGTATGTTTCACATAAACGTACTGTGTTTGACAGATGACATTTAAAAGAGGATCGTGTTGCCTCAGGTAATCAATGTATCACTTACAAATTATGATGGAATACAACCTCGTATGGAATAATATTGATTTGTGCTTGAAATAGAAACTATAGCTATCTTATTTTTGTGTTATTTTACTCCAAATGTTTATTATTAATCAGATCTGACCAGGTTGAAACATGAATATAAGATAATTACACGGCAAATGACAATCGTCAAGGCATTGAGATCTCGATATATCAGGTGTCCATCATAAGCGTCATGTAATTCACTGGCACCTCCTGCCCTTGGAGAGTGTGGATCACACACGGGGGATTGTTAGCCTTCTCGGCCAGTTGTGTCAACTGTTGTCTGTGTTTCAGACACGCTGTCGTACGCAGCGATACAATTCGTCTCTTAGTTTGTTTGTTTGTTTGTTGTTTAACGCCGCAACAATATTCTAGCTGTATGATAGCGGTATGTAAACAATCGAGTGTGGATCAGACAATCTAATGATGGACATCATGAGCATCGATCCACGCAATTGGGATACGATGACATGCATCAACCAAGTCAGCGAACCTGACCACCCGATACCGTTAGTCGCCTTTTACGGCAAGCATGGATTGCTGAAGACCTATTCATATAGCTGGAATATTAAAAAAGAAAAAGAAACAAAAACTTGAAGTAATATGTCACCTGATAACATGAACTAGGTCGATGTTTCTGCTGGTGGACTGAAGTCCGCGAATTCACCATAAGCTCAGTAGCATTTACCAATAATGCTGAGTCAACTAAAAACGACAAGTCTGGGCCGACGCTTTAAAACTGCCACCCACTGCTGTGGCGAGCGAGCCTGACCACCCGATCCCGTCAGTCGCCTTTTACGGTCAGCATGGGTTGCTGGAACCTATTCATCCCCGGATCCTCACGGGTCCGTCCCTAGGTGTTTTATCGGGTTCGATGGTGATTTAGATGAATACGGGAGAACCTGCATCCCCTAAAAATGCTGCTGTTTATTGTATGCGGTCCAGCATTGTCCTGCTGATAAATGACTTAGCATGGTTCACAATGAGATCAACGTGCGGCTGAACGATTTCATCACAATAGCTTTGGGTCGTTAAGTTGTCTTGCACTTGCATTAAGTTTATTTTACCAGTGTGGGAGGTTTCCACCCTCACCATTCTGTCCACCCTGCCGCATACAGTTTGCGGTAAAACGTCCTCGCCAACATCTGGATGCCCCCGCCAGCCAATCAGCTCACTGTAGATATTTCTTGACTGACCAGATTTCATTTCAACTCCACTGACGTCGCAGCTGGCGCTGGTGTTACGTCAACAAACCTTCTTGGTCTGAGACATGCATCATGAAGGTTATTTCGTACTGTCTGGTCAAGTATCCTTCGTAATCATGGCATTGCTGCTGTTGAAGATGTTGTTGTTGTTGTTGTTGTTGTTGTTGTTGTTGTTGTTGTACACCTTTGCCACAAATGACGAGGGGCGGTCGGGCAGCCTAGTGGTTAAAGCGTTTGCTCGTCACACCGAAGACCCGGGTTCGATTCCCGACATGGGTACATTGTGTGAAGCCCATTTCTGGTGTCCCCCGCCGTGATATTGCTGGAATATTGCTAAAAGCGGCGTACAACCATACTCACTCACTCGCAAATGACGTAGTCACGCAAAGCGGTATTTGAGCTGTTGTAACATGGCCTGACCTGACCTGAACCGGTTACGTGACATATCATGTTCCGGTACCAAAATCAAGAGCTCGAGGACACATTGAATACCCTGGCAACAGCCAACAACATCTTCCAGCTTCATCTTCCAACGACATTTTCCCGTTGTCTTTCAGTTGACAACCAAGCTCCTCACAGCCTCCTTCGGGTATCATGTAACTAGTTTAGTGAGTATGTGACGAAGAAGATGTGTTTTTTTCCCGTTCGTCCGCAATCTGATTAAACAAACAAACGTAATTTCATCTCAGAAATAGAAAGTCATCGTGAACCTTTTCTCAATTAACGATTATGACAATCCCACAGACGTACACAAAAATGTACATATCACGACATTTGGTGTTTGAGGGAAACGTTTCAACATTCCTGTAATGGCCGCTTGCACACTGGCAGCGATAACTCTAAGGAGCTAGTTGACAAACTAGACACGAGTTGGTCACACATGCTTCTTTCAGAAGATTCGGGATGGTACAGTTTCAGGAAGACCAGCTGTACCTGTATATAAGGACGACACGTTGGTAATTCGAGACCTTTACGACCTGACTTGCCGCTTATCCACATGCCCAGTGTAGGTGGAATACCTATCTAAAACCACTGACTTCAGAAAAAGTGTGCTCTGAACAGTTTGGCAATTGAAACAAATCGAACAAAAGAAGCCATTTTTAATTTTTAATCATTCTAACCGTATTATAAGTCGTTAATTTCATTAACAAATCACCAAAAGTGGCAATGGAGGAATAAATGGGAAGATAGTGATTTCCCAGATACTTCACAAACAACTCACCGATCTCCAAGACAAGGCCAAGAACTAGAGCCTCGAAAGATGATACTTCTTCATTCATATCCCAGACCTAAATACGTCTTTCCTTTCATTATTCTCAAAACACTTCTCCACATTCAGGTTATTGCTTATAAATAAAGCATTTTGCATCTTAAGATTGTAGAATTGCGTGTGATAAACTCAGCGGAAAGTTCCATGAGAGTTTTCAATTTGCTCGACAAGCCTCAATCACCACACTGCCTATGTTAATGATCTCAATATAAGCTCACATACGAATAAAGACTTTGTCCCGTGGGGGACGTGTAATTTCGTCTAAGAATGATCCAAATGGGTTTTTTTGTTTGGGATGCTTTGAGAGAGAGGTCTAATGAAATTTCATACCGTGCAACAGTATGTCCTGGGTTTTTTTGCAGCTGTTTTCAAGAAAACACATTAACAACAAGGCTTTATGTCTTTTTTTTTAACGTCTATTATGGACGCATTTAAGACCAATGTTTGCTTTTGGGCTCGGATTTCTGTTAGATCTTAAAAAGAAATAAGAAAATTTGTAAGAAAATGGACCTGAATGGCAGAGATTTTTCTGTCTGTATCAAACTGTATGCCGTGAAACCATTTTAGTACGGACCATTTTAGTCTGGAAAGTCCACTTGCGTCGTCTTGGAATGTTTACACGTTGACGGAAGAAATTACCACGTGTACACTGCTGTCAATCCCGACTATTTCACATAGAACAACTTCCGGATTAACGAGGTTAAACTAAATTGTTTCATAGGCATTACATAGAAGTTGACGGATGGCAAAATACAGTAATTAGTGAAGTTGTTATATAAATTGTGTCTACTTTGCCAGGTTAAGCTGAATGATACAAACAAACGAAACTCTTGTGATTCATGTTCCAACGCAAAAACCTCAATCGCCTACTCACTACAACATTCACCAAAACTAGTTTGTAAATACTCGTGGCTTGGTGAGGCAAACTAGTGGTTGATGACATGAGCAGCGGTCTCCGGGTCAGGATGACACAGTATCAGAAAGCCCTACCCCCCACCCCCGACCCTCGGCAATGGGGTACGTGGGATCCATCCATCTTCGCCATCTCGATGGATCCCTCCACATCCCACCCTCGGTTATCCAGCGTATTATATCTCCATTCTAACTACCATGGAGCTATTCTCTACAATAGCATCGTTTTGGGCCCGATTCAAATCACATGACTAAAACAATAACCATCCGGTCAAATTACACTCACGAGCGAGATAAATTAGACATTGGTGTAAAAAGAGATTAAGTTGGTGACGTCACTTATGAAACGAAGCATAATGCCCTAGATAGTCGAGGATGGGTATATGGAGGAGATAAATCAGAAGTTGGTGTAAAAAGAGATTAAGTTGGTGACGTCACTTATGAAACGAAGCATAATGCCCTAGATAGTCGAGGATGGGTATATGGAGGAAAGTAATGTAAAAATCAGGATGAAATTCACAGGCACACATTCAGCTTGTTGTGTCCGCTGTCCCTAGACGACAGTGGTCACGGAATCAAACAAATAGTATTTTTCATATAATCCATCATTTTCAGATTAAAATGTTCGTTGTTCCTCAGATGTAAAACGTCAATATTCCCCGTGAAGCTGCTGATATACAGTCTGTTATTGTAATAGACCAGCTTCAGAATTTCCTGGCCAGTCTTAATAACCTCTGACGTCACATTACTTGTCAGGGAACGCATCATGACTTTCTTTCCGTCACTGAAATACAAATTTGTATTTATTGTATCCATAGCAACAGACCTGAACATACCCCCAGTCTGTATTTGACGAAGATTTCTGCCATCGTAATCCACGGACCACAGCCCGTCTCTGTATGTACTGAAATATATCACCCGCTTCCCGCTGTCTACGGCTATACCAACTGGAGTGTATGTTTGCGTCTTTGTCTTAGACAAGTCTACGATGTCACTGTAGTTATCTCCCTTTGTTGACATCCGGGTGATCGTTCCACCGCCGGAGTACTTGTAGGTGGTGAGGAAAATCATTTGCCTGGTACCATCTACCGTAATACCCCATGACCTGACCCCCGCTCGTAGGGTGGTGACACCGGACACATCTAGACGACAGGAGTAGACACCCGCTGGTCTGTTCCTTGAGAAAATCAGTCTCCTTGACACATGATCGTACGTCACGGCGCCCACGTACGAGGTACGCAGGTGCCGATACGTCTTCATTTCGTTACTGCGCATGTCTATCTGATGTGGTTGGCGTTTGTGCTTGTACCAGAATCTCACAACCAATATTCTTGTCATTTCTCCAAACCTCCCTGATTGTGCTGGCATCGTTGCCGTTGACGTAGGCGACGGCATTGATGGACGTAGCTGACGTTGATGTGTGACATTTAAACCAACACCTCGCATCCTGTCCAAATCCATGGCGTGGCTTCTGTCCATTCTTTTCAAATCATCCCGCAATAGGTCAGTCTGTGTTTCTAGAGAGTGCACGTGAAGTCGTGTTTGATTCATAGTGATTTGAAAACCTCTGACAGCTTCGTCCAAGTTCTGTTTTTTAATATCCCCGACTTGACATGTTTCATTCATCATAGAGACCTTATTCTTTAGCAAAGTCATTTCTTTGTCTATGGAAGTCACTTGACGTCTTGTGTCGGTTACATCACGCTGAAGGTGATCCATCTGCAGACTGAGGTGGTGATGTTCGTGTTTAACCCCCAGAGTTGATGCTCCATGTGGTATCGCCCCGGGCTTCAGATGCCGGGACAGGATGCTCATCTGTCTCTTCATCTGCTGATATCCCCGCTCCAGATGTCGTATCTTTGACGTCACGTGACCGATACAATCAACAGACCCCGCACCGAGTAGTTTTTCCAGGGACGCCTCCAGTTGAGTGTTGATAGAGCGAGGTACAATCTTCTCCAACACATCCGCTCTCAACGTTTCCATCTTGGTGTTCATACTGCTTTGGAAGAGCTGAAGATCTATTCTCTGTTGATCTAACACGTTCTTTAACCATTCCATCTGGACTCCGATATCCTCATGTCCATAACCAACGCAACATAAGAAGGAAAGAACCAGCAACGCAACCCAATTGTCCGCCATTTTCATTGCTTTGTATAACACAATGGGGCCAGGGTCTTTCAAGGCAGGATAACACTATGGCTAGCCCACCTGTCAATCAGTTTATCACATGGCACAGTGACCTAGAATTGGGGTCACCTGTCACAACAAACACCACATTATTCATATGTACATCCACAATGAGATTACTTGCAATGTTAAGATGTTAGATGTATGCCACACCTTGTAATAATGAATCACTGGCTTGATCATTTAAACCATTTCACTCCTGTTAGTACACCGGTCGCTATAATGAATGTGGCATCAATGTCAACAAAAGGGACGTTATAACGAGGTTGCTTGCTTTGAAGTCATGACCTCTGTTGACAGGAGGCCCGGACGATGCAAAAGTCAGGGTGGGTTATAGACACGTATAGCTGGTTGTATTCACATCGAAAAGGTAACACGGTTATTAAGTCAACAACATTTCTTTGATAGGTCGACGTGTCTGTCAAAATATATACCTGTTCACGCGTTGTGTTAATTTACTAAGGTGAGAAGAGGTGAAATGGGGTTTAACGTGGCGTTCAAAATTATTTCACTTACATAACGACATGCTTTACCACTGGGACAAAATGTCGCAGTCTAATGCAATCTAAAGTATGAGTATCCCCGTCGCAAGGGGTCGCATTTCGTTGTACTGTGTTGCACGCCGGAAGATAGACGTGCCTATAGCCGTGGCAGGTTCGAATTCCAATCGCGCTGGTTATGATCGTCGGTTTGTCAGCACCATACCCATGTGTGGGGTTCATCGACGTCGTTGCTGTAGAGTGTTACACGTAATGTTCATGTTACCTCGAAAATGTAATTTTCAGGTGATTATATTTTTATTTTTGTGTTTAACGCTCAGCAATATTCCAGCTAGAACGCCGTGATAAACTGGAATATTGTTAAAAGCGGCGTTAAACCCAACTCACTCACTCAGTCACTCCAGCTAGACGGTCTGTAAATAATCGAGTCTGGACCAGTCAGTGCTTGACATCATGAGCATCGATCCACGCAATTGGGATACGATGACATGCATCAACCAAGTCAGCGAGCCAGACCACCCGATCCCGTTAGTCGCCTTTTATGACAAGCATAGGTTGCTGAAGACCCACATGTATGAAACTAAAACTGAATATATTACCTCAACAGAACATACATCATATTTTATTAATTGTATGAACACATTAGTAGAAGGAAACCGTCATAGAAATTGCTTTTGTTCGTTTGATTGCGAAACTATTTATGCTAGCTGCACCGTCAATCACAATTACTCCACCTGTTTTGTATATTACAATCACGTTTTACAAGTTTTTAAATATTGACGCCACAAAATATTATACTTAACACTATGAACGAAAATTAGGTATGATGTATATTAATTAATAAAGCAATGTGGTCTTTCCCCCACTTCGTCAACGACACAAAACAAGCTACGTCGTCAATCCAAACGGTGTGTCATTCAGGATATTGAGTGAGTGAGTGAGTTGGGTTTAACGCCGCTTTTGACATTATTCCAGTCATATCACGGCGTGTCAGCTTAATGTGGGAGGAAAGCCCTAAGTGATGCAGGTCTCAGACGTTTACCACTTCGGTGAAACCCACGAGCACGGGTATGGTGCTGACAAACCTAGAACCGGGATTCGAACCCACATACATAGGTTTCTGGCGTGTCCAAGGGACGCAACTCTGCACAGCGAATCGCGGCGCCTTAGATGACTGGGCCTGTACTCCATTAATAATGCTGCAACATGAATCAAATTACACGTACACAATCAGGTGAATTTGGAAATCAAAAGACTAATTTACATATCAAATAAGCCACCAATTTCGCTCTGACTTTATTTTTTAAGTAGTAAGATTTCATAATTTCTTATGATTTGTGATAATACCTAAATGTATATGTATTTGTGTTGAAACACTGTGGTTCCAAGTAACCAAAAAAATTACGACAATATATCATCGTAATCTATGGCAACTGATTTCCTCTGTGAGTGTGTATATCGCTCACTCGTCTTTTCCCGTCCTAGTGGAAATCGATTTTCGTCTTTTAGGACAAGCTATTTTTGGTATCGAATAAAACGAGGCGAAATCTGCTTGTCTTTTTAGCATAACAAAATCTCGGACAACACTAAGCACTGTCTGTTTTTCAAACCAGTCTCATATATGTGCGATTAATTTTACATTCTCTGATAGGAACCGACTATTATATATCTTTGTTTAATGATATAGTCCGAAATAGGCCCGGTGACGCGCGATCTGAATTCTTGCGCAACGGTCACTTTTCAGAACTTATCAAATTTGCGTAAAAAAATAACTCGGTATTCAGGACATGCGCACTCATAACCGGATGTGGTACAGGCTTGTACCACTTTTCTTGGTCGCCGCCTGTTGGCTAAATCGCGCTGAGCATGTGTCGCGTACCAACAAACAAACCCAGTTCATAGTTGATGTGGCTTATCCAATCGGGTTAAGGAAACCTAAACGCCATTATTTTGTCTTGGTTTACCAATCAAATGCCATGGAATAATGGGCAATTGTATTTAAAGGCATTTAAATACGACACGCAGATTGTATAAACAATATTTAGTGTCGTGTCACCCGATATGTACAAGAGGGAGGCGTTACCAACAGTCAATTCGGCTATTATTTAACCCTCCCTCTGACAGCGGTCTGGTTGTTTCTGACACAAAGCATCGGTTTCTGACGACACTAAGTATACACTGTGTGTCCACTTTCAGATGATTGGTAGATGAATAGCCATACAAAAGCGTCACGCCAAAGACCCGGGTTCGACTCCCCACGTGGGTACAATGTGTGAAGCCCATTTCTGGTGTCCCCCGTCGTGATATTTGCTGGAATTTTGCTAAAAGCGGCGTAAAACCATACTCACTCACTCAATTAGCCAGAAAGCCAGAAGCGATGCAGGAATCAGACGTTTACCGCTTCGGTGAAACCCACAAGCACGGGTATGTTGCTGACAAACCTAGAAACATAATCGGGGTGAACCGGGATTCGAACCCACAATCATAGGTTTCTGGCGTGCCCATGGGACGCAACTCTGCACAGCGAAATCGTGGCGCCTTAGACGACTGGGCCATCCGTGACCCCCCCCCCCCCCCCCCCCCCCCCCCGCAGAGGTTAGGAAACGTAAATTATGGAATATCCATTGGCATTGCGCATTTATTGATTTTGTTGAAACTAAATACATTTTATCATCCATCTTGTCACACAGGATTGTGGATAGTTTTATTATCCCTCTGAATCTTTATGCATAGATCTAAACATGAAACAGATGAAAACGTTTCACTTGTCTCTTTTAGTTTCAAGTTCAGGTGATTGAGGCCCATGGACCATTGGATATTCGAAGGGTGGGGGAGGGAGGATATTCGGTGATGATTGTCGACTAACGTGTATGGGATCCTTGTCGACTAATGTGTATGGGATACTTGTCGACTAACGTGTATGGGATCCTTGTCGACTAATGTGTATGGGATACTTGTCGACTAACGTGTATGGGATCCTTGTCGACTAATGTGTATGGGATACTTGTCGACTAATGTGTATGGGATCCTTGTCGACTAACGTGTATGGGATCCTTGTCGACTAACGTGTATGGGATCCTTGTCGATTAATGTGTATGGGATCCTTGTCGACTAAAGTGTATCAGATCTTTGTCGACTAATGTGTATATGATCCACGTCGACTAATGTGTATGGGATCCTTGTCGACTAATGTGTATAGGTTACTTGTCGACTTATGAGTATGGTATCCTTGTCGACTAATGTGTATGGGATACTTGTCGACTAACGTGTATGGGATCCTTGTCGACTAATGTGTATGGAATCCTTGTCGATTAATGTGTATGGGATCCTTGTCGACTAAAGTGTATCAGATCTTTGTCGACTAATGTGTATGGGATCCTTGTCGACTAATGTGTATGGGATCCTTGTCAATTAATGTGTATGGGATCCTTGTCGACTAAAGTGTATCAGATCTTTGTTGACTAATGTGTATATGATCCACGTAGACTAATGTGTATGGGATCCTTGTCGATTAATGTGTATGGGATCCTTGTCGACTAAAGTGTATCAGATCTTTGTCGACTAATGTGTATATGATCCACGTAGACTAATGTGTATGGGATCCTTGTCGACTAAAGTGTATCAGATCTTTGTCGACTAATGTGTATATGATCCACTTCGACTAATGTGTATGGGATCCTTGTCGATTAATGTGTATGGGATCCTTGTCGACTAAAGTGTATCAGATCTTTGTCGACTAATGTGTATATGATCCACGTAGACTAATGTGTAGGGGATCCTTGTCGACTAATGTGTATAGGTTACTTGTCGACTTATGAGTATGGGATCCTTGTCGACTAATGTGTATGGGATACTTATCGACTAACGTGTATGGGATCCTTGTCGACTAATGTGCATGGGATACTTGTCGACTAATGTGTATGGGATCCTTGTCAACTAATGTGTATGGGATCCTTGTCGACTAAAGTGTATCAGATCTTTGTCGACTAACGTGTATGGGATCCTTGTCGACTAACGTGTATGGGATCCTTGTCGATTAATGTGTATGGGATCCTTGTCGACTAAAGTGTATCAGATCTTTGTCGACTAATGTGTATATGATCCACGTCGACTAATGTGTATGGGATCCTTGTCGACTAATGTGTATAGGTTACTTGTCGACTTATGAGTATGGTATCCTTGTCGACTAATGTGTATGGGATACTTGTCGACTAACGTGTATGGGATCCTTGTCGACTAATGTGTATGGAATCCTTGTCGATTAATGTGTATGGGATCCTTGTCGACTAAAGTGTATCAGATCTTTGTCGACTAATGTGTATGGGATCCTTGTCGACTAATGTGTATGGGATCCTTGTCAATTAATGTGTATGGGATCCTTGTCGACTAAAGTGTATCAGATCTTTGTTGACTAATGTGTATATGATCCACGTAGACTAATGTGTATGGGATCCTTGTCGATTAATGTGTATGGGATCCTTGTCGACTAAAGTGTATCAGATCTTTGTCGACTAATGTGTATATGATCCACGTAGACTAATGTGTATGGGATCCTTGTCGACTAAAGTGTATCAGATCTTTGTCGACTAATGTGTATATGATCCACTTCGACTAATGTGTATGGGATCCTTGTCGATTAATGTGTATGGGATCCTTGTCGACTAAAGTGTATCAGATCTTTGTCGACTAATGTGTATATGATCCACGTAGACTAATGTGTAGGGGATCCTTGTCGACTAATGTGTATAGGTTACTTGTCGACTTATGAGTATGGGATCCTTGTCGACTAATGTGTATGGGATACTTATCGACTAACGTGTATGGGATCCTTGTCGACTAATGTGTATGGGATACTTGTCGACTAATGTGTATGGGATCCTTGTCAACTAATGTGTATGGGATCCTTGTCGACTAAAGTGTATCAGATCTTTGTCGACTAATGTGTATATGATCCACGTCGACTAATGTGTATGGGGTCCTTGTCGACTAATGTGTATGGGATCCTTGTCGATTAATGTGTATGGGATCCTTGTCGACTAATGTGTATAAGTTACTTGTCGACTTATGAGTATGGGATCCTTGTCGACTTATGTGTATGGGATCCTTGTCGACTTATGTGTATGGGATCCTTGTCGACTAATGCGTATGGGATCCTTGTCGACTAATGTGTATGGGATCCTTGTCGAATAATGTGTATGGGATCCTTGTCGACTAAAGTGTATCAGATCTTTGTCGACTAATGTGTATATGATCCACGTCGACTAATGTGTATGGGGTCCTTGTCGACTAATGTGTATAGGTTCCTTGTCGATTAATGTGTATGGGATCCTTGTCGACTAATGTGTATAAGTTACTTGTCGACTTATGAGTATGGGTTCCTTGTCGACTAATGTGTATCAGATCCTTGTCGACTTATGTGTATGGTATCCTTGTCGACTTATGTGTATGGGATCCTTGTCGACATGTGTATGGGATCCTTGTCGACTTATGTGTATGGGATCCTTGTCGCCTTATGAGCATGGGATCTTTGTCGACTAATGTGTATGGGATCCTTGTCGACTAATGTGTATGTGTTCCGTGTCGACTAATATGTATCAGATCCTTGTCGACTAATGTTTATTGGATCCTTGTCGACTTATGTGTATGGGATCCTTGTCGACTGATGTGTATAAGTTACTTGTCGACTTATGAGTATGGGATCCTTGTCGACTAATGTGTATGGGTTCCTTGTCGACTGATGTGTATGGGATCCTTGTCGACTAATGTGTATGGGTTCCTTGTCGACTAATGTGTATGGGATCCTTGTCGACTTATGTGTATGGGTTCCTTGTCGACTGATGTGTATGGGATCCTTGTCGACTAATGTGTATGGGTTCCTTGTCGACTAATGTGTATGGGATCCTTGTCGACTTATGTGTATGGGATCCTTGTCGACTTATGTGTATGGGATCCTTGTCGACTTATGTGTATGGGATCCTTGTCGACTTATGTGTATGGGATCCTTGTCGACTAATGTTTATGGGATCCTTGACGACTAATGTGCATAGGATCTAATATGCATAGGATCCACGTCGACTTGTCTGTATGGGAGCACATTACCATCACTTAGCTTGCTTGTCGTAAGATGCGACGAACAGGATCGGGTGGTGAGGCTCGCTGACTTAGTTGATGCATGGCATCGTATCCCAGTTGGGTAGATCGATCAGCCAGATGTCAATCACTGGATTGTCTGGCCCAGACTAGGTTATTTATAGACCTCTCATATATAGGGGGCGAGATTTTTTTAAGGTTACGGAAAGATGCGAGAGCTGTCGAATATTCCCCGAAGCAATCGACTCACTTACACGGAATAGGTCTCTGGTGGACGGTTATTTCCCGTTTGAATGACAGCCCTGTGGTCAAACGGTTACAGCTGGTGTCTTCAGTGTGACACTTTTCCACAGACAGAGATTTAAAGCTGATCTCGAGTCTCACCATGACATTAATATCACCTTTGATCATTTGCTGTGTTTGGTATCACAGTGAAAAAGTCCCCCGCATCTTTGAAGTAATAATAATCTTAATTCCCATGGATACAAAACCATCCCTGAATAGTTCTAGACATGGAATCGGCGCAGGTTAAAGGGTACATGATAAAGAAGACGTGAAAAAGAGTGAATGATTTCAAAGTCGGTCTCAACACTGTGGCGATCATAGGTCATGTTATAATATGGGAGGGGGCACGGGTGGCCCAGTCTTCTAAGGCGCTGCGTCCCTTGGGCACACCAGAAACCTATGATTGTGGGTTCGAATAACGGTTCGACCCGATTATGTTTCTAGGTTTGTCAGCACCATACCCGTGCTCGTGGGATTCACCGAAGTGGTAAACTAGTGAGACCTGCATCACTTCGGGCTTTCCTGCCACAATAAGCTGACACGCCGTGATATAACTCGAATACTGTTAAAAGCGGCGTTAAACCCAATTCACTCACTATGATATGGGAGTGTGGAAAGCAGTAGTGCTCAGATCGCATTGCCATACCCGTGTTCGAAGTATTCACGGAAGTAGTAAATTCATTCACTCTTATCGATTTGTGAACGGCGCCCTAGGACGTAATTAGGTCAAATTAACTCGCAAGCAGCCATTCATGATTTGACATAACATTTTTATTGTGAACATCACGTTTGAATTTCTAGGGACATAAAACGGATATATTGATTTGTTAAGCTGACCAACCTACATTGTAAATAACAGGAAGCACGAGAACCTTACATCGGTAACTGTTAACTTGACTATGTTGTTCTTTTGGCGGTAGACACGCTCCGGGAAAATGTCTCAGATTACAAACAATCGGATGACGTCCCCGGTTTATATGGTGGCCGAGGGGGGACATCGCTTTATCGACTTCAGTTACGACCGCAAGATGGCGATAAAGCGAGGATACGAGACGAAAAAAGCGATTTTTCTTGCACAACAATATCGCTTTCTCGTCTCGTGTTATCGTTTTATCAAATCTCGCGGCCGTAATTGAAGGCGATAAAGCAATGTCCCCTCACGGCCATCATAGGTTTGTGGTATGTTAACAACACATGGGTATCCGTGGACGAATGTCTACAGGTGCTACAATTTGATATGGAAAGTTGTCCCTCTTAGTTATGCCAGGATCCGCTGATTATGTTCTTTGCTTTGTAAGCACCATGCGAATGCTTGTATATAAAAGCGAAAAAGCCTTTCCATATCCATAAGAAATATCTTCCAAAAACTGAGCCGATTGCACGATTCCGACAATATCATGAGGATGTGTTTATGAATCACTATCAAATAGTGATGGTCTAGGTGTTCGTGGAAAGGGTAGCGTATCCTGCTCCACCTGTGACACTCGTCACAAACACCTGTTAAAGTCACACCAAGGAAACACACGCCAATCCGGGCGGTACCGTTTCAGGTGAAGTTACTCAGATTTACAAATTTCAAGGTTAATGAATAAATGGTATAACTGTGTTGCTTATTGTTCCTCTGTATTTTGGGACCGTCCTAACAGTAATCGTCCGGAATGTCGGGTTTCCGAGCTGACCAGGTTCGCACTTTACACTTTCAGCAAACAGAAGTGTTCAACCTGCGCAGACGTAACGCGTGGTACGGCGAGTCCACTGAGGAATGTAGGGGTGGTTGGTATACGCACGCTAAATGTAACCCCGTATCCATGTGCCAGTGGGGCGGTGGGGTAGTCTAGTGGTTAAAGCGTTCGCTGGTCACGCCGAAGTCCCGGGTTCGAATCCCGACATAGGTACAATGTGTGAAGCCCATTTCTGGTGTCCCCCGCCGTGATTACTGGAATATTGCTAAAAGCGGCGTAAAACCATACTCACTCACTCACCCATGTGCAATTAATGAACACTCTCGTCGTTACTACCGTGTACATCAAAACAAAACTAATCTACTCCCACTATACACAACAAAATAGCATAATATGCGCACTGAAAATCAGATTATAACCATGTGAGTGAGTGAGTGAGTTGGGTTTCGCGCTTCTGTGAGTTGTATTCCAGCTCCATCACGGAGTGTCAGCTTGATGTGGGGGAAAAAACCGAAGCGATGCTTTAACCCACGGGTGCTGACAAACCTAGAACCCACGATAATATGTTTCTGACGTGACCCAGGGACACAGCTCTGCACAGCGAGCACGACTAGGCTAACCGTGCCCCCGATTGTGACATATGGACCAGAAGGTCATGAACTTTCCACATTTGCATACCGAATAAGCAATCTGATAAAATTATACTAATTAAACATGATCTTCAGACCATTAAAATCTGGTAAGCGATTCGTACATTTGGTAACATTGTTGAATATTGAACTTTCACTCACTCACTCACTCTCTCACTCACTCACTCACTCACTCACTCACTCACCCACTCTTCTGGTATCCGTCATACATTTCCACACAATATCCGTTAAATATCTGCCCTTTTAGTAAGAATGTCATACTTAAAATTGTTATTATGTAAAATAAACTTTTATAAATCATTTGCAGTGTCAAAACACCCTAGAGTAACGGTAAATGTTACACATTTATCTTCCTCCGTCTCCGTGGTCTAGTGGTAGAGCGTCCGCCAGGAGAGCGGAAGGTCCGGGGTTCGATCCCCGGCCGCGTCATACCAAAAGACGTTAAAAGATAGTACTTGTTATTACCCTGTCTGGCGCTCGGCATTAAGGGGCTAAAACAAGGACTGGTCGGCTCGGAGTCAGTATACTGTGTCTGAGTGGGGTATTCATGTTAAACTGCGGCATGGTATCTCAGTGAGCTAGGACTATAAATCGGCATCAGTCCGGACTAGTACAAGCTGCCAAACACGTGCATGCACGTCGCTATATATGCGCAATAATCTTGGACGCGACGTTAAACCCCATTTCACCTCACCTCACCTGTTCCGTTAAACAAATGTGATGCTTGACGCGGAAGAAAACAAACTCCACAAACACCATGGCAACACTTCTGAAAACAGAGAAAATGACAAGAAAGCAAATATTTCAGACTTCATGCCGCCTAAATTACCTATTGGAGGAATCTATGGTTGCGTGAAACTTAAAACGATTGACACCGCAAGTTCTATTGTTACAGGTTTATTTTGGGTAGGAATGATATTTATGCTGATATCACTAAAGAAGGCATATCATCAAATCTCATGACTTCGTCATGTAACTTTATAGTCAAAGGAGCTTTAAGTACGCTGAAAGTGTGTGAATGAAACCCAGCAACTAGGTCTACGCCTGATAAAGCAATGGCTGACTACAAAAGCACCATTATACGTCATCGGGGAACGAGGACACACAATCAGACAGGTCAGATCGGCAGTTTACGAACCGGATGTCGATTTCTTTGCGCGATTTGGTTCGGGCAATGCATGGACACGTTAGTCCAGCCCAAATTCCAGCCTAATTCGGCACAGGTGGAAAATGATTTTTTTTCATACTAAGTCTGTTAACTCACTTGCCTCGGGAAGATGATATTTCTTGGAACAATTTCTTTCTAAATTGATGTTCTCAAAATCAAGTAAAGATGTGGATGTATGTGTAGGTTTGACACAAACGCGTTTCCACAATCAGGGCACGGACACCTCCCTAGGTTACCAACGTATTAGTCTGAAATTACGTTAATATTTCAATATCTTCATACGCGGAGAATAGGGCCTTTGTGGCACCAAGCGATTTCAAAGTTATGGGAGATGTCTGACCAGTTCTTCTTTCTACAAATTTTGACTTACCGAAATGATGAAATTCAGAAGTTTGCTGTTGTCAAAACATATACGAAAACTAAATGAGAGGCGCAGCTACACTGTTACTTGGGATATTTTTCATAAGAAAGTGGATATATGATACTCTTGATAATCGAAAATGATCATGTTCGAACTTTGGAAGAATTCTCTCCCCGACAAAAATCTCTAAAGCACTTTTAATCAGTGTAGCCGTAACTTCAATTTAATGTTAAAATGAGTTTTGAAAAGAACGAAGTCTTAATTCTCACTCATAAAAATATGACTGATTGGCTTAAGTCTTAAATCAATGAGGCATGGTGGGTGAAAAACGTCTTTATGCCATCTAGGGCTTTGCAAGGTTTATGATCAGACACGCGACAAACCTGGGTTTGAATCCCGATTCGCCCCGATTATGATTCTAGGATTGTCAGCACTATACCCCTGCTCGTGGATTTCACCAATATGGTAAATGTCTGAGACCTGCATCACTTCGGGCTGACACGCCGTGATTACTAGAATACTGTTAAAAGCGGCGTTAAACCGAGCTCACTCACTCACTTATGATCAGAAAAAAACACCACCAATACACATCTGCAACATGAAAATAATACATTATAATTAACTGTTGTGGTATTAACCAAGAGACCTCTAATGTACTGACCCGATTAACATACAAGATCAGAGATGTCATATTGATGATATCAAAAGAGGCATATAAATCGAACGACAGATAATAACCACAAGAAAGAACTGTAAAGAGCTGCCTCGTCCCCGCTAATGCTATCATCACACCAAAGTATTTCTATCCTGTCCTACCCCGTTCTAAACAAAATACTAGAACGAGCTGTGATCACGGTAGAACGCGTAGTTTGGCGAAAAATACGATGCTAGTTCGTTCATAAGCAGTCCTCAATACGTCTATCTCGTTCTTATCTCGTTCTTAGCCAGTCTGCAGTCCGTTTGTATCCAGTTCAGATCGTGTAAAAGTGCCCGTTCACCTCAACCCGACAACGTTTCGAAGCAGTTCGAGCACGTCCGTAGCCCTTCAGTTCTAACTAATTCTTAACCCGACCAACTCGTTCGCAGTACGTCCTCATCTTATCCCAAGTGCGTGTGTATTCGCGTCCTGGCCCGACTTCTATGGATACTGAGCGCGTTGTCTTCATTCAAGTTCAGGGCTCCGAGATGTACACATCATGCATCCAAAGAGAAGTCGACCCGGTCGGTGTGCACACGTACTTAAAATCAACTTACGTTGTTATAATCAAACTAGTTTTTCTGTGTCCAATTATAGCTACAAAAATATGTTTGTGGTTATGATTGATATAAACAGATAATAATGATTGTGAAATAGCGTGTGACAAAATCCCTAGACATCGCTATGGAGATTGTTCAATTTGTTCGACAGCCGCAATCACTTTAAGAATTACTACGCTGCCAACATTCTCAGACATGTCTAAGGCAGCACACATCCGAAAAGGAAGAATCTGTCTGCAGCTAAATACAGTTTCTCAGCAGCTAAATACAGTTTCTCAGCAGCTAAATACAGTTTCTCAGCAGCTAAATACAGTTTCTCAGCAGCTAAATACAGTTTCTCAGCAGCTAAATACAGTTTCTCAGCAGCTAAATACAGTTTCTCAGCAGCTAAATACAGTTTCTCAGCAGCTAAATACAGTTTCTCAATGTCTGGCCTTACAAGTTGCTCCTTCTCTAAAGATCCAAGAAAGCTCCAGAAACAGGATCAAACCATGGCAATGTCGCTGAAGATTAAAGAATGCTTCGGCAACAAGGTAAAACCATGACAACGTCACTGTAAATTAAAGAAGGCTGCAGAAAAAAGGTATAATCATGGCAACTTCACTGAATATTCAAGAAGGCTCTAGCAGCACGATAAAACCATGGCAACATTACTGAAAATTAAAGAGAGTTCAGGGGAAAAAAGGTAAAATCATGGCAACTTCACTGAAGATTCAAGAAGGTTCAGGGAAAAAAAGGTAAAATCATGGCAACTTCACTGAATATTCAAGAAGGCTCCAGAAACAAGGTAAAACCATGGCAACTTCACTGAAAATTAAAGAAAGTTCAGGGAAAAAAGGTAAAATCATGGCAACTTAACTGAAGATTCGTGCAGCCTTCGGAAACAGGGTAAAACCATGGCAACTTCACTGAATATTCAAGAAGTATCTAGAAACAAGGTAAAACCAAGGCTTCTTCACTGAAAAAGAAGGTTCCAGAAAAAAAGTGAAAATCATGGCAACTTCACTGAATATTCAAAGGTTCCAGAAACCATTGCAGCAATGCTGGGTTCCAACATATTTTAACCAATTGCGGTACAAGAAAACGCAAACTCCAATCCGAACTGCTTGAATGAAGTAGTAGGATTTAATGACAAACACATATTTAAGGACAACGGTTCCTTTTGCAACTTTTGTCAATGTTTTTGATATATCAAATGTGGCACCAGACCGGCGCTGAGAAAGTTGTAAAGCGGATTAACGAAAATGTACTATGGTAATGGAACGCATCTGTATAAATGGCGGTCAGGTAATCCGACCGACACAAACACCTTTATACAAATAAACATAACAACAATGTGTCATACCAAAAGACATTGAAAGATGGTACCCTGCCTGGCGTTCGCCATAAAGGGGGTTTATCGACTAAGAGTCGGTATACTGTGTCTGTTGGATATCTATATTAAACTTCGGCAATGTACATCAGTGGGCTAGCACTAAAATACCCGCATTAATCCGGACTAGTGCAAGCAGTCATACACAAGTGCGAGTGCACATGACGTTTACTGGGCGACGTTAGGCGACGTTATACCCCATTTCACTTCACCTCATAACATAATAGTATATCGTAATAAATATTACCCCATTTCACTTCACCTCATAACATAATAGTATATCGTAATAAATATTACCCCATTTCACTTCACCTCATAACATAATAGTATATCGTAATAAATATTACCCCATTTCACTTCACCTCATAACATAATAGTATATCGTAATAAATATTACCCCATTTCACTTCACCTCATAACATAATAGTATATCGTAATAGATATTACCCCATTTCACTTCACCTCATAACATAATAGTATATCGTAATAAATATTACCCCATTTCACTTCACCTCAAAACATAATAGTATATCGTAATAAATATTACCCCATTTCACTTCACCTCATAACATAATAATATATCGTAATAAATATTACCCCATTTCACTTCATCTCATAACATAATAGTATATCGTAATAAATATTACCCCATTTCACTTCATCTCATAACATAATAGTATATCGTAATAAATATTACCCCATTTCACTTCACCTCATAACATAATAGTATATCGTAATAAATATTACCCCATTTCACTTCACCTCATAACATAATAGTATATCGTAATAAATATTACCCCATTTCACTTCACCTCATAACATAATAGTATATCGTAATAAATATTACCCCATTTCACTTCACCTCATAACATAATAGTATATCGTAATAAATATTACCCCATTTCACTTCACCTCATAACATAATAGTATATCGTAATAAATATTACTTAAACGTTAAACACGTTGATAAAGCCAACGACCACAGGTATAAGGCTGTTCAACCAAGAATCATAAATCACGGCGAATCTGGAATTCGAACCCAAAATCATAGGATTATAGCACGCCAAAGGGACGCAACTCTACACAACGTAATGATGCGCCTAGGTAACCATGACAACCTTGGCACCCGAGTTTAGTTCCCGGCCGTTTTTTGTCACTAAAACTCTTTTGTATTGGCTTCCAAATAAAAGAGACACACACTTTCCATAAACATTACAAATCTCTACTATATCATGAGCATGTGTTTATGAATTACTATCCAATAATAACAAAGGATATCATCACTAAATGAGGGTTTAGTCGCTTTCTCTGCATTCATAGCATCAACCACGATCGATGTGGTGGAGTAGGTAAACGCAGACATAAACTGGTTCCATTGTTGGTACGCCCACCGCATTTAGCAAACAGGTGGCGACCAAAAATGTGGTACAATAAGTATCATATCTGGTAGCCAAGTGGTTAAAACCTGTGCCCATCACGCCGAGGACCCGGGTTCGATTCCTGACAGGGAACAATGTGTGAAGCACATTTCTGGTGTCCCCCGCCGTGATTTGGCTGGAATATTGCTAAAAGCGGCGTAAAACCATACTCACTCATTCCATGCGGCCAGCATAGTACCTCTGCCACAGGCCAGCACCATGTGACGATACGTCACCTCTAACACAGTCCATTCACGGAATTGCATATGTTTCTCATTTGTTCGCCATTTATGACAAATCAAGATAGACATATGTCACAGGATGGTTAAATTTCATTGACAGAATATCCTTACACGTGAAAAACTATTTTCATTTGCGTAGTTGTCCTTTATTTACAATGGTTGCACAGCTCCACGTGATGTCATCGAAGCCTTACAGAGATCTGTCGATACGGTCAGTTTGATGTATAATGATTGTCATGCAACTCACTGTCGCAGTTGTAGTAGCATATCTAAATAATTATGCAAAACAATATGTAAAGAGCACCGACAGGCTTGCACTATGTCAGTCAGTTCAGATTTCAGATTGTTTACAAACAAGAGAAAACGTCCGGTCACGTGATGTGCAAATTAGCCTGTGGCAGTGGTGTTAAACTTAGTATTTGTTTTCATTTGATACCAAAGGCCAATGAATGATATGTTCAGTGTCGTCCAATCGCAGCCTACGACAAAGCGGCCGCCGAGAATCTACTAGTTTATATAGACAGGAGCCCAGTCAAACACAGACAAGGTAAAACATTGCAATAGTTGAAAAGCAGATTTTATGTATATATAAAATAGTGCCACGACACCTTAGCCCACCTGAATATGTAGAAGACATTTTCTGAGGAGATAATGTTTGCACCTGAAGGTAATGTATTTTCAAAGAATTAAAGAGCGTTGGCCAAATGTAAAGGTCAAAGCATGATCAAAATTTAAAATATCCACACATAAAACCCGGAACATATCCCTGTTGAGTCCCACTTATCATTGCACACATACAAATTTCATTATATACTGAACAAAAATGGTCGAGCAGTGGCAGTACAAAAATTCAACATGACGGCCATATTGAAAATCGGATTAACCTCTTGAACAAATGGAGTGTTATTTGTGGAACAAGGACGTGTTTCAGATTTATAGGCCATGTGGTTCTGGACTGGCTATGGTAGAAGCTTAACTAACTTTCAGTCAGGTGAGCTAAACATGAAACATGCTTGCAGACCTTTTTTATAGGAAAAGATGGTGTGACGAAAAAATAGACGGTTACGATAATTGTCGTGTCAGTGATTACAACACAACACGTTCGAGGTCGTTGTCTCCATCTTGTTTTAGTTTTCCCGATTTCATCAGTTGTACCATATATATTACGTCAGCTGTCATCACTTCCGCTCTCATCAACACGTCATTCAGACATTGTGCTCGACGGGGCATGATGGGATAGATTAGATTTGTACAATGACAATTGGGACAGAAAGAACCAATGAATGATAAGCAACTTACGAAACTTGTTTTGTTATTGGTGCTGGCGGGCAGTCAATGAGAGCTTGTCAATTTCTTCTCGCCACTATCTGTCACGAGAACGTTTGTGAAGGAACAGCATGCGCCAGTAAACATGGCTGATACTACCGGTCTTGTCAAGCAGTGTCCACAAGGACAGGATGCATGACAAGACTTGTGTCGTGTTGACTCAGTCCAAGGCGCTCGACAGTAACCATGTTTTTGTACAGCTCATGACGTTAAGGAAATTGATATATTTCGTGGTCAGGATTCTTTGTCATTTTATTTTCTTTCAACCCTCTTCTTTTCGGGACCCGTCCTCCCGTGATGGGATGTCCCCAGATCTTTGTTTAGCGATAGCGAGAACTAAGATCTGATTTTAATGAGATTGTGTCAATTGTCACATGACATAGCATTACATGGCTGAAATATTGCTGATGTGAGTAGCGGTTAATGTTTTTAAAGATTAGGTGGTTGTTTTTGGACATGTTTTTGTTTCTGATGATAATTTATTTGATATCGTGGACGGAGGGGGGGGGGGGGGGGGGGGGGGGCACGGGTGGCACAGTCGTCTAAGGCGCCGCGATTCGCTGTGCAGTGATGCAGGCACGCCAGAAATCTAGGATTGTGGGTTCTAGTTTCTAGGTTTGTCAGCACCATACCCGGCTCGTTGGTTTCACCGAAGTGGTAAACGTCTGAGACCTGCATCACTTCGGGCTTTCCTCCCGAATTAACTTGACACGCCGCGATATAACTGGAATACTGCTAAAAGCGGCGTTAAACCCAACTCACTCACTCACTACACGAATGATGACACTGAAGTTGTTAACTTTTTCTCAGTAACTGGCAAAGTGTGGAAACAGCTACACAGCACTTTAATATTTGTCAATACCGCCCATCCACTTTCCATGGAAACTGGATTTCAAAGATGGTAACCATCTGGGAATCTGATCTTGATCTTCAGTGTGACGAACACGTGACTTAAACATCTCTCTTTACTTATAAGCATCAGAGTGAGTGAGTGAGTGAGTATGATTTTAAGCCGCTTTTAGCAATATTCCAGCAATATCACGGGGGGGGGGGGGGGGGGGGGGGGGGGGGCGCGCACCAGAAATGGGCTTCACACATTGTACCCATGTCGGGATTCGAACCCGGGTCTTCGGCGTGACGAGCGAACGCTTTAACTTCTAGGCTATCCGACCGCCCTATAAGCATCAGAATCGCTGCACATGTAAACAACAGACGTAAAATAACCATATCGTTTTACAGTTTCAACAAAATCAGTAAATGCTATTCGCAGTGCAGAGTTGCGTCCCTTGGGCACGCCAGAAACCTATGATTGTGGGTTCGAATCCCGGTTCGCCCTAATTATGTTTCTAGGTTTGTCAGCACCATACCCGTGCTCGTGGGATTCACCGAAGTGGTAAACTAGTGAGACCTGCATCACTTCGGGCTTTCGTCCCACATTAAGCTGACACGCCGCGATATAACTGGAATACTGTTAAAAGCGGCGTTAAACCCAACTCACTCACTCACTCACTGTTATATCATGTCACAGGATGTTCTGGTCAACCACCCTTGATTTGCCGTCACATGGCAGGAGCTGTGCGGTGTCAAACCAACATTTACTTTTTATGATAATTGTTCTCTGGCCCTGGCGTTTCATAATCACTGTGCAACAGTCCCTGGAAGCTTGTCAGATATTTGATATATATGTCATTTCTGTCAAAACTAATTGATAACGACCGTAGGTGCTTTCAGATTTCTTCAGATGATCATGTACATTTAACTAGACCGCTGGAGAAAAAAATGTCGTTTGACGGATTAAATTGAAATTGTGGATGTTTCTTACACCCGTGGTCGTCATGTGTCCTCATTACATCAAATTGAAAATGACGTTTTTCGCAAAATACACAAAAAATAATTTAGATAAATGTCTCCTCAGAAACTACAACGTCCAGAAAGCTGCAAATTCGTATGAAAGATAAATAACAGTAGTCAGGATTCTTTAAGGAATCAAACTTGGCGATCGACTCGACAAGAGTACGTTGCATTGACAACTTGAACGTCTCCACTTCCGTTCGTGAACCGAATAAGACTTTTGTCAGATGTTCGTGTCTTTAAAGGAGCTGTCTTTGTCGGAACTTCGCATTAAGGTTATGATGCCATTATGTGTGATATATACCTCCTGGCCTATATTCATACAGTTGCATGTTAATGACCTCACAAGCTTATATGAGAGGTTAAATTTGAAATCAGATTAACATAAAATATACAGTTTATTAAAATTGACTATTTGCATTGCGTGTTTGTTTGTTGTTTAACGCCGAACTCGGCAAGTTTACAGCGATATGACGGCGATGTGTAAATAATCAAATCTTGAGCAGATAATTCCGTGGTTGACAACATGAGCATTGGGATACGATGACTTGCAATTCCGCTGTTCACCTCTTACGACAAGAATGGCCTTTACACTGTAATTGCTCTAAGTTGAGGTGAAATGGGGTTTAACGTCGCGTTCAAGATTATTGCACCTTTATGTGTGTGTGCGTGCGTGCGTGCGTGCGTGCGTGCGTGCGTGCGTGCGTGCGTACGTACGTGCATGTGTGTGTGGCTGCTTGTACTCGTCCGGGTTAATGTCGGTTTTATAGTGCCATGAGATGCCATGTCGAAGTTTAACATGGATACCCCACTCAGACACAGTATACCGACCCCAAGCAGGCCAAACCTTGTTTTGCCCCTTAATGGTGAGCGCCAGGCAGGGTAACAACAAGTACCATCTTTTGACGTCTTTTGGTATGACGCGGGCGGGGATCCATCCATCAACCTTCCGATCTCCGGGCGGAATCTCTATCCACTGGACCACGGAGGCGGTTCTAATTGCTCTGATGTATTCAAGTGAGTTTTCCACGCCAGCAAGTCACGTTCAGCCACATTTGCCCGATCCATCTCCACTCGTCTTCAGCGTGTGTGAAGGGTTGGCTTCGGTGGCTCGATATCTTGTTAACGAAACCCAGAGAGGCGGAGTCCTTATAGGTCATCGCTAATGTGTCAGCATCTCTTTGTTCCGGCAAAAATGGTCTTTCTAACATTCACAAGACTGCTGTACACAGAGCGGATGTGTGAGTGTGTATTACCATGCCCGCTTCAGAATTGTCCATTGTCTTTATTCGATTTAAGCCAAATGCCTATTAAAGGAAGACATATTTAGATGGATCTTACTGCCATTGTGTTGGCACGACGTGTGATAAACAATGTCAGTAATTGAAATACAATCCAAAAAAATACAATGTTGACCTATCAGTCAGTTCGTTGCACCGTGTCACAATGAGAGCGATTTACGACTGATAGTCACACCGGCAGTATTCCTGTATGGCCTTGCTACATGTTTTGAAACAAGGTACTGTTTATTCGAATATCATAATATTAAGAGAGAGAATTTGTGGATGTCGACTTCTTTACTCTGAGGCAGACAACGTTTCGGAGTATCTGTTTTCTCCTTCATCAGGTGAATGTAGGCTAGGATGCAGGGAGTATATGTACATGTAAAAACAAAATAAGCAATAAGATAACAAAGGTTGACACGAAACAAGGGAAGCTGAAAGGTTATGGCCAGTATTACCTCTGTCTGTTCTGAGGTATATGACCGGCGCGCAAAAAGTAAGCGTTGGGTCGTCACGCCGAAGTACACGGTTCGATTCCCCCACATTGTATTCTATATTGTACATTGCTAAACCCATGCCCTGTCGCTGAACCTGGTACAGTGTAAACGTATCCTTCCCAAAAAAACGAAACGCTGCCCCCCAAAAAGAAACGCCTAGAGATTTATTCCGTGTATGCAAGGCTTTAAAGCCTTACTATGGAAATGTGTGTGTTTTAAGACGTCCTTGCATGTGTTAGTTAAGTCACTATCTCAAGCACGGCAGTCGTGAAGCCTAGTGTGGCCATCATGGGCGTGGATGAGTGTACGAGACCTCCTGTCCATGAAAGGAAGCTTGCGGATGACACTTGTGGAATGGCAGCCCATCATTCTTCATGAAGAACTTGGCGTAATTGCTGCACATTCTGTGGCCTTGGTTGACGTTAACGTAAACGTCTGACTAGCTAACCCCACAAATGCTCAAAAGGAATGGATATCCGGTGACCTTGACGACCTCGTCAGTATGTTGATGTTCTGATATCTCAGACACGTTGGACGTGCATTGCAATGCTGAGAAATGGCGCCTGGTCCGTGCAGAGCCTGGACAACGTAACACAAAGCACGTTTTTTTCAGTTTTCTTGGACATGAACAACATCTGTTCTTCGTCCATCACAGGTGGTTGCCCACGTCATGACACTTCCTCCATCGAATCTATCGACGTTTTTGTACGCAACGTCCGGTTTACGCTCGGCCCGTCTCCGATATACACGGATCCGCCCATCTATCCTTTGAAGAAGGAAACGGGATTCGCCACATAACCAAACGCTTCTTCAACATTGGGCAAGCCACTGATGATGCGAGTCACACAACAGCAGTGACACCAAATCCAATAACATGCAAGTGAAAACTGTGTCTGGTTTAGTGACACTGATTCATAAGCAAAGACCGTGTGTTTCTGTTCTAACATGGATTCGATTTGATTGATTATAACATTTCCCAGTTCAAAGAAAGCAAAGCGTCACTAATGGTCATTTACTTGTACAATCTGAAGATTATGTATTGCAACACAATATGAACGGGCAGGAATACCGCTAAACATGGCGATGCTATTCACCTGAAATTATGTAAGTTTAGCTTCCTTAACTCAAAAGAAGCAAATATAATCAGTACTACAGGCGTTTGTTACGAATTTAAGGTTAACGATAAATTTACTTACTAGTGATTATTCTGGTCCGCCATTAGCCATTCTACGGTGCCTCAGCAAGGCCTCTTTTTATGAGACATATTACGATGTTATGACGTTGTAAAAAAAACAACTGATGTCTATAATTCAGCCTCACTAGCTTGCTTGTTGTGGAGATCTCGGGTTCGTCCAAGAATATACCATAAATTATTGAACAAACGAGATAGTGCAGTTATAACCAAACACAATAGTAAAACGCGCTCCGACAATTGCTGTTATATAGCAAGGGGCTACAATGAGGTTTGAGTGTATATCATGTCTTCTACGCATTCCCATGAAATGGAAAAATTAACAGGCCTTTCTCAAGTTCATCAACCCCGTAAATCGTCTTCAGCTCCAAGGAAGAGAACTCGCCTCTCGTCTCTCGTTGATGTGATTGCTACACGGCGAATCTGCATATCGACGACTGACTCGCTGTCTGAAATGAACTGTACATTCATCGTGAGTATTGTCGGGGCCTCGGAGGCAATATAACACACATACATCTTCATCCTTGAACACAAATCGCCCTGAAAGTGGCATAAATAATTGTATAACGAGACTTCCCATGACCCGACAGTCCCGTTATTGAGGGCAGGCAGTCGCGTGGATTTGATGAGAGGATAAAATGACAATGAATACTAATCACATCGAGTCTGTTAGGAAACAAGTAATTTTCATCTTCACAGCAGATCGTTACAGAAATCATATTTATTGCCGGGATTAAGAGCGTCACAGACTTCATCAGACAAATAATTATAATGATGTGTTCAATTACACAAATACGGTGTGTTACGTCCATTGTTTCGGCTGGTCAGTTTACTTTGATTTCGCCCGTCTGTACACATGACGAGGTTGGATGATTAGATGACAGAGTTGCGTCCCTTTGGCACGCCAGAAAGCTATGATTGTGGGTTCGAATCCCGGTTCGCCCTAATTATGTTTCTAGGTTTGTCAGCACGATACCCGTGCTCGTGGGTTTCACCGAAATGGTAAACGTCTGAGACCTGCATCACTTCGGGCTTTCCTCCCACATTAAGCTGACACGCCGTGATGTAACTGGAATAATGTTAAAAGCGGCGTTAAACAAAACTCACTCACTCACTGATTAGATGAAGATAAAAGGGGAGTAATCTTTGGTTCAGGGTTCGAACTATTGCGTAACGGAAGTATGCTCCCAAAATAACTTAATGCCAAATTCACTACAGTCTAAAACAAAGTTCCTGTTCCCTTTATTCTGAAGTCGACTAGTCTTACAACATACAAAAACACTGAATAATTAAAATCGAATGGGTTTTTTCATGAGTCAGAAGAATTTGATATTAATACATAACAAAGCATACATGTACATGTATTATTATTTAATCCTGTTAGCACTAACGTTTTAAAATGATCTATAATTTCAAAATGTTTACACTATGAAAAGGGCAAGCGAGTGAGTATGGGTTTACGCCGCAATTATCTAGTAATATTACGGCGGGGGCAAGCTAGCCCACCGTGCGTGCGTGCGTGCGTGCGTGCGTGCGTACTCCCCTCCTCTAAAATGCTGTGTTTACGCTCGTATACTTAACCTTAACGTGCAGATAACGATACCATAGATGTCCCATCACTTTCATAAGCAGGGATGCAGAGAGCTGACAGCACGACACTGGTGACAAGCTGGGAATTACGTTGGAGACACGATCAAGTTGAGAAAGGGCGTTGTTTGTACTGTTTGAGATTTGGAACGTGAAAATTACGTGTGAATCCGCTTTTAACAGTCGCTGACACGATAACCAGCAGACAGAATACAAACGCATTCCGGCGGCCGTACCAAATACAAATACGTTTATGATGGCTTCAAGAGCACCACAGTAGCAGGAGCTGTTTGGAGAAACAAGTGATGCCACTTCCTCCGCTATCTTACATCAGTAGCAATGTTGTACAATCAGTGTCCAGATTTCGGGGGCGGAGGGGTAACCTAGCGATTAAAGCTTTCGCTCGTCACGCCGAAGACCTGGGTTAGATAGCCCACGATTACATTTTGTGAAACCCATTTCCGGTGTCCCCTGCCATGATATTGCTGGAATATTCCTAGAAGAGGCGTAAATCAATACTCGCTCACTGAGATTTCGGGGGTGCAAGTCAGGCTATATTATACTTCTCAAAAGAAGTTAAGAACCCCCGATTCGTTCACATTACTACAGTTAGGACATGACATATTAACCATAGTAATATAAAAGAATCGGGTGTTCTTAACTTCTTTTGAGTAGCATAAAATCATTATTGTGCAATTGCTATGCAGTGTATCGCTTGGGTTAAGTTTAGGGTTAGCCGAGGGTTAATGTTAGGGTTGTCCTTAAGTTAGGGTTAAGGTAGCTGATTAAGGTGATTGAAGAACAAATGTTCCTCCCAACATGTACAGAAGACCGGCTGCCAGAATATTTTTTCCCGGTCATTGCTGCAAAAAAGGACAAAACATTCTGTGAAAGAAGAAGCAGATCGATTTAGTTTTTCACACATTCATATTGTATATAAGGACATACAGTATATCAGGACATACAGTATATCAAGACATACAGTATATCAGGTACATCGAACAATATTCTTTTTTAATAAGGGGGCACGGGTGGCCCAGTCGTCTAATGCGCCGCGATTCGCTGTGCAG
This sequence comes from Haliotis cracherodii, assembly GCF_022045235.1. Classification (NCBI taxonomy): domain Eukaryota; kingdom Metazoa; phylum Mollusca; class Gastropoda; order Lepetellida; family Haliotidae; genus Haliotis; species Haliotis cracherodii. The sequence goes on along the minus strand of NW_027266270.1, from coordinate 25,878,506 downwards.
AGTTTCGTCCCCTGTACACGCCAGAAACCTATGATTGTGGGTTCGAATCCCTGTTCACCCCGATTATGTTTCTAGGTTTGTCAGTACCATACCCGTGCTCGTGGGTTACACCGAAGTGGTAAACGTCTGAGACCTGCATCACTTCGGGCTTTCCTCCCACATTAAGTTGACACGATATAACTGGAATACTGTTAAAAGCGGCGTTAAACCCGACTCACTCACTCACTCACTTTTTTCATAAAACATGAGGACAAACTATTGTCTTCCATTTTTTAGTTTTTTAAACCCCTTGTAAAGTGTTAAATCTCAATCCGCTTGTGACTCCGCCGTGATATTGCTTTAATGGTGATGAAAGCAGCGTAAAATCCAACTCAATCACCCCTTTTAGCCTGAGGGAAATAAAACGTTTGTCACGTTTTGTTTGAGAAAAATCGATTCGATAAGGCAGACAGAAACTGAGAAAATAATGTTTAATATATTTGTGGGGCGGAAATCGGTCTGTTTACTGTATCAAATACATTAAATATCTACTTAATGATAAAAAATTGTTGTATATAGCTTCTGATTAACAGACTGCCTCCGTGGTCTAGTGGTAGAGACATTCCAAGATGTTACTTGTTGTTACCCTGTCTGGCGCTCGGCATGAGGGGCTAAAACACGGACTGGTCGGCTGGGAGTCGGTATACTGTGTCTGAATGGGGTATCGATGTTAAACTCACATTTTTCTCTGTTGGCACTTTAAAATCGGCATTAGTCTGGACAAGTATACACATACGTGCAATAATCTTGAAAGCAACGTTGAACCCCATTTCACCTCACCTCAACACTGATTTACAATGCCCAAGGTGCATGGGGTCTGTTCCAAAATCGACTAAAAGGATTACCAAGGCTGTCTCACATCTCGCTTATCTTCTCTTACTCCTGAAATGTCACTTTAAATACGTTATAAATTGATAGTTTGTCAAAAAAATGAACGTTCAAATAATGCTCTGCTGTTTTCATTAAAATGTTTTTATATTCTTTTCAACCCACTTGAAGTGTACGTCTGCCTCCGACGTCAGGGCAGGATCTATTTCTGAAATATAACCGAATTATATCAATATATTTAAGGGCCGAATGTCTTGAGGGACATCCTGGGAACTGCCGAGAATTCTATTTCCCCTCCAGTTTTAATTATGACCACATTAACGTTGAGATTTATCGTCAGACTGATGTAATAAAATTGTTGTTCGGAATTTTGCTGACAACAGTACATCACACTTGTAAAATGGAAACACAGAAAAATGTTGTGTATTATCAAGATTATTTCACAATTTTAAAACTGCGGTAAAACTGTCATAAACTAAGCTGTTTTGAAATGAATACAGATATATTATTAAAAAAAAATAGAAACGTGTTACAGAGAAGTTTAGCAGCCCAGGAATCAATAACGTTCTTGACTCGGAAACGCTAGCTTTTTTTGTTACTGTGGCGTCAGAATGTTTGTTTCCTCAGTTCGGGCGACTTTCACACGCTATTAATGTTCAGAGTGATCAGCAAGATAGCTGTTTTAATCTGAGCTACAAGTCAACTTGTCGTGGGATTATTAACAAAAATATGAATGAAGCGCACATAATATATTACTGATTATTTAGATTATTTACTTTTATTAGTTGTTTTTGATTCGATTGTCATATTTAAATAGCAAACCAAATTTAATGATACAGAAATTTTATAAATTTTGTTTGGACACAACTTTACATTTGCTTTGTAAAGGGAGACAATTATTAAAGATTTTCTTAATCTGGAACGGCCAGTTTCTTCAGTTTAACTTGGAATAGCGTCACTGTAAACAAAACTCTCATCTCACACTGCTATGTCTCAACCGGGCTGTTTTTAATATTGCGCATGCATATACACGAAAGACTGTTGTAGCATTGTTGTGTTTCATTGTGAAACACAAAACATCTCTGACAATATAATTTACAATCAATTGAACTACAGGAACGGACTAAAATGGCATCCAAAAAATATTTCAGTGTTGTGAAAAAGACAAACGTTATGGTAATTGACTTAATAAAAAAACCATTTCAGATGTAAATTTTATTGTTTATTCATTACAATTCTAGTACGTATTTCACTACAAAAATATACGAGCGAACAGGTATTTTTTCATTGTAAGTTGTCTTGAATCACATTCAACCGGCTTGAAACGGAATACCGATTTGGTTGTGTTGGCGTGATCTCACTCCATTTTGTGCCATAGCTAGTTTATCGACATCTTTAAGATCCCGCCTTGAAAGAGTCCATCTCACTTAAACCAGATATTTTATTTAAGAATTGACTTTATTATTGTTTCCGTTTATGGTGGTATAAACTAAAAAAAACGGTGTGAAAACTGTAAATCCGCGAAGCTGTCTTTTCCTTGTTGATCAGGCAGATTTTACGCCCGCCTTTTGTAATCGATCAATTCAGAAAATTCATCTCGGTTAAGTGAGTGAGTGAGTAAGGTTTTACGCCGCTTTTAGCAATATTCCAACAATATCACGACGGGGGACACCAGGAATGGGCTTCACACATTCTACCCATGTCGGGAATCGAACCCGGGTCTGCGGCATGACGAGCGAACGCTTTAACCACTAGGCTACCCGACCGCCCTCATATCTGTTGAACCACTCGAATACTTTTGCAGTATACCCGGTGTATGTTAGCTCCAATACGGTATTCAGTCGGGTGTGCGTGTCCCACGAGCTGGCAGCCTGCTGTACTGGTATAATGTTGCAAAAGGGACCTGTTTCTCGGACGTCAATGCGTATCTTAAAATACTGAACGTCAGTCCTTTTTAATAACCGGTGTAGGCACCAGATATGCTTGACAACTGACGTTGAATTAAGGGCCGAGTTCAATGTGTGCCCTCGTGTGTGTTGATACTCTTGGTTGAAAATATCAAAGAGTTCATAAGAGGCTAATTTCTAATGTAAACTTGTGCCCGAGAAACGTTTTTATGCAGCCTAATCGTTGGAGTAGGAGGTACTTTGAAAATATAGGAAAGCTATTGATTTTGCAAATGGATCTCAGGCCCCATTGTAGATCCGCTTAAATTCACAAATCAGGCGTAACCGGGCTAAAATAACATATAAGCCATACTGGTCATACAACCATTACAACGTCACAGTCAGGTTCACAAATAATGTTGCACTATCCAACAAACACGTCCTGCAATCTGTTTTGCAATTGTTTTACCTCCACGAGTAGTGTATTAGTGATAATAATGAGAGGAGGCTAAACAGAGAGCAAACTGAATATTTTGGATCATCAGCTGATTTTTGTCAATATTTTATTGAGATATCGGTTCAATAAGCAATATTAAATGACTTTCTTTTCAAATACTGTTAAATTTTGTCCTGCATCTAACGCCACACGCAGCTATATTCCAGCTATATGACTTGGGTTTAACAGCTTTTAACAGTGTTCCAGTTATATTGCATCTTCCCGAGGCAAGAGAGTTAACTGACTTTAAAAGTCCAGTTTCCTGGGCTCGATCGTAGCGCCACCAGTGGCTATAACGAGTTATGTCCTTTCTATGCCTCTCCTATTGACCAATCAGATTCAACCTCTCGTATCACTTGCATTTGCTTCGAACAAAACGGTGGCGCCCAGTCAAGACGATCCGATTGATAATCAACATCTATATTGTGATAAAACCAGTCTTACATCGAGAAGTGAATCAAATCACGTGAGCACCTTGATTAAAAGCATGAAATTTTTTAGAAAATATCTGTTGACAACGAGTTAGCGGTGCACATGCTTTGACAAATCCTGCAGTCAACCGAAATCTGCATGACACTTTACGAACCGGATTTCGATTTCAGTGCGCGATTTGGATTGGACTATGCATAGACCCGTTAGTCCAAAATGTAAATCCATAATACCAGCCTAGTTCGGCAAGGGTGGAAACTGGACTTTTATAGTCAGTTAACTCACTGGCTTCGGGAAGATGGTTATATCGCAGAGTGTCAGTTTAATGTGGGATGAAAGCCCCAAGTGATGCAGGTCTCAAATGTTTACCACTTCGGTGAAACCCACGAGCACGGGTATGGTGCTGACAAACCTAGAAACATAATCGGGGCGAACCGGGATTCGAACCACAATCATAGGTTTCTGGCGTGCAACTCTGCACAACGAATTGCGGCGCCTCAGACGACTGGGCCACCCGTGCCCCACCAGAAACCTATGATTGTCGGTTAAAAACTCAGTTTGTCTCAATTATGTTTCTAAGTTTGTCAGCACCATACGGTGCTTGTGGGTTTCACCACCAGAAACCTAGGATTGTCGGTTAAAAACTCAGTTCGTCCCAATTATGTTTCTAAGTTTGTCAGCACCATACGGTGCTTGTGGGTTTCACCAAAGTGGTTTAACATCTGAGACCTGCATCACTTCAGACTTTCCTCCCACATTAAGCTTATATACGTGATATAACTGGAATATTGTTAAAAGCGTCATTAAAAACCCAACTATCTCTTTCACTCACTCACTCAGTTCCCATATCGGGTTGTATTCACTTACATAACAAATGAACTTTTTAATTTATTTGTTGAAAAAATCTGTCATTTTCTTGTCTCCAGATCTGGATTTCTTCTTCATCCCATCCTCCATTGCTGAAGATTTCCGTTTCTTCGCAGGACTTGAAGTGCTTTTCTCTTTCGTGGCCATTTCCTTCCTCTTAGCATACGCAGCTGCCATTTTCTTGATGTTGGCTTTGCGGACGTTGTCGTGGTCCACTATAGGCTTGGGGTAGTCTTTGCCTATGACACAGCCTGCTGCCTTCTGCACTGACTGGGGAGACTTCCACGGCTCGTAGATGTACTGCGCCGGGAACTTCTTCAGCTGTGGCAGGTACTTCCTGTTCAGGGAATGATGGTACATTTCTTATCTAGTGATTTCTGTACACAAAACATTTAAAATAAATATCACTGAAATCATTTAAGCTGAACAAAATATATGAAAACTCTTTATAAGGTTTTCGTATGCAAAAGTCTTTCAAAGCATATATTTGCAAAAGATAGTTTCTAAATCAACGGTAATGAACTAATGTCTACCACGCCTACTATAAGAAATGATAAGGTCCAAGCTCCACTAATCAATTGTAGTGCCGAGACTGTTTCAACATCTAACATTGCTTGACCCTTTAAAGGTCAGGAGCCTATGAACAACAAAGTGTCACAAACGACATTGAGCATTTATCTCATCTGCCAATTTTAGCAAATATTCCAGCCATAACATCCATAAGGATACTGAGAATGACCACACACTGCATCCAAGTGGGGAATCAAACCCAGATATTCAAATTTCATGAGTAAAAATTTAACCACAAGGCTACCCCACAACCACACTTCACCAGTCATGTCTACCTGATGTAGTCACCATTCTTGTCTGTCTTCTTGCCGAAGGCGATCGGGCTGTAGACTCGGAAATACTGATGGAAGAATGCACTGGCAGACAGCCACATCCAGTTCCCTGCGTTCAGGCTCCAGTCAGCATCCAGTAGCAGCTCCTCAAACACCTACACAACAATGAGAACAACTGCTGACAAGGAGTGAGTTGGGTTCACACACATCCATTTCCCTGCGTTCTGGCTCCAGTCAGCATCCAGTAGCAGCTCCTCAAACACCTACACAACAATGAGAACAACTGCTGACAAGGAGTGAGTTGGGTTCACACACATCCATTTCCCTGCGTTCTGGCTCCAGTCAGCATCCAGTAGCAGCTCCTCAAACACCTACACAACAATGAGAACAACTGCTGACAAGGAGTGAGCTGGGAGTCACACACATCCATTTCCCTGCGTTCTGGCTCCAGTCAGCATCCAGTGGCAGCTCCTCAAACACCTACACAACAATGAGAACAACTGCTGACAAGGAGTGAGTTGGGTTCACACACATCCATTTCCCTGCGTTCTGGCTCTAGTCAGCATCCAGTGGCAGCTCCTCAAACACCTACACAACAATGAGAACAACTGCTGACAAGGAGTGAGTTGGGTTCACACACATCCAGTTCCCTGCGTTCCAGCTCCAGTCAGCATCCAGTAGCAGCTCCTCAAACACCTACACAACAATGAGAACAACTGCTGACAAGGAGCGAGTTGGGTTCACACACATCCAGTTCCCTGCGTTACAGCTCCAGTCAGCATCCCGTGGCAGCTCCTCAAACACCTACCGGTACACAACAATGAGAACAACTGCTGACAAGGAGCGAGTTGGGTTCACACACATCCATTTCCCTGCGTTCTGGCTCCAGTCAGCATCCAGTAGCAGCCCCTCAAACACCTACACAACGATGAGAACAACTGCTGACAAGGAGTGAGTTGGGTTACCTTCTGTCCCTCCTCCCAGCTGATCCACAAGTCACCACGAGTCAGGAAACAAGCGACTGCATGCCGTGCAAGATGATGGATCCATCCTTCCTGTCTCAACTGGGTCATGATGGCATCTATGAATGGGTAGCCGGTCCGAGCCTGCGGTATAGTGAACATATGTTATTGTTAAAACATTATATATGTTACGTTTTTTATGTTTGCATACACAAATGGGGAAATGTTTGCACTCAAAGATGAGATATCTCAACAAAATATGTAAATACCGTCTAATTACAGTCTAATTAACCTGTTTCATTCTCTCTAATTGACCACCCCCACCTTATACCTTCCCCTCTACCCCCACCCCGTCTGACATGTTCCCTTCCCCTCGACCCCCACCCAGCTGACCTGTTCCCTTCAACTCTACCCCCAGCCCGTCTGATATGTTCCCTTCCCCTCGACCGCCACCCCATCTGACATGTTCCCTTCCCCTCGAACCCTACCCAACTGACATGTTCCCTTCCCCTCTACCCCCACCCCAACAGACCTTATACCTTCCCCTCTACCCCCACCCCGTCTGACATGTTCCCTTCCCCTCGACCCCCACCCAGCTGACCTGTTCCCTTCAACTCTACCCCCACCCCGTCTGACATGTTCCCTTCCCCTCCACCCCGACCCCAACAGACCTGTCCCCTTACCCTCTACCCCCACCCCAACTGACATGTTCCCTTCCCCTCGACCCCCACCCAGCTGACCTGTTCCCTTCAACTCTACCCCCACCCCGTCTGACACGTTCCCTTCCCCTCGACCGCCACCCCGCCTGACATGTTCCCTTCCCCTCGACCCCCACCCCAACAGACCTGTCCCCTTACCCTCCACCCCCACCCCAACAGACCTGTTCCCTTCCCCTCCACCCCTTCCCAACAGACCTGTTCCCTTCCCCTCGACCCCCACCCAAACAGACCTTATACCTTCCCCTCTACCCCCACCCCGTCTGACATGTTCCCTTACCCTCCACCCTGACCCCAACTGACTTGTTCCCTTTCCCCTCCAACCCACCCCAACTGACCTGTTACCTTCCCTTCGACCACCACCCCGTCTGACATGTTTCCTTCCCCTCCACCCCAACCCCAACAGACCTGTTCCCTTACCCTCCACCTCCACCCCGTCTGACATATTCCCTTCCCCTCTACCCTGACTGACCTGTTCCCCTCCACCCCCACCCCGATGGTCCTGTTCCCTTCCCCCCCTCTACTACACCCCCAGCCCCCTGCGATTTACCTGTTCCCCTCCACCACCAGCAAGACTGACCTGTCCCCTTCCCCTCCACCACCAGCAAGACTGACCTGTCCCCTTCCCTCCACCTCCACCCAGACTGACCTGTCCCCTTCACCCCCACCCCCACCCAGACTAGCCTGTTCCCTTCCCCTCCACCCCCACCCAGACTGACCTGTCCCCTTCACCCCCACCCCGACTGACCTGTCCCCTCCAACACCACCTGGACTGACCTGTTCCCCTCCACCACCAGCCAGACTGGCCTGTTCCCTTCGCCTCCACCCCCACCCCGACTGACCTGTTCCCCTCTACCCCACCACAACAGACTGACCTGTCCCCTTCACCCCCACCCCCACTCAGACTAGCCTGTTCCCTTCCCCTCCACCCCCACCCAGACTGACCTGTCCCCTTCACCCCCACCCTGACTGACCTGTCCCCTCCAACACCACCTGGACTGACCTGTTCCCCTCCACCACCAGCCAGACTGGCCTGTTCCCTTCCCCTCCACCCCCACCCCGACTGACCTGTTCCCCTCTACCCCACCACAACAGACCTGTGTCCATGCCTCCAGCAGCTCCTTGTTGTTCTCCCAGGGCACCTGTGTGCAGACTGAGTTGCCCTCCATACGGTCAAAGTTCGGTGTCCCTGACCCCACAGTGTAGAAGAACTCCCGCCACAACAACTGTCCATGCAGGGACACTGGGGGTTGGGTGTGCTTCTGTAACACAAATACATCTATTGATGCAAACTTCATCTGGGGTGACACTCTCATGAACAAACAAACGAACAAACATGAATACACAATGCCATTTAGAAAGTGGTCAAATGTAACAAATGTTATATTTGGGATAACACTTTCTTAGTAAAGTACAGATTCTTGTACTTTCTTGGGTTGAGTCCTGTCCGGGATTCGAACCCACACCTGGTTATAACATTTGTTACATTTGACCACTTTCTAAATGGCATTGTGAGTGAGTGAGTGAGTGAGTATGGTTTAATGCCACTTTTAGCAATATTCCAGCAATATCACAGCGGGGGACACCTGAAATGGGATTCACACATTGTACCCATGTCGGGAATCGAACCCGGGTCTTCGTTGTGACGAGCGAACGCTTTAACCACTAGGCTACCTGACCGCCCCAAATAGCATTGTGTATTCATAGCTTTCGGCCATGAGAGCCGTGCCAATTTACACTTGTACGCGATCTAGACTACCAGTTGTCGGACTTTCACTTTTGTGGAAGCCTCGGTGGCTGAGTGGGTTAGATCGCTGACTTTGTGTGCTGGCGATAAGGTGCCTCACTCTGGCAAGTGTGGGTTCGAATCCTAGACGGGACTCAACCCCAAAGAAGTACGAGAATCTGTACTTTACTAAGAAAGTGTTATCCCAAATATAGTATCTGTTACATTTGACGACTTTCTAAATGGCATTGTGTATTCACTTTACTGTATATTTGCTATCAACAACGCTTCTTGACTTCAAGGCCAATGTGAGGTGTTACCACTATTTTTAACCAACCAAACAATCAAGTGACCGCCTGTTCCCAGTGAGTGCAGACTATTGAAAGTTCGGATAATATCAGCAATATATATCCGCCATACCCTTGCATCCATCTACTCTACACACTGCTTCAATATCAGGCAATGGCAAGGTTTGGTTGGTTGGTTGGTTGTTTTATGCCGCACTCAGCAGTATTCAAGCTATATAACAGCGGTCTGTAAATAATCGAGTCTGGACCAGGCAATCCAGTGACTGATATCATGAGCATCGATCGATGCAATTGGGATCAAAAAGGATTGTACAAAGTTAATGCATGAATGACTTCCGTGATACATGGCCTCAACTCGGGGTTAGTACAGAGATGTTCTAAAAAAATTCAATTCCTTTTCAAAGTTTTTTCAAGGCACACTTACTACAATTCAAGGCACATAAATAATACAAACAACATGTTAACATTCAGTGCTATTACTAAATAAAAAGGGAAATAACTCGTCCCTGATTGCAATCCCAGTCATTCAGTAGAGCGTTGTAATTCAAGCAATCAACATTTTGAGTCCAACAAAACTCATAGTGGACATTATTTGTATCCGTTTTTAATTTTGATGTGCATCGGATGACACCCTTATGCTGTGTGACACACAACGCAGACAACAACCTCCATGGTCTTTCATGTTGTTCTTCGGCTACCTCCAAGTCCTGGTGGATCGAGCGTCAGCTGAGAGATTTCATCTCCTGCCCTCGGCAGACCAAAAGATGGTACTTGTTGTTTCCCTGCCTGGTGCTCAGCATTATTAAAGGACAAAACAAGGACAGGTTGGCTTGGAGTCACTGTGTCCGAACTTCGGCATGGTATCTCAGTACGCTAGCAGTACAACACCAACATATTCTCGACTTGTGCAAGCCCCATGCACACATGCATGCTCATCACTTTGCAAGCATAATAAACATGACTCCAACTTAAAACCCCATTTCACCTTACCTTCAGGTTGTTTTTCTGGTAAACCATCCAGCATGTGCACGTGATGAGAGTTATAATGTAACACAACCCTTGGACAGAAAATTCAATAGCACCCTCCTAACCTACACATACAGCTCTTATAACATGATATCTCAGCTTATTCCCCCTCTACCTGCACCCTCACCTTGTTGACTCGGTAGACGTCAAGTAACCGGAAGTAAAATGTACGAGCAGAGAGGCAGCCAAACTTGAGGTAAGGGGAGAGAACTGTGGTGCTGGGCTGAAGACTGTTAGGCTCCGTCTTAGGTTTCTCAAAGCTACAGATCCAATTCTGAAGCAAAACCAAATGGCTGCATAATCATGATAATATGTAAAGAGCAATGATAACATCCGCAGTCATTCAAATAAAGCCGGCACTTCTTTCCTCCTTGCCTCCATGGTACCTTGCTGTTGGCACTTCTGATTCTTGGCATTAAATTTGCATTTTATAAACACATCATTGTTAACAAAATTAATCTGTATGTGGGTACATTTCCTAAAACTCTTTTACACTGGGCCCCTGTTACTTAAGGACCCGTGAAGATCCGGGGTAGAATAGATCTTCAGCAACCCATGCTTGCCGTAAAAGGCGACTATGCTTGTCGTAAGAGGCGACTAACGGGATTGGGTGGTCAGGCTCGCTGACTTGGTTGATGCATGTCAACAAACACAATTGCGTGGATCGATGCTCATGATATTAATCACTGGATTATCTGGTCCAGACTCAATTATTTACAGACCGCCGTCATATAGCTGGAATATTGCGGTGCGGTGATAAACAACAAACCAACCAACCAACCTACTTAAAGGGTTCATAGCGCTAAATCTATGACTCTATATTATTAGAGTAGTGGCGTCACGATAGTCTTAGCACTGAGATCTCTTTGTGGGTGTGGACCTGAACTCTAAGATAAGATGTACATGTTGTATCGTATTTGCAGTCAAACAAAAATATTTCAGCCTGCCGTCCAACCAGTTTTCAGTATTGTTCCGACACTTCCTAATAAAAACACTTTTCTTGCCAATGTAAAAAGATGCAGCTTTGGTCTATTGGTCCTTGAATAAATGAAGGGACTCTATAAAAACATTTTTTAAGCTGAACAAACTAAATTATCTGCATTACGTTTTCCTAATCGATGTTAAATTTCAGAAATATTCAGAAGAATTGTCCTACAATTAAGCCCCACTGAAACAGTGAGAGAGTGAATTGTCTTAACCCCACAGCAATATTCCAGCTGTATCATGACAACAGACGAAAGAGTGGTTGATATTGTAAGCAATGATCTATGCTATCAAGGCACCATGACTTGCAGTCAGCCTAGTCACAAGCCTACACCCAAGCCATCTAAATTGACTGAGCCACAAGCAGCACTAAACGTTCCTAACATCTCAAACTTCAAATGCCAAACAAACAATATCATGATCCTGTATACCCTGGTTGCCTTTCTAAACATATTTGCGGCGGTGGGGTAGCCTAGTGGTTAAAGCGTTCGTTCATCATGCCGAAGACCCCGGTTCGATTCCTGACATGGGTACAATTTGCGAAGCCAATTTTTGGTGTCAGAAGCTGTGATCGTGCTGGAATATTGCTAAAAGCAGCATAAAACATACTCACTCTAAACATATTTCCATGGATTATTGGGAATATGAATGCAAATAGCGCAACTCAATGATTCCAACACTCCCACACAATTCAAAAATCAACTTTTAAGTTCTGACATGATACATGATACATGATACTTACTGTTTTCTTGAGATACCTCTCCATGCGGGTGAGTGCCTCCTTCTCCCCTCCAGGGTACAGGTTGGGACCCAGCTCGTCCACGCACTTGTCCAGGTCCTCCAGCGCCGGAACAGTGTACTTCTCTGTGTCATCTGCTTGAGGGGTCCGACAGTCTGTAGTGAGCGAGTGAGTGAGTGAGCATAGTTTTACGCCGCTTTTACCAATATTCCAGCAATATCACAGCGGGGGACAACAAAAATGGGCTTCACACATTGTACCCATGTGGGGAATCGAGCACAGGTCTTCGGCGTGACAAGTAAATGCTTCAACCACAAGGCTACCCCACCGCCCCCTGAGAGTCTGTAACACAGCAAGGCAGTTGGGTGTAATGCTACTTGAATAGTAGTTCTGAGGCATGTTCAGGAGGGTGGGCGCTCGCTATATTACGCGAGCACGCGTTGTTGAACAAGGCTAACCGCGCGAGCACACGTGTGTACTTGCGATCGAGCCCGAGAGGTAGTTCGCCTCGTAATCCAAGTTGGCGTCGCACATTGGACAAATGTTTGCCTTTGACGAGAATGGAACCGATGTCAAAAGAATAATCTTTTACACTAGATCTACCATCAAAAAGTTATTTTTGCATTTTCAATATATTGACCTGTAATGATCAGGGAAGACAATAGGTCTTCCGCAACCCATATGTTTGCCTTAAGGATCGAGTGATAAGACTCGCTGACTTTGGTGATGCATGTCATCGTATCCCCATTGCACAGACCGATTCTCATGTCGATTGCTGGATTGTCTGGTCCAGCACAGGGACATGTAATTAATAATAAAAATAAACACTTTGTTATCATGAACATCAAAGTATGAACCCATCAAACTTGTGATGAAATTAAATGTGTGAATCTATGACACTTGTGGACAGGGCTGTTTTGATCGCAGGTGACGTTATTATGGACGCTGTGCCACGAGAGCGAGTACCTGACTCCCGTTCCGAAAGGCGTGATATTGCCTCACTGTACTCTCGCGCGGTCGCTCACCCTCCTGAACACGCCTCAGTTTTACCACTTGTCACAACTAAAACTGAGGTTAAAATAAGCCAAACTTCTGACCACGGTAGACAAACAGTAGTCGCAAGTAAAATGTGCACGCACAGACACAGCCGAACTTGACGTAAGGGGAGAGAACTATGGTGCTAAGCTGAAGAGTACGTGGCTCTGTCTGAAAGCTACAGATCCAGTTCACAACAATATCTGAGGAAAATGTCTCATACAATAGCTGTTAAACTTTAGTGAGTGAGTGAGTGAGCATGGTTTTATGCTGCTCTTAGCAATATTTCTGCAATGTCATGGCGGGGGACACCAGAAATGGGCTTCACACAATGTTCCCATGTCGAGAATCAAACCCGGGTCTTCGGTGTGATGAGCGAACGCTTTACCCACTAGGCTACCTGATCGCCTTGTTAAACTTCAGACCATTGTTATACATCAACATAAATATATTTTTACATGTTAGAGAGTGGCCACAGTGAGCTGACCTCCAGCCTGATCTCCCCATTATGTAGCCCACGCCTCTAAATACCCTCTACTGGGGTCATTGGGTAAGATGGGGCTGTTCTATATATAACAATTGTTACAATTAAAACGCAAAGGTTAAACCAGAAATCAGTTCAAACAGAACTAAACTGTGAAATCAGTAAAATACCACACAAGATCAAAGATCACTAATAGTCAAAAATACAGTTTTAGATTTCCAATCCAAAACAGGTAATACAATGGGTCAAATAACAGGCGGGCCCTAGAATTAATGAAAGCACACTGTCAAATGTCTTTAAACAGGCCTGTCTTCCATTCTTGAATCCAGAAAAGTTGGCCGGAATTTAGTGTTCCAAATAGGTATCCAAACCTCACTTCGCAAATAGACAAAATGCAAGTCAGGTCGTAAAAGGCCTCAAATCACTTTAGGTGAAGCTAGCCTTCTACATGCTCTAGAAACTGTCCCATCCTGAATCATCTCGAACAACCAAGACTGTCGTGTTTGTCAACAACACCAGGGAGGTAACTCTAAATCACACTTCCTGTTACAATCTGGCCACTACAGCACTTGACATCTTACGAGAGCTTCAGTCATGTTCTGCCACTAACAAATAAACGTACAACAACCTCCACTGCCATATAATAAACTGTTCTCAGTATCCAAAGACCCACTGCTAATGCCCTGTGACTGATGGCAATAACTCTATTCATTTTCTCTCCAGACACAAGTTACTGTTTGACAGACCGGGGCAGGGATGGCATAACTACAAAAATAACACTGGGTCCCAATCTCATTAAAATCAGATCTAAGTTCCCGTTGCCGCTTAACAAAGATCTGCGGACATCCCATTACAGGTCATGTCAGAACGACCTTTCGCGAACTTTGACCAACCACTGAAATGACTAACAAGAAGTTGACATTAGCCAATTACAAAGCAGCTTCCTCGAGATTTACGGCACTCGTTTCAACCTGGCAACTTCCATTTCAGACTACGCTTGAAAAATATGTTGACGCAGTTCTTGATTAAAATTTTGAAAACTGAACAAAATAACATTCCGGAATGTCTAATAAATGGTTGAGATTGTATGGCAGTGCTTCCCACGTACTGTGCAACGCCTCCTCTTTTACAAATGTTTATCCCACGGAAGCGAGAGATAGACGATAATTTTGACGGAATCAGTCATACGGGCCGTAACTGTCATTCAGAATACCCTGTGTTAACATTTTCGAGGTTACATGATTAGACAACACATTCCGACTGTCACTTTCATGATCTGGTTAGCAACGCTTTGAATAGTCGGATGAAAGGTCACTCTGACATGACCCGTATTTGGATGTCCTCAGATCTTTGTTTAGCGGTAGCGGGTTTTAAAGTTAAATTACAAAGTTAAAATACCTCTGAACTGATAAACCAAAGTACTTCTAAAAATTCTCTTTTCAAAAAAAATAAGTACTTTTTTCACATTTTGCCTACTAAGGGCAGTAAGTTTGCAAACCTAGATAAATCTCTGGTCATGAATGAAGTTAAGGACAAATCAGTGATTACATGAATTAATTTACGGATAAATCTTACCTTTCATCTCCTCTTTGGTGAGAGTGTTTGCGGGTGATGGAGGCGCCCCCATCTGTGAGATCAATGTCTGAAGTCTTTGGTACGTGAGTGGGGGTGATCCACCATTTTTCTGTATTGTTCTGCCAAAGAAACCAAATGTAATCATATGGTAATAACATCTTCCATGTCAGAATTACCTCCCCTTGCCATAAACTGTTACACTGCCAATTTGTTTAATCAAGAAAAGAAGATTACTCATAGTTAAGTAATGTGTTCTAAATGTTCTGATGTAAAGTAAAGCCACAAATTGATTGCGGTTATGTTGCAGAAATAAATTTCGCTTTATACATTTAGGCAATATACAAGAGAGAAAAATTCATACTTTTGTAGAAAGTATTTAATGTTCAAAAGAAAGTGCTGAAATCACACACTCTGTGATCAGCTTCGAAAAAACAACTATTTTGAGGCGTGACCTAAAGCTACTGGATGAGTGTCAGTAGGCTTAGGCAAAGATGCGCAACCAGACTTGGTTGAAACAGAACGTGGAGGAGCGGGAGAAAAACGTTGACTGGTAACTGGCAAACCAGGAGTGGTCACAGGAGGTTTGGTTGGATTGATTGCACTTCACAAAAATCCGAGATCTCTGATTGTTCCATCTTAGGTGTGGATTCAGAGGTATCGGAAATGGACTGTTTAGGCGTCACAGGAGGGACATCATCCGTCAGGAAACCGTCAGAAACAATAACCTCTGCTACTGACGGTGCAGATATAGGGGAACCCGGAGGTGGTTCAACAACAATGTAGGAGGTAACAGACGCCTAAGTAGATTTCTTGTCAAACACACTGTAAAGTGAGTGGGTATTGTTTTACGCAACCTACAGAGGGGTAAAACAATTCTCACTCACTTTATTGCTGGAATATCACGGATGGAGTCACTAGAAATGGACTTCACACATTGTACCATTGTGGGGAATAGCCACATGGTCCTTAGGGACCGACCACCATATATTCTTGTCTGGGATTTTATCAAAAATAACATATTGTCCAAAAAAAATACTTCAGACTGTAGAAAAAATAAGAAATTGCCTGCCATTAAAAATACATTGCTGCAAGAAGGGTTTTTCTAAATAATATTTAGGCTCATAGACATAATTTATAAAATATCTGATGTTGCAGCTGGAGCTGAAAAAATATGTAGTATCCGTACTGAATTTCCCCCCCCCCCCCCCCCCCCCCCATCAACCCCCCTCCCCGGGATATAGGGTGGTCAACCCTGTACGTAGTATCACAGATGAGTCTACATCTTACTTCTTGACATCAAATAGAGTGTGGGACACTTCTGTGACGACCTCCACTCCATGCTGGTGTGCGAGTTGTTTGACTTCTTCATCGCGTGCCACGGCATAGGGTTCAGTGTCTACCTCAAACGTCAGTCGAGTTATCTCCCATTGTTTAAAGAGCCTTGGGAACACCTCTGTCGGAGTGCCTTGGATGACAAACAGCCTGTCACAAAGAAGGAGGGGAAAGTCTTAGTTCTAAAAGTCAGCAATACTCACTCATGCCAACACCCGTTTAATTTTTCTCTTTATGGTTTGGTGATCAAGACAAGAGCCACCAACTAAAAATACAATAATTGAACTTCATTCAAAATATATCAATTCATGACTATCACAATCACTATGAGTACAATGAATACAAATGCATGGTGCGGCCATTGCAAAGATCAAATTAAGAAATATTGGTTGATGTAAAGACAGCATTCATTTCTCCCCAACTGACATCACAATATCATGCAAAAAAATTTACAATAAAACATATTCAAATGTACATTACTTTTAGTTCAACTCATCCAAACTAATTGTATGTAAAAAATATCAAGACAAAAATAAGATTGACCATCGGTGTTGATATGTTTTGAATGAATGTTCCAGGTGCTTGTCAAATCAGAATTTAGGATATTCTTCAACAAATGGCACACCTTAACAGACCCACCAAGTAACAAGCACCACCATTCACTTGAATAGCAAATTCTTTAAAAAAAATGACGAGAGATTACAATACAATGAATAGAACATTCTAACAGTTACTTTCTCTATAAACGAAATCCTTTAAGACTTATTTCTTAAATTGTCTATAAATACATAGCAAGGGGCTCACAGAGAATATCTCCATTTTCAGAAACTGGAGAAATCTAGACTTGCCAAAGTATTGTAGATAATGTATTCTGTCTTAATACCATTGTGTAGAAAATGCAGATATCTCATTATAGTTTTTTTTCATAACTTGTCGAGCCAATACAAATTCCCAGGGTTCATTAGTCTTAGAATGTCATGGTTGAATGGACCGGGGATACAAGACAAATAGTACAGCTGCTTTTGGTTTAAACAATCAATACCTTGAGTTGACTTTCTTCAGATTCTCATCTAGATTCTTTAAAGACTGAAGTAGAAACCGCCATCTGTTGATTCCAACTCGAGCATTTTTGGCAAACCATGGGTCAAGAATAAATATTGGCCATAATTCCTCTCCGTCTTTGACAGCAGCCAGGAGAGCTGGGTTGTCATGGATACGCAGACCTTTGCGGAACCAATGGATTGTTTTGTGGGACATAGTAGATATTACTCAATACCTGAAATGAGATCGCAAAACAAGAAATCTGAGTCAGATACTATATCAGTACAACTAGATCTGTATGGTCTCTGATGAAACGTTTTATATTGTTATGAATTAAAAAATGCTCTTTTTCAGAAGTTCACATTTTTTGCTGATTTAGTAAAACTGAAGGACAAATTACGTTTTATAATGTCTACCTACAACCATACAACATATTTTCGCCGGATTCCATGGTTTTCATAAATTAACAAGCCACTGTATCTGTTAGGGCTTGGGTTGTATCATATTTTGACCCCCTACCCCCATTTTTTTTTTAAACAAATTCCACACACACACCCCATTGTTTCATCCCCCCCCCCCCCCCCCCCTCCCCAATCAATCCCCATCCCCTTATTAATTGGGTTATAATTTCCTCCTTCGATGTCTCCACACACACACACACAGAGCACACACACACACACACACACACACACACAAATGTAGCCTCTATTTGCCTAGGACAATTATCCAGTCCCATGGCCGCCTGGCCACATACAAGCCGATTATCTAAACTAGAGCACATTTGGTTGAATGAAAATGGTGAATGGGTACAGCGGTTTCATAATATAGATACGTTGCTATTTTCATAATTTACAACATATGCATGGAAGAGGACAACAGTAAATACAAATAACCTGACTTGTTACTCGAAGCTGAAAACAGCGTGTGGCTCTTGTTATGTAAACAGCAGTGTCACAGAGTTACCTCCCCTACACCGCAACAGTGCCCGCAGTTCATTTATTTGTATGGTGGCCTGGGGAGGACGTCACTTTCTCGCTTGGTTATGTTGTTTTCTTAATTTGGGGGACTGAGGTGGGGATTTTCATAAAAGATACCCGAATTGTTTTTGTTCTAGTCACATTATACCTCAGGAGGAGATTGGACATTTTCTCACTATTCACTTCAACATTATAACTGTACAGACGTTGGTGATTTTAAAACAATTCACGGATTTCTGTATAAAAATCGTAATTGACTGATTTATGTACGGAAGCCTTTCAGGGCCATTTGGTTTTTTTAAATTTTTCTATACTATCTTGAAATTTCAAAATATTAAGTTGAAATTTCAAGATACCTGTCACATATCTGTTCTTTGTTTAATGTCCGTTTTTCTCTGTGTTAGTACTGGGTATACCATGTGACATGTCACATATCTTTTTTTTGTTTAATGTCCGTTTTTCTCTGTGTCAGTACTGGGTATCCGTTTTTCCTCAATGTCGCAACTGGGGGATACCGTTTCTCATCCTCAGTTCTTCGCTTAATGTCAGTTTCGTCTCCATGTCAGGACTGGGTATACCATGTCACATTTCACATGTCCGTTCTTCGTTGAATGTCCGTTGTACCTCAGTGTCGCTTCTTACCCGTGAAGATCCGGGGTAGAATAGGTCTTCAGCCACCCAATGCTTACCGTCAAAGGTGACAACGCTTGTCGTAAGAGGCGACCAACGGGATTGGGTGGTCAGGCTCGCTGACTTGGTTGATGCATGTCATCGATCCCAATTCCGTTGATTGATGCTCATGATGTCAATCACTGGATTGTCTTGTCAAGAGTCGATTATTTACAGACCGCCGTCACATAGCTGGAATATTGCTGAGTGCGGCGTTCAACAACAAACAAACAAATCAATGTCGCTACTCTCGTCATCTGATTTTCGTTTAATGTCCGGTTTGGGGGGTTTTCGCTACTGGGGGTTACAATATCTCTTCATCCATACTTCGTTTAATGGTATTTGTTACTGATATTGAAATACTTTAATTGTATGGCACGTAATGTTACTTGTCATCACTCTATATTGGCGGTTGGTAAATTTTCAAGAGTTTTGTCGAAAATGAAATGGAGCTGTTGAATGGATTTAGTTTGGGGGAGTCCGGGTGTTTGAAAGCAATTCAGTTTCTCTGTACATTAATTTCAATCGACATTTCAATTTCAATGTGCCGTCTGCACATTTCCCTCCCTCCGAAAAAAAACATGGGCGCACCCCCCCTGCCCCCCCCACACCCTTTTATTTCGAAAAAAATCTTTATTTCTGTATAAATTACCACCAATTAAAGACAATAAATAGATCTTAATTGTGCACCCCCCCTTTTCAAAAAAGCTGTATCTGCCCATGAAAACCATAATGTTTAATCACGAATTATCCGCCGTCCATCTGTATTTGTACGCCGGTTCTCGAATAACATATCAAATTTCACAACCACGGTCGTATATATAAAAACGACACTATGCGTTCTTCAAGTGAACTGGACCGCCTGATCCAAGGCCTACTGATATAGAGCGTCTGTAGCGACCAGAACTGGGATACGACCAGAACTGGGATAAACAGTCCACAATTTCGCAAAACCCCATTTACTGCGGTAATGCTTTCGGTTAGCTCTAAAACACATGGCGATATATATGCGGAGTATGATTTAGTTTATATTTTTGGGGGGACCGTACTGAATATGATCTTTTGTATATTTCCATGTCCCATTCCAAATAAATAACGCACATTAAATTCTTCACTATAAATTGGAAACATCTGTAGTTATTATTATTATTTTGTTATTTTGTACTTGACAAATATTAACACGCCTTTCTGTGCGGCAATTCACATTTATGCCCAAATGTCACATTGTCTGTCCGATATTTCTTTTAACAAATTATGTTATAATTAGATCAATAATTGAAATCAAGGATGTGTTTCTACATCACATTGTGGTCACAATAGTGTATAGAATGTAATGGAATCGGCCATATTACAAAAGTAAAAGCGGTAACTCGAGGGGTTTATGAAATATTTCGGATTGTGGCCGTTAAATAAAAGAGCCCCGACACATTATGCATTCCATTTAGATTTTGTTTTGTTTGTAACTGTAAACAATTTTCCGTATTCTGTTGTTTGTGGGCCAATTTAACGTGCGGTCTCCTCCAATCCCACGATCTGAATAGAAATGCAAAACATGTATCCTCATTAATTTATTTAATGTAACTGTGCTGAATGGAATCCTTGTAATTCACACATGAGTAGATGTGAGAAATCATATTTATATAATTTCAAAACAATTATTTCACTTGCCTCTGTATTTAGACAAGCTCTTTCCACTTCTTTTAATTAGTTCGATGGGTTAATTGTATATGGTTTGCCAGAAGATTGAGGCGAAAATTACACAAGATGAAAGTGTTTTATAATTCTTCTTTACAAAGTTACGGGGAAGTACACAGGTACATCGGACATAAAATATACATTACTCAGAATGAAACGCGGGGTGTTGTATATCAGACATGTTCTATACATCATTATAAATGAAAGACGCGGGTGAGTATGTATATCGGATATAAACTATACATCACTCAGAACGATAGATAACGATAGAGGGTTTGTATCGGATGTATTATATTTTACATACTTCAGAATGCTGTAGATGCAGACCAATGTAAGCTTTGAAACATGCTAAGAAGTATCCAAGCTTGATATTGACGATTGTTTCAGAATGGCATTCTACCCACATATACAAGTTAGTGGTAACCTCAAATACCTCCTTAACTTAACCCTATCACATATACATGATGCAGGTAATGCAAGTTCAGAAGTTTGGTGTGCAAATTTATAATAAATGTATAAATATAAATGTAGAACTAACAGATATAAGCGGTAAGACGGATATGACTCCTCATGCACGCATGCATGCACCAGTAAACCAGACCTAACAGAAAGGAGTATAGAGTTACTCCATAGTGTTTTAGGAACCAGGCAGCTTCAATTTGAAATAAAGGAAAGATATATTGAAGCAAGTCGAAATAATATATTTATATATCTATCCTAAAATCATGATGATCCATGGACAGTGCATTGTGTATGTCTATGTTGGGCATTGCTTAAAACATACCCATCGCTTCGCTTGTCATGTTAGGCGACAATCGATGGTTGGTTGGTTGGTTGTTTAACGCCGCACTGAGCAATATTCCAGATATATGACGGCGGTGTGTAAATAATCGAGTCTGGACCAGACAACACGGACAATCCAGTGATAGACATCATGAGCATCGATCCATGCATTTGGGATACGATGACATGCATCAACCAAGTCAGTGAGCCAGACCACCCGATCCCGTTAGTTGCCGTTTACGAGAAGCATAGTCGCCTTTTAGGGCAAGCATGGATTGCTGAAAAGACCTACTCTACCCCGGGTCTTCACGGGCACCACAATCGATGGACCGGGTGGGCATGCTTGTATAGTGACTTCGTTAATTGTGTGTCATGTACCCCGATATAAATACATGTAAATAAACGATTGGTTTAAGTATGAACAACGTCCCACGCCGACATGTACGATGTCTCGCAATCAACCAAATAACGAACCTGACTACCCGAGGCTCGTTAGTCACCTCTCATTATACGATTCTAAGCCGGACTCCCCATCCGATCATGGGAATATTACCTGCATGGTCAGCTTTGCTGTTACTGGTTCTTGCAGTAAAATGTTGGTCCACATGGGCAGAGAGCAAAATAGTGATTGATATTATAAGCAAACATCCAGCACGTCGGAGGACCTTGAACCTCCGATCCATGAAGTCACCTAGTAAGACAATTAAAATTAAGCATGTGTTGCTGGGGACCCCTTCTACACGAAATCAACTGCCTGAGTGGTCTAGTGGATAGACGTCTGCAGAAGGAGTGAGTAAGTGGGTGAATATGTATTTACACTGCTTTTAGCAGCATTCCTGGATTATCATGGCACGGGACACCAGAAATAGGGTTTACTCATTGAACACATGAAGGGAATCGAACCCGAGCCTTCGACGTGACGAGTAAACCCTTTGACCAATAGGCTAACCAATCGCACCCCAGACAGCGGAAGGTAAAATACACGGAATAAGATAGTACACGTGCTTGACGATTGGCATTACATGGATAAACGTGGATAAACACAGTACATATTCTGTTTTACAAAACTCATGTAAGAATCCATGTATTACCTTCACCCTCACTGGGTAAATACAAGAATTTCTGAATTCTGACACTCCTTGTGTAACACACTTATGGGTATAATATTCCCTAGAAAAGTAACAATCATGACCTCCCTCAATATTTGCTAAGTTTGTGGTCCTAATCACTTTCAAAAGCTAAAAATAATGATAAATATTCAACAGTTAATAAATTTTAAATGTGTTATGACGCTTCTGCATGGCTTAATTACAGTAATACAAGGGTAAATATCTAATCGATAATTAATAAAAATCAGCTACAAGTATTCCATTATTTGTACATGTGAAAGGGCTATCCCATTTCTGGTCAAAGGGACATGAGTGATAATATAGTAAAAGGTCTCTTATAAATAGCAGTATTGACCCATTACATTAAGATTCTGCTCATCAGTGCGAAATATTATTTACTATCATCAACTGACAAAAAATCTTAAGATTCCATTAAATGTAGATTTTAAAGGCATTATCCCACTTCTGGTCAAGGTGATATGAGTCATAAAATAGTCAAAAATCTCTTAAAATTAGAAATATTGTCCTATTACATTAAGATTCTGTCCACAAGTGTGAAATATTATTTAATATCATCAACTGAGAAGAAATCTTAAGATTCCATTAATTGTAGATTTTAAAGGCATTATCCCACTTCTGGTCAAGGTGATATGAGTCATGGTATAGTCAAAAATCTCTTATAATTAGAAATATTGTCCTATTACATTAAGATTCAGTCTGCAAGTGTGAAATATTATTTACTATCATCAACCAACAAGAAATCTTAAGATTCCATTAATTGTAGATTTTAAAGGCATTATCCCACTTCTGGTCAAGGTGATATGAGTCATAAAATAGTCAAAAATCTCTTAAAATTAGAAATATTGTCCTATTACATTAAAATTCTGTCCACAAGTGTGAAATGTTATTTAATATCATCAACTGAGAAGAAATCTTAAGATTCCATTAATTGTAGATTTTAAAGGCATTATCCCACTTCTGGTCAAGGTGATACGAGTCATGATATAGTAAAAAATCTCTTAAAATTAGAAATATTGACCCATTACATTTAGACTTTTGTTCATAGGTCTGAAATATTATTTACTATCATCAACCGACAAGAAATCTTAAGATTCCATTAATTGTAGATTTTAAAGGCATTATCCCACTTCTGGTCAAGGTGATATGAGTCAAAATATAGTCAAAAATCTCTTAAAATAAGAAATATTGAACCATTACATTAAGATTCTGCTCATAAGTGTGAAATATTATTTACTATCATCAACCGAGAAGAAATCTTAAGATTCCATTAATTGTAGATTTTAAAGGCATTATCCCACTTCTGGTCAAGGTGATATGAGTCATAAAATAGTCAAAAATCTCTTAAAATTAGAAATATTGACCCATTACATTAAGATTCTGTCCACAAGTGTGAAATATTATTTACTATCATCAACCGACAAGAAATCTTAACATTCCATTAATTGTAGATTTTAAAGGCATTATCCCACGTCTGTCACGTTGATACAAGTTATGATATAGTAAAAAATCTCTTAAAATTAGAAATATTGACCCATTACATTAAGATTCTGTCCACAAGTGTGAAATATTATTTACTATCATCAACCGACAAGAAATCTTAAGATTCCATTAATTGTAGATTTTAAAGGCATTATCCCACTTCTGGTCAAGGTGATATGAGTCAAAATATAGTCAAAAATCTCTTAAAATAAGAAATATTGACCCATTACATTAAGATTCTGCTCATAAGTGTGAAATATTATTTACTATCATCAACCGAGAAGAAATCTTAAGATTCCATTAAATGTAGATTTTAAAGGCATTATCCCACTTCTGGTCAAGGTGATATGAGTCATAAAATAGTCAAAAATCTCTTAAAATTAGAAATATTGACCCATTACATTAAGATTCTGTCCACAAGTGTGAAATATTATTTACTATCATCAACCGACAAGAAATCTTAAGATTCCATTAATTGTAGATTTTAAAGGCATTATCCCACGTCTGTCACGTTGATACAAGTTATGATATAGTAAAAAATCTCTTAAAATTAGAAATATTGACCCATTACATTAAGATTCTGTCCACAAGTGTGAAATATTATTTACTATCATCAACCGACAAGAAATCTTAAGATTCCATTAATTGTAGATTTTAAAGGCATTATCCCACTTCTGGTCAAGGTGATATGAGTCAAAATATAGTCAAAAATCTCTTAAAATTAGAAATATTGACCCATTACATTAAGATTCTGCTCATAAGTGTGAAATATTATTTACTATCATCAACCGACAAGAAATCTTAAGATTCCATTAAATGTAGATTTTAAAGGCATTATCCCACTTCTGGTCAAGGTGATATGAGTCATAAAATAGTCAAAAATCTCTTAAAATTAGAAATATTGACCCATTACATTAAGATTCTGTCCACAAGTGTGAAATATTATTTACTATCATCAACCGACAAGAAATCTTAACATTCCATTAATTATAGATTTTAAAGGCATTATCCCACGTCTGTCAAGTTGATACAAGTTATAATATAGTAAAAAATCTCTTAAAATTAGAAATATTGACCCATTACATTAAGATTCTGTCCACAAGAGCAAAATATTATTTACTATCATCAACTGACAAAAAATCTTAAGATTCCATTAATTGTAGATTTTAAAGGCATTATCCCACTTCTGGTCAAGGTGATATGAGTCATGATATAGTCAAAAATCTCTTATAATTAGAAATATTGACCCATTACATTAAGATTCTGTCCACAAGAGCAAAATATTATTTACTATCATCAACCGAGAAGAAATCATAAGATTCCATTAATTGTAGATTTTAAAGGCATTATCCCACATCTGTCACGTTGATACAAGTTATAATATAGTAAAAAATCTCTTAAAATTAGAAATATTGACCCATTACATTAAGACCTTTGTTCATAGGTTTGAAATGTTATTTACTATCATCAATCGACAAGAAATCTTAAGATTCCATTAATTGTAGATTTTAAAGGCATTATCCCACTTCTGGTCAAGGTGATATGAGTCATAAAAAAGTCAAAAATCTCTTAAAATTAGAAATATTGACCCATTGCATTCACATTCTGCTCACAAGTGTGAAATGTTATTTACTTTCTGCAGCCAACCAGAAATCTTAAGATTCCATTAATTGTAGATTTCAATGGCATTATTCCATTTATGGTCGAGGCAATGTGAGTCTTAATATAGTCAAAAATCTTCTAAAATTAACAGTATTAACCCATTGCATTCACATTCTACTCACAAGTGCGAAATGTTATTTATTATCTTCAGCCGAGAACAAATCTTAAGATTCCATTAACTGTAGATTTTAAAGGTGTTATTCCATTTATGGTTGAGCGAGGAAGTGACTATGGTTTTATGCTGCTTACCAATATTCCAGCAATATCACTGGGGGACACCAGAAATGGGCTTCACTCATTGTACCCATATTGGGAATCAACCCAGGTCTTCGGAGTCACGAGCCAATGTTTTAACCACTAGGCTACCCGACCGCCCCCACTTATGGTTGAGGTGATATGAGTGATAAATAGAGGTTATCACGCGAGTGTGTTTGGGGATGGTAAATATCCTGTATTAGGAATAAATATTGTATTTAGCGAGCCTTGGCTTGTTAAATACATAGTAATTGATATTTCTCCAGATTCTGATCGCTGAATGACAAGGGCGATGCCATGTTTGTTTATAAACAGTGAAAGTAGTCCCAACTTGACCTTTGATATTTGCATCTCTATCCGCATATGACCCCAACGGATATCGTTTTTATCCATTGGCTTTATTCTGCTGTGAAACCTACCCATTTTATGATAATACAGTATAAAATCTCATAAAATTAGAAATATTGACCCATTACATTCAGATTCTGTCCACAAGTTTGAAATGTTATTTACTATCATCAGCTGAAAGAAAATCTAAAGATTCCATGAATTGTAGATTTTACAGGTGTTCTCCCTTTTTCTGGTCGAGGCCACATAAGTAATAATATATACTGAACAACAAAAGTTCCTGTGACATTAAATAAGATTTAATGCAAAGTTATGTTTTTTACCAAATCTGAAACAATTGCTAAGATTGAAATATATGCCTGATATCACTAAGAACCACTATTCCATGAACAAAATATTATCTTTTAATGGTATCCCTAGTCAAAAATTAACTAAGATATTACAATACATCTATCAAAGTCTACGAGTGCGTAGTAAATTACTTAGTAAATCCGATATGTCCAGAAATAATTAGTTGTTTTGAAACTTTCGCATCTAGATCAGGAGTATCTACATTTCATTTTTGTCGGTTTGTTTCTACTAGAAATGCATATACATTTAAATTGTCAAATTGTCATGACATGATGAGTATATTACTGATAGATCCTTTTGTATTGAACGTCATGCTATGGCTGAAAGCCTTTGCGACATAAAACTTCATATTTCCATTCCATTCCTTTTGTATTCCTTTTGTATTTCATACTACTACTGCTGTCACTGTGGTTATTACCACTGTTATTACAATACTTCTATTACATGTCAAGCATCATATTAGTTATCCAATAATTATATAATGCGCTGTACAGCTGTAAATGATATTGTTTATCTGAATGTGTATATGGGCCAATGGCCTTTCATACAATAAAGATTGATTGATTGACTTCAGAAAAAGCGTGATTTCATAAAAAACATGAACATGCCAAAATGTCAATTTACAAATCAATAGTGTGTGTGTCCACCTCTGGCTGCAATGCAAGCAACACGTCTTCGTCTCATGGAATATACCAGGCGTCGCACAAAGTCATGTGGGTTATCTGTCCATATCTGCTGGAGCATGTTTGAAGTTCCTGCTGGGTCTGTGGAACACGTGGTTGACGTCGAAGGCGCCGATCCATCTCATCCCATATGTGCTCGATTGGTGAGAGATCAGGGGAGTGAGCCGGCCAGGGGATGACAATTACGTTGGTTTGTTGAAGAGAATGCTGAACAAGTCGAACAATATGAGACCGGGCATTGTCATGTTGAAAGGTAATGCCTGGGCCATGACGACGACAAAACGGTAGAACAACAGGGCCAGTGATCTCGTCACGGTAGCGCTGTCCAATGAGATTTCCCTTTACCACTATCAAACAGGTCCTCTGTCTTGCTGTAATCCCACCCCATACCATAATGCTGCCGCCCCCGAACCAATCTTCTTCCATAACACAACGATTGAAGTAACATTCACCTTGACGTAGGTACACGAATCCGTCCATCGCTTTGGCTGAGGTGAAAACGAGACTCGTCAGTGAATAGAACTTGTCCCCACTGCATGGCCGTCCAGCGTAGACGCTGTCTACACCAGTGTAGACATGCTTGACGGTGGTTTCCTGTCAAAATGGGACTTCTGGTGGGTCTTCTGGCGACAATCCCTGCACATCTGAGGTGGTGAGGTACGGTTTGTGAAGATATTTGTCAAAGGCCAGGGATGCTTCTTGCAGTCACTGTTGCTGGCTGAAATCGATTTCGTAGGTGTATTGTTCAAATCCAGTTGTCTTGTCGATTATTGGTTATGCATGGCCTGCCACTGCGAGGATGGTCTCTGACTGCATTCGTCTGTTGCCAATGTTGCCATAAACACCAAATTGCTCACAGGCGCTCATTTTCGGACAAGCGTTGCATTTCGTAATGTGGAATAATTGCGTAAATTTGTTGTTTTTCTGAGTGGTTGTTGTCAGCACGATGCTAAACAATGCACATGGAATCCAGTTAACACACATGTTTTTATACCCATTCTTGGGTAGTGAAATGCATGGGGCTTGCATAAAAGTCAACTTTTGCATCGAATGCATGCTTTTCTGTAGCAGTTGCGTTTTTGTGACTAGATTCCATACATGTACTACAATATTGAAAACCAAACGTCACTTGTTTGAAAAATACACTAAAATATTGGTGTCACAGGAACTTTTGTTGTTGAGTATAGTACCTGGCAAATGAAATGAGAACAAAGAAGTACTGCTTATTACCATAGTTAATGTAGAGATCTACTTGAATGTTGAGGTAAAATGTACATATTGATAATCTATGTCAGGCAGAATAGTTTCTTTTTGTCTTTGCTTCAGGAGTTCACAAAGTATTAGTAAGAATTAGTCTTCAGGCGAATCATATGTCCTGTGATGAAAATATGAGGGCTATATTGAATTTTACTTATCGCGTACATGATGACACTTTCAAAGACATGTTAGGAGGGGTTACTTTGATCAGAAACATTATTCTTCAAGGTCAAATTGTTGGTTCTCAAACTCGCTCCAAGAGAGCATTGCTACCTTTTATTGGTGAATTCTCACACAATTTATTTGGTGCCGCCCTGACAGCGACGTGAACATAATAGGACAACATATCAATATCTTATCAAACAGAATGAGAGCTGAAGAAGCAGCTTTTAATGTGTCACAGGATTACATGGGTTTGTACATATTTAAGGCTAATGACAGAATGGATGGTTTGAAGCAAGGTATAATTCAAATAATTCCAGTAAAGTAAAATTATTTTTTTCTGCTACAACATTAACAATATGAGCGAATGACCTTGCTTAAATTTACACTGAGGTTCTCACACCCTTCATAGAGATAGTTCCTCCTTGGAATTCAAGTATCAACAATCTCCTGAGCAGTAAGAGATCTGAACAGACAACTAGTCAGTAGTAATTAGGGAATCATCTTGTGACATGTTTATGGCTAGTGTGTCAGGTCAGTGCTAGCAGTAGCTCGCCTGTATTCAGTTGTTTGAACCCTCAACAGACCAATGAACCCTTCAGTATAAACTATCAATTTCCACTTTCCCCAGTTTGGCTTTAGCAAGTCTAGAAACAGACAAATACACATATCCATGGAAGGTGGTAATACATCAATCTATACAGATGTTCACAGGTCATAATCAACCTAGGACATTTTATACACAATATCATCATACAATCTACACTAAATGGAATGTTAAGATTTCTTCTTGGCTGATGATAGTAAATCACATTTCAAACTTGTGAGCAGAACCTGAGTGTTATGGGTCAATGTCTAATTTTAAGAGATTTTTTGCTATTTTATTACTCATATCCCCTCGACCAGAAATGGGATAACACCTATAAAATCTACAGTTAACGGAATCTGAAGATTTTCTTTTGGCTGCGGATAGTAAATCACATTTCTAGCTTGTGAGCAGATTCTGAATGCTATGGGTTAATATTTCTAAGTTTAAGAGATTTTTTACAATATCATTACTCATCTCCCCTCAGCCAGAAATGGGATAAAGTCTATAAACTCGACAAATAATGGAATCTTAAGATTTCTTCTTGGCCGATGATAGTAAATAACATTTCTAGCCCGTGAGCAAAGCCTGAATACTTTGAGTCAAGATTTCTAATTTCTTGTCGGTTGATGATAGTAAATAACATTTCAAACCTATGAACAAAGGTCTAAATGTAATGGGTCAGTATTTCTAATTTTAAGAGATTTTTGACTATATTATGACTCATATCACCTTGACCAGAAGTGGGATAATGCCTTTAAAATCTACAATTAATAGAATCTAAAGCTTTCTTCTCAGTTGATGATAGTGAATAATATTTCACACTTGTGGACAGAATCTTAATGTAATAGGACAATATTTCTAATTTTAAGAGATTTTCTACTATATTAATACTCATATCACCTTGACCAGAAGTGGGATAATGCCTTTAAAATCTACAATTAATAGAATCTAAAGCTTTCTTCTCGGTTGATGATAGTAAATAATATTTCACACTTGTGGACAGAATCTTAATGTAATAGGACAATATTTCTAATTTTAAGAGATTTTCTACTATATTAATACTCATATCACCTTGACCAGAAATGGGATAATGCCTTTAAAATCTACAATTAATAGAATCTAAAGCTTTCTTCTCGGTTGATGATAGTAAATAATATTTCACACTTGTGGACTGAATCTTAATGTAATAGGACAATATTTCTAATTTTAAGAGATTTTTGACTATTTTATGACTCATATCACCTTGACCAGAAATGGGATAATGCCTTTAAAATCTACAATTAATGGAATCTTAAGATTTCTTGTCGGTTGATGATAGTAAATAATATTTCACACTTGTGAACAGAATCTTAATGTAATGGGTCAATAATACTAATTTTAAGAGATTTTTGACTATATTATGACTCATATCACCTTGACCAGAAGTGGGATAATGCCTTTAAAATCTACAATTAATGGAATCTTAAGATTTCTTGTCGGTTGATGATAGTAAATATCATTTCAAACCTATGAACAAAGGTCTAAATGTAATGGGTCAGTATTTCTAATTTTAAGAGATGTTTGACTATATTATGACTCATATCACCTTGACCAGAAGTGGGATAATGCCTTTAAAATCTACAATTCATGGAATCTTAAGAATTCTCCTCGGTTGATGATAGTAAATAATATTTCACACTTGTGGACAGAATCTTAATGTAATGGGTCAATATTTCTAATTTTAAGAGATTTTTGACTATATTTTGACTCATATCACCTTGACCAGAAGTGGGATAATGCCTTTAAAATCTACAATTAATGGAATCTTAAGATTTCTTGTCGGTTGATGATAGTAAATGATATTTCAGACCTATGAACAAAGGTCTAAATGTAATGGGTCAATATTTCTAATTTTAAGAGATTTTTTACTATATCATGACTTGTATCACCTTGACCAGAAATGGGATAATGCCTTTAAAATCTACAATTAATGGAATCTTAAGATTTCTTGTCGGTTGATGATATTAAATAACATTTCACACTTGTGGACAGAATCTTAATGTAATAGGACAATATTTCTAATTTTAAGAGATTTTTGACTATTTTATGACTCATATCACCTTGACCAGAAGTGGGATAATGCCTTTAAAATCTACAATTAATGGAATCTTAAGATTTCTTGTCGGTTGATGATAGTAAATATCATTTCAAACCTATGAACAAAGGTCTAAATGTAATGGGTCAGTATTTCTAATTTTAAGAGATGTTTGACTATATTATGACTCATATCACCTTGACCAGAAGTGGGATAATGCCTTTAAAATCTACAATTCATGGAATCTTAAGAATTCTCCTCGGTTGATGATAGTAAATAATATTTCACACTTGTGGACAGAATCTTAATGTAATGGGTCAATATTTCTAATTTTAAGAGATTTTTGACTATATTTTGACTCATATCACCTTGACCAGAAGTGGGATAATGCCTTTAAAATCTACAATTAATGGAATCTTAAGATTTCTTGTCGGTTGATGATAGTAAATAATATTTCAGACCTATGAACAAAGGTCTAAATGTAATGGGTCAATATTTCTAATTTTAAGAGATTTTTGACTATATCATGACTTGTATCACCTTGACCAGAAATGGGATAATGCCTTTAAAATCTACAATTAATGGAATCTTAAGATTTCTTGTCGGTTGATGATATTAAAGAACATTTCACACTTGTGGACAGAATCTTAATGTAATAGGACAATATTTCTAATTTTAAGAGATTTTTGACTATTTTATGACTCATATCACCTTGACCAGAAGTGGGATAATGCCTTTAAAATCTACAATTAATGGAATCTAAAGATTTCTTGTCGGTTGATGATAGTAAATAACATTTCAAACCTATGAACAAAGGTCTAAATGTAATGGGTCAGTATTTCTAATTTTAAGAGATTTTTGACTATATCATTACTCATCTCCCCTCAGCCAGAAATGGGATAAAGTCTATAAACTCGACAAATAATGGAATCTTAAGATTTCTTCTTGGCCGATGATAGTATATAACATTTCTAGCCCGTGAGCAAAGCCTGAATACTTTGAGTCAAGATTTCTAATTTCTTGTCGGTTGATGATAGTAAATAACATTTCAAACCTATGAACAAAGGTCTAAATGTAATGGGTCAATATTTAATTTTAAGAGATTTTTGACTATATTATGACTCATATCACCTCGACAGAAATGGGATAATGCCTTTAAAATCTACAATTAATGGAATCTTAAGATTTCTTGTCGGTTGATGATATTAAATAACATTTCACACTTGTGGACAGAATCTTAATGTAATAGGACAATATTTCTAATTTTAAGAGATTTTTGACTATTTTATGACTCATATCACCTTGACCAGAAGTGGGATAATGCCTTTAAAATCTACAATTAATGGAATCTTAAGATTTCTTGTCGGTTGATGATAGTAAATATCATTTCAAACCTATGAACAAAGGTCTAAATGTAATGGGTCAGTATTTCTAATTTTAAGAGATGTTTGACTATATTATGACTCATATCACCTTGACCAGAAGTGGGATAATGCCTTTAAAATCTACAATTCATGGAATCTTAAGAATTCTCCTCGGTTGATGATAGTAAATAATATTTCACACTTGTGGACAGAATCTTAATGTAATGGGTCAATATTTCTAATTTTAAGAGATTTTTGACTATATTTTGACTCATATCACCTTGACCAGAAGTGGGATAATGCCTTTAAAATCTACAATTAATGGAATCTTAAGATTTCTTGTCGGTTGATGATAGTAAATAATATTTCAGACCTATGAACAAAGGTCTAAATGTAATGGGTCAATATTTCTAATTTTAAGAGATTTTTGACTATATCATGACTTGTATCACCTTGACCAGAAATGGGATAATGCCTTTAAAATCTACAATTAATGGAATCTTAAGATTTCTTGTCGGTTGATGATATTAAAGAACATTTCACACTTGTGGACAGAATCTTAATGTAATAGGACAATATTTCTAATTTTAAGAGATTTTTGACTATTTTATGACTCATATCACCTTGACCAGAAGTGGGATAATGCCTTTAAAATCTACAATTAATGGAATCTAAAGATTTCTTGTCGGTTGATGATAGTAAATAACATTTCAAACCTATGAACAAAGGTCTAAATGTAATGGGTCAGTATTTCTAATTTTAAGAGATTTTTGACTATATCATTACTCATCCCCTCAGCCAGAAATGGGATAAAGTCTATAAACTCGACAAATAATGGAATCTTAAGATTTCTTCTTGGCCGATGATAGTATATAACATTTCTAGCCCGTGAGCAAAGCCTGAATACTTTGAGTCAAGATTTCTAATTTCTTGTCGGTTGATGATAGTAAATAACATTTCAAACCTATGAACAAAGGTCTAAATGTAATGGGTCAGTATTTAATTTTAAGAGATTTTTGACTATATTATGACTCATATCACCTCGACAGAAATGGGATAATGCCTTTAAAATCTACAATCAATGGAATCTAAAGATTTCTTCTCGGTTGATGATAGTAAATAATATTTCACACTTGTGGACTGAATCTTAATGTAATAGGACAATATTTCTAATTTTAAGAGATTTTCTACTATTTTAATACTCATATCACCTTGACCGGAAATGGGATAAAACCTACAAACTCGACAAATAATAGAATCTTAAGATTTTCTTTTGGCTGATGATAGTAAATCATATTTCAAACATGTGAGCAGAATTTGAGTGCTTTGGGTCAATATTTCTTATTTTAAGAGATTTTTGACTATATCCTTACTTATCTTGCCTTGACCAAAAATGGGATAACACCTTTAAACTCTACAATTAAGGTAATCTTAAGATTTTCTTTTAGCTACTGATGGTAAATCACATTTCTAACTTGTGAGCAGAATCTGAATGCTATTGACCAATATTTTTAATTTTAAAAGATTTTTTGCTATTTTATTACTCATATCCCCTAGACCAGAAATGTGATAACACCTATAAAATCTTCAGTTAACGGAATCTGAGGATTTCTTCATGACTACTGATAGTAAATAACATTTGAAACTTGTGAGCAGAATCTGAATGCAATGGGTCAATATTTCTAATTCTAAGAGATTTTCTACCATATTATTATTCATATAACCTTGACCAGAAATGGGATAACGCCTTTAAAATCTACAATTAATGAAATCTTAAGATTTTCTCTTGGCTGCTGATAGCAAAGCACATTTCTAGCTTGTGAGCAGAATCTGAATGCAATGGGTCAATATTTCTAATTTTTAAGTGAGTTGGGTTTAACACCGCTTTTAACATTATTCCAGTTATATCACGGTGTGTCAGCTTAATGTGGGAGGAAAGCCCGAACGAAGTGATGGTGCTGACAAACCTAGAAGCATTATTGGGGTGAACCAGGATTTGAACCAACCATCATAGGTTGCTGGCGGATCAAAGGGACGCAACTCTGCACAGTGAATCGCGGCGCCTTAGACGACACGGCCACCTGTGCCCCCTCTAATTTTAAGAGATTTTTTACTATATCATCACTCATCTGCCCTTGACCAGAAATGGGATAACACCTTTAAAATCTACAATTAATGAAATCTTAAGATTTCTTCTTGGCTGATGACAGTAAATAACATTTCAAACCTGTGAACAAAGCCTCAACACTTTGAGTCAAGATTTCTAATTTTAAAAGATTTTTTTTACTATATTATTATTCATATAACCTTGACCAGAAATGGGATAACACCTTTAAAATCTACTATTAATGAAATCTTAAGATTTCTTCTTGGCTGATGATAGTAAATAGCATTTCAAACCTGTGAGGAGAATCTGAATGCTATGGGTCAATATTGCTAATGTTAAGAGATTGTTGACTATATTATTACTCACATCCCCTCAACCAGAAGTGGCATAAATGTTATGCTTTCAAGAATGAAAGGAATCTTGAGAGTTTTGTTTTCTGAACATTGTCATTCACATTTACAACCTTTGAGAAACATGTACTTTGACAATAAGCTGTGCATATGAAACTACATAGTTTAAAAAAAAGCTTCGTCCCTTTCACACCTGTAATAGGCTAACTGATCATCATGGAGGGACTGACTGCACAATGCATGACATTGTGCTAGGTCTGTACCTGCCTAGATAGAAACCACAGAAAAAAGGTAAAAAGTAAAGGTATAATGACTTACCTACACATTCTGGTCTTTCAAAGAAATATTATCTTAGAAACTTCAGCCACTTGGCCTTCAACAGCAAGGACCAGACGACCATTTTGATCAAGTTGTAAAGGGAGGATAACTCTTACTGTTGCTTTGTCTTGTAAATTTTAATGTCAATGGTGACAGAGCATGAGATAACAAGTTCAGTTCTCTATTAGTAATGGATTTATTAGATATATGTTATCTGTCTTAAGTTGGTAATTTTGAAACCTTTCTAAATATTTCAATCATATTAAATAATATCATTTAGATTCCATATCGTCTCCCCAGAAATATGAGGACATTTTGCTGGCAAAACGGTTATGAAAGCTTCAACATTTTTATGTCAATAACCTACCAGGAATGGTTCAATGAGTTTCCCAGTTATTTTAATACTGACTAGGAAGGAGATTTTGTCATACCGGGTATTACATATGTATTTTTTCCTTTAAAACAATGAGAAAAAGAATAGGGTGGTGGGTGAATCAAAGGAACATTAAAGAAATCTTTTTTTAAAAAGAGAAATCTTTTTCAACAATTTCTACTCTAATATTTCTCTATGTAATTAGTTTCTTTTATTTTTTAAGTTAGACTTCTAAGATGAAGCACAAACTTTCTCACATCCTGCATCTGCTATGCCTGGAAGCAGTTACATGTACCTCCACCATTAATATAAGAAAATAGTTGCTTTTATCATCATGTACACAATAATCAAATGGAGTGATTTTTAATAATTGTTACCACTAAAATCTAACATGCTAATGATAGTAATATTTACAAAAAATGACTTTGGGACTTGAGAATACAAACAAAAATACACACATCAGTTGCCAGAGGGCTGTGAGGTGTTGTTGCTCAGAAATCCCTTGAACAGTACAAATTTAACTGTACCCCTTTCAACTCTGACATTTTGAGTATTCATTGTTTGATGTTTAATGACACACTTAGTTATATTCAAAATAATTAATATTATTATATTGATGTACATACCCTCCCACATATATTTTGTGAACATCATGGCCTATTGTACAATGTCATGAGTATTTATTCCTAGACATTTACCTGCTGTTTTACTGTGTATGAGAAGAAATATGTCCAACTCTCATAACTCTTGCAAAATTGCATAACACAAACATCCTAGGAACTTGAATTATTACGCTTGTATCCCCACCAATGAGTGGCATAACAACTTTAAAATACATAAATTAGAGAATAATTTTATTTTCATTTGGCTTTTGCTATTTTGTAGGAAACACTGTGTTCAGAAGTGGCCAAGATATCTATTTAACAGAAAATTTACTCTGTTTTTAAACATGTCACCACCTCACAAAGGTTATGATATGATAGACAATTAAATAATACATTTGGGACTGATATCATGGTTAGAAATTAAACATGGCAATGGGCAGTAATTACAGATAATAAGCAACACGACCATTTTTATAGGAATTGCATTTTGTCATGAGCAATATGCATAAAAAGAAGAAATTGTATTCCGCTTTAGTTCCACATTACCACTTTTATACGCTGCTATATTTAGCTGCAAATGTCGGGCATCGAGTCAGTAGCATTGCCATTGGCGCACTTTGCAGAACGGAGTAAAAATACAAAACACAAGAAGTGCAGATGATTTTGCTCTTTTTAAATGTTTGTCAATTAAACACATAGTTGCATGCCACAGATATAATTCTCTACGGTGTTTATCCCAGTTCTGGTCGTATCCCAGTTCTGGTCGCTACAAGCGTCCGCCCCGACAGCGTCATAACAAAAGACGTTAACAGATGTACTTGTTGTTACCCTGTATGGAGCTCAGCATTAAGGGGCTAAAACAAAGACTGGTCGGCTCGGAGTCCGTATACTGTGCCTGAGTGGGGTATTCATGTTAAATGTGGCATGGTATCTCCTAGACACCATAAATCGGCATCAATCCTGCCTACACACACGCGCGCGCGCACACATACAAACACGCACACACGTGCATGTACATCTTAGACGCGACGTTTAACCCCCCTTTCACCTCACTTCGAAAACTGTTGAACTGTTGAACCTTGGAAAGGAAGCAAGTTCAAGCAACTTTTTGCTAGATCTACGTTTATTCATGTGTTCTGAAATTGTGATAAACACCTGTCGGACCGCGAGTGGACTGCCAGGAAAAACCACTGGCTATGTGCCGACTATATAGAGTCAGTTCTCCGAATAACGTACACTTTTATTCGCCGGTCTCATCCACCAAGCTTTGTATGCAGATACTGTGTCATGGGGCATACCAGGCGAAAGATTATCCAATCATCTTGCCACCCCATTAAACCGGTTGTACATTCCGATTTCCGTTTTGCCCACACGTTTAGTCAAAGGAGGCTAATAACGATCACTTAAATTCGTACAGTGTGACTGTAATATCGTACGAAATTTCTTCAAATATTGTATCTGTATTTTAGAGGGCTCCGAGCATTTTCCGATTACCCACAATGCATCGCCGGCGGCCATGATGGTAGGCTTGTAAACACGCTCGGTCTGTCCTATTGTTAATGCTCAGTCATCAAACACGTGAAAATGCCGACTACTTGCACTATTGTCAATTGTCATAACCGATCTGGTAGAGACCAAAAGAACTTTTATCGGATCCCAAAGGTAATTTGTCATCAAGGCGAGGACACACAGAGGAAAAGCGGGCGGCGCAGACGTCTTTGGTTGGAGGCTATCAACAGGTCCGATATGAAAACGTATGATCAACTCCGTGTTTGTTCCGACCACTTCCTTTCGGGTATGATTTTATATCAGTTTAATTTAAAATAGTTTAAGATTGGATTTTGTCAGCGAGAAGTAAACACCTCACGTGTGTTTACTGTTATCGTAGTCGTAATTACTGGCCGAAGTAATAATGGCTTTAGGCTAGTTGACCAGTGATACATCTAAGCAGGAGGGGTGTATATATATCTGTCTCTTTTTCATATATAGTCCATGCATTTCTCACACATGCAGATGATAGGTTGGTAGATGACATGTATTACATTTAGGGCTGGGACGAGTCCAAATGTACTACCCAGGTATCCGGCCCCCTATTACCCGACCCTACCCTACCCGGGTACCAACTGCAGGTCTCAAGTTGGGAACAAGATGTCTGATTGGGAATTGTTTTACGCAGTCCTGGCAAAAACTGTTCAGATACATGTAGCAAACGATCAGATCATGCGTACACGGAAGTTGACTGAAGCGTTATCTTTACTCAAACACAAGCAAGTCAAAAGGAATGTGTGTATCCTTAGAAAAGAATTGCGAACATGAGCGACTTGTAGTGTAACCACTGAGCTACAGTGAGTTTTTATCATTAAACAATATATCACATGACTAACCACGGGTCCGGGTAGTCCTATGGGTACCCGTGTCCTACTCAGGACCCATCCGACCCGAGTTACCCGTCCCAGCCCTAATTACATTACAATGACCTGATGACACTCCTCCAGTCATTCCACTAATTTATACACATTTCATGAGAGTTGAATTGACTTTTGATTTTTTAACTTTTGCATCTATCTATCTATCTATCTAACTATCTATCCTGCTTTTTTTATTTCAGGTAAACCACATTTGTATGATGAAACAAATCCAGATTATGTACCGAGCATCAACCTGGGCTACGTTTCTGTGAAATCACCAGTGGTATCAGCTGTCAGGCATGAACGATTGCAGAAGAGGAAAGAATCAATAAAAGCTACTGAAGCTGCAATGAGCCTTTTGGAATTAAATGCATCATTTGCTATCAATACAGGCGCAGATGTGTCTGGACATA
The DNA here is from genome assembly GCF_022045235.1 of Haliotis cracherodii. NCBI lineage: Eukaryota > Metazoa > Mollusca > Gastropoda > Lepetellida > Haliotidae > Haliotis > Haliotis cracherodii. The sequence goes on along the minus strand of NW_027266270.1, from coordinate 25,839,139 downwards.
TGCCAGAGACTGACTGTGTCGATACAAATACAGAAATATCGGACACAGAGAAGTTAAAATTGGCAAATATAGAAATTTTGGGATTAAAGGATGAAAATAGGAAACTTCGGGAGCAAAATGAGTGTTTGAAAAACATTGCCACCAACGGACCGTTAAGTTGTGTTATCTGGAAAAGGATTCGCCTCCACTAAAAAAGCAGGGGGGTGCTGTTTTGATGTTTGAGAAAGTACAAGGCATGAAAACCTGCGCAATTACGATCACAGAGACTGACCTCTCTGTCAATTTTGAAGATCGAGGTTGGTGCCATTTTGGTCGTAAAAGTAGACACAACTTACTACCATGTTTGAAAATCTTCTGACTTCTACCTTCGCCGAACAACGATGAGAGTTAAGTGACTTTGCCATCAATGTAGCTTATGGTCTAAGGAGATAATCGTGTTATGATATGCTAATATTAAATAAGAGTAAGGCCAAGTTTGGTTCCCAGATCCTCCGCTTGGTATCGCTGCTCTTGCTCTTCTTTCCACGGAAAGGACCGGTATCGCCCACCATGAAAAAACATCACCAACACACAGGAACGAACGGGAACCAATCTTAGAGTAAGGCCCTTGTATGAGCTCCACACAGTGTGTTAACTTAAACTCCACATATCGCGTTAAATTTTCCGAGTTCTATAAGGAAATTCAAGCTCCTCACAGCGATAGCCAATTCATACACTGAGAAGGAGCTTAGAAATTACTGGTTATCTCCCTTGCTACAAGGTCGAATGATGTCATAACATAGCTCGGACATGCGTATAGTACACATATTATTTTAGACTGGTTTGCCTGGCCTAGAGGCGCTTCTCATCGCACCACAAACCATTAGAAGGAAAGCACCAGTCTATGAATTTCTTCTTAACATGGTTTCTTCCCTTTAGTTTGATAGAGTACAACGCAATGTCTGAAGTGTGCATGTCAACCCTGAAGGGAGCTTGTACAAGGGACATAACTTTGTTTGAAATTACCAAGTAACCTGGTTACACTGTTCGTACGCACCGCAAGTTTAGCACCACAGCCAGACAGGATCAGTCTAACTGCCAAGCTGAATTACTTCCCTTTGACCACAAATTTTACCCCATGGAAACAAATCAATTGAATTGTCTCCCTTTGACCATGACAAAAACGTTGTAACATCAACAGATTGTAGACCAACATCAGGCCTATCCGTCATTCTAATAAATAGGAAACATTTTTTTATTCTTCTTTCCCCCCCCCCCTCTTTATTGATCTCAGCAGGTACAGCATTTATGTATCGAGTCATGTCAATACAATTGTGCTACATGGTATTCAAGAAATGTACATCTTTTCATACATATAACTTCTTGCCTGTAAAATGTTCAACGTCCTGTATCACTGTATCAGTTTTTAACAAAGTGTGGAAGGAAGACCAGAAACTAAAAAAGTTTGCATAGTTACAATTTGTGAATGACATTACCTGCATTGTAATTACTAATTATCTCATGTTGTATGTGTTCAAAATGTGGCAGTAGTCCTTTCCTACATTGTCTGTATATTACTGGTTTTGTTATTAAAAGTACAATATTCAGTTGGTTGTTGTGTTTGCCTTGAAATCCAAACAAAACATTGTCTCTGTTTAAATCAATGGTTCCTCCCACAACAGATATTATCCAAATACATGTAAACAGTTTCTCCCAAATCTTTCTTACATGTTCACAATCATACAACATATGGATTATAGTTTCAGGTTGATTTGTACAGAAAGTACACATCTGCACATAGGAGATATAAAACATGTTTAAGAAACTATCAAGATCTAAACCTGTGATGAAAGTTTTTCCTTTGTTTTTAAAATTACAATCTAGTATCCCAATTACATTTTGCCCAGGATTGCATGTCAAAAGATACATATATATGCTTTAAAAGTGAAGTGATTTTAGAACTGATTCAAATCTGTGTTTAATGTCTTGTGACTCAAAATAGGTCAATGGTAAGAATGTTTTTAATTACAATATGACTTTATGGTGATGGTTTCTTTCTATTTTTATCAACATGTGCTTTCCTCTCAGATCCCTATCCACAATGTGTTTAAATTCTGGTTTTCGGGTTCAGCTTGCTGTCAGAAGTCAACCAGGATCTTTAAATTGTCTACTTTTTTGTATACATCATCATAGCCTAGAATACATATTCTTCAATAAGGAACCTTTTTTCCTTATATTTTTTTGCTTTTTCACCCCATCTGGAAACCCTTTGAAATGAGATACACCAGTAAGTAAGGACTCCCTACTCCAGGCACTTCAAATCACGAGGTGACTGTAGAATGTAGTAAACAGTTTGAAACTTGGATGAAAATTACATGTATTTCAAGGATGGATTCAAATAGAAACTGAATTAACTTTGATTTTCAACATCATTTAACTTTTGAGGAAACATTGTCATACACGGCAGTAGTTGCAATCACCTGTGTAAACTTGGGAGCAGACAAGGTACCAAGTACCCCATGCTTGTTGTAAGAGCCGATGCGGTGTATGTATGTGTTGGTCAAATGTATGACCTCAATGGTTTGTGTTTTGACCATTAATATTTACTGGCCTCCATGATATATCCAGACTTGTAATGAATGGCATAAAACAACTCAATGCACATTATACCCAGGGAAAGTGCACTCTTAGCAATTCACCTCTTGTAGATTGTCCCTACATCATCACCCGTCATGGCAGAAGATCATTGTCATAGTCCATATTCCATTTGACCATAGACATATCTACTGCTGTCCCCAAACCACATGTAGGTTGGTTTGTTGTTTAACGCCGCTCTCAGCATAATTCCAGCTATATGACAGCGTTCTGTAAATAATCAAGTCTGGACCAGACAATCCAGTGGTGGACATCATGAGCATCTCGCCATGCAATTGGGATCAAACAAGTCAGCAAGTTTGACCACCCGATCCTCTTTGTCGCCTCTTAAAACAAGCATAGTCACCTTTTTCGGCAAGCATGGGATGCTGAAGACCTACCAGACCACATGAAATGAGATCATTACTCAACACTGAATCTTGTTGGACTGTGTGAAGTAAACACTTTGAGTCCAAGAAACATGATAAATCATTTATTTCTCTTTCACATCACCATGGGCTATGGAACATTCACAATAAAACTAGAACTGTTTTAACACAAAATTCCGGAACAGCTTTCTACAAGACATTGGAGTCTAACAACATTTGTTTTGTTTTTGATCATGATATAACATCAAACTTATACAAACTTCCAGAAACATCCATAACATCAAACTGGCCAAACTGACTCAAAACATGGCCCTCAAATTGGCCAAATGCAGATCTCCGAACACCCTTAGTACACTTTTACAAAAGAAACAGAAGTGGTTTTGCCAAACTGGGTTAGATGAAGCTGCTGGGGATTAATCTGATGTCAAACAATGATCATGTTCATTGTCATATTCACCAGGTTGGGTGCAAGTAAAGGATTACCCTGACAGTGTCTCAGTACCAGAGGTCACTAATAGCGATGTGTAGACCTATGTAGAAACTTGGCACCAGACCGAGGAGTCCCTCCTCAAACCTTCCATGGAGTCCCAAGCCCATTCCACAAAGCAGCCTTAGCGCTATGACAATCGTAAGCCTACGTTAGAGTAATGGAGTTTCAATCACCTTAATGCAAAGATCGCATTGTGGAACAGTGCCCAGGTTATGACAAGAGGTATGAACAAACTGCACGGTAACATTCTACAAACAAGACTCCACTGGAATCACAAATCCAGTGCAGCTCTTACAGCTGATTCACCAGCACCTTGATTTATATCAGTTAGTGATGAGGTGCAAACGACTAGAGTCAATCAGGGACCGGCCATTTTATCTTCTGGGGAAGGGGTCTGGGAATTTTTTTTCTCAAAAAAAAATTTAAAAAATAATGAATTGTTCCATAAAACAAAATGCAAAATAATACTTTGTCCTCAGATTTCACCAACAACAATAAATGTCTATGCTGGAGATGCTGGATGCTCAGAAAAAAAGGTGTTGTGAAAAATCCAAGGCCCCCAAGCAGAATATTAAATGGTGGGTCCCTTAGCTACCACAGAAATACTTGTTGCTGACATTAAATATCACTTGCAGTGACACCTTTTTAATCTGGACATCGTTCTTTGTGGTATCTGGATTAATAACTTCTAGATACAACCAGACATGGTTCCTTGTGATTTCTGGATTAATATTCCCTGGTAAATCACAGTACGTAGTAATGTCCCTCTATTTCATATAGGTAGGTTTCCTGACATCAATCTCCCAGAAGTGGTTAACTGTATCACTGTACATGAATTATGTATCTGTCAAATGCAGTTTCATAATAAGAAGATCTCAAGGCATTATTCAACAATGTTAGTTATTACATTTATTTAATATCTGAATATAATGTTCAAGGTATGTATTTTCTCCTAAGTTTCATTCAAAAAACAAATCAATTGTCAATTTTTGGCAAAACATATGGATACACAGAAATATTACATCAACACTAAAAGTTTTGTCACAACAAGTATTTAAGAAGTGGCAATGATTTGGAGACAAGACTTTGTTCACGATGGATGTGCCTATTTTCATGCTTGAATCAATGAATGACAAACCTCTTCAACCAGAAGATCCGAAGGTTTTGACAATAGCTACGCTGTAAGATCTGCACAAGTGTTGACATTTGTTCAGTCGTAGTTATAAATCTATTATTTCTAACAAACACATATTTAAAATATATTAAAAAACATAGTTTTTCAATAAATGACACAATTTTCTAAATCATAAATGCATAAAATTTGTTTTAATTTTTCCCCACCTTGTTTCATTTTTCCAAATAAGGTGGTTTATTGACAAACATCATAATGTCAGAGATCATATTGGCATATGGTCTCTGATTAGGAGAACATTAATAGTCTCTTTGGAATGATACAGTAAGTTGAAATAAATATTTGATTAAATTGCTTCACATGTTAATGTTAACCTTATGCATTGCAAAGCCAAATACTGAATGCTGAACAAAGAGCCTATCACTTCGCAACCAACATACAACAATTCAAACAAAAGCACACATGAGTGATTTCAGTTCTTGCCGGTAATGAGTATAATATTCAAACTGAAACTGAAACTGACACCAAGCTAAACTACATGTTCCCAAGATTAGCACCAGGCTATCATCACAAATACATGTGTGCCTCCTCTCACAAAAAAAATCTTTTTAAACAAAAATAACAAATCAATCTATAAAAACTCTCAATTAGTTTTACAGTGTATACTTATCTCCTGGCAATCAAACCATTTAACAGAATGTCTGCACACACACGTTTCCTGATTTGATATGACTCAATTGATTAAAACTCTCTGAATATATATGCATCATTGTGATAAGGTTTCCCCAAAGTAGCCAAACACAATATGATGGCTTGTTCTTCATGTCAGGATAGGTGATTTGCATTCAAGCCAAACCAGAGTTGACCCCTGAATGCAACACAAGGACTTTCCTGGACCTGGTCCTTGTCATCCCAGTACTAGTCAAATCAATTTTGAATTAACCAATCAAATCATAATGAACTCCTAGCTTACTGTTTTCATTGGTTAATGCACTGAAGCATATGGCATTTCAGTCTTATTCCAAAGAATACAATGACTAAGGAACTTAAGATATAAGCAGGCAGTGCTGTAGCAGTGTATATAATTGGCATGCTTATATGATTTGAGTGAGAGAGGGTCTAACACAGATTACAGCAGTATTTTTCAGCCATTTCCCCGAGATGACTCGTCAGCTCTACAGGTTGTACCCATGTGGGACGTGAACATGGGTCTTCTATGTGTCAAGCAATTGCACGTCCTACTGAGCTACTTCAATGCCCCTTGTAAGTCTCTGCTGTGATGATATATCAGGTAGTAACGGGCCTACATCAGTTCTTGTATGTCAAAGCATGCAGCGATACACATTCAAAATATTACACTGAAATACTTTGCAAAAATATCACAATATACAGATATATCCTGGAAATAAAAGAAAATATGTACAAATTAAATATGATAACAAACCGGTAAAACTGACTTACAAAACAAAAACTTTTAGCATTTGATAAACAGCGCCGAGCACAGCAACATGTCAAAATGTTTTTTTACATACTGACACGTTGGTTAAGATGTTCATTTCACATTCATACATTAATACAACTTTCAATGTCTCACAACGTGAGGTATACAGCCAGAGGTATCTATAATTAATATACAAAGGCACACATCAATAATCATTATCTGCTACAGCAATTCATCCAGCCCAAGTAAGGGAGTTTAAATGGTGATTTTATCCTTCTGAAATATATGAATCGGTACTTTGTTTATATTTACTCTGAGAAACAACTTCACTCTTTCCTTGAATCATTTTTCAATGTACTGATATGTGAATATTACTTGGTAACTATCACTATCAATACAGAAATTTCCAATCAATGACAACCCTCCTACCGGTAATTGAAAATATGTAGCTGATGACATACAAAGAAAGCCTGGCAGTTCTCACAATAAGCACTCAAGAAATAACAAAAAACATCCAGTTAGATATCTATGCACAGTTCTCCCAGATCTTGGATTGGGCAACAAACAGCTAATTACTGCTGTCACTGTTCTGTCTGGAGGAGAGGGTGATTTCTCTTGAATTCATCTTCACAACTGTCAATGAAATAACATAAAGAGTACTTTTCGCAGGAAGATACTGAAGGAAGGAAGTTCTGTCTCTGTGCGGAAGCTTGTTTTTACGCCTCATAAAGTAATATTCCAGCAATATCACAGCTAGGGGACATCAAGCATGGGCCCACATGTACCCATGAAGGGTTGGGAGATACAAACCAGCCTGACTAGCCAACACCTTAACCACTAGGTTACCTGACTGTCTCATTAAAAGTCAACCCAAAGAAAGGAAAAATGAAGGGAGATAACTCCGACGAAGACGTAATGTTCTTGTTTAAACTAACAGTGATTGAGGATGATTTTACACAGCTTTAGCAACAGTGTAATCACATGGTGGCAGGGCTGAAACCTAACACAGACAAGTACTGGACAGATGTGTCAGCAGTGAGTGAATGAGTTATTCATATTACACATTCAATCTTAAGATTTTCAATTTTTGAAATCAAATGGAACTTTGTTTTAACTGCAATTTAATTGTCTGAGATTCAGAAGTTAACCAAAACAATTTCCATAAAAACATTAATTTTCAACATTCCACTTTGATAACATAAAACTGTGAAACTGTATCATTAAAGATAGTGTGGATTTCTAGATGTGAGTTTGAAAAGAATATAAAAAAAACAACCTCATATATGACATTTACAACAGTGCCAGATTACAAAAAGAATAATAAAAATAAACATCATACAAAAGTACTTTGATTTTTTTTCTATCAGAAGAAGAAATATCTGACAACTAAACAATAGTAAGTATGGCTCCTCCACCTTGAGTAAAATAAATAACATAAACAACATCACATCACTTTTATCAGTTTATAGCATTGTCCTTGTCATCTTTGACCTTTGGTGCATTCCAAATTCCACAGGAATAACATTCACCTTTAGGATTAGACTTGACCTTGAACTGGTTGAGCCTGGAAAAAGAAAAGACTGGTGAAAACAATTGGAAAAATATGAGTAGACAAATTTGCATTTTTAAGGGTATGAAAAATTCCATCGTAATTGTTAAATCAATGTTTGAAAAATGTTATCAGATTATACCTGCTGTTGCTGTTGCTGTTGCTGTTGCTGTCCTTGAATAGGTTGCTGCTGATTCTGTATGGGTTGCTTGGCTTGTTGATCCTGAACAGGTGGCTGGGCTTGAACTGGTTGCTGGTTCTGAACAGGAACTTGCTGTTGTTGCACAGGAACCTGTCCTTGCTGCTGCTGATTCTGAACTGGAACCTGACCTTGAACTTGCTGTTGTTGATGCTGAACTGGAACCTGACCTTGAACTTGCTGTTGTTGACCCTGATTTGGTACTTGACCTTGCTGTTGTTGAGCCTGTTGCTGGTTCAACTGCTGGCCCATTTGAGGCTGCTGAAGCATTTGCTGTTGTTGCTGAAGATGCAGCTGTTGCTGTTGTTGCTGTTGATGGTGTTGTTGCATCTGGGCATGTTGTTCTGCAAGTTGTTGTTGGACAACCTGCTGCTGGGCAAACTGTTGCTGTTGATGTTGAAGAATTTGTTGTTGCTGTGCAAATTGTTGTTGTTGCTGTTGGAAGTCATGAGCTTGAGGCTGACCTTGATACTGAAGATTCTGACCTTGCTGTGGCATGTGACCAGGAGGAACTTGACCCTGGTTCATCTGCATCACACTTGGGTCAAAGAGTTCAGGGGGTTGCTGAAAATTGCATTATATGATCCATATAAGAAAACATTTTCAAACAGAAATCTATTTGTGTCAATACAAGATACAACCAAACACTGGGAAAGAAGAAGAGGTTGCATGTCTTATTAGGCATCTCAAACATGGAAAAAGTCGTTTCGAATAACAAGTCTCTGTAGCTCTCATGAATGTATGGATATTTTCAACAGCGCAAATAAAATTCTAAATCATGTGAAATTAAAATCATAAAGGTCTTTTAAAGAATCAAATTTAACAATGAACAACCACACAATTCCTATTTATTCAGTTTTCCTATCATAGTATGTTATTATTTATGTGGGCGCTGAGAAGACAAGTACAGTCAAGTCCCATTAATCCGACATGGTTGGTTGCATATGATTATGTCGGATTAACAAGTATGTCAGAGAAACAAAATTAAGTAGAATCGAAGATGGGACAACTACACGATAGATAACGATACAAACACGTAATAAAAAAATATAATGTTACTTTATTAGCGGAATATGTTTCCTAATCATGCAACCTCTAAAGCTCAACACAAAACAACTGTTACGGACTGTATGACTTATTCAAAATACTTTAAAAAGCATAGTCTGGAATGGAAGCAGCAAGTTTGAAACTGGTACCGCAAAGCTTAAGAAAGCTGTTTTCTAAGTGGCTTACATTGACTTCCTGTTAGTCATTCCATTGGTCAGTCATAGTTTGCGAAAGGTTGTTCTGACGTGACCTGTAATGGGATGTCCTTGGCGATAGCAAGATCTGATTTTAATGAGATTGAGGTGATCTAAGCATGTGATTAATCCTGTTTTCTTATTTAAAGCATCAATTATTGTTTATTCTTAAGCAAGTTTATCTCTGCACCCGTTGTCATATACAACTACCAGCCGACTTGTCTCGCATCAGAACATGGGCTGTGCACTCGCAGGCAGATGACCATGTAGTATGCTGATCAATGTGTTGGATTAACAAGAATGAGTGATTTCGGTAATTCGTTGCAAATTAGGTGTGTCAAAGTAAGAGTGCATGACTGTCGGATTAACAGGTCTAAATAGCACTGATTTAATCGGTTCCCATTAGGGCTGGGACGGGTAACTCGGGTACCCAGGTCGGGTGGGTACTGAGTAGGACCCGGGTACCCACAGGACTACCCGCACCCGTGGTTAGTCACGGGATATATTGTTTATTGACAAAAAATATCTAAAACTCTATGGTTACACTGCGAGTCACTATTGTTCGCATTTCTTTCTGACTATGCACCCATTCCTTCTGACCTTTATAGGTTTGAATAAAGATAAAATTTAGTCAGTGTATGCATGACCAGATCGTTTTATACGTGTATCTAAATACATTTTACCAGGACTATGGTCAAACTATTCCCAATCGGACTTAATACACCTAAGTCTTGAGACATATAGCGGGTATCCGGGTAGGGTCGGGCAATAGCGTGGTGGGTACCCGGGTAGTAAATTTGTACTCTTCCCAGCCCTAGTTCCTATCATTAGTGTCGGATAAAGCCGATTGTCGGATTAACGAGTGTCAGATTACCGAGACTTGACTGTAGATGTCTCTGAAGCAAAGTTATTAGAGAATGTCACATGAACCTCCAGTACTCATGGTACTGGTGAACTAAAATGTGAACAGACAATGGACCTACATTAACTAATCCAGGCTGAGCATGATGTTCCTCCACAAACTTCTGATATTCATCATCAGTGAATAGTTGGTCCTCATCAACAGTCTGCAATACCAACAAATAGATGAGGATCTTTAAACAGAGGATCCACATGGATACAGTCACCAAAGCAGCAGAAATTTATTGATCTCTTCTAGATATCCCTCAATATCTCTGCAGGGCTGTCTCATTCATTCACATGCTGTGATGCTAACTAAACAATCCATCTATCATGTTTACTAATTATGAGTGAAATGATATACTTCTGGCATCGTCCTAAACTTTTAGTAACTGAATGAGAATGTATTGCCAAATGTGTCTATCTTCCATCCATCAGTCACTTTCATCATCATCAATCATCTATCTTCATCCATGATCATCATCCATCCTTCAATCAACAACTACCTTCTACCACCCATAACACCTATCCATCATCACTCCCTTCCATCATCCATCACAGCCCATCCCTCATCCACAATCCATCAACTACCTTCCATCATCCATCACAACCCATCCCTCATCCACAATCAATCAACTACCTTCCATCATCCATCACAACCCATCCCTCATCCACAATCCATCATCAACTCCCTTCTATCATCCATCACAACCCACCCCTCATCCACAATCCATCAACTACCTTCCATCATCCATCACAACCCATCCCTCATCCACAATCCATCAACTACCTTCCATCATCCATCACAACCCATCCCTCATCCACAATCCATCAACTCCCTTCTATCATCCATCACAACCCATCAACTACCTTCCATCATCCATCACAATCCATCATCAACTAACTTCTACCATCAGTCACAACCCATCCTTCAATCACTATCAACCACCTTCTATCCATCAATCAACTTCCATCAATTGCTTTTTCTCATCATCACCTATACTTCCACCAACCACCTTCCATCAACCATATTCCATCCAGCCAATATCTCCATCCTTCCTCACCTTCCATCCTTCATCCTTCTTGAACTCCTTGTTATCTCCATGAGGTCCGGTGTATTGCAGGAACTCGTCCTGGGAGATACGAGCATCCTTGTCCTTGTCAATCTCATTGAAGATATGCTCTCTCATTCTGTTCATCTCCTCAAACCTCTCCATAGGGTCCGTCCCGGGAGTGTTGCCATTGTACACCTTATCCAGCTGAAACAAGGGCACAGCTACAAGTCAGTGCAGGTCAAGTGAGTGAGTGAGTGAGTGAGTGAGTGAGTGAGAGTATGGTTTTAAGCCATTGACGTTTGAACTAAATATTGTTCACTACCACTCATTCTCTGAAAACAAATTTAACTTGCATCCAGCCTAACAGGACTTGGTGCCCCTCACTATTGATGCATGATGACAGACTCACATCAGCCAGGTTATACCAATGAGTCAGGCAAGATGGATGGAACACACAAAGAGAATGACTTGATTATCTCCCTTTGACTACTCAAGAGACATCATCCAGACCTTGGCACAAGTCCTATGAAACATTTGCACCCAATTCTCACCTCACTCTGCAGCACAGCCTCAACTTCTTCAATACCCCAGAAACCATCACCTTCAATATCTGCAAGGAAGGGAGGTAACCGTGAACACAACAATACATGAAGGAATATAATTGTGAAACAATTCAGTACTGTTTTAGCTAACGTACAGCAGTAGACATGTGTGGATTCATGTCTGGGGTTGCTGATGATAGTATAAGCATCTATGCCATCAGGGTCCTTGAAGGACTTCACAGTCACCAAGATAATTATGCAAAAATCCCATGGCCATCTGGTCATGGGCTGGCTACTGTGGCTAATATTCTCCTGGACATACCATGTAGCTTGAAGAAAGTTTTAGGATTAAATAGCTGGTCTTCTAGATGGTCCTTCTTCTCCCAGACTTCTTCAAACTGATCCTTGCTCCCCTGTAAACACAAATGATGGTCATACAGCTTCATAGAGACACTTACAGCTCTTGATAAGAAAAGCTAAAACTGATAAACACTATCCACACTGTTGAAACCCAAGCACAAGTATGATGCTCACAGACAAAGGGTAATAATCAGGGTGAATATACAAAAACAGTGGATCCTGGCACAATTAAGGGATGCAACTCTGCACAGCAAATCAACAGCTTTAACCAAATGAGCCACCCTTTGTTTGAACATTGGATATTCAGGAACATGTTCTGTTCACATAAACTTGCCCTCGGCATAAAGCAACATTTCCAGACATTGTCATCACAAATGTCATGCATCAAACACATTATTGTTGAGTCTCATACACAATACTTTTAAATTGTAACTAAGTAGTTTTTTCTTCAAAACGTGAGGATAAAAATACATTCAGGTTGAAAAAAATAAAAATAAAATGGCTCATGAAACTTATTCATGGGAATAGTGGACATTCACCTGATAATCATTACATTTTAGGATTGGCACCATGTATGGAACATACTCTTGAGAATGATTGACTGAACCTTGTTTTATGCCTTGAATAGCATTGAAACCTGCAAAACAATGGTTGACAGTGTGAGCAACACTCCACTACAGTGGCATATGACACACAATCAGCCAGGTAATAACTCCAATGTCACATACAGGGGTACTGGGGACCTGTTCTACCGCAGAATCAACACCTCCTCTTGCACACACAAATGAATGGCTTAATACCATGCGTATGGTAACGTATGGAAACATACAACTGACAACACAGTCCTGGACTCTTCCCCACGACTTACTGGATGGTGCATTTTCGGATGCTCAGCATGTTTTTTCTTGATGTCCTCCAAACGTGCTTCCTCATTCTTCCTCTCTTCCTCTGACAAGTGATTTAATTTGTCCCTCTTCTCATATTCCTTCTCCATTTCATATTCTTTGAATTCTTCCTTCCTCTGTTCATCCAGCTGCTCAAGGTCAGTTGTAGTCTGTAGGGAGGAATATGATTGTTATCACAAAGATGAGGATTGTTACATACAAGAGGGTACACAATGCATCAACAGAGAAACTCGTTCTGTGACATGAGTGATCCAAAGGGAAATATTGCAATGACCAGCTCCCAGACAGAGGTATGAACTTTGAGAGAAAGCTCCATTTATCAATGGTTCAGGTGAGCTAACATTGAGATATCAAACAGATTACACACAGCGTATACAGCAACAATTGATAATTATTGTTTCATCTAAATTGCTCATAAATGTAATGATGGTAGTGAAAGAAATATTATTTTTAATATTTTATTTTATTTCAAGCAAAGAGCTCCAGAAATCTGTGTTCATTAACTGTAGATGAACGTGATTCTCACGAAGCATGAATGTTTGGTAGGACTGTGTATTTCATCAAGTAAAGAAAGGAACACACATAGCAATTTTCTTTGTAGGTATATGGGGACAAACTGATGTGAGTGAGTGAGTGAGTGAGTGAGTGAGTGAGTGAGTGAGTGAGTGAGTGAGTATGGTTTTAAGCCGCTTTTAGCATTATTCCAGCAATATCACGGCGGGGGACACCAGAAATAGGCTTCACCCATTGTACCAAAGTAGGGAATCGAACCCTTTAATGCTTTAACCACTAGGCTACCCCACTGCCCCAAAACTGATGTGAGGCAGGGTGCTTGGTATAGTGGTGGGCAGGGAATCTAAAGATTAATTTATAATGGCCTAAGATAAATGTTTGAACCTGTGCTCACAACATTAAGAAACTGCTCAGAAGTATAATTTCAAAAATGGTTGCCATCCTGGCTCTAAAAGTGATCAACAAACCTGAATTGAGTCACTTTGACAATACCATATGGCATTTAAAGATCATTCACAAAATGGCTGTTCACTTGTTTCAGCAGATCTTTAAAAGGTGTCAAAGATGTCCAAACAATGTCAAAGCTTACAAAGATGTGAGCCAATCAATTCTGCATCTGAACATGTGAAATGAAACTGTGTGAAACCTATTAACCATATTGCCAATCTGCCATTTCTATAGTAACCACACACTAGATGTCGTCAAAATGTCAAGGCGAGGGAAGGGATCTTGTTGTCATGGTGAAGAACTATGTACCTGTTTAATGAGTGTTTCCAGATCCTTCATTTCAAATGAGTGAGGATTCTTTACATCAAGATGGACTGGTACCTCGATACCTCCAACACCTGCCAAACAAACACACCAAACCAACTGATTAACATAAGCAATCACAACATAATCCCTCATTTATGAAATGCATGTATGTTTACAATTCTAACAAAGTTGACAGGTTATATTCTATTACTGAAGTAGAAACTGGATTCATTAGGACTATAGGAGATTCCTACAGTGGAGTCAGTACCACCAAGCAGTTACCTGGAAACACCAAAAAAATCAACATGTTCCAGAAAAAAGGGTTATTATCATGATGTTGTTTCTTTGTTGTTGAATTCCGCACTCAGCATTATTCTAGCTAGATGACTGAGGTTTTTGAAACAATCAAGTCTGGACAAGTCAATGCAGTCATTGACATCATGAGCATTAATCTACACAATTGAGATAAAATTCACCAAGTCCGCAAGTCTGACCACTCAATCCCATAAATACGACAAGCATGGGTTGCTGAAGTCGTATTACTAGCTGAACCGATCTTTCATATTTACAGTGAGTCATGCTAACACTGTTTTGAGCAATATTTCAGTTATATCAAAAGCCCAAAGTGAAGCAAAATAAAATCATTTTCCACATTCAACAGCCTCTGTCAAAAATGTTTGAGCCTACTAGTCCCAACTTTTCAAACTTCAACAATTTTAATAGCTTTTACTGTTGCAGGATGGGCAATGATGACTTTAAACAAAGAAGTGTAACTAGATTTAGGCTTTGGACCAATGGCATAAGTTGTAGACTCCATTGCTTGAACCCATCCATCTAACTACCATCATGTATGGTGGTCTGTCCATAACCCTCATAACGCTATGGACACTGACCTTTGACTTGTATAGATTTTAGATGTTGGAAGGAAATAAACTACTTTTGACAACAAAAAATTGGGTACGACTTTGTTTGTCCTACAATTAGGTGAAATAAAAATACAAGATTTTATCTCCACTCTTAATAGAAATGGGGAATAATATATATATATAATCTTTAATCTAACAAGAAAAACAATTAATTACCCTCAGTGTCTTTCAAGGTTTTTCATTTTCTTCCACCATGTAATTTAATTTAGGCCAATTTTTTTGTAAATCAACGAATATATAATAAAAGGTTACAAGGGTTCCCAAGGGCTACTTCAGAAACTAAAAGGGGAACAAGAACTAACCACAATACAACAGTATCATGTTGTCATTTCATCTCTGGCGTGGTGCCATGTAACAACAGATTGTAAATTATGACACAAAATAGAAAATCTACCACAGACAAACATGATCAGAGTCCAACAAATATACTCCTAGCTGATAGTTAGAATGGCACTTTGTTGATAACAGTGATGCTCCAAGACCAATGATACAAATTTCAGCTCTTTTTGTAAATTCCTTTTTTACCCATGTTTTGTTGGGAGAATATATAAACCAGTCTGTATCCATATTATCCAATCCGTATCTTCACTGGTATAAAACACAGGGGAGGATATCAAAGCTCTCTAATCATGCTGATGCCATGCAATTTTTTGGCTGATTGTCATGATCATAATCTTACACAAAAACAACCAACTCATCAAGGTCATAAGAATTGTTATGGAATAGGTTAGTTAGGGCATACAGGATTTAGGGATGTGTTTCATCTACTCGGGTTAATGATACAGTGTTATATACAAAAACTCCAATTCAGCTAGTGCCCTACAATCTTCAAGAAAACTATCTTGAAAACTAAAATGAGTCAATATATCATATTAAATCCCTGGATATACCAGGAACACACACTATATAGTAAGGGAGATAAGAAATTGACATATCATAGATTTGTAAATACGGTAAAAGGATAATTGTTAAAAATTCTGGAACTCCCTCTGATATGCAGTCTGCAAATTTAGCTACTACTCCAGAGCTCGATTCTAGTACAATTCTGTTAGGTCTAGAAAGCACAGCTTGTAATAGTCTAAAAGTAACATCAAAATCAACATCATATGATGCTTATAGCCAAGTTCAGGCTAGTGGACTCAAATCTCGTTGGCACAGACTGAAGCACGAGTTGTTGTGCCTCTTATTAGCCAGCCTTTTCAAGGATGGGGAAACATCAATACTGTCTTGGCCGACATGTGAGTTTTGTTATGAGGACATGGGCAGAGCACCACACTGCAAATTAACACTATCATCATGATCATCATATTGTCTCACAGAGGCATGGCAGATTCAAATTCCAATGTAATGTTAAGCTTGGTAGTTGTGTCAGTCCTTTAACTATACATTGGAACCTCTCTAGATCTTATAATCACTTTATTTAGGTAGAAATATATTTCAAAAAGTTCTCATGATCTGTGATAAATATATTACTAAAAAGAAGTTAAAGAACAAACCAATATTTCATATGATTATATTTTTTCTATCATTCTATCATGGCTAGATTAACTATCGTCATACGAAACAAAATGGGTGTTAACTTCTTACTTGTATATCTGTTACAGGTTGTTTAGAATTCTTAGCAGTCATTTACCTTTTACCTGTCATGAAATTAGTCACCTTGTGTCAACATGTTGTCAAAACCTCCTTAAACATGATTACTGAATTGTCATGATTATTATGAATATTATCATTGTTAATTTCAAGTCACTGCTCAAAACTCACATCATGGCTAAATGTTTAGAAAAAGAATATACTTCCACATTGGCTTACAAAAAATACCGTACTTGATTACTCCCAAGTTGAAGTACAGCAACAGACAGTTATACAATGTTCCCTCCAAAAATATTCTTTTTAACTTTACTATGTTTACAAAAAAGTTCATCAATACAATCATCTGTCATTAAATATTCAAATGAAAATGTTCTGAATAGCTACTTTTGAATAATTTGCTCAAGAATACATTTTGCAGATATACACTAAAACATTTACGTGAAAGAATTAATATTTGCAAGCCTTTCAATTCCAATATATGTAAAAAACATTATCATTTTCTTTACAAAGATGAAAGTATTGACTGTGTGATGCTTATTGCAATATTGAGATACAATACTTATCACTATGACATTACAAGATCACTTCACAGTTTATCTGAAAATTAAATCCATTTAATTACCTAATGATGATTACCAAAGTTGATGATATGCAGTCACAACAGGAGTGAACTATCCAGCCTCCATACAATGTTCTTAAACACAGGTGTAATATGTGTGCTGTTAAAGGTGAAAAAGTGTTGCTTAAAGAGTGTTTGGTGCAAAAATGAACGGATAGGCTAAATGCAATGTGAACATTGTTATGTAAACATACAATATTTTTGAAAAATACTTCTAAACAAATTTTAAAATTTCACAATTCTTAGCGACCAAATACATGGAATCTGGTCCCTATTCATAGTCGTTTCTAACCTCTATTCAACTATAGAACACCATGTACATGCTGTACCATAGGCTCCATAATGATCTTTGAAACAGTGAGAATGGTCATTTCTATATCTGGTTATGTCAGGATGCACTTTAACCATACCATTTTCATTTCTACCCAGCCCCCTGTAATGCTCCAGCCATAAACTAAGCAAGTCTAGAATTTCCACATCTGAATCTCCCATCTCACTGGGGCTCCTATTAAATTTAAATGGAGTTGAACTTGTTTGTTTCCATCCATATTATATATGTTCAGAAACTAAGTGTTAGTCTAAGACTAAGACTCACTCTACACATACCCTACAAACATCCTAACCTGTGTTCTGCTGCTAATTAGATTATTTTTTATTAGAGGGCATTTTAAAAGTTTCTTTTTCACAAAACCAAAATTGGTTCATTCATGTATAGCTTAAAAATTAATCCCATCCAGATAGAAATTATGATTATTTCAGATGTCTTGGTCAAATTGCTTGTCGACTTGGAAGCAATAACAAATAAGGAAGGATATTCTCACCATGCTCACTTCTCTCATATATATTCAATTCAACTGAATAGTCAGGATACAATAGAAGCATTATCATTAGACATTTGAAGGATAGTGTTGACGTTATATAGTTTAGTGAAACATAAGTTTCTCAGAAATGTCAAAACCATGTGACAGAGGATGTTTATACAGCCAACCCTACATGAATAATCTAACCACTGAAACTGAATAGGTAGATCTTAACCATGTTAACCATGTTAACCATGGAATGTATGATCAAACAAAAACCTACAGGAACATAATTCTCAACTACATTCATTTTCAAGGTGTAACATATGTACAGTTCCTACATGAATACCATTATTCCAAAGCATTTGTAAGATATTTCATTAAATTATCATTTTTGTAAAAATACACATGTTAAAATTCACTGTATAAAATTCTGTCACAAAGTTTAAACAGGGATATGACAACTCACTTTGACACCCATGTCTCCAAATGCAACTACTGGTCTGTACCCATAAACAACAAAAACTATCCCCAAACTCAACATACAAACTAAATAAACTAATGTCTTGAGTTGTCACATCCCTAACTCAACTGAAAGGTGTTCTAGGGAGCAAGGCAGCATACGTTGTGAGCAGGCGACAACTACAGCAGCAGACGGCATTGAGGGAGCAGACGTCAGTGCGGAAAACTGCTCTTTGTCAACAATAATGGCCTACCTCCATGATAGGCTATGTAATGAAGGACTTTCGTACCCTGCATCGACCTCATCTGTAAACGGCGGAGCTCCTGGAGGCGATAGATTTCACGACGCTTAATCTCATCTAGTTTGGAGCGGACTTGATGTCCAACAAGCTCTATGTGTTTTGCCACACTCCCATCCTAGAAGAGACATAGACACATGTACTGCTTGTTTCGAAACATTTATCAGTTATACATGTAATATTCAGATTCTATGAACTTGATAGGTCACCGAATAACTAAAAATCGGTTTACTTACCTTTATGTCAGATACATTAGACTCTTCCAATTTCTTCCTGAACTCTGGATCTTCCTCCAGTGCCATGACAACTTCACGGAGATAGCGGTCATAAGGTAAATTCGTGCCCTGGAATAAATTGGTCATAAACATCTTAATACTAATGAAACTTGATTTTCAAAGCATTTGATGAAAGAATGAATAATATTGCAATCAACATGCTCCAGTCATTATTCTGTTTTCAATATGTAGACACTAACAATTTTAGTAAAATCAAAATATTTTTTTACATTTGTATACTTATCCTGCATTACTTTATCTGATAAAGATGCATTAAGTAATGCAGGATAAGCTAAAATATCTATACACAGCTACAACACCATCAGCATGACTTGGGAAGCCCCTAATTGAGTGGGTCCTTGATAACGTCGAAACCTGAGGTGTCAACAATTTAAATGAAATGATATGCGAAAACAACCTGTAACAAAGCTACTGGAATAGTGTTTGACTAAATAAGTTTTTGTTGTCGTTATTCAGTCTTTTATTGCATGATGGATAGTTTTATCAATGAGATTAACCAATCCAATAACTTGGTTTTGTGATCTGATGACTTCGCAACTGAGGTCACCAACCTGATCAAAGGCTTGCTTAATACAATTGTATTCCTAACATATGATATTTATGATAAGAAAACACACACAGCAATTGATCTCTATTGCCTGAAGGATCTTCTAAGAGAATGGACAGAATATAAAATACAGGTCATGTACCACGAAATATAACTGGTCCCCTTGTAGATTACTCAGGCAACTGGTAAGTGTTAGCAGCTGACCACTCTGCAGCTGTGTATCAGAGATCTCTTGACCAGTGTTAATTCTAGACTTGCTAAATTGACACCAACAATACAGGCCATTGAAAGTGAGTGAGTGAGAAGAGTTGAACAGCACTTTTAGCAATATGCCAGAAATAACAATATTCAAATAATATTCCAAAAATGTCAGCAACATGCCAGCAATATTACAGCACTATTTCATCAATAACACAGTATGTGGACCCCAGGAATTGTCTTCACACAAAGTACCCCTGTGATCTTCAACATGATAAGTGAGTGCTTTACCCATAAGGCTACCCTCGTCCATGATCTTTTCCAACATTAACCCACACCAATAAATAGTTGTTTTATCTTATTCATTAAGCTTACATGCAACATATTTCTCTGTGTTAATGTCAGACTAAGCCACACCAGTCCATCAATATACTTAATGAACTCAAAAACTGAATGAGAAAGAAGCAATGGGCAGCATAACATTATGGATATCTTGGTTCTATATTTTTTTATGATGCTGATGAGGTCAATCATAGGAAATAGCCCACTCCCCAAAACTGATAAATGAATCTGATAGGCCCCATTGGCCTATACCTGCGACACTTTGGTAACATGATTAACCTTGTTAAGAATTTGGTGCTGGTTTGGCCAAACTTAGCAGGCTACACATTCCATTTTGTCTGCTACTCCAGTTCCATTTGGAAAGGCTACCAATAAACATGATAATTCAATCACAACTCACAACTAATCAATTCACAAACAACAGGTAAACATACAGTTACATGGTATAGTTATCACACAAAAGAGTGCTGAAAAGTAGGAGTTGTTTTCCCAGCAAAAAAATGGAAGTGAGGTGAGCACTGTGAAGTGACATGAAATGGGGTTTAACATCGCATTCAAGATTTCACTTATATAGCAATGTGCATGTATGTGTATGTGTGTGTGTGTGTGTGTGTGTGTGTGTGTTTGGCTGCATGTACTAGTCTGGTCTAATGCCAGGGTTTATAGTGCTAGCATATTGAAATAACATGCCACAGTTTAACATGGACCAGTCCTTATTTACACCCCTCAATGGCGAGTGCCAGACAGGATAACAACAAGTACTATCATTTAATGTCTTTTGGTATGACGCGGCCGGGGATCGAGCCACCTCCAGGACAGATGCTCTATCCACTGGACCAAAGAGCCGTTCATATAATTGACTATTAATGAACGAAGTGTTAGAAACATAAGTACCATATACAGTTAGTGGTAAGAGAGATGACACACAAAAATAGACTACATTAACATCTTAAAATTAAAAATTATAACATGTTCATGAGTAAAAAGATATTAACTCATTATGTACATCAAAATCCTAAAAGTTCTATCAAATGAAAGAAACACCAGCAACCATGGGAACAAACTGAAGGAAATAAATCAAATCAAATAATGTAAAATAATGTAGAGGCTTTCAATCTCCTTGCTCCCAAACTATCTAACTCTAAAACAGGTTACAATAGTACTTCCCACTAACCAGCACACTGTAGCAAATGTCTCTGACATCCTACCTATCTCCACAACAGCTGCAGGCGACATGGAGCTTTCATACTCTGTGTAAGCATTTGTAAGAAGAAACTTTATTAGTGCTATAGATGTGGTCAGCTTGTGAAGAATTGACTAAAACGCCAACCCTATGTATCAATATATATTGGGATATTTGACACTCAATGTGCGATACATGTGTACTTCTTATTGGTTTACCATGTGGCCCTGTCAAAAGAGGCGGTTGGCATCAACCATGCTGCATTTAACCAGAAGAATTGGTTAGTTAGTTTCATTCTTATAGTATAATGTAATAAGATTTGGCAATAAGGTGGTGCTAACATGGTTTCAGTGAGTCTCCAATGGATGGTGATTCTTTCTCCCAGACTCACAAAATCTGGGACTCATTGCATAAATATACAATTGTAATTGGAAGAGCAGCATCACACATGTGGCTATATCTGTAACAAGTAAAATGTATACCATATTTGCTCATGGAAGAACAGGGTTTTTTAAGTTTAGATCCTGGGAAGCTGTTCCCTCATAGAACTGTAGGGGATACCATCTGATAATCAAATCTGAGTCTTCAGTGTGACTCTGACAAAAGATCACTTTAACCACTGGACTACCTCAGTCAACACCAGGTTCAAGGACTGTTTTAAGATACAAAGTTAAAAGTTAATGAATATGTGACTTTTATTAGTAGCCCACAACAATATCATGCTTCACATCAACTGCTTCTTCTATACAGAACAAGATTTTGTGGATCAGATAATCTAAAAATATAATCAACACTTTTATGTCACTGACCACTTTGTTTTTTGGTTTGTCTGATGTGTATCGCTGCACTCAGCAATGTTCCAGCTATATGTAAGTAATCAAGTCTGGAGCAAACAATCCAGTGATTGACATCATAATTATCGATCTATGCAATTAAGATAAGATGGCATGCATCAACCAAGTCAGTGAGCCTGACCACCCAATCCCATTAGTCACATCTTAGGACAAGCATGGGTTGGTGAAGGCCAATTCTAACCCATATCTTATGGGTCCCTTGACCACTGAATAAATCAAATACAATATCTGTATTGCCCTGAGTACTATTCAGTATTACTTTTCCAAATGTCAGTGAATGATATTCTCTTAGATCTGAAGGGGAGTCATGGTGTCTTTGAGACTTCCTACTACAGTTCATTCTTAATCCACTGACCCATGAAAGTATTATGTTTCTATTATTAAACTTATGACTTTTAATGAAATGACTTTTCCATCTCTTCTGAACACTGCTGCTGAGAAGAAGCAGTCACTTTGCACACATTCAGTTTAGAAGAAGCAGCACTTGCAGCTGAAGGGTTTCATTGACAATGTTAAAGGAAAACATTTTTAACAACATTAAAGAATCCAGTCTTGAAAAATCAGCACATCTTCCATTCTCAGAGTGCTAATGTCCACACATCACTTCAGTCACACCACTGGAGCCTATAGGCATATATATGGTAATCAATCTGCATCACGCCCAAGGCATCTGCTACATATCAGGAACTTATCACAGAGTATCATCTTCATTTGAAACTGGTTTTCACACGTACTAACCAATTTTGATATGATAAGCATTGTTTCACAGGACACAACATACTGTGTCCCATATGCATAACAATTCAGAATGGATGCAAATAGTATCCACTGCAAGTCACATTGGATTTAATTCAAACAAGAAAATCCCTTTCGGAAAGAAGTAAATGACATCTTACATAGTTTTATACCTGAGACCCAAAAAAATCATTACCAGTCCTCATTACCCACAAATATATAGACCTAGGTAAATCCTTGGATTATGACATACATAAATGGCTATCTGATTTATGGTAGAATGAAACTGACAAATTAGTTTGCACTTACATACAGAACAGCTGACATTATCCATCAAGAAAAATCAATATAATAACGAGCATGCTTACAAAACAGCTGGTGCACAGCAGAAGGACATTAAAGTAAAGGATCCTTGTGTAAAAAAGAAGCAAGGATCATGAAGATGAGGTAATTTGTTAAAAACAGATAATCAACTTATTTTTCTGAATCAGATGACCATGTGTAACGAGCTGTGTAAAGAAACTAGGACAACAGTGTCCTAATCATCATCTTAATGTTAAATTTAAGATATATGGGGTCCTGAGATTTAAATACTATACCAGAAAACCTCAAATAACAAAGAACCACACCTTAATTCTTAACATGACTGATGATGACACCTAAACAGATCTTCTTAAAAAAAGATGTTTATTATCAAAAGATATTTTGATCTTCAAGCTTAGATGTGCACCATAATATTATCAACTGGATAAAGAAACAAAATTCTTGAAATAAGATTTGATAGGTCCATAATCAATATAATCTCCATACATAGAATCAATTTCTTAAACTATCAAACATGTTGCCAGTGCTACTGTATATTTTTTATGTCCACCTACACTTTCAATTGTAAATTTTGAACCTTCTTATCCTGATAATGCAACTAAATGTAATATTTTCTGCACGTTTTTATCGTTTAGGCGTTTTAAAAATCTGAAGCTTTCTCCTGTATACATCATTTTCATTACGTTCACTTGTCAATGAATATTTACATGTTTAACATCATTAATTCTTACATAAGGCCTTTCAAAAGAAAAAGAAATAATAAATGACAAAGAAGAACTAGAATTAACAGAGCTTACTCTGGTAAATACTGATTTCAACTACAAAACCTGGTTCTTCACATATTAGGTCACTTAAGTGCACATTAATTATGATATGCATGCCCTGCGTACTGATGTCACCAATCTGGGAGTGCAATAACTATTCCCAGCTACTGTTGTTGTTTTTTAAATTGAAATAAACACAAATAACATGAAAATATACAACTATTTATGTCTTTCTTAAAGTGAGTTTGCACTTGATTTCATAACAAAATGAGTTTAAAAACAGGTCTGAAATGTTCTAATTGAATTCCAACACTTAGTAATGGAAAATGATCCCTCATAAAGCCAAATAAACAAGAGGTAAGTCACCCTGACAGAGTACTACTGAAACAAAACTCACCTCCTGTTCAGCATCTGATCCACCTTCTACAGCCTTGTCATGGGGAGGGGGAGGCCCCTTCTTTTGAGCCACAGGTTTACTATCTGTCATGCCAGCCATGAAGATCACAGCAGCAACTATTGCCACAGACCAATGCATGATTTGTTAATTCCTGCAAAAGAGGGGAAAATGTATCAAGCTTCCATCAGTTTCAGTAAATAATAAAAATGAAACTATTAAGGCTGTAAGCTTATCATGCTTATCATTAATGATGATTATCATACTTCTATTCATCTTTATGATCCCATAAAGTTTACAGTAAATTTAGATCAAACTAAAGTTAGATTGTTGATAATTAATGTCATTGTTCAAACTTAAACATAGTAATGAACATGATGAATGAAACCAACAGATATAATCACTTTTGACTGTAATACAGTTATTCAAACTGTATTAAAGTAAAAAAGTGATTATATTCAGATTAATAATCAAAATCATGGGCATTATTAATCATTTTGAATAAAAAGGTAATTACATAACGTTCAGTTTAAGATCAAGAGGAGTATTTTCAACCGTAAGTATAAAATACAACATTTGACCAGATGTTTGGAAATCACTGGACTTGTCAAACCGGACCTAACTTACTTTTCATGAAACTTATTGCTATACATACCTATTTTTCTTAACTGAATGGATAAAATATAAATGATATCGATTAAGGAAGAGAAACTATTAGAAGACCTGAAGTGCTTACCTGTTTCTACCAGATGGTATCTTTTCTAAATAATCGCAAGACGCTCTGTCGGCACAGAAGCACCGGAAGTAGTACGTGGTCTGTACACAGGGCTCGGAGTAAAAGTTACCTCTAATGTGATTGGTTGGATTGATAAGTACACGTAATCGTAATCGTAATAACACTGAACGTTACAATCGCCTCGAGTCACATCTATGACGAAATATAATATTCAACTCAGGCCGCATGTAGATAAAAATAGAGAATCATAATCTTTTGACTATTTATTTCAGGGAAAGCTAGATCAAAAATGATATTGAGTATAATTATTTGCAATTTCGCATCTGCCACAACTTTGCATTTTTATAAGCTAATCATCATCATCATCATCGTCATAATCCACTGAGATATGGGCTATGAAATCTATTAAAACACAATTACTGTCTCTCTAATTGAAAAATGTTTTCTAATGCTGATTCAATTTTGGGGAATGTAATTTAACTAGCTAGACTTGCCTACTTTTTAATCGTCTTGACCTTTGATTGTAAATGCAGATATTCCGCAGTCATGGTGCAAGGCAATATACTCCCTGTGGTAATCAATGCCTTGCCACGCTAGTTATGCTTCCCCGAGCGGAGAAAGTCGAAAGAACTGACCGTGTGTGGCAGGTATGATTGTGTCTTCGTACGACAGTGTGGGTTGTCTCCCATGCTCATGAATATAATTATAGATCTATACGACCTTACATACAAACAAACACACAAGCAAGCACCCAGTTGTAGAGGGAAAGGATCGGTTAATTAACTGCTCAATGGTGAAAACACAGACACAGACAACTCTCTCTCTCTCTCTCTCTCTCTCTCTCTCTCTCTCTCTCTCTCTCTCTCTAGGCGTGAGATCACACTGACATTACGTGAGAGAGTGAGTTTTGCTGACAAACCGTTAAGTTGTGTTAAGTTGACAGGTATGGTGTATCCTTCAACACTCCTGGGATGACTATATTATAACGTCTGATGGGGATGCTGCGTGTGATCCCACCACAAGCACACACGCTCCATCTCGATGCAGTGCTTTATATTTTACATGCGCTTCAAAGGGTATTCCGATAATCAATACTTGTGATCACAAAGGTCATGACTCTGCCATGGGAATTTATAATTTATAAATAACCTATTTATTTTCATAATTTTATTTATAATTATTCACAGTGTGTGAATTTCTAAAAAAACACATCGCAGGCCGCCATTAAAGTGAATAATTAAATATAACAACTAACTCACTTGCCCTACTTTTGGTGTATACACCATGACCTTTTCAAATATGTTTTAGCATATGCATGTGTCGTCTATTTCAGGAAGGGAAATATATGATTCATTGCTAGTCCATCTCGCAGTCTCTGTACGATATTTATTTCCCCTTCAGCCCAGCCCTTTCTGTAATTCAAAGCTCTAAATGAAGAAAGTCTAGATTTTCCTCAGGCTCTGAATCTCCAATCTCACAAGGGCTCCTTTTCAATTTTAATGGAGTTACATGTTTTTATCAAAATTACGTATTTTTAGAGACTGAGCGTTAGTCTGTAGCATTGCAGGCGCATCTAGATAAACACCAGTACCTATGTGAAGGCTATCACTGCGGTCCGAAGAACTGGGTTCCTGTCTAGCACAAAAAATCAATGATTATCGCACACCACTCTGCGCCTACCATCCGAAAAACTACGCCATTAAACTGAGATGTTTATCGACCGATTTAGGACTGCGAATGTGTTGGAATTTGAAGTGCGTTCCTTCATTTACAAATAAGTGATACAGATTTTGCCGCTTGAAATTTGCTTAGCATGTATAGAATATATGTAACACAGATCCAGCATGGTAAATCATTGAGCCTAGATGTCATCACCCATAATCTATATGCCACACTACAACCGTGTAAATGTTTGGAGGTCACGAATGTTACTGTAATTAATTGATATATACTTTTCTAGGCGTTTTATCAATGAGTCAGGGAGTCTTTTTCATACTCATGGATACATTTCGGAAACAAATAAATATGATATATATATGTAAAATGTTTAGTGTACGAGATGAAACATAGTAGGTCGAAGGGAAATATGTAAAAAGATAAATGATATATGAAATTATGAATATGCAAATCAGTCACCAAATGGATACCATTTTTGCTATGGAAACCACCACATCAGTGGTAATGGGACAAAGGCCGCTTATCAAACTGAAGTCGATTTCGCCGAGACATTGAAAACTCCGGAAGATGTCGGTTAATTCCGTTAAAGTCCGGTAAAGTATTCATGTTAACAACGATTGCGTCCCTTTGAAAGATGGCTACATGCCCTGCTTCATACATCGTTATTTGAGTTCTTTTGATTGGCCAGTTGGGTCTTTGTTGGTTTTGTCCAGTCCGGTTTGCCATGGCTTTGTGACAATAGGGTTGAGAAAGCGGACAGAGAGCGCCCTCTTGACAAACACCATTGGACGAACTTTGCAGGTGGCTGGCCCAGGTGCCAGGGTTTCAGACTTGCTTTGTTCGCCATATGGTCGTTGAATCCCACAACCCAACTCTCCTCCGATACCCCACATCGAAACCATTTTCTCAAGCCTTTTGACCCAGTAACGGATCGTTACTCGTCGTGGAAACAAAGAGCATGACAAGCGTTCGGAACAAAACGATATTCAAATACTTCAATTTTCGAAAAATTCATACTTAACATCAGTATACAAACTTTGTAAGCTAATCGCATTTATTTCACGAGTAATTTGTTTTTTCTGTGTGTGATAAAAGAGTGTTTTATGTCACTGTACGACAAAACTCCAGTTAATGTGGACGTGTAATTTTTTTTAACGAACTGCAGACGAGTGAAAACGAAGGCGTGACATTTCAAAACCCCGAACCTCCTACTGACCTAGTCCAGAGGAGGTGACATGACGACAGTCTATATTTAACCTCTTATTTAAAAATGACAAATTACTAATTCACAAGATAAAAGTTAAAGCGTTGATAATCAGCTGGTGGTATGTCCTGTACTCAAAAATAATCTTATAATTTGAATTAAGCTAGTATACTGCGTTGGAGATTCCAAGGAATGTAGTAGCCAAGCTATTTCAAAGCCCCTTGACAAAGACGTAGATATCCGGCCCCAGATATCAAGCATCGGAAGCATTTTGAAAATGGTTATGTCATAATGAATACGAGATTATAAACATACGACTGTGTGGATGTAGTGTAATGACAGAAAGAAACACCAGCGGGGTGAAACTGATATCGACGCATGCAAGATCCCACTACGCATTTACATTATTTGTTTGACATTTCCACGATGTCACATTTCAGATGCGGCTTGTGCACACGTCGCCATGTTCACAACTTTGCGATTGTTTTGCATGGAAACTGTTGCTTTTAAATTCAAGCTCATTATTGTGGCGAGCCTGCAACAATAAGAGCTCAGTGAGATGTAATCTTGAGACTCGGGCCTGTGGATCGCTACGCGGGGAGACCATGCCTGCGCCCTGTCACGATTTCTATACACGGCACGCCTTACGAGCTAGACTTGCCAAGGCGTTTGCTCCGGACCATTTGAATTTGAATACAAAGCTGCTTTGTACTGACATGAAACGAAGCCATATAGACTTGCTTATCGTACTTATACATTGCTTATATGTGCAGGGTCGGCACATTACGTAATATTTATATGACTGGTTGGCACTTGCCTCTATACGTTATATATACTATACGACTGTTATAGAAATTAATAAGCTATATATAAATAATAGTCATGTTTTATACCAGGACGTATTTGAAAGCCTTATACAGTCTACCTGTTTATACATGTATGTAATAAAACGGCCGTGACGATTGTCAGGTACCATTCTTTTACTGGTGTTTCATAATAAAACATTTACTAAGAAGAAAACACGTTTCAAGTGTTTTAAAAGTGTAACAATAGAAGCGCCGCTTCTGCAATTCTCTGACACAAAATGTGAACACGTATGTATGGAGTAAGTACGTATATTTTGTAATTTGAAGGAAAACTCATAAACGCGTTTTGAAAGTACAACAGAAAGGGTCTTCTTCAGTGAATTTAATGTATTAGTTGGGGCGATTAGTGAGGCTCGGATGGACACAATGTGTGACCTGGCCGATAGTGTATCATTACCCTTTCGCCCTCGTGATCTAACTATTACAATTAAGGGCCTAACCATCATCAAGACAAAAGCTGATTCCCAGACGTATTATGTTACTTAGTTAATATAGAAATTTGGCTAAGTCTGCATAAATCATGCCCATCTCGTCCAGTTAGAATGTCAACGTTATCAGGTCAGCCGAGGGCATGAACATGTTATTTGAAGCGTCTATTAATGATGAATTTTCGTAGAGGAGGACTGAAAGTAGTTCCGGATTAAATCTAATTCTTTTCACACGGTTATTGAAATAACACTCGAGTTTCGAATCCGTTTAATATTTTAAGGAAAATACAGTATTTCATCCATAATTAATACATGCACCTGTCAGTACTAATCATTGACCCAAAACAGTCCTGTAAAGGGATAGGGCT
Source organism: Haliotis cracherodii (assembly GCF_022045235.1). Taxonomy (NCBI): domain Eukaryota; kingdom Metazoa; phylum Mollusca; class Gastropoda; order Lepetellida; family Haliotidae; genus Haliotis; species Haliotis cracherodii. The sequence goes on along the minus strand of NW_027266270.1, from coordinate 25,809,442 downwards.
CGATCAGTATGGATTAGGGCGCAGAAACAAGAGTGAGTGTGTTAGAAATAACGACGATTTGAGCAGTTTTCCAGTAATCTCACAGAATGTCAGCTTAATGTGTGAGGAAAGCCCGAAGTGCGGCGGGTGTCAGACGTTTACCCCTTTGGTGAAACCCACGAACACGGGTATGGTGCTGCCTAGAATCACAATCGGGACGAACAAGATTCAAATCCATAATCATTGGTTTCTGGCGTGCGGAAGGGACGCAACTCTGCACTATGAATTGCGACACCTGGGCCACCTGGGCCGCCTTGTCAAATCCGTCCAGGGCAGGTCACATGATTCCTATAGGACATGCCCCCGACAAGTGTGTTATACGCTATATCTGTGTCCAGCAAGAATCATTTACATTCGTGTTATAAAATTAATAGACTATACATCCTTGACCGTTTAGAGTTAGTTACACATTTGGTATAATATATAATAGTGCGTTATGGGATATGTCCTTGACATCTGGGGTTATTAATAAGTGGGTTTTGTAATATGAGGATTGTTTTCAATTGTATTAAATATGAAATATGTACATTGACACCTGGGTTATTTACAAATTTGTTGTAGGCTATGCCCTTGAATGTTGCGAGTTATTTACAGGTTTGTTGTAGGATATGACCTTGAATGTTGAGAGTTATTACAGATTTGTTGTAGGACCTTGAATGTTGAGAGTTATTTATATTTTTCTTGTAGGATATGACCTTGAATGTTGAGAGTTATTTACAGGTTTCTTGTAGAATATGCCCTTGAATGTTGAGAGTTATTTGCAGGTTTCTTGTAGGATATGCCCTTGAATGTTGCGAGTTATTTATAGGTTAGTTGTAGGATATACCCTTAAATGTTGAGAGTTATTTAAAGGTTTGTTGTAGGATATGCCCTTGAATGTTGAGAGTTATTTATAGGTTTGTTCCAGGATATGCCCTTGAATGTTGAGAGTTAATTAAGCTTGTTACATTAAATATCCTAATTTTGAGGGTATATTTAGAGAGCGTGACAAGATATAGATACAATATTTACAAGTGTGTTATGTTTGAAGCGGGTCCTTCACCTTTGACAATATGTGACCTTTTATAGGATATGTTTTGGACAATTAAAGGATATTCTTGAATGATATTGGGGCAAAACTCTTTGAGTTTTGAGGGTCGGATACAACCGCGTCCCTGATCCCTCTTCCAGACATCCTAACACGCGCTTTTGTTCAGGTCGGGACATGGATATCTGTGCACCCCTCTTTCTCAATTGTGGATCAGTCTGTTATACGATATGTACTTGCTTTAGGGGGTATATTGACAATACTGCTACAGGACATTAACAAACGGGTGGAGTATAGGACATGCCATGAATCTTTGAACGGCATTTACCAGACAGTAACCACACGGGTCCAATGCATATGGAGCCTTTTTGCAAAGTTGGAGACCTAGACTCTCTCTTACAATGAACAACGTAAATGTGATATACACTAAACGGCACGTGGCTGGTGATGCCTTAATATCATAATGTCAATGGTATAAATCAGTGGTTGAAAAATGAAACCTACTCTACAATTTCATCCGCATTACAATTTTGAAACAATTACATACCTCCGTGCTAAGAATATTCTGATTGGCTACACAATATGCGATATTCCACAGATCCGTTTACGGTTGGGAGAGTGGTAGTTTGTTGTTCAGTGCGTAGATATGCACGTTTATTCATAATTCTTAAGATGATATATGCAGATGGACTACAATTACAGTTGCAAATGTTTCCCGAAGATAAAGTCTTCTTTCTGCGCAGGTTACAGTATGAACACGAGAGTTCGTTAATTCATGAATTTTCAGATTAACGAGATCCCTGTCTTTCTTAACCTATTGTAATAATATTGTTTGCTGTTATTTAATGCCGCGCAAACTTTAAGGCGTCGGTCTTTAAATAATCTAGTCTGTACCAGAGAATCTTGTGATTGACATCATGAGCATCGATCTACACAATTGGGTATTGTAAAAATAATGTTCATTACTTGAAAGGCCTTTGGTCCAGATACGACGTTACCATATTTCAGTTGCTAATATCACAGCAAGAAGAACCAATGAGAAGCCAAAGGGATAAGTACATATTGGTCCAATTTGATTTCGTTTTCTGCTGTTTACTTCAATAGAAAAAAATACTATCTGATAATGAAAGTTGTCACACGAATCAACTGCATGACATAACTGTAAACTGATATTTCATAGGTATCGATCTATATATTTTATATCATGATATGATCGAAAAAGAGCTAATATGAATATAATATTATCTATCTTCATGCTGTAGCTACTTTATGTACCTTAATATTACTCTGTACTGCTTAGATCATTAACCAGTATCCAATTGTTCATCAATCCTAGCGTTGACTCTAGTCCTGTCTTAAGCTTTGGTCCAGGGTGGTATTTTTAGTCCAAAGTGTCATGTTTGACTTCAGGCTATGTGATCTAGAACAGCCAAACAATCTAGTTTAGGTTACTTCCATACAAACCAATAAAAACACTGCAGAATGTGTGTTGGATCTCCTACACAAAAGAACGTGGCAATGCTGCACAGTTCTAAACACAAAGACTGTCAAAACAGCTACATTTTTAATATTAGCACGCCGGCCATAACAGCCTCTGCAAGTCTATGTACGAAGTGTCAATCTTTACCAGACCCGACACATCCTGTTGAACGTTCAAAGCGCAGCGCGTTCACGAAACCGGCCCAGGTGGACTCGGTGCAGAGATGGGTCCGACGAGATTAGAACGATATTCGGGGAGAAGTGTTACGCAATTAGTGACGACAAATGGTACTGGTTCCATCTATGTAAACGATGCTAGCCACCGACATGTCTGCTGTTGTTAAGCATGAATCTGGCCTTCACCAGCCGCCACAAAGGCTGTTGTGTGGGTGGCTTGACAAATACAAAGCACAGGCCATAGAGCCGGCCATGTAAGGGATGCGGTGAATATTATTACAGGGTTGAAAACTCAAACAGGTGACATGGTGGTGCAACAGGCCAACTTAACAAGTTGATAAGCCTCGGTGTCGTGCTTGTTGCTTTAATTTTAAACACATTATCGCGGGAAACGGATACTTATACACATTTAGGGTTGAAGTGTGAATAAAGACTTTGACATGAGGAAGGAGAAATCGTGTTGTCAATACCTGGCGGAACACGCTATTGTGATATGGCGTTATAACGCGGATTTCTAAAAATTGGATTATTGTTGTTAAAACGGGGTAACATAGCCTAAGAGACAATGTGGGCGTCCACGAGGCGATTTTTCGCCGTGCCCATGTACAACAGATGGGGAGATGACAACGATAGCTGCATTATAGAATTGTTCGGGACCTACCTTTGTGTGCATGTAAGGAGTCTGGTGATTTGATTTCAGTTAGATTTACGTACATAATCAGCTGCTATTATTTTAAATAGTTCATTTCTTAATCTGAATGGTAAGGCCGAGCACTTTTGTTGTTGAACGCGACCTTTTTCCAATTACACTTTGAAGCTTTAAGAAATAAATGAAAAAGGGGGTGGGGGGGGAGAGAGAGAGAGAGAGAGAGAGAGCAAAGTATTAAAATCAACTCGGTACATTTGGTTTTTAAAAGGTGGTTATGGGGGAACCCTCTCTGGATCCTGCTATGTTCACGTTTAATTGGTCTATACGACCTGGGGATATTTATTATTTTGGATGGATGTTCGCATCAACTGGAGACACTTTTAATTCTACAGGTTATTAAATAACAAATAGGCACAAGATCCCCCCAATGTCAAAATGTTCGGAATGCAACATAGTTCATAAAGCCGTGTGTGTATGCGTGTGTACACTACGTATTCATTGAAAGGTTTGATAAACCAGAGAGTACAAATCTTCTACTATCTTGACATAACTTTAAAAAGGTTGGGAGGAGGGCATCGATCTATTGTTGTTGAAAATATCATCTCTGTAATAAACACATGAAGCATGCTGATATATCTGTGCTTCGTAAACTGTACTTGTTTGCGATGACCCAGATTTACTACACAAGCGAGCCCGTGTAACAGCAGAAATAGCATAAAATCAATATATGTATTTATATGTCGACCGCACATGCATCTGTGTTCACCGACCATTGGCTATTGCATTAGATGTGTATTCGTGGCCAAGTTAACATATTCCAGGGTTTGAAAAACTACTAATGTTGATGAATTTAATCTATATTCTCAGGTTAACATCCGTGCACCAGTCATGGTACACATCGCCCCTCTGCCAGCTTCTCCCAGCGACTGTTAGCTATAAATGATGGGTTCGATGCGCTGTGGTGGAGCAAGTATGAACCAGTACGTTGCTGCCTTTCCACTACCTGCTCCTCACAGCGAATGTTCGCGTTTAATGATGTGTTCGATACGTTGTGATTCAGTAACCATGGAATTGTGAGCATATATATAGCGTTGATGTACATCACGATATCAAAACGATAATTGTCGAAAGCCAACTAAATTGTACATAAAATACGGGTCATTGGCTTCAATTTTTCATAATGCAGAAGGACGTTTCCCAAATTCATATTTACAGGCAATCGCGAATACAAATATAGTTTCCATTATAGTAAAATGCTACCTATGTCAAGATAAATGATATATTACAAGTACATTTTAAATAACACGTGCACAAAAGCATTTCATATAATATATCCCTTGACACCCTAGTTAAAGTGTAGTGGATTTGGTTTAACGCTGCGTTGAATAGTTTTTACAGTCATACGAGTGAGTGAGTGAGTTTGATTTAACGCGGCTTTTAACATTATTCCAGTTATATCACGGCGTGTCAGCTTAATGTGGGAGGAAAGCCCGAAGTGATGCAGGTCTCAGACGTTTACCACTTCGGTGAAACCAACGAGCACGGGTATGGTGCTGACAAACCTAGAAACATAATCGGGGCGAACCGGGATTCGAACCGACAATCATAGGTTTCTGGCGTGTACAAGGTACGCAACTCTGCACAGCGAATCGCGACGCCTTAGACGACTGGGCCACCCGTGCCCTCTACAGTTATACGGGGGTAAATCGACTAGTCCTGAGGCCTCAGGTATAGATATTGCATTGACTAATGTGAGGTTTCAACAAGTGTAGGAAGAATACCATCTCTTGGTTTGTCTGTTTGTTTGGTTTTTTTTGTTGCTTAACGCCGCCATCAGCAATATCCCAGGTATATGACGGTGGTCTGTAAATAATCGAGTCTGGACCAGGCAATCCAGTGGTTGACATCGTGTTACGCCTCTTACGACAAGCATAGTCGCCTTTTACAGCAAGCATTTGTTGCTGAAGACCTATTCTACCCCGGATCTTCACGGGTCACCATCTCTTGGTATATATAAGACTATATGTTACAGACTGATAACTGCATCTGCTTTCGAGGAGTCAGCTAGAGAATTTGACAGGGGTTTGAGAAACAGCGGAAAGGAAAGGAACGAGAAAAGGGCTGTGATTGAGTACCTGCAAAACACAACTCGTATTAGAAATGGTCTTCAGCAACCCATGCTTGTCGTAAGAAGAGCCGTAACGGTACGTTGGCACGCTATGAATCAAGTAAGGAATCTAACCACCCGCATGCCGATGATTGTCCTCGTGTCCCAATTGGGTAGACAGATGTTCATGATGTCAACCACTGGATTGCCTGTCCCAAGCTCGATCACTTACAGACCGCCGTCGTGCAGCTGGCACATTGCTGAGAGCGGCGTAAGCAACAGACAAACATCCTTTCATAAAAAGGAAATGTCACGAAAGAAAATACACGTAGATATGATAAGGAGATGACTGTCTGTCACTGGACAGTTGAGAAATAGGCCGCTGAACGTAATCAAGAAGAAGTAACACAGAAGGTGAACCTTGGTCTGGTCGTCATGAAGATGCCAAGTCTGAAACTCAGGTGGAGGTTGTCCATCGCATGCTTACGGCTGACCGACATGTTATACCGCTGGTTTGGTTGGTTGGTTTGTTGTTTGACGCCGCACTCAGCAATATCCCAGCTATATGATGGCCGGCTGTAAATATTCGAGACTGGACCAGGCATTCAAGTGGCTGACATTGTATTATACCGCCTCCGTAGTGTAGTGGATAGACCGTCTGTCCGGAGGTTCGAGCCCGGTACAAAAAAACAACATTAAAAGATCACACTTGTTGTTACCCTGCCTGGCGCTGGGGATAAAGGGAAAAATACAAGGACAGGTCGACTCGGAGTGCGTATATATACTGTGTCGGAGTAGGGATCCATGGTAAACTGCGGCATGGTATATCTAAGTGGACAATCACTCTCAAACCGGCATTAGTCCGGACTGGTACAAGTATCTACACAAATGTACACGTCACTACATATACACAAGAGTTTGCCACTAACTTGGCTATAATCCCCGTCCCTGTTGCAGAATTTATGTCATAATCAAATCTAAACAAACCCTTACCTTTTTTAAACGAGGTGGAACTTGTCATGGAAATTGTAAAAAAAGAAGAGTTTGGAACCTAAGTCCATCTTGTTGCCATGGAAACGTAAAAAATAAAAATTTCTAAATAGCAAAAGACGCCAGTTTAGCATGCACCTAACAGGCCTGCAAAGTTTGATGAAACAATATTAAACGGTTTATGAGTTATGCTCCGGAAACGAACCCTACACTCACAGAACCTCAGTCCATCTTGTTGACATGGAAACGTACAAATTAAACATTTCTAAAATTTCTAAATAGCAAAAGGCACCAGTTCAGCATGTACTTGACAGACCTGCAAAGTTTCATGAAAAAATATTGAAGGGTTTCTGAGTTATGCTCTGGAAACGAAACGTGACGGACGGAGCCCGTTTTTATATCCCCCGCCAACTTTTTGGGCGGGGGATAATAAGAACAATAATCTTCAACGCGATGCTAAGTCCCATTTCACCTCACCCGACTTATTACAATTCAGCATATCGCAGACTCTAGTTATTGGGATCAGTCTTAGGTCAGTAGAATTCATCTCAACTAACACGTCTACGTGAGCAAGCTGCCCCCAGAATGTTGACACCAGATCAGGAGCTGACCTGACTGGACATATCCAGGTACATTTTGGCCAGTTATCAGTAGTGAGTGAGTGAGTTGAGTTTAACGTCTCTTTTAACAGTATTCCAGTTATTTCGCGGCGTGTCAGCTTTATGTGGAAGGAAAGCCCGAAGTGATTTGGGTCTCGGACGTTTACCACTTCGGTGAAACCCACGAGCACGGGTGTTGACATATATAGAAACATAATCGGGGCGAACTGGGATTCGAACCCACAACTATTGGTTTCAGACGTGCCCAAGGGACGCAATTCTGCAGAGCGAATCGGCGACTTTAGACGACTGGGACACCCGTGCCCAAGTTTTCAGTAAAATCTGGATACTTCGTGTACGCAGGTATAGTAACCCAAGACGAGGCCTGGGTCATCATTTGATGCATAGTCCAAACCTTAGAGCCACAGTGGAAACCTTTGGCCACCAAAGAAGTATACAAGCGAGTGGCAAAGTCATGACTTCGGTTTGGGGGAGTAAGGGGAGTGGTTGTTGGTTGGTTGGTTAACGCCGCACTCAGCAATATTCCAGCTATATGACGGCGGTCTGTAAATAATCGAGTCTGGACCAGACAATCCAGTGATTATTATCATGAGCATCGATCCACGCAATTGGGATCGATGACATGCACCAACCAAGTCAGCGAGCCTGACCACCCGATCCCGTTAGTTGCCTTTTACGACAAGCATAGTCGCCTTTTACGGCAAGCATGGGTTGCTGAAGACCTATTCTACTCCGGATCTTCACGGGTATGTAAGGGGGTGGTCATAGTTGACTATCCTCAACGAGGTCAACATATCTGTACTACTATTGTATGACGATATAAGTATACCATGGAACTACGGAACTCTGTCACAGGAAAGTTCTGTTCAGGTGTACTTCATTCCGACAATGCGCCTGTACACATGCCACCACCAGAGGCTGCAGAAAGTGTTTTACCAGTGACGACGAGGTGTTTGCCGCCGTCGGGCCAAGATGAAGACTTCTAAAGGCCAGGGATAACAAAGCTGGAACGTGAGTTAGTTTGTATGTTGTTTAACGCCACACTCAGCAGTATTCCAGCTATATGAATGCGGTATGCAAATAATCGAGTCTGGACCAGACAATCCAGTGATCGATATCATGAGCATCGATCCACGCAGTTGAGCTCTTATTCAGTGTAGGCTATCTTATTTCATTACCAGGGACGTTACTGTCTCCGTTTGTAAGCATACTATGCAAAGAAAGTAGGGGATAGCGGGAATCACCGAGACATATTATTTTTTATCTCTATGTTAAAACACATCTGTGACGTCATTCCATTGTTTGAACACTCCATATTATTTCAGGAATGGAGTTGCTTGTCAACTGTACATTATTCTGAAGCAACATTTGAATTAATGTCCACTTGGAAAAGACGGAACTACTTTTTACATTTAAGTACAAGTGAATATTTGTATTTTTTTCCCGAAAACATGTGCCGTAAGCGGGGTTCGAACTCGCATCGTTAGATTTGAAAACGTGTAATTGTCAATCTCAGCTACTGCCGCACACATGAAGGCATGCTGTCAAATTAACTATTAAATATTTTAATAATTTTGCATAATGCCTCAAAGCTCAAAATAATATGTATATATTTTGTGTTAGAGCAGGTTGCCCACAACAATGCTCATATTTATAGCAGTTAGATAAACTTTTGACGATAAAAAAACAACCAAATAAGGTAATATAAATATCACTTGTTTGGGGCTCAATATTTCCTATTATACCCATCAGCATGTATTAACAATGTGCAAGCGATTGATAAATACTAGTTTAGGACCCAACGAAATTATGAAGAGCCATGTACCAAGCATTGTAAATATCAACTCGCGACGGAGCTTGGCGCAAGTGCAGCAGCAGGGAACACATTCCTCTTGCATCACGCTAGGTCGACTCACGCAGTATAAATACAGACAACAAAGAGTTCTGGTATATTTTTCAAATATTTTCAACTACAAAATATCTTGTCAAAGAGTAAAAGTAGGGATGAGTTTTAAGTTGGGGAGTATCCTCCTAACTCTCCATTCATTAAAAAAAAGGGCCTCTGCTCCATTATTTTTAAGGAATGGAGAGTTACTCCATGGATAAATGATAAACTTAACTTTCATATTCTTAAAGAAGATCCGGGGTAGAATAGGTCTTCAGGAACCTATGCTTGCTGTAAATGGCGACTACGCGATCGGATGGTCATGCTCGCTGAATTGGTTGATGCATGTCATCGTATCACAATTGCGTGGACGAAGCTCGTTTGAATATCCCCAATCGATACATGCTCTTACATAAAGACAGACAATGGACTGCCAGGTACAGATACATATATGGTACCCGTGAAGATCCGGGTTAGATGTCTCCAGCAACCTATGCTTGCTGTAAAAGGCGACTAACGGGATCGGGTGGTCAGGCTCGCTGACTTGGTTGATGCATGACATCGTATCCCAATTACGTGGATAGATGCTCATGATGTCAATCACTGGATTTTCTGGTCCTGACTCCATTATTTACAGACCGACGTCATATAGGTGAAATATTGCCGAGTATACAGCGTTAAACAACAAACAAATAGATACGGTCCACGTTGATTGCTCATCAGTACTGTATGCTAACCTCTAACATCAAAATGAATATTTCGCTTCAAGGCAATAACAATGACACAATAAAATATGGTGTGGAAACAGACATGGTGGCTTACGAGTCACGAGATAAACGTGTTCAGTTAGGTTGTAAGAATCCTGATTCACTTTAATGCGACGCATATTCGTGATTAATTTATTTGGCTAAAACATTTCAACACCTCTTCAATAAAATGTGTCGGTTAGATTATCAGTAGATCTATTTCATAATTGAACAAGTGCGGCCTTGTAAAGTACTTTTGGTGGAAAAATGTTTTTTAGGTGATACAAAATGGACATTAATAAATAACGGTATTCGTCAGCTAAATCATTTTTATTACAATGGTAGATATTTTCTCATCTCTCGTTTTCTATCGGTACTCTGTGGTTAGCGGATCTTACCTTAATAGGAAGTTTTCAAAGAAGAACTCTAATTTCAAATGTGTTAAAATAATCTATTCTGTCTTACGAAAGGCATCCACCAAACTAACAAAACAGAACATTGCGACTTGGAACTTCGTGATTGGTGGTGACAAATGAATGCTGCCTAAGGGGCAGATAACTCTAATTTGTTGATGAAAAGTACATACAAAATCAGCCGTGCAATTGCAGAAAAGCTCATATTTAACGTTGCATCGGCAATATTCACATCCATATGTATCGACATGTAAACTTAACACTCAGTGTTACTGAACTGTTGTTGGTTATTTACGTATTTGTTGATTGATTGATTGTTGTTTAACGCCGCACTCAGCAATATTCCAGCTATAATATGACGGCGGTCTTTAAATGATCGTCTGAACCAGACAATCCAGTGATTAATATCATCAGCATCGATACACGCAATTGGTGTACTACGACATGCTTCAACCAAGTCAGCGAGCCTGACCACCCGATCCCGTAAGTCGCCTCTTACGACAAACATAGTCGCCTTTAACAGCAAGCATGGCTTGCTGAAGACCTATTCTAACCGATCTAAATCCCACCTCTGTATGTTATCAGTACGATGTGGGGTCGCAGCTAATCGCCGAATGTGAATCGCCCTGCGCGACAATAGTTCAGAAACATTTAAAATCCTCTTCAAAGAAACCTTTCACCTAATGGACCAGTTACTCGAAACGAACGTGTTGCAATGTTGACAGACGAGACGCTGTAGGGACCGTCTCATAAGTTATTTGGAAGAAATGCGTGTTTGGAAGAATGGGATGCACAATGTAAATTGGTATTAATGGTATTTATATTTTTTCTTGTTCACGATATAATGAAACTAAATACAGTATCGTAAATCGTAGGATTTACTCAGGCATTGCGCTACCAGACACAAGGTGATGTAAATGTTTGACATAGCATCGCCCCTAAACGTATACTCCGTGCTTGAACACAAGCCTGTGTTGATAAATACATTTAATTGTATTGGGAATAGTCGGGAAGGGATGTTGGGCCAGTTCATTACACTGCTGCGTTAAAGTTCATGTTGACTTAAGAATCTGATATCACAAAAATCGCAAATGGTTGTAAGTGGAGCAGACACCCCATGATTATTGCGAACGATTCAGTTAGTTTTAACTTAAGCGTCGATTGTTCATTAAAACGAACTGATGCTTGATCAAGTTCCAACTGAACCATCACAATGTGAACATTTTTTTACCATACACAATTGAAAATATCTTAACTTAGCGGTCGTGCAAGTATATTAGTAAACATTCACTTTCAAAGTGATAGTGAATGTTGTTTAACCCCGCTTTCAAAACATATTCCAGCAATGATTTTAAGGTTTAGCCCAAGGCCAAATGGGAAATTTGTGTTTCATAACGCCATACTCGGCAATATTACACCCGGTCTGTAAATGATCGAGTCTGGGCCAGGCTACCCACTGATTGACACCATAAGCATCGATCTATGCATCTTGGATACGATGACATGCATCAAGCAATTTTTACGGGTAAAGACTTATTCTAATCCGGGTTTCCTTAGTGATCCGCCACTTCTTGTGCACGATCGGCAGTGTTGTAATTGTGTTTTGCAAAATGACCAATTTTATGTATTTAGTTTCTCAAAGGAAAGTTGCAAGTTAGTTCTAACGTGAGTGTCGTTGGAAGGATGACCACCTTGCATTGTGCATTCTGTGTATCTTACGTATTAAGTGGTGTTCAAAGAATTTACGTACTTTCTTCACCTTATGCCATTTATCACGCATAACCGTTAAACATGTCAGTTAGGTCATTCACTGTTCAGCACTATCCATGAGGCTAATGAATGAATACCACAGTCAGCAATATCCAAGCTAAATGGTGCGGCCTGTAATAATTGAAACTGACAAACCTATGGTTGCAACGTTGCACGAACGCCGTCGGGTGTCACCATATCAGTTTCGGTCGCCTCTCCCGAGAGGTTATCCTCTATTCCTGTTCGGTCTGAACTACATACTTGAATGTGGAAATACAGTTAATGCACAAGCAAGAAGTTACCCGACACTTGCGAAACCACAGTGATACTAAACATTGCCTATAACTAAATGTTCCTAGTCGATGTGGTCTTACTACGTTGGCATATTGGCCACAACATATGTAAACCATTTAAAATAGAATACAATTTTTGAAACAAACTTGTAAATATATTTCTTTACTTGGAATTTCAGTAAACATGGCAGTCTTACTTATATTAAATGACGGTTTTTTTAAGATATGACTGACGGTGTTAGGAAACCTGTTAGGGCTGCAATTCTATTTATGGGTATAGTTACCCTAAATCAAAACAGTGAATATATCGTATTGAAGTTGGAACATGGAACTTTGTGAATCCAAGCGCACTAATGTTGTCACTTTGAAATGGATACAAAGTATTCACCAACATTGTTTTCAAACACCAAAGGTGTTCGATTCGCAGTCCAGGAGCTGTCACGATAGGTATAGATTTCCAAGTGCGTAAAGAGCTTCGAGAAACTCTAGATGATACGTAAAGAGCTTCGAGAAACTCTAGATACCACCATGACCTCATTGCCAAGATACAATACATATTACAGTAATGTGGGGCACAGCGGTCTTAAAAGTAAAACTGGAAATTGTATGAATTTAAATAATGATTTATTACATGAACATGAACTAAAAATGAAACATGAAGAATTTTACAACTTGATCTCATGTTTACAGTCACAAAACAGTCAATGAGAGACACATATTCACTCTCCAGAAACACAGATTTAGGCAGATTCCTTTTCCTCTGATTTTTCTTTTTCCTCTGATGTATCCTTTTTAACTTTCTTGGTCGGACTTTCCTCTTCACCATTCTCCTCTGAACTCCTCTTTTCTGCTGTAGTTTCTGTTGAGGCCTCTGAAATAATTATACAACAAGACATAAAAACACATACCCCTGTGACATCGATAATCCATGGAATAAAAATCAGACAACCAGCTGATCAACGTAATACTAGTCGCGAAGTAAACAGTTTGATAGAGTGAAAAGCATCATCGTCAACAAGAGACTATCAACATGGTGAAGGTAAGGACTATTTTAAAACTGATTTACGCACCTGAAGATTCTACCTCTTCGCTCTGTTCACTGGCATTTTGATTTGTGTTCTCCTCCTTGTCTTTCTTGGCTTTCTCCTCAGTCTCTTCCTTTTCCTCGGTCTCTTCCTTAGCCTCCGTGGCTTCGTTGGCCTGCAACATTGGAACATAAACAATTCTTTTAAAACTAACATGGATCGAACTTCACGATTTAACTCCCGAAACTGTGAAACAAGTATTACTTACAGCGAGCACGTGATTGAATAACATTTTGTAATACTAAACGTAAACTCGTCCTTTGTTTACAAAACGGATTTCATACTCACGGCGTCTTTCTGTGCCTTCACATCCTCGACTGTTTTCTTTACCTCGACAGTTTCTGTCTCGGTTTGGGTGGTGTCAACCTCAACTTCTGACCTAGTGAGAACACAGATATGTTTGAATGAAAACTTATGAAAACTATCTAGTAAATGCAAACACAAACAGCTGACCTACTTTTCCATCCAGCAGACGATAGTAATCACTCAGGCCTAAACACGGAAATATTAACACCGAGTTGCATTCTTTTCCTACTTCACCCAACGGCGCAGTGTTTTTTCCGTCTGCTACGAAGATAAACCTTTACAGAGAAAGCTGATCAAACACACTGAACAGGATGTAGGTTTAAGATCCTCACTATAGCTTTCTCTGCTTGCTTTAGCTTCTCACGCCTTGACCTCCTTTCATTAATTTTCTCATGTCGTGTTGTTCAAACACTAAATTGGATGTGTTCATGTACCATTAACAGTGAACAAAGAACATCCCTTATACGATGCTAATACTAAAAACGTTCTAGTCATTTAGAAGTGTAAAGACACAATTTCTGTGAGAAGATGCTAACATCAATGAACAAAGACGACCATGCTGGTTCAGCGTGGTCTGGAGAAAGGCTGTGCGTAAACACTTCCTTGTAGAAAGAATTATAGAAATACAGTGAGAGTTTTACTTAAAAACATACATGATTTTATAACTAAATCACAAAGAATGCTATAGTGACTTACTTTGTTCCAGGCATGATGGGGTTTTTGGTATGAACTCTAGAAAATCTCAAACGAACGTGGGAGAACTCTGACTGCCGCCTTCCTCAAACAATGCTCACTGCAGACGACTGCCGTTGAGATTCCCGCCTCTTACGTATAATTTATGCGTCACGTGACCGACTTCTCGCTTCTGATTGGACAAAGTTTTTAATCCTGGTTTGGTCACGCCCATTGTGAACCACTGAGCATGCGTGCATTCTAATGAATGTAGGAACAAAGATGGCGGGAAATACCTTTTCGGATACTTTCGGGAAACTCCGTCACCATTTTCGCTAATGTATGCAGGAAATCTACAAGAAAGCTTCCATTGGATAGAATTTGTTCCGCGAAGTGACATCCCGTTTCGCCGTAAATAAACCCATGTGACCGGAAATATCAAGTGTGACTGCAATGTGGTGATACAACAAATCTCTGTTGAAAATGACTGATCAATTTGGATACTTAGAGTTACTACTGAAGGTATAACGCTTTCTGGTACACTGTTATCAAAGATGCCAACTAGTTTACGCACATTTGTCTCTCAGGTTCCGCTGACAATTCGCCATGAAAACAATAACAATATGCATGACATGGGGGTGTGTCTCTTCAAATTCAGATGTTATGTGAAACTTCACCTTTATAGTCTACATACTGAATCTCACTGACAACATGATATCAGCATTGCATTTGTACTAATAATGCTAAATACAATATAGATGAATATAATTAAGTAGACACTAGACGCAGAAAGCGGGTGAAAACACAACTACAGTAGGTATGGGGCAGGCTGTTTTTGATGTCAGTCTAATGATAATGTAAATGTTGTAATGTATAGTGTTATATTTAAATTATAGCTAGTATGTCATCATTCAGTCTATATGTGCATATTTACAGTACAGGACATTGGGTGTGTTCTTTCCATACAGGAGAGGGTTAATTTTGTTTTTGTCTTTTGTTAAGACTTAATTAAATCTTCCCATGTATACCTTTGTAAAACTGTAACTAGGTGTTCAGCCTTCTAAAACTGATAACAAGAAAGGCTCTGAATTCAATCACTAAATCACATGAGGAAAATCAGATTAGAGAAGATGCACTGGCACGAATTTGTCCAGGACTCCGGACAGACAAATTAGGAAATGATTGTTATATTGTTCAAAATTGTATTTTTCACAGTTTCATAATTTTTGAGGAATTTTGAGATTATTCTTTTAGATTGGTCATTTTTTCTGTCATTTCTTGAAGACTTCGGCCTCAATGCAGGTCCAGATGAATCCCTGTCGGGTCTTCGATTTATTTCACTTTGGGCATTTCATACCCATGACGCTCATAGTAAAATTCAGCGATATAACAAGATACTGTTTAGCTAGTCATGAAGCCAAACTGACATAATAAGAAAGAATACAATACTGATTATTTCCCCTCTGCATGAATAATAGGAGCAGGGGTATGGAAGGGCCGTTGTTTCTGAGTTGTTTGCTCTTTTGGTATACCCATGTCAAAACTTACGGATGATTACAAATTATTTCAGATCCACACTTCTGTGTCATACCATTTAGACTTTGGTCTGGGGAGCTTGTTTTATGACCATAATAAAACGCGAGGGTTTGACTTGGTCCGCATTCTGTTTGAATGACCTTGCATGTTTTCAACTTAATTTATGTTCTTTTATTCATTTGAATAATTGGTTCTTTGTAAAATTGTCCAGATTCCTAAAATAACACAACAGAAGAATAACATTATTAACACATGATGCTTATATATGAAACAAGATTAGTAAAGTGGATTTTTCTCTTTGACCTTTCCTTCAAGAGAAAATGTACCAACTTTTTCTTTTCTTCAGTTTTTGCTCTTAGTTCTACCTAAAGTCGCAACCATTAACCAAAGTAACAGGGGTAGACACCATATTGGACTAAGGAGTAGTGGCAGTGTCTATCCCTGTAGGAACAGAAACCATGTATTAGAATCCGCTAAAGTCTACTATTCTCAGACTGGCAACATTCATGTAGAACATGACATCAGACAATTTTCTTGTGGACGACCACTTGTACCTTTAGACAAATGACAACTCTGAAGCAGATTATTTTTGTAGACAATAAAATTTATTTCTAACCCTGATTTCATCATGCCTTAGGATATACACTGAATTTTCATCAATTTCCTTTGTGATTGTTGCTAGGATACTTTTTATTCTGGAAGCCCGCATGTAGATGAGCCAACATCAATTGAACAGGCTGTGAACAAGTGTTATGTAATCGGCGTCATAAAAGTGACTGATTACACATGTGGTTGTAAGATGCTTTGCATTTGTTTGTTTATTACTGCTCTACATGACAAGGATATTTAACTGTAGCCTGAATGGTACTTTGTTCCAGTAATATCTTCTGCTATCTAAGCATGGAAGCTATTAGGAGTTCACAGCTCCAGTGTGTCAGTATTTGGTAAAAGCACAGATTTGTGAACAATTACAAACTAACAGCCCAGGGCATGCAAAAACTATTGTTAGGTTCAATTTGTTATTTTATTCTCAAAAGATTTCTCTAATTTTAGAGATATTGAATGTAAAATGTAAATGCTGGTAAGTATTAAAGTCTTTTCTTTGTTATTAGCACTGTTAACAGCTAAATAGAAGTCACTCTTGAAAGACTAGTCTATCTTCCAGACCCAAGAGAATAAATTAAAAGAGGAAAACCAGCTCAAGTCTAGAATGATTTGGCAAATCTAGATTGTCTCTAGCTCCTGAAATTAAACTCTGTTCTGGGTACCAATTTAATTTTTATTTTGTGGTTGTGTATTTTTAAATGTGATAACTTTGTTTCTGCGGCTAAATGTTATTGAAATCTATTGAAAAGCTAAAACACTTAAAATGACCAACCTGGTCCTCTTTCCACAAAGCATGACTGTTGTAAGTGTATGTAAAAGTATGGGAGTTAAGATCGTCTCAGCGCTATGATCTCTTTGTTGATCGAGTCCCTGTATTCGGAAATAGTTTGTTCCAATTGGAAACTAATATTTTATGTAGACTTGAGGCCAAATATTGGCATCTCAGAATGCCTGGCTAAGCCTATGATTAGTATTGATTTTATTCATGATTGGTTGGTTCAATATCCAACCAAGGAAACAAGCAAGAAATTTGGGCTCTGTTATTTTACAAGTTTTAGAATTTGGAATGATAAGGATGAGTATGGCATGCACTGAGCATCACAGATGTTATAATGTGGGTGTTATAGCCAATGGAGTCTCAGTTCCTGGTATCCCTGCTTGTGCTGCAAAGTTGGGTGATATGTCATTTAGAGATAGCCTTCGAGTCAAACCAAACGCCGTAGGAAATCAAGTAACATTTGGTCTAAATAGGTCACAATGTCAGCAGGCCAACATATTAATTAAAGTATGTAGCAAAACTAACAATTTATTCGAGTAAAAATTTTATAGGGGCGTGTCCACAAAACTCTCACCCAAGCTGTTCGTGAAATAAATAATCGATGGATACCTTCAAAGGTTTTTGCTGTTTGTTTCTATTATTCGATATATTATGCAATTTCATTGATGATCAGTTGGTTTCAATCTCCAGTCTGTGAATCGGTGATTGATTATATCCCAACGATGATTTTCTTTGATTATTTTATTTTATTGAATGTGTGATTGATACCATCCTTGCTGTAAAAGGCGACTATCCTCGTCGAAGAGGGGACTAACAGGATCGGGTGGTCAGGCTTGCTGACTTGGTTGATGCATGTCATCGTGTCCCAATTTTGTAAATCGATGCTCATGATATCAATACCTGGATTATCTGGTCCAGATTCTTTTTCCAGACCGCTGTCATATTGCTGGAATATTGCATAGTGCGGCATTAAACAACAAACAAACAAAGAAACAGACTTGTAGCTGTTGCAGTGTTTCCTGGTCTTCACCTGTAGATGTTTATGTCAAAGATATCACTGGGCATTTGTCTGAAAAATTCCAAATTGGAAGTAGAGATATTGAAATTTATGTTACTGTGACAATAACCAATGTTTGAGCTTTGCAAAGGTTACCATGGTTACTTGTGTTGCACTGAGAACAGGATAAATAAAAAGACACGATTTATACTTATTTTATGTTGCAGCATTAAATGTGAGGGTAAATTACCTATACGTTTGAAATTAAGAAAAAAAAGGGACTCTATCAGAATGAGTGTCCCATTTGGCCTACCACTTATTTTAGAACCCTATATAAACCTGGTATTGGTATGATGTCACTTAGGTTTTTACAGTTTTTTGTGTTAGACGTTCAAATGACATGGCCCCAAATAATCCGTCGGTGAGGACACTAAGAAAACATGTTAAATATGTATTGACTTTTTTTATAGGTCATTGATAGATCTTTGATAGATCTTTTTCAAGCCAATGGTTTACTCACTCAAGCTTTGACTTAACTTTGTGTACTCTTGTGCTGTTTTAAGGTGTTCCGTGAAATACCATCATGCCTATATTCATACAATGACATATGACCAACTGCTTTTACGAGAACACATTGGAATAGTCTACGACTCTATCAGTGCTATGAACACAGTGTTCATGTTTACAGGTAATTACCAGTTTTTAACCGGTACAATTAGGCTTGAACCGGTAATTCATGTGACTGCTAGTTCCCGTGAACCTGCAAATAAGGTACGTTATAACTCCTTGTTGTCGAACAAAACATCCGCGATATTCATATAGGTATATTTTTCTAAATAAGTCAGTTTTTATCTGTTACCATCAGGGTTTCCCCTTGTCTGTTTTAAGTGCAAGGTGTAAGGAAATAACTTTTCGCTTTGCCTCAAGGTTAATAATATATTTGTAGCAACTTAGTCTTGAAATATTCAAAAACAAAAGGGAGAGAGAGAAAATTGTGACTGAACTTTGTGTGAATGACACTAAGTTACTTCAGGGATGCATATTACTGTCTACTGTTTTTAGTTATTGATTCATGATACATAAGATTGTAATAGGCATCAGAAATTAAAAAAATTAAGAATCTGAAACACCTTTACAATATATTTTACATATATTTGAAACCTGTGAAGGTCCGGGGTAGAATAGGTCTTCAGCAACCCATGCTTGCCGTAAAAGGTGACTATGCTTGTCGTAGAAGGCGACTAACGGGATCGGGTTGTCAGGCTCGCTGACTTGGTTGATGCATGTCATCGATCCCAATTGCGTGGATCAATGCTCATGATATCAATCACTGGATTGTCTGGTCCAGACTCGATTATTTACAGACTGCTGTCATAGCTGGAATATTGCTGAGTGCGGCGTAAAACAACAAACCAAACCAAAAACATATATTTGACTAAACTACATGTTCATCAAGATAGTAATGTACCTGTCTACCATCTTTCAATGTATAGTTTGCAACATGTTGCTCTTGTACCACCATTGTGGTCTTGAGAAATGAAATAAATCTGAATGTGATATGTATTAAGTTTCTAAAGTCCCTTTTAAGCTTTCAGACTCTGAAACTCATAGAAGCCCTGATCACTCAAAAGGTCTCAAGTTATCAGTTATTTTCTTTACAATTTAAGTGTAAAGAACTGATCAGGAAAGAATGTTGACACTATAAATGAGTCAGGAATACTAAGGAGTTTCTATAAAGAGACTGGCGTATGGCTCTTGTGATCTGTGTGTGTACATCTGACCCCAGATACTTGTCAGCATTTCCTCTTTCCCTGTGGACCTGATGTCCTGACACTGGATTAGCCTGATGCTTGATTATCCCTATACTAGCTGAGGAAGTGTCTGGATGTGTTATTGGTAAGAAGGAAGTTGTCATAATGATAGTTTCAATATCTGTTCAACTGTTGATTGGCGCTGTAGCCAGCCTTGCTCCAAGTCTGTACTGGAGCCTGTACTGTAATGATAAGTCCATGGATGTATGGTAATTCTGTCCATATAATAAGATGTCTAGATAAGCTGACACTATATAAAAAAGGATGCCAGCCTTTATAGGGACAACTAATAATCATTGCCTTAGACATGTTAGAGACATGTACAAGTTCGGAGCTGTAGACAACAGATGAGCTTAGAGAAATGCATTTTTCTCTCTCTGGCAGCCTGAACTCATCACGTTTTCAGCTCTGAAACTAAGAGAGGGTTCCTAATGCTCTAGGGTTTCTTTATTGAACTATTTATATTTACTGTCATACATAACCTTATGTCAAGGGCCCTATGTTAGTCTGCCCCTCTACAACGGGGACTGGTTTAGTTGAGGATGCTGATGGGAAGGTTACAAGTCAGTAGTCAGTAGTCAGTCAAATTTGGGGCCTTCTGTCAGTAGTTGGTTTCTTTGGCTTAGTTAAAGAAAAACATGGGAATAGTGGACAAGCTGTCAAGTTGAATCTAAAATGTGAATTTATCTCCATGCGCCTGCGGATTGTCAGTCTGTCTTTTGGGACACGGGGACAGCATTTTGTGTTTTGCAAATACCGTATTCGACGTAATAAGCGCCCAGGGCGCTCTCAAAATTAGAAATAGGGGGCTCTCAATAGAATATAATTTTGGTGAGAAAAAAAACAGAGTTGAAAGATTGTAAATTTTGTGGTTTATGCTGACAGCCTGAAATGATATAACAGAAGAATCTGTGTGTATTATACACGATAGATATATTTTCGAGAATTTAATTGCCCATAGTTAAGGGTGCATGTAACACACGAGTGCGTATTATACACGAATAAATAAGTCTTGTGTACATTGATCAATTGGAAAGGGTGCTAATTGGGATTGTTCACTAGCCAATAAATTAGCAAATATCGCCATGGGCGCTTATTAGAGCGGGGCGCTTATTACGACGAATACGGTACCTGAGTTTTATCTCGTTAGATGTGACTTGAGGTATATGAGGTTTGGGCATGATTACAATAAGAAATAAAGTTTAAATTTTGGTTGCACAGTTTTTTATGGACATTTTACATAAATCTTTTACAATAACAATTTGATTCAGCTTACGGTTATGTTAGTTCCTTTGGACTGTGTTACTCTGAGGAGTATTTCCCATCAGGACCCTCTTAGTTGCCGATGTTGCTTGATCAATCTTTGGGTTTTTCATATTGTTTGGCAAATAGCTGCTAAAAATGGTACCTTTATCATTTTCCCTTTGAAAGAAATGACATTGATAGTGTTGTGCCACTGCTTTATGTCCCTGAAATATAAGCTGATGTAGAATCGGTATGTAGGAATGAATGATGGTTTTCACTGCCCAGTGATATGGTCGTCCAAATAATCACTGTTCTGGTTGAAGCTGAGGCTTGGAAATTATGTTGTGAACATTGTGGAACTTAGCATCATATGATTTTGGGGGCAGGGGGTTGGGTGGTTGTGTGTTAGAGCCATATGATTTCATTGAATGTAATTCTCATTGTATGTAGCATTGAATTTTCCTAGTAAATGTTTTCTCTTTTTTGGTTGCAAGGTGGTAGAAACTACGCCATCCATAGAGAATTTAACACTTCTATTTAATGACTTTCAAAGATTTAGATAGATGAGGAATATTCATTTTCCACAGTGAGCGATTTCATAGATTAATTATGAATCAAATAAGAAATTGACCACACCCCAAAGAAACTTCAGATTTTGTTCAGTATTTTTTCCACAGTAGTTTAGACAAGTTTGTATGAACCTCGTGATTAAGTGATACATTGGATATTAACATGATTTAGGTTCTTTTGTAAAATTTGTGGAATTAACTAGGTTGGGGAGTGGAATTGACAAAGTTTTTTAAAACATCATCACCAAAACTTTAATTCCTATCGACCTGATCAGTGGTGTTAGAGAGAAACAAGTGGGATGTAAAGTGAATGGAATGCTGAGTCTGAGGTTGGATTGTATCTCCAAATGCTCATCACTATTCAGTATTTGTGTGTCCAGGATAACGACAGTGTGAAGCAGATCTCACTAGTAGGGGAATTAAATGAGACTGGTATTTTGCCAAGGTGTGGCTTAACATTCTTAATGAGTAATTGTTTGCCAGTAGCTTACAAAGCAACTCTAAACTCGCAGTCAATCAGTATTAGTGAGAGTCACATGACTATCATGTAATTTTTTTCCAAAAAGATTGTCATCCCAAATTCTGCAACATGGGATGATGAACCCTTTATTTCAACGTGTGTCATCAAGTGAGTGAGTGAGTATGGTTTTACGCCGCTTTTAGCAATATTCCAGCAATATCACGGCAGGGGACACCAGAAATGGGCTTCACACATTGTACCCATGTGGGTGTCATCAAGACTGAAGTAGTCATGTACTACAGCCCTGGCATGAGATGACTTATATGTTGACTAGATATACCAAACACATACTCACAGCACTACTCAGAAAGACCCTCATTGTAAACACAAAGATCATCCGTCAAAGATAATTACAATATTTTTGCCAGATACATATGCATATATGACCCCTGTGCAGAAAATCGACCCAAAGCTGCTTCCCCGAGGTTAGACAGTGTTTTCTCCAAAAAAGAGTCCAGCACCCCTTATGCCCCCATGCCAATGTTTATTCCTCTATCCTGTTTACAACCTTTAAGTGCCCCTCTCTCCTCTCCCAATTGATATATAATTACTACTTTCTTCAACCCTAAAGTGCCCCTCTCTCCTCTCCCAATTAATATATAATTACTACTTTCTTCAACCCTAAAGTGCCCCTCTCTCCTAGCCCAAATGACATATTTACTCCAGTCTACAACCCTAAAGTGCCCCAATTTCCTCTCCCAATTGATATATTTACTCCTTTCTACAACCTTGCCCCTCTCTCCTCTCCCAACTGATATATTTACTCCTGTCTACAACCCTAAAGTGCCCCTCTCTCCTCTCCCAATTGATATATAATTACTACTTTCTACAACCCTAAAGTGCCCCTCTCTCCTATCCCAATTGACATATTTACTCCAGTCTACAACCCTAAAGTGCCCCAATTTCCTCTCCCAATTGATATATTGACTCCTTTCTACAACCTTGCCCCTCTCTCCTCTCCCAATTGATATGTTTACTCCTGTTAACAACCCTAAAGTGCCCCTTTCCCCCCTTTGAAGATTTACTCCAGTTTACAACCCTAAAGTGCCCCTCTCTCCCTTTTGAAATATTTACCCTTGTCTCTCCAACCATGAAACCCTGTCTCCCCCACCCCCTGTCTTTACTCAGTCTCTAACCCTTAATCAACCTCCCAGCCAGTTGTCATTTAACCTGTGTCTCACCTGAAACCTCCCTCCCCCGCATTGATATCTCATACCCATCTCTAACCCTTAAATCATCCTCCTCGCCACCCCCACCCCCCTCCCACCCAATGATACCCCCGTCCCCCTCCCACCCAATGATACCCCAGCCCCCCTCCCCACCCTTTGACATCTTCCCCCTGTCTACATTCCTGTAGTCCTGAAGCACAAAGGCCTGTATCCCCATGTGTTTATTGCCCCTTGTCCCATTCAAGTCCCTTCCTGTCACAGTAAAGATGTCCACCTGAGCGTGATGCACCCCAGGGGGAGGTTTAACCTGGGTGATGTAACACCCTGCAATTGTTGATGCCCCGGTGACACTTGTGTGGGAGTCATCATCTATGTCAATAGGTGTGGGTAAACAGATTTAATGAAGAAGGGGAGATGAGGGCTCTGGGAATACCTAATACAAAACATCTGAGAGCATCTTTAGACAAGGTTGTGCAACAAGTCACTTCAGATGTAATTAAGCCTGCTTTGACGAGGGTAGGGATGTCATGGTGAAGGCAAGATATTTAAAAGGGATTGTGTTTGATGAGAAGAGCGCCGATAACCAAATTACAAACAGGCAACACTAAACTAAACTCCACTTACACTAAATCAAAAATCATCAAACCAAATTTGCAAACAAATAGAAACTCATGAACACGTAATACTACATTGCACTCATTACCAACAACGCAGAACAACACTCCAATCCACACTAAACTACAACAACCAAATGACACTAGCAACTCTACTAAACCCCTTAAATAACTTTCACAACCTATAGAGCACTAGGCATTTATCTAAACAAAACAGACCAAAAAAAACAACACAAGAAACAAGCTACCAATGGAACATAAATCATGAATCTATAGAAACACACAAAAGCACATCCACACAACCTCTCAAACACCTTTAGTTCCCCCACCTTATGAGCATATCATATTTCAAAATTTAACTAAGCGACCCTAAAGCCCCTCCAGGTTGCCCTACCTTACGGACATACCCTTCTTGACCACATCACTAAATGGCCCGTGCGCGAAATATGCATATGTCCGAAAGCTCACGTTAAAACCCAAACTTAGTAAGTAGATAAGGATGAGGACCCCTTATAAGTACATGCAGCATATTATTTTTTCTGCATCCATACTACACGTTTTCACATTCATGAGTCGTGTAAATATCCAGAATAATGATACATCATTTAAACATGTGTTGAATTGTAACATTGAAAAGATTGCATTTCAGAGCACATTTTAGTAACATATCCAGGTTATTAAAGCATGCATCGTCATTGAGGTCAGCACGTGTTGCGCCTACAGGTTTTAACTACTTGCACAGGTTAAACACGACTGTGCTTATTTAGATTTCAATAATAATGTCAAAAGCAGGGATTTTAAAATTGACAAATGCCATTAGGATGCGTGACACTTAGGACATTTTTGGTAACAATAAGCCAATGTTCCAGAAAATGAACCAAATTGAAACCCTGTAACAATATTGCCGATTTGTTGACTACATTCCCTCACTCATTCCTGATTATCTGCAGGCCTCTGCCAAGGACCAAGTTGTGAAGATTTGTGAAGAGGCATTCCTGCTTCGCCATAAGTCTCCGCACTGTGTGCCAGACAATGTCGTCAACAGCACTGCAGAGAAGTTGGGGGTGGATAAGAACAGCAGTCGATCTGTAAGTACTATGTTCCTAAGAGGCGACACACGTGGATCAGTTGACTTAATGACTTGCTTGATTGCAAGTCATCATACCCAAATTGTAACATATTTCATTTTAGTTATATTAATCCACAATTTATATGAGACCCTAAATCCTTATTCATATTAATTCCACTAACTAACTTTTAGTAGATACTTGGAGCCATGGTGGAAATGTAAAGAAGCTGAAAATGTTTGTTTGTTTTGTTTGTTTGTTGTGTAACGCCGCACTCAGCAATATTCCAGCTATATGACGGCAGTCTGTAAATAATCTAGTCTGGACCGGACAATCCAGTGATTGACATCATGAGCATCAATCCGCGCAATTGGGATTGATGACATGCATCAACCAAGTCAGCGAGCCTGACAACCTGATCCCGTTAGTTGACTTTTACGACAAGCATAGTCGCCTTTTACGGCAAGCATGGGTTGCTGAAGACCTATTCTACCCCGGAATCTTCATGGGTCGAAGCTGAAAATGTCATCAGCTGCAATTGTTTGTATTTTATCACTATCCATACATGACACTAACATTGTGTATCATTGCTCATAATATCAATCACTAGATTGTCCAGTCTAAATTCAAGTGTTTACAGGCTGCTGTCGGATAGCCAACTTTTATTGATTGCTGCACCTGACCAACAAACAATATAATCAGCACTACCGGATGTATCTCAGTGTTTTCTGGACAGCTCAGACATTTTCAGACCAGTTGGATATTGCATGGCTAGTCTTAACTGTGAGTTGTAGCTCAGGGCTTCATTCCACATAGGGAACTCTGCGCAACAACTATCGTAACTATGCTAGAGTAAGGAGTAATGAATGTCACAGTGCTAAGAACAGGTTATGAAACAAGGCAAGACAAAATGGTGGCCCCCTACAAAACTGCTACCAATTCATTTACTACCCCCCCCCCCCCCCCCCCCCCCCCTAACAAATGATGAGCATATAGAAATGGGCGATATTCATCTGTCCATCTGTCCTCTGTCCCAAAAGACAGCTCAATAGTTCTTAATCAAATTTTGCACAGATATCATTCTAGCCAGTAGCCATGAACCACCTTATCCTGGGGCCTTTTAGTGATGAACTGGTGCTATTTAAGAATTGGAAAACTTTGATACCACGGAGTACAATAACACCATCTACCAAGTCACCGAGCCTTACTACTCAATCCATTAATTCATTCTTATGACCCAGGTTCCACAGGAACTCGATGATAGCGTGTAAAGCATAATATATTTGTATTTAAAAAAATTCACACCCCTCTATATACATACAGACAAGGAGTGACACCCGCCATCTTGGTTCTTATTCAAGTTTTCACACTCGGTTTGAATCACAGCTCGATATCGCATGGAATGTGACTGTCACTTTTTCAACCTATTGGAACTTGCTAAACAAACCATAGGCTACACAATCGTGTTCATCTGTGGTCACCTCACCTCGTATATATTTTAAAACAACCATCAAATCTCAACCCTAAGCTTCGCCGCCAAGGTGAACAAGAAAAAGGTGGCCGGAAATTACGGTGCTACACAGGTTTGAACTCAGCAAACGTTTCTGATTGGTTAAAATGTGTATCATAATATCAGCACAGTGAGGGGAGGGAAATTCAAGACACGACAATGATAATCTTCTTCAAAATGTTTAATTAGATTGCTGTAGATTTCCTTGTCAACCCCGACATTTTGCAAACAGGCTTACCTTTGACGGTTTTGAATTTCCCTCCCTTCACTGTGTGCTAATATTTAGATCCACTATTATATATTTAAGCCAATCAGAAACGTTTAGCGAGTTCAAGCCCGTGTAGCACCGCAATTTCCGGCCACCTTTTTCTTGTTTACCTTGGTGGTGAAGCTTAGGGTTGAGATTTGATGGTTGTTTTAAAGTAAATACGAGGTGAGGTGACCACAGATGAACACGATTGTGTAGCTTATGGTTTGTTTAGCAAGTTCCAATGGGTTGAAATAAGTGACATTCATATTTCATGTTATATCGAGCCCTGATTCGAACCGAGGGCTAAATAAGAACCAAGATGGCGGGTGTCACTCCTTGTCTATATATATAGAGGGGTGTGAATTATTTTTCAATATGAATATATTATGCTTTTCACGCTATCATCAAGCTCCTGTGCCAGGTTCCTACAGATGAATTCCAACATGGAATCCCCCCACAAGGCTATTTGTGAGAGTCACATAATGTCTAGAACTCTGTTCAAGTTGCATAATAGACAAAGAAGAAAATTCTCTTCCGAAAGTGTTACCTCGCCTATCGGTTATATATGATATATATGAATTTTAATGAGTTCTAATTTTGTGACGATGTGACGATGAGGTACCTAAACTTACATCCAGATAGGTTGAAATTGTATATATTAGATCTCTGTGTCATTGAATGGTTAATAAATTGCATATATATCATGTATATGTGTTATAAAAGTGACACTTGAGTTTATTCTTTTTATTCATTAAAGAATATCCTGCACCTCAGATATGAGGTGGGTGCGTGATCAAAATGCAAATGTTCGATTGGCCAAAATATATTTCCGGATCCCTGATCTAGATAGCATTAAAGAATGTTTGAGACAGCTGATATTCCACTGTCTTGTGTTCCAGCTCCTGACAAGCCTGGGTCATGTGATCTCCTCGGCAATATTCCTCGGTTCCTCCGACCCAAAGACTATCATCACCATCTTTCCAGGTACAGCCTCAAATCACTCACCATGGGTTACTGCCACTGTCGACTAAATGGGAATCAGGCGGTCACAATGGCAGCACAGTATGGGCGGGATTGGAGTTGGAAAAAATCTCACAGTAGGGCCAGACATTTGTTTTCTTTTCTTTTTTGTTTCAGATTTTTGGCCCATATATTCAGGTCAGGGGGTCAGAATTTTATAAAATACTCTTTGAAATATATATTTATATTTTCTAATTTGTTGTGTTCTGAAGTTTTAAAGGTACAATTTCGACAGGTTCAATTATGGTATTTTAGATAATTTATTTAGATCGATATCAACACTTAATGAGGGTTTCTAAAACATATTACCGTATTCGACGTAATAATAGCCCCGCTCTAATAATATAAAGTATTTGCTTATATACTGGTAAGTGAACAATCCCAATTAGCATCCCTTCCAATTGATCAATGTATACAAGACTTATTTATTCTTGTATCATACACACTCGTGTTATATGCACCCTTAATTATGGGCAATTAAATTCTGAAAAAATATTGTCGTATATAAACAGTTCAGACTGTCAGCATAAACCACGAAATCTATCTTTCAACCCTGTTTTTTTCCACCCAAATAATATTCTAATAAGAGCCCCCTATGTCTTTTGAGAGCGCCCTGGGCACTTATTACGTCGAATACGGTACTTATTTCTGGTCGGTGGTATGAAAGACCCACTTCTTCTCACTTTTTTTCGTCAGCAGATTCGGAAGTCTGTCCTTGTAAACATAGTTAAGTTGGACATGATTTATATGTAGAAACTAAACCATCCAACAATTCTGCGGATTCCAGGTTAGAATACATTGCCACAATCTGTGCTTGGCATACAAGGCTCGGTGACTTGCTGGATTGCACTTTAGTCATATTCTAAGGGGGCACGGGTGGCCCAGTCGTCTATGGTGCCGCGATTTGCTGGGCAGAGTTGCGTGCCTTGGGCACGCCAGAAACCTATTATTGTGGGTTCGAATCCCTGTTCGCCCCAATTATGTTTCTAGGTTTGTCAGCACCATACCCGTGCTCGTGGGTTTCACTGAAGTGGTAAACGTCTTAGACCTGCATCACTTCGGGCTTTCCTCCCACATTAAGCTGACACGCCGTGATATAACTGGAATACTGTTAAAAGCGGCGTTAAACCCACCTCACTCAATCATTACTTTTAGTATCAATTTCTGGTTTGATCCTTGGATGGTCAGCACCATGTCCATGTCCATGTCCATGAGCTGCAGTGAAGCAGGAAACCTTTAAACCCAGCATCACTCATGGCTATCCTCCCACGTTGAAATGACTTTAATGTCAGTGGAATACTGTTCAAAGCAGTGTTTTTATTCCAACTTGCTCACAAACTCTGTTTACAGCTTGAGTTATCTCCCCCAGGGATAGAAATTAGCTCCAGCCAGCTAGCCCAAACCAGTTTCGTTAATGATGTGTGATGCCCTTTCTGGTGTCCCCCCGCCATCATGTTGCTTGAATCTTGCTGAAAGCAGCATAAAATCATACTCAGTTTTGCTCATGTTACTGGTGTTCTAAGGGCTAGTAGAATTTGGGGGGATGTTTCTATATGTTGTCACTGTTCGGACTAGTCGACTTTCTAGGTTAATTTCTATTCCTGCTCCCCGTGTGTATTCAGCAGGTTTGCCAAACTATTCATATCACTTTGCAATTGACACCACAGACAATTTCCACAAGAACCTTCGTGACCTTCTGACAAAGATCTTCATGGACCACATGGCAGGCTGGAAGACACAGGCTGCTGGAGGACTTGGTGAGTACTTCATGTCAACTCAGGAGATATCCATCTTGTGTTTTCAGATTTGCAGGCGTTACGGAGTATTCTATGCCTGGAAACTTCATTTAGAACCAACGGCTTAGGCATTATATTTATCATCATTGTAAAATACAAACATTATTAGTAATTGTCTGCAGTACTTTATCCGCTCATAAACTCGCACAGTTGTGAGACACAGTGACATCACACTTTAATGCTATGACATCACACTTGAATACTGTGACATCATAGTGAATGATGACATGTAGTGTTCTCGCTGGCTCTTGAAACTACGAGTCATTGGGGACTGCCAACTCTAAAAATTACCAGTCCCCCCTAATTTTTGCCAGTACCAATTTTCAACAAATAAAAGTATGCATGAAAATTATTAGGTTTTAATTCTTTCAACATCATGTTCATAGCAAAGATGTCATCTCGGAAGTAACTTAGTTAGATCTATATGTCATTCACACAAACTTCAGTCACAATTATCTCTCTCTTTTTTTTAATATTTCGAGGCGAAGTTGCTACAAATGGTGGTAAATGGTTAACGGAATGTTGGAAAAAAAACAGTTGCACTGATAAATACTCATACTCATTCCGAAAAAACATCATTGGGAACAGTACCAGATTATGAAGTTGCCCCCTGTATGGTAATAAATATGTCAATAATTGTATGTTAGTTGTAATTATCAAAGGAACTGGTAGACCTGTTTTGAAATTTAGATTCAACGTCGGGGAACACAATTGCCCAAAGACACAAGTAACAACCTGTAGTATGTTCTGTTCTATTTTCAGTCTCTCTTCCCAAAATGGTTGACTTTGACTGGCGCGTTGACGTGAAGACATCGTCTGATACCGTGGCCAGGATGTCGGTGCCAACATGCATCCTGAACATGCAGGTGAGTTGTCTTCAGGAAGGAATTATGAGGGACTATGCTTCATTGTCTGCCGGACCATTTCCTGCTCATGTTTACTGATTGTAATTGGTGTGCTCTGTGGTCATGGTAGTGTTAATACAATTTCGGTTTTACCCCATGGGGATTCCAGTTCAGAATAGGTGCCCGGCAACCTAGATGCAGGTCGTAAGAGGTGACTTAGTGGATCAGATGGTCAGGTTGCGTGTCTTGGTTGAGGCTCACAATATCAATCACAGGATGATTACTTACAGGCCGCTGTCAGGCTTACTGTCATGTAGCTTGAATGTTGCTGAGTGAGGTGCTAATCAACAAAGTTTAACAGACAAACAATTTATTGTTTTCATCATTGACTGATACCATCAGAGACTGTTTTCAAATTGTGACAGTTGAATTTAGAAGCCTAGTGTTTGATTTTCTGGGCGGGGGCTGGGATTTTACAACAATATATAATCTGTTGCCACAAGCCAAGGCTAAGCATCAGGGTGCAGGGTTGTGTTGCCTTGGCGGGCCAGGAACTTGTGATAGTGGCTTCAAATCCCAGATTTTTGTGTCTTGGTTAAATCAGCACCATATCTATGCTTACGGCTTTCATCAAAGTGATCAACTTCTGAGAACTGCAGGCTTTGCTCCCAGCATACTGTACTATAACTAAAATACTGTACAGAGTGACGTTAATCTCAACTCACTCACTCACCGTATTTGTGATAACTCTGCTGCACCTTCTGCCACCAGGTCCAAGCTACAGCTACGGATGTGGGGATAGTGCCGGATGTGTCCAGTGTTAATGTAGAACTGTCGAAGGAGACGCTAGACACCATGTTGGACGGACTCTCGAAGATACGAGACCAGCTCTCATCAGTAGCAAGCAGATGAGTGTAGTGGACATTAGCAATCTACTGTTAGAGAATCTGTTTTCATCTCCAGACCAAAGTTAATGAATTCTTCCATTTCTAAGAATGTACCATATTTTCATGTTTATTTGTACCATATATTGTACATTTGTAAAACACATAAATAAATTATCAATATTTATATTGTCATTTTGGTATATATGTCCTTATTATGCAGTCAGATAGGTCATATGTGAATGCAACACATGAGTGAGATCACCTGGGCTTCAAGTGAGTGAACTTGGAGTGACCCTGCTGTGAATAGTACAAGGAAGGGAAACAACTCTGCACAGCAAATTGTGGATGACAGGGTGTTGGTGCACCCCTTGGGATACCAGAAGTGGTCTGATAAGCCTGCAGCAGTTGCATGAAACACGTTGACTTCTATGCCAATACGAACTGATACAATTTATCATAATCGGTGTTGTTGCAAGTTCAGCATCACTGCTGATGATATTGATATGTGAATACTGTCAGTCTCACATATTTCCTTGTTTGTTGTTCCAACACTGCACTCAGCAATGTTCCCACCATATGAAGATGGCTCGTAAAAAATTG
This sequence comes from Haliotis cracherodii, assembly GCF_022045235.1. Lineage (NCBI taxonomy): Eukaryota > Metazoa > Mollusca > Gastropoda > Lepetellida > Haliotidae > Haliotis > Haliotis cracherodii. The sequence continues at coordinate 25,777,385 of NW_027266270.1, read as the reverse complement.
AGTCTGGACCAGGCAATCCAGTGATTGATATGGTGAACAACAATCATCAGGGTATGATGGTACGCAATCAGCCAGGTCACCGAGCCTGACCACCCAATCCATTTGGTTGACTATCATAAGATGCTGGGGGACCAGTTCTAACAAGGAATCATCACGGGCGTGGATGAAAGTCAGAAATTCACAGTTTTGTCACAGCAGCAGTTTCCAAGCATAGAACAGTTGTAAACAGCGGTCGATGACTCAAATTGAGTACGCTGACACAATTAGCAAGGTCACACATGTAACGAAACTCCCATTCAGTCTGCTCTTATTCCAGCTATATCAGCCTGTTAGAGTCTGGACCAGACAGATTATACACTTTAGCTGCCAGATCATGTTAAGAATATTCTAGCCGTTGCCCAACAGACAAGGAACAAAGAAACATGGCTCTAATTGTACCCTGTCGTCATTTCACAAATTACAGCAGCTGACTTTGAGTGCATACAGAGTTACTCCCCTTTGACTTGCTACTCACAATCTCTAATCCTCACCAGTGCTATTTCCATGACCAGTCCTGACATGCAAAGATTGGTTTGGTTTGTTGTTTAACGCTGCACTCAACAATATTCCAGCTATATGACGGCGGTCTGTAAATAATTGAGTCTGGACCAGATAATCCAGTGAATCATGAGCATCGATCCATGCAATTGGGATCGATGACACGCATCAATCAAGTCAGCAAGTCTGACCACCCGATCCCTTTAGTGACATACAAAGATACATAGTTCAGTCAGCAGTTCTACAAACATGACTATTCTTCAATCAGTTCACGATTTCATTATCAAAAACAAATGATATGAGTAGCTTAATTTTATGCATATAGTAATGGAAAACTGCATTATCTTATTCCACAGACACCACTTGCTTCAATGTATTGGCTTCATGTATTTCATGTGTGCATTTTGTATGTTTATGTTTTGCACTATGTTATATTTAAAACCAGCTGTTGTTAAGTTATTACCTGGAGAGGTATTTACATAAGCAAGATTTGCTTGTTTACCCATCCAGATTTCTTTTGAAAACAAAATATGTTTAAAGCATACAAAGATACATGAATAGAGAGAAATGATGACTCAGCAGGAGACAACCTTCTGTGGGTATATTTAATTGACTTAATATCTGAGACATGTACTGTACTTGTCTTGCTAATCAGCATCTTACCGAGGCAAGAGAGTTAACTGACTTTAAAAGTCAAGTTTCCACCCCTGCTGAACTAGGCTGGAATAACTGGGCTCGATCGTAGCGCCACCAGTGGCTATTACCAATTATGTCCCTTCTAAGCCTCTCCTAAGGACCAATCAGATTCCACCTCTCGTATCACTTGAGTTTGCTTCACACAAAATGGTTGCGCCCGGTCAGGACGATCTGATCGATAATCAATATCTATATTGTGATAAAACGGGTCTTACATCGCGAAATGCATCAAATCACGTGAGCACCTTGATTAAAAATGAGAAGATTTGGAAAATATCTGCTGACAACAAGTTGGTGGTGCACATGCTTTGCAAATCCTTCAATCGACCGAAATCTGCACGACAGTTTACGAACCAGATTTCAATTTCGGTGCACGATTTTGATTGGAATATGAATAGACTCGTTAGTCCAGCCAAAATATAACTTCATAATATACCAGCCTAGTTCGTCAAGGGTGGAAACTGGACTTTTATAGTCAGTTAACTCTCTTGCCTCGGGAAGATGGCTCATCAGTTGAGTTGATAAAATTATTTTTATCTTTTTCTGTTGTATACTGTAAGTAAATGCAAGTGTCGACACCTGGACTAAAATGTGTCATGAAATTAATGCAGGTAGCCCTGCCTTTGAGCTATGAAAATTCATCAGCAAACATAACACCAAGACCGCACACTTAAACTTCCATGATATAGTATGGGGCGATAGCAGTTCAATTGAATATTATTGACTGTTATCTTCACAAAATTAGCTCCAACTGCTTGACATGATATCAAAAGCAGGAGATTCCAATCTCAGGTTTAAATTAAATAGATCGGGTTACCAACGAAGATTGTATAGGTTGCAAGCTTTGTTACACAAGTTATTGGAAGTAATAAGATTAAACATACAGGTTACTAAGAACAAAGACAATGTCCTTCATCATTGGCAACTGTCACAACAGCTTGATCAACTTGTGTGAACAAACAGAAAACACTTGTCAGTGAACTTGGTGAGGAGTACTGTCTACATGTTGCACCCTATTTGATCCCTCAAATACATTGTTTATTGTGAGTTTTGTTACATTTATTGTCATTTAAGTCATTGTTTCTGACCATGTGAAGGGAGGTGAGGTGAAATTGGGTTTAACGTTGCGTCCAAGATTATTGCACTAATACAGCGACGTGCATGCATGTGCGCGTGTGTGGCTGCTTGTACTGATGCCGATTTATAGAGCCAGCTCACTGACATACCATGCCGCAGTTTAACATGAATGCCCCACTCAGACACAGTATACTGACTCCGAACCGACCTGTCCTTGTTAATAGGGTAATAACAATTACCATCTTTTAGCGTCTTTTGGTATGACGCAGCCAGGGATCGAACCCCGGGCCTTCCTCTCTCTGGGCGGACGCTCTACCACTAGACCACGGAGGCGGTCCCATGTGAAGTGAACCTGACATGACAAACTCAAACAATACTCACTTTATTCATTTGAGCCAGGGACATCCACATTGTTCACAACATTTTCAAGCTCACATTAATTTCATGATTTCCAGTATTTGATAGCCTGGATTACACATCTTTTTTAGTTATAGGAAGGATTATGTCTCCTTTAAGCCATACATTTTTTCTTAGTTTGATTAAAAAACCTGACGTGAAACAAAAAGAGAAATTAGATATTTGTTTATATTGGGTCCTAGTCCACACACTGTAGCAAGAGTCACATGAAACTGAGTGAGTGAGTTGGGTTTAACACCATTTTAAACAGTATTTCAAATACAATACTGCATGTCATCTTAATTTGGGAGGAAATCCTGATGTGATGCAGGTCTCACGTTTACCACTTCAGTGAAACCCACGAGCATGGGTATGGTATTGACAAACCTGGAAACATGATAAGGGTGAACCCATGTGGAACTGAGACATTGTCTATGTATTTGGGTTATTCCTTATTTGTTACATTGATCTGGACGGTAAAACTTGAGTCATTAGGTGAGAATTAAGTTACTACAATGGCCTTGTTCATCTTGTTTAGAGCAAAGCCACTTTTCTCAAAGAAATAAAACAAATATGAAAAGGCTTTGAATTATACTCGATAACAGAACTTGTGTGGACTGATTAGCATCCAGCACAACCAAAGCAGGCACAAACATCCAAACAAAAAATAGTAATCTCATACTGAAAGTAAACTTCAAAGTTGAAGACAGAATTTTTTTAAACAAGATTTATTCACGAAAGAATTCATGCATTATAACAATATCAGGACGACAAATTTTGACACACTTGGATAAATATATGTTGTCAAAGGCACATCCACAGTGTATATAGATATATATATATTATATATAAATGTAGGAGTCTATGGCGGGACTCTAATGTGTATTCTCAGATCTGTGGCAGATTCTCATTGTTATCTGATGTCATGTTTGCAATGATCTCTCATCTGTGAATGGACAATCAGTTCCATTGTGTCATGCTTCAAATAACTTCACGACTCCTTGCCTGTGATGACGTCATGTAAGTTAACGTCTATTACCAATAGAAACAGTGATCAGTAGGAAAAGATGAGCCAGACACTATAGAAAATGAAGGTTTTGTTAAAGCAGCTCTCACACTTTGCTGACTTGCGTCCGGAGGACCCGAGCTGACTTGGGAGTACTCTTATGGAGCTCGTAGCGAGGTCGTTCTAAACTCGGGGTAACTCAGGATACCTCGTACTGATCTGCGAGAGTTTTGGAACTGCTCAAAACAGTCGGGCCGCCAGCCAGTGGCTAGTAAACTCGTAACAAACTCATAACACACTCGTCCTATTGGTAGATCCCTTGTGGCGATCTCATTGTGCTCATACAGAACTTGTATGAGGATCATCTTCAAAATTTATTGCCGAGTTGACCGAGTCTAATACGAGCTGTACGAGTGTCATTCCTGCAGCTTGTAGCCACCGCGTACCAAAGTCGTACCAAGCTCATACACCTCGTATCGAGATAGTATTAGACTCTTGATAGACTTCTATTAGACGCCTGTTGAACTCCTATTGGACTCCTATGGGGCTCGTAACACACTCGTACTGCATTTGTATGATAATCTTATATATGTAGTCTCTTCCCGAGTCCTAACCGAGTTAGCCTCGGGAGGGCTCGGCAACCACCTCGGCAAAGTGTGAGAGCTGCTTAATGCAGATTCCTGCCAGCAGCGAAATTTAAAAAAAAAAAACGTATGATAAAACATATTTAAGAAAAATACCTACCAGTACATGCAATCCCTGCACCTGACGATGCAGTTCCAAATGGGAAATGATAAAAATAATCCAGAGAAATCATATTGACTCAAAAGTCTAGCACTACAGAAATTGCCAATTATTAATATTTTATGATAATCTGCCATAGATCTGAGTTTGTGCCAATATCTGCCCTATTTGTGGAATCTGCCATAGATCTGAAAACTGCCACAGATCAGAGTCCCACCATAGATCTGAGTCCTACATATATGATAGACAGTCAACAGTTATCGCCCTTTAATTAAACTACTTCAACTGGAACATTTCAACATCAGAAATGTTACCAAAAACGATTCAAGGGGGGGGGGGAATCACATTATAGTTTTCAAATATTCTCCTAAACTAACATGATCTGGTATATGATGGGATATCTATCTCAGGGAAGGCCATACATATTTTCAGTCACAACATTCAAGGCCTTTCAAACATTTCCTCCCCATAATATAAGGCCAACTTTTATAAACTTTTAAATGCCGATTGGCCAAAGTCATATCCTCCCCATAATTTAATGCCAACATTCATAAATGTTTCCATGCCGATTAGCCAAAGTCAGGTCACCCGTCACCTCCATCCTCTCTATCTCCAGGAATCACATTTTGGTGAACCTCCACCAACCCCTGGAACAATCCACAAGGTTTTTTGTTGCTCCTCCTCCTACTCAAATGTTTGTCCTCAGCCTGATGCAACAAGCTTTGTTTCTGTTTGTTGTTTTACACTGCACTCAGCAATATTCCAACACATTACAGCAGCCTTTAAATAATCAAAGCAGATAAACCAGGGGTTGATATCACGGACAACGTCCCACACCACGGCGTACAATTACACAATCAACCAGGTCAACCACCCAACCCAACTGCCTGAAGTGACTAGCATAGGTGATGGGCACCTATTCTAATCTGGTTCCCATTTGCATAAATTTCTAGCTGCTCAATAAATTTAAAAGAATACACTAAGGCGCAATATCCAAAGAACTAAACTAAACCCTTCCAGTTTTGAGGGTGGAAAATACATTTATGTACCATGAGACAATTGTCTTCAACTACACTCAAATCAGATTTGGCAAGATAATGAATCTATTCTTTCTATACTGTTTAAAATAGCCACTGCTAGAACAACATAAGTATGTAAGTGAGATGTGATTCAAAACTGCTTTGAACAGTATTGCAACAGCACATCAGCACAAACTTTTAGGAATACCCAAAGTGTTGTTGGTTTGTCAGCATTGTGTTGTAGCATATTTATTGATGTTCATTTTGTTGCAGCAAAATACTATTTGTATTATGACAAACGGAAAGCACTACCAAATATCTAACGTTATTTATCACATATCAGGGCCCCATTTCACAAAGCGATCACAGCACTATTATGACTGTAACTCCCATACGTTAACATAGGCTCTGATATCTTTGATCACGCTATGATCATTTTGTGGAACAGGCTCCTTGTGAATGAGACTACCAAACCCCCAGGTAGCCAAGCGTGACACTCTTACTATAATCATCTCAATCTCTGTAAAATAAATCTCTGTTTAGAGTCATACGACTTAAGGACAGCAGGAATGAAAACTGTAAAGAATCAATGGTGACAAAATATATACTAAACAACATTTAAAAAATACAGTAACTTATAATAACACATATATATTTTAACAAATGACAAGGCCAGAGCACTCTTTTTCTCTTGTACTACGAATTCACCGAACTAATTTTTCCCTTATTTCAAAAACATGAGAGAAGAGAAAGTATTAAATGATTTCAAAAATAATTCACCAACAACACTAAAATATGATTCAATTTCTCACGGGAAGGGGAGCAACTCTTCCACAACTGTCACTTGCCATCAGCAAGTAATTTCATTGGACTGCTGCATCTCTGCCAGTCATATCACTTCTTGCTGATAAGATACTGTCGTACACATATTTTTGCATAACTAACAATGGCAACCTAGACGAGGCCGGTTGTAGTTTGTGAATTGATTCTTCTCGACTTTTCTTATACGGTTTTGCACAGTGCAGACAAAGCGCTATAGCCTAATAGTCACATAACAGAAGAGCTTTCTAATTAGGAAAATAATTGAAAAGAAACTTACTGACACAGTTGATGATTTGTCAGCAAATTCATAGCCACATGTCCTGCCAGTCTGAATTATGGCTTCAAGAAGTTTTGCTTCTTAGAGTAGCAGAAGTTTTTTTCTGAGCAGTTACCCAATCAATAAAGAAATATTAACATTTTCAAGATTATTTTTTCCTCAATCTTATCTATTTGGCCCCATAAATCCATAATACAAACATTTTTTTGTATTGACCTGGGCTTTAACTTTATTCTTTTTTCCGCCTCCATCCAGCCAATTTGTCCCAAGAATTGTAATACAAGAAGAAAAAGAATGATCTGGTCTAATAAACATCAAGCTCTCAAATCAGAATGAGATATAGGCACAGTTACACATCAACAAAACCCCACACATTGTCATCAATCCTGTCACTAAAAATATTCCAACAATATGAATACTCTTAACAACACCGTATATCAGTGATATTGCCCCTTCAAATGATGCTACCTTTAAAACTGATAAATGAATAACAAGGCACAACATCCCACATCCATTTCAAATATGCATGACTTACTATTTCAATAAAATCTTTTTTCATTCACACAACATGATGGGTAACTCTGGGATCCTTTCTTAATCCCTTCCTCGTTTAATTAATGTTCTTAAAGCAAGCAATGTGTTTCAGATTATTCTGAAATAAGACACCTCTACTGCAAAACAAACTTCAGATCGAACCCGCAGATTATCATAATACAGCTGGTCAACAATAATGGCAAGGGTAGAAGGTTTGCTCCTGGGCCAGTCAACTGCATGCACTTGCTGCCTACCGCAGCTTTTACGCTTTAGAATCAATACAATAATCAGTGTTCCCACTGGCATTTGAAACTGACAGACCTGCTGGACTGCTAACTCTCTACAAATTACCAGTCCCCCCTGATTTTGTCAGTCCCAACTTTAAACAAATAAAATAATTTTTGAAAATTACCTGGTCTACCCCTTCTACCTCATGTTCAATGCAGTGACATCTTCCCTGAAGTAACTTAGTTAGATCATGGACCTAAATAAACTTATAGGTTCAATGTTAGATCTACACAGCATTCACAAAAAGTTCAAGTTTTTCTCTCTTTTTTGTTGCACATTTCAAGACTAAGTCGCTACAAATATTCATTTCACCTCAAAGCAAAACGAAATCCTTGCACTTAAAATGGCCAAGGGGAAACCCTGATTGTATCAGACAAGCTGACTTTCTTCGAAAAATATACTTATATGAACATCCCAAATGTTTTGTTCAACAACAAAGATTTATAAGGTAAAAGGGAACACTGAATATTGTGTGAACTGCACTGCGTATGTGATGTGTTGAAGTGGTGCGATGATGATACACACACAGCATAAACACCATGTCCACTGCGTCACACTCACTTCCCTGAAACAGATTCTTCCGTTCACAAACGCCTACTGTCCTAAAACATGGTGTTCACGCAGATTTTTCTCCAGTTTGTTTACCAGCATCTACATGTGATTCTGATGGACTCAAGTTATGCCCTGGAGACTGAAAAGTCTGATACATGGTAATCTAGATATAGGTTAGATTTGCCATTGACTGGAAATTAGTATGAACACTAGTGATGCTCCGTTAATATGGTCTGCAGCGTTCCTTGTGAAACCAGTTACAAGTTTTTATATCAAGTATTTGTATCACAGGTACAATCTCATTAAAATGAGATATTAGTTCTTGTTCCCGATAAATAAAGATCTGAGGACATCTCAGTACAAGTCACGCCAGAATGACCTTTTGTGACCTCTGAGTGGAAAACAAGACTAACATGAAGTCAACATTAATCAATCAGAAAGCAGCTTTCTCAGGCCAAGCAGCACTAGTTTCATCCACACTTTGAAAAATATTATGACAAAGTTCTCAATTCAAAATTTGAAAACTGAATAAAAGAACATTCTGGCATGTCTAATAGATGGCTGAGAATGTATGGCAGTACTTCCAACAGGCTATGCAAATTCTCTTCTGTTGCTGATTGACTGAAGCGAGAGACAGACAATGATTTCGACAGAATCATTTGTACAGCCCAAAGCTGTCGTTTGGAATACCCTATGTTAACCTTCCGAGGATGCGTGATTAGAAAACACATTTTGACATTTCCTGATCTGGTAAGCCATACTGATTGATCGCATTAAAGGTCGTTCCGACATGACCTATGATGGGAAGTCCTCAGATCTTAAGCAGTAACATGAACCTAGATCAGATTTGAATGAAACTGTCACAGGTTCAGAGAAATGTCTTTTTGTATGTAGACATTCGTTCTCAGTGGGTATCTCCAGAAGGCTTGTTTTCTTGGCTAACAGGTTCCAGATAAACAAGGCTTCACTGTATATTAAATGAAATATATTACATATTGAGACATGAAGAACATCATCAAGACAAGATGAGAAAGCACAGTCACACTTTTGGGACTGTGAACGAGTGAGTGCGATGAGACATAAGCCAGGTCACACATGATGGCTGCCCTGAACTCACAGTCAGTTCTTACAAGATTGGGAAACTGGGTACCTATACTGCTCCTGTGTCCAGAATGGGGTATACGTTGCTTCAATGTTCTAGTAACATTTAACATGATCACAAAGACTTGTTATAGTGTCTAAACATAAATAATTTTGATAGAAACGGGTAACTACATTTAAACCCCAGGAGGAACCCCAGCGACATGGGAGTTTCAGAACCTGTGGAAAATCTAGAACTGTTTCATCCAGAGCATTAGCATTACAGTCAGCTTGGCAGAAGGGACAGTGATCCAGGGACCGTGAGACAGACTACATATCTCCATTTTGTTATAAATACCTTGGAACAATTCACGACCATAGTCGCCTTAAATTACATGACCCAAAGATATGTGAGCAATTTGGATGAGGTAGGTGTCCGCCAGTTCAAATATCTACACGACAATGAAGAAAATGGCAGTCACCGGGTTGTTATGCATTTCACTGATTATATGTTTCAAATTTTTAAAATCATACAAATGCACATAGACATCTTCTTCACTAACTACCTACATACCCATATTGTTGCAGAAATAGCATAGCACAGCACAGTAGGCAGTGGGTTCTATTGAGAAGATTTAACATATAAGAAACAAAATTTGAATGCTTATTACATATTGCTTCAAAATCACTCACTTAAAGTATCATAATTACTTTTGGATGTCATATAAGGGATTTATCTAATATCTAAGGCAAATTTGCATGTATTAACCTTTTTTAAATATTGGAATTTTTTATGTTATTTTCCTTAATTCAAAAGTACTTTAATTCAATTTTAATTCATTGCAATAGTGTAAAATAAGCAATAAACCATTTCCTCTTTATTGGACTTTATGGCGCTGTACCTATATCACACCTGTAAATATGAGATAAATATAGCGAGCAGATATACAGCATAGAGCCTTGTCTGGCTTGTGATTCACTCGGAGACATTTCCCAGATAATTATCACCTGCTTATGTACACAGTTCACATGCAAAGAAACAGTTCCGGTTTCAGTTCACAGGATCTGGCAGCTATTACACAAACAAGTCACAAGTCTGCCATCGTTCTCCAGAACAAGATCATGCTCTAGACACTGTCCCATTGCCAAATCAAGATGAACAAAAAGCAATTAGTTGACCAATTAGTTGACCTAACCATGTAATACCATCCTTCACAATCATCCCAGACTTCCAACAATGAAGATAGCTTCCCCACAAAAAAAAAACATCCCTAGGAATCCAGTATAATAAAGTCAAACACCATCAATGCCAACCGCAAACACTTCCATCATACCGATGTGGCCACAATGTAAATGTCTGCCATCCTGATACAAATGGCTGCCACACCTAAGAACACATAGTCCAGGCAGATCCAGGATTTTGAAAACAGGGGTTGGACATACCGTGACTTGGCCATGGGTGCACTTCACCATGTAAGGTGTCGTGGAAAGATGTTGCACATCCCCACTCTGGATCTGCCAGTGAAGTCCCAAGGTGTATTTCTGCCAGATGAACACATTGTCTTTGAAGGAGCACTTACGGCATCATGACTTAACAGTTCGTCATCTTGATGTAAATGGCACCCCCTCCACCCCCCTCCCCCAAAATACCAGGCCGAACAGTCTCCAGATGAGCTCTATCAGTGTCTGGTGGAACATGTCCCACGCCCTCAACCTGATGAGAAGCCTCACTGGTCAGTCATTGTTTGGTGGAATGTCTCCCCTGCCATCAACACTGGTCAATCAGTGCTTGGTGGAACATGTCCCATGCCCCCAATCTGAGGAGAAGCCTCGCTGGTCAGTTAGAGTTCTCAATCTTAAAGGAGGCTAATTTTCACAGTCTGGTTCCCCATTCTAGGTCCAGACATCGTAATAGTGTCCAATTCAACTTACACTCTGTCTCTGTGGAATTAGGGTATTTAACCAATAGACTGACATCTACCCAAACATCTGAGTTAGCACACAAAGTGATGTTTGATTAGTTTGTATCACGCTTCCTACGGCTGCCAATTGGTTCAAGTCAAGTCTCCCCATGAGAGTGAGACGATTTCCTTCTTGATTTTTTCAGAATGAAACAGAAAGTCAACGAACATGAAGAATAATGTTTCTCAACAATCTGTCACCCGCTCAAGAATCGGTTAAGTGCTCGTCCTCATGTATTGGTGAATTTGATTGGCTGGTGGACTCGGAGAACAACTTTGGCTTGGGTTTGATTCGATCTTCGGGGCGAGTAAGCATCCACAACAGATCCTTGTACTGACTTGGCCAGGAGTATTTCAACGTCTTCTTTAGCCATGATGGAAGGTACGGTTCATCAGAGTCTTGGAACAGCACAGGGACAAACCTGGTGTTCTTTTCATGTTGTCTGTACTCCTTCAGCATCTGTGAGTAGATGTAGCGGGTGTGGAGCTGACTCTCCGGCATCATCCCATTCTTGGACAATTCCTGCGCCTCGATCTCTGCTTTGTATTTAGCAGATGGACATACTAGGATGAAATCAGACTGAAACAGATGATGATGAATGTGAAATTAGCAAGAGTTCACAACTCATGATAATATGTAACAGAAATAACGTCAGCAAATATTTGGCACTAAAGTTTCTTTCGTTGTTGCTAAATGTCATGCTCTGGAATATTCCAGCTCCATGAGGGCAGACTATAAGTAACTGAGCAAAGTTCCACACTGTCTGGGAACCATGGCATGCAATCAACCAAGTCTGACCATCTGATCCAAGTAGTTGCCTTATAGGACAAGCCTTATAGGACAAATTCATATTCTTTTAGACTATCCACATATCAAAATCAAACTTTGAACTGCACCTCTTCCAAAAGTATGGACACCGTTCGCTAAAGTTGTAAAAAATAAAAGCAGTAGTTTTTAAATCACAGGTCGCACAAATGTTTAAGCTAACAAATTTTGAGGAAAAAAATGAAAAATAGCTTTGTTTTTTCAAAAAATCATCAAACTCTTCTATTGGTATAGAAAGTGTTCACCAAGTTTGAAAAAAATCAGAGAATCAGTTTTTGAGTTGTAGGTTGCACACAAAAAATGCCCTCGAAAGGATGGACAGAATTCCTTGGTATAATATATTATATACCCCTCCATTTTAGGTCCTTTATAATAAATATGCAATAAAATGAAAGAGCTCCTATTCATATAGCCATTTTACTCTCTGTCTTCAAATTTCAGTATTGAAAATATCATTATGAGAAGGGAAGTAACCCTCTGACTTGTCATTCAGGGAAACAATACCCGTACACAGAGCTTCGTCTTTCAATCCAAAGCTTAACATTTTATACACACAATTTCTTTTTCTTAAATTCAATTTATTTTCACTTTGAACCCCAACCCTGTAGTTTTGAACAACATGATTTGTTTGATTTTTTTTCCCCATCAATGACAATTTGAATAAATGCTGACCTCATTGAACTTTTCCTGGTACCAGTTGACCTTGTCATGCTGGTTGGGGAGTGTTGAGACATAGCGGCTGTTGATGTCAACGCAGACCGAGAACCCGTTTTTCACCATGCAGTTACACAGCGATAGCACATGGCAGAGGTGGTTCTTGCTGTCGTTGGAGTACGTCACGAACACCTTGATATGGCGGAAGGCTGGAAGCACACAGTGAGACTTGTGTAATTATATGCTGGTGGAAATGTGATGGCATCTCTCATACTGATCACTCACTCTCAAGGACAGCTGAATTAGAAACCCAGATCTACCAGAGCTGTACTTTGAATAAGGGATTCAGATCTACTATGACTGTACTTTGAATAAGGAATTCAGATCCACTGTGGCTGTAATTTGAATAAAGAATCCAAATCTACTACGGATGTACTTTGAATAAGACATTCAGATCTACTAGGGCTGTACTTTGAATAAGGAATTCAGATCTTCTACGCCTGTACCTTGAATAAGACATTCAGATCTACCAGAGATGAACTTTGAATAAGGAATTTAGGTCTACTACGGCTGTTCTTTGAATGAGGACTTCAGACCTACTACAGCTGTACTTTGAATAAGGAATTCAGATTCACTACATCAGTCCTTTGAGGGGCGGTCACGGGTATGGTGCTGACAAAACTAGAAACATAATCATGGCAAACCGGGATTCGAACCAACAATCATAGGTTTCTGGCAACTCTGCACAGCGAATCGTGGCACCTTAAACAACTGGGCCCCCCTTGCCCCCCTCACTACCCGTGAATGAGTACGGTTTTTTACACTGGTCTTAGCAATATTCCAGCAATATCACATCAAGAGACCCCTGAAAAGGGCTTCACATATTGTACCAATCATGGGAATCAAACACAACCTTTGAAGAGACAAGAAAAAGCTTTCACCACTAGGCTATCCTACCACACCACAACAAGGCTCTTAGCATAATTTTCAGCAGATTATATGTTATATGGGCTATTATTAGCTGAACTTTCCAGACCGAACAGACTTTACTAGACTCGGACGTCAGACTACTAGCTTGAATATAGCTCTTAGCATCATTTTCAGTAGATTTTAGTGTTGTCACATGGGCTATTAATAGCTGAACTTACAAGGCCAAACAGACTTTACTAGATTCTACTACTAGCTCGAACATCATTTCCAGTAGATTTTAGTGTTAATATATGGACTATTATAAGCTGAGCTTTTACTTTAAATGGACACAGACCAGTGGCTTAGTCACAGACTGCTGTGTGCATCAAGTGTCAAACAGCTCAACACATAGTTACCTTTCCTGAACTCAGCTGGCTTCATATCTACTGGCATGGAAGACGACTTAGTGAGTGTATTGGACTGGTTCATCTGCAGGCTGCCTACAACAGTCCCTGTAGTGGCAGTCTTCACCCGCGGAAACGTTTTGGGCGTCTCTCTCACTCCATTTTTAGCTCGCGATTGCATTTTTTTTAGGTCAGTGTAATTCAGATGATCGTGACCACTACAGCTGGGAGCATCAATTTTCTCTTCTTTGAATTGTCGAGGCCTTCCCATTCGCTCATCTTCCACCTTCTGATCTGCAACAATTTTCTTGTATTCCTGATTTGGCTGGTAGCAAGGCGGTAGTTGAGCCAACTGCTGCAGCTTGGATATAGGTGGAGAGGACACCTTCCGCAGGCCTGTATCGTGCATCATTTGATGACTGTTCATGTTGATGATGGTGCCTTTGATAATGTAAGGCCTGTTGGAGGATGACATAGGCTGTTTGGGGACCATATCCCGGCCGTAATATTCTGGTCGACCATGTTGTCTTTCACCAACGTGATTGAATGCAATGTAGTTGGCATTACGCCCTGAAGTTTTCACTTCCTCTTCACGAGCAACATCTATAGCGGCTGGTTGTCCCATGGACTGTAAGTGAGTGAATGATGACAGTTGGTTATCTCCCCTCATGATGGTCCGTGGCAAAGCTGCAGGTTCCTCCCGGCGATGATTGTCTTCCTCCATGTCGATGTCATCGACTGACATCATGTCCCCTGGTCCTGGGGGGTCCTGATTGACCATCATGCTCTCCTGGCAGCCATTGTGCTGGGGTGGAGTGTATTCACCACTAAAGTAAGGGTGCCCCTGCACACCCCGCGACATGATATAGGACATATTTCCATTCTGACTAGGGTAGCCATTACACATGGGGTGTCGTGGCTCAGGGATGGAATTGTGCCTGCAGGGTGGAGACTGGTGGACGTGGCAGGCACTGGTTGGGCAATACTGCATGGAATTCACCATGCCCTGGTGTGCCATGTGGCCATGCATGTCGAGTGATGAATACATGTGAGGCGCAAAAGAGTTTGACGGCCAGTTGTAGGAGACTTCATCAGGGGTGCGAGGTGACTGTTGAACTGCATTCTTTTCATTCTTATACTTTTCTTCGGCTTCTGAAAATAAAAATAAAATAATGTGATCATTGTGTTAGTTATGGTAGAATGTCCCAACTAATCCTACCAGAGCCACCTTGTATCATCACCAGTAACCCTGCCACAGCCACCTTGTATCATCACCAGTAACCCTGACACAGGCACTTTGTATCATCACCAGTAATCCTGACACAGCAACATTGTATCATCACCAGTAACCCTGACACAGCCACCTTGTATCATCACCAGTAACCCTGCCACAGACACCTTGCATCATCACCAGTAACCCTGACACAACCACCTTGTATCATCACCAGTAACCCTGACACAGACACCTTGTATCATCACCAGTAACCCTGACACAACCACCTTGTATCATCACCAGTAACCCTGACACAGACACCTTGTATCATCACCAGTAACCCTGACACAGACACCTTGTATCATCACCAGTAACCCTGCCACAGACACCTTGTATCATCACCAGTAACCCTGACACAGACACCTTGTATCATCACCAGTAACCCTGCCACAGACACCTTGTATCATCACCAGTAACCCTGCCACAGACACCTTGTATCACCACCAGTAACCCTGACACAGACACCTTGTATCATCACCAGTAACCCTGACACAACCACCTTGTATCATCACCAGTAACCCTGACACAACCACCTTGTATCATCACCAGTAACCCTGACACAGACACCTTGTATCATCACCAGTAACCCTGACACAGACACCTTGTATCATCACCAGTAACCCTGACACAGACACCTTGTATTATCACCAGTAACCCTGACACAGACACCTTGTATCATCACCAGTAACCCTGACACAGACACCTTGTATCATCACCAGTAACCCTGACACAGACACCTTGTATCATCACCAGTAACCCTGCCACAGACACCTTGTATCATCACTAGTAACCCTGCCACAGCCACTTTCCTCCCCAGCAGACAGACTGACCCACAGCAGTGACTCACTCACAAGTCAGCTTCAGTACTCCTTACCCTGCATGTGATTGTTCAGCACCTTCACAGCATCAGGTCTTGCCATCTCCTCCAGTGCCGTCTTCAACTTCTGGATCGTGGATGACTCCTTCTTCACATACTCTCCCAGCAGCAACAGTGTGCATGGTTTCTCCGGTCGGCGAGACTCAAAGTACTGAAACAAATAACATTACCATTCACTAATTTCCTTGTTACTGAAAATAAAATCTAACTGTGAAAGCTTGAGTAAACCTGATGTGTATAAGAATGAGTTAGTTGTTATGTCAGCAATAGGGTGACTATTGTATTATACCAATTTCAAAGCTCAATCACTATATCACTTAATGTAATAGAAATGAATAAAGTATTGACGACAGTGTCAAAAAACAAACATTTTCCTCCCTGTCACTACTCAAAGCAAAGGGAGATAACACTTATCTGAAGTTGTCGTCATCCTCGCTAATCAACTCACGTCATGTTTGAAATTCAACTGCAAAAGGTTTTCTGACACATAATTAATGTTTTATTTATAACTAATTTCAAATATTGAAACCATCAATTATTATGCATACTATCGACAATACCATTCCTATTGATGTAGAACAATTGTAGGGCAATTGCAATAGATCAATAGTTCACTATACCGTTGCACTCCTAGTCAGTAATATAACATTAGTGGTAGACCAATCGTCAGAGACTTTTGTGTCACTCTAAGGTACACAAGAAAGAGCAAAACAAATTTTCAAAAAAGGTCATAACACAAAAGATCTTATCAGTTAGGAGATAATCATAATGTGTTAATGTGATAACTCTTATCAGTTAGGAGATAAACATAATGTGTTTTCAATGTAGAGCTAGGTTTCCTGTCGATTTAACCCCGCTAAATTGAAGTTGGAACCGAACGCACATATCGCTCATTGTGACGCAAAAGATATGACGTCAGAGTCGTATTTAAAGAAAACCTCCAAATTCCAAGCTCTCTGTTGTCCCCAAAACCTAAGATACATTCTCTTTGTAAATTTAAGTCGTGTTTTCTGCACGAAATGTATTGCCACACATCCTTTGAATATTGTAGTAAGTGAGTGAATGAATGAGTGAGTATGGTTTTACGCCGCTTTTAGCAATATTCCAGCAATATCACGGTGAGGGACACCAGAAATGGGCTTCACACATAGTACCCATGTCGGGAATCGAACCCGGGTCTTCGGCGTGACGAGCGAACGCTTTAACCACTAGGCTACCCCACCGCCCCGAATATTGTAGTAACTTTGCATTTTATAACTTATAATTGTAGATATAATTATAAAATATTCTGAAAAAAGAACTATTTTATTAATATTAGCTTCCGCAGTGATGCAGCCGTCAAACCAGCTGTTTCAATCATAGGGGGTTTATTGTGATTTAATAGCCTCTGACTGACCAATCAGAATCACGTAATTCATGGAAGAATGTGTAGAATGTGTATTACCAGTCGCCTAAGTCTGGTCATAGCAAAGGCTTGGTCAGATAATCATAATTTGTCTACCATATCATATCCTAAAGAATCTAGCTATGTGATAGGAACCAAAATATTCAGTTGGATAAAAAAATCTCCTCAGTTTTGCTTTTCCACAATTGTAAAATTTTGTACACCGGGTGTTTAAAACTTTGATCCACAAACTATAACAAGTTGTGACCTCGCCATCATCTGGAAACACCATATCATATCCTAAAGAATCTAGCTATGTGATAGGAACCAAAATATTCAGTTGGATAAAAAAATCTCCTCAGTTTTGCTTTTCCACAATTGTAAAATTTTGTACACCGGGTGTTTAAAACTTTGATCCACAAACTATAACAAGTTGTGACCTCGCCATCATCTGGAAACAATACACTATAAAGCTATTGAAAACTTGTAATAATATAACATTATTGAATGATAAGAAGCCTTTTTTTTCCTCCAAGAGTTTGACATCAAAATTTAGTGTTGTCCAAACATACAATGGTTGAAAAATACAAAGTCTAGTTCTCATTCATATGCACAGATTTGATAACTTTAATAATTTCTAAAGGTTGACCTTATTTCTTAAATAATGCAGATATAGGTGGACAAACAGGATCCCAAACAACCTTATCATTCCTCGTCCTATAGACAGGGAAATAGACAGAACAACGGATATGGACACTATGGAGATGCCCTGTGACATATGGAGAATGAACATAATGTTATAATAATTCAAATAATATGACTTCCTAGTTCAGCTATGAAAGGCTGCAAGTAGCTCAAAAACCTCCTGAAACATCATGTACACTCACTCATAAGCAGAGTATTTGCGTCGTAAAATCCCCCCCCCCCCCAAGAATATTCAAAACCCAATTACTTTCAATTACCTTGCATACAGAAACCAATGCATTAAATGAAAAACTCAAATTTATAAAAACAGCTTGCATAAATTCTCAAATTTTCAGCATGCGTACAAAGGAGCTAATTTCCGAAACACAAACACAATTACGAGCTAATTTACTTTCCGGGTCAATCCTAGAACAGTTTTATACATTTATAACATTATATCCGGTTTTTTTTAATCTTAAAATGTTCACTGATTTGGGGAAAAACCCAATAGATTGAAACCAAATAGAAACCAAAGAATAAAAACTCAATTGCTCAAAAAGTTATCTGGAGCTATGTCATGGTGTAGGACAGCAGCCCTATCATAATAACATTTAATACCTAGTGATGGCTATTGGCCTGCATTTTGTATTGCAATTTATTGCCATAATGAATCATGTATTGTGATACATACCACAATATATTGCATGTGTTCTTTTATTTGTTATTTGTTATGAACCTGAACAAAAAACAAAAAACCTGCATGATTTTGACAACGTCATATTTTGTTGCCATGTTCACAAAGCATGCGTAATGGACACATTATATACAGGAAAGTGGAAACTGTCCAAAATAGTGACACAGGAAGAAGTTTCTAATTTCTAAATTTCCATTTGAGTTGACACTAATGTAAAACCTTCCAACAAGATGTTATGCATAATTTTGAAAAATGCAATATACTGGTATTATCCAAACGTATTGTAGTACCGTAACGGAATAAAGAGATTAGATAGATAGATAGATAGATAGATAGATAGATAGATAGATAGATGGCATAACTGAGGATTATCCCAATCAATAGTTGTGTAGTATATAAACAACAGTACCTTCTAATGTAGTCTATTATATTCACTGCATCAAAATATTTGTATTGGAATATACATGATGATTAAGCTAATTTAACATCACAAGATCAATGACACAATGTTCTACCAATTTTAGTCTGATTTACAAATGAACCATATCCTATATATTTACATTAGTAAAATCCAAATTCACATCACTACATCAATTTTATGTCTTCGATTCACAGAATCTTCAACTGAATTTGACATTCAAACAACTTACGTCATCAACATCTTCGTAGAAAAGTTCATCCTCGTTAAACTGAAGCTCAAAGAACTCATCCAAAACATCCATATTTTGCTTGTTGGTCAGTCAACAAACAACACACACCAAGTCAAAACACAAATGACTTTTCCTGCATCCCCGAGTTGGTAAGCACTGCTCTTCCCACCAATCGTCCTAACCAATATGTCACCGATCCACACAAAGAAAAAACTAACAGCTCAAAGAACAGAAAAAAATCAAAGGATAAGAAAATATCATAAATCAATTACGAATGCAATTAGATTAACTATAGGCCTCTTCAAGTTTATAACTCCCCCAAGCCAACTGTATCACTCAGTGACGGAGGTGTTATCTTCCCTTGGGCTGAACTCTCCACTATGAAGGTGGAATTTAGCCTTGGGGGAGAGGTCATAAGATCCATTCGACTGGGACCATCACCAAATACCTCCAGGGCATATCTTGAGTTGTTTTAATTAACAGCTTATCAATTATATGTGCGATCCCACACTGACATGGCAAGTTTTTGTCTACGAATTAGGAAATATACCCTAATGTATAGACACATTTCCTTACAAGTCTGTCCTTGATGAACTTATTTTTATAACGTTGTGAATGTCTTCATGCCTGGTCACTTGAAAAGCAAGACTGACCTCTAGCTGCTGAATAATAGTATGTAAATTGTAATATTGGGTCAGTGAGAAAGTTCACCTGGCAGACAAGCCAGTCTAGTGCCCATGACAGATATGACACGTGTCAAACATGGTTCAAACAAAGTTACATCAGACATTTTGACAGTCATCTTGGACAAGACCAATCTCAAGATTGGAGAATGTTTCCGACGGGCTGACAGTCATCTTGTACAAGACCAATTTCAATATTGGAGAATGTTTTGCAAAATGATTCATTTAACATGTTAAACACTCGACATGTTCAGTAGAATATTTGGTTTTATGCTTTCTCACATTTTGATTTTTTAGACATAATGATTCAGTTAATAATTTATCCCTGCAGTATAAACAAAGCGTCCTGGGTTGGGGATAATGCTACCCTCAACTGTATACATGGTACGAGGCTTTGTTTTGCAAAAGGACATTGTAGGTAGGTTAGACCCCAGAATTCCAAATGGTTTGACCCTAAGTAGTCAAAGGCAAATATAACTGCGATCATGATAATGTATTGAAATATGAAAATCAGTGAGAGTGTGTGAGTTAGTGAGTGAGCTGGGTTTATCGCTGCTTCAAACAATATTCCAGTTATATCACGGCGTGTTAGCTGAACGTAGGAGGAAAGACCGAAGTGATGCAGGTCTCAGACGTTACCACTTTGGTGAAACCCACGAGCACGAGTATGGTGCTGACAAACCTAGAAACCTAATCGGGGCGATACAGGATCCAGACCCAGAATCATAGGACTACAGTGATTGACCAATCTTTCAGCAGTGGACCTAACAAACCACTTTGATTGCCGTTATAGTCGACTAACAGGATCGGGTGATCAAACTCGCTTACTTAGTTGATGCATGCCATCGTATCCAAATTGCGTGGATCGATGCTCATGGTATCATCACTGGATTGTCTGGTCCAGATTCAATTATTTACAGACCGCCATCATATAGCTGGCATCTAACTGAGTGCGGTGATAAACAACGAACAACAAACTTGGTATGACAGACCAGGCACGCTGGATGCTGCATCATATTTTTTCAGCTAAGTGAAACAGTTACACCACAAATTTGTCTTTCCCTAAAAAATAATCTGTATCTGTAGTCAGCTAATGGGAATGACACAGAGCTCCAGATAGGCTTTTGGTGTTGTGGGTATTTTACCCATGCATTTCAAAATCATTGGGCATCAGCAATTCTATCTGGGTATTCAAATTTCTGTTACCAACCTTTTTTACACATGTGGGTATTTAAGTTAAATATTAAATATTAGATTAAATATTTAAAAACAATATTCATCTAGTCCCTGCAAACTGGTGTTGTGTGGGTTCGAGAGCTTTATAGGATTCAAAAATACCACAATACTTCCACAAGAAAGTGTGATGGCATATGATCATGATGTAACTGTCATCGTGGAGT
Organism: Haliotis cracherodii; assembly: GCF_022045235.1. NCBI lineage: Eukaryota > Metazoa > Mollusca > Gastropoda > Lepetellida > Haliotidae > Haliotis > Haliotis cracherodii. Next base: position 25,755,958 of record NW_027266270.1, on the reverse strand, counting down.
TTGGGAAGGTTGATGGAATGCCCGTTCATAATTTCAAAATAAGTTGCTGATTTGCTAATCGAATATGCAGGGTTATTTCACAATATTTTGATGATACGCACAAGTTTTATTTTTGTAGCGTATCTGTAATGTTCGCTTGGATTTTATTTTACTGCGTATTTCTGCATTTCTGATGCATATTTTACGCAGATACGCAGCTCATCTGGAGCTCTGTGACAATAATCAGACATTCCACAGTACATGCTTTGAGCATACCATTTGAGTATGGAGTCCAGTGCTATATAAGCACCCTTATTATCATTAACCTGTGAAAAGAACAGAAACTTCAGAATATTAATTTTAAGAAATTAAACATATTAACAATCTTTAGTTTGAATATGGAGTTACAAAAGAGAGAAAAAAAGTGAGGAATATGGCTATCTAGATTTGTCTATTTGTATCATTTCAACTAGACTTGAATAAATTAAACACTGATATTCTGCTATAATTGTGCAGGACGGTCATTCATCAGGTGCATCAAATCTCCATTCTACTAACCAGGGCTGGGACGAGTCCAAATTCATTACCCAGGTACCCACATCCCTACTGCCCGAGCCTACCCGGGTACCCGCTCTTGGTGTCAAAAGATAGGTACAAACTGTCCAATTGGGAATAGTTTGACAGTAGCCCTGGCAAAATGTATTCAGATACACGTACAAAACGATGTGGTCATGCATACACTGAAGTTGACTGAAGTTTCACCTTTGTCCAAACATATACTAGAAAGTGTTTTTACTCGTAAAAACATATGTCTCCCCCCACTCCCCTAACCCCCATTCATTCGTTTACTTCACGTTAAACCCCATCTCTTCATTCCCACCCTCCATTACTAAATAACAGAGACAAAAATAGAACTCCTAGAAATTTCAAACAACTAATGGGCACCACTTCAGTGCTGGGTTAATGTGTATACAAAGTTTCGCGAAAAAATATTAAACGGTTTCTGAGTTATGGTCCGGAAACGGTGGGAACGCCGACGCCGGTGGGAACCGTGCCAAAAACAATATGTCTCCCTCCATTCTGGGGGAGACATAATAAGTCAGAAGGAACGTGTTCATGGTCATGAAGAAATGCGAACATTAGAGACTTAAAATTGTCGTGTAACCATGTAGTTATTTAGTGAATTTTTGTCATGAAACAATATATCACGTGACTAACCATGGGTCAGGACAGTCCTTTCGATACCCGGTTCCTACTCAGTACCCACCCGACCCGAGGACCCGAGTTACCCGTCCGAGCCCTACTACTATCATAAATACCCTTGACTCATTGATCACCTTATTGCCTTTATTGAACCAAATATACTTAGCGTCATTATGTAGAGGGGAATGTCCGAGTAACTCTCCATTCCTTAAAAATAATGGAGCAGAGGCCGAGGCCCATTATTTTTAAGGAATGGAGAGTTACAAGGATATTCCTCTACTTATAACTCATCCCTACTTTTACACTTTGAGAAAATATTCAGTGGTGGAAAATATTTGAAAAATATACCAGAACAGTATTTATACTATGTGAGTCACCCTTGCTTGATGCACAAGGAATGCGTTCTCTGCCACTGTTGTATATGCTCCATGCTCCGTCGCAAGCTGACATTTACAATGCATGGTACACGGCTCTTCATAATTGCGTTGGGTCCTAAACTAGTATTTTTCAATCGCTTGCACATTGTCAATACATGCTGAATAATAGGAGATATAGAGCCCCGAACAAGGATACATATGTTACCTGATTTGTTTTTTCTCGTTTATCCGGTTATTATACATATGAACATTGTTGTAGGTAACCTGTTCTAACACAAAATATATACATATTATTTTAAGCTTTTAAGCATTATGCAAAAATATTTTATAGTTAATTACCACCACACCTTCATGCGTCGCCGTAGCTGAGGTTGACAATAACACGTCCTCACATCAAACGATGAGGGTTCGAACCCCGTTGGCACTGGAGGGTGGGGGGGAATCAAAATTATTCACTTGACAATAAATGTAATAGTTCTGTCTATTCCAAATGGAAATTAAGTCAAATGTTGGTCCAAGATAATGTATAGATGACAAACAGCCCTCCATTCGTGAAAAATAATGGAGCGTTCAAAGAATAGAATGACGTCAGAATATAGTTCATTCCGAAATATTTTTTAGTTGGAATATTGCGAAGTGCAGTGATGCAGGTCTCAGACGTTTACCACTTCGGTGAAACCCACGAGCACGGGTATGGTGCTGACAAACCTAGAAACATAATCGGGGGCAAACAGGGATTCGAACCCACAATTATGTGTTTCTGGCGTGCCCAAGGGACGCAACTCTGCACAGCGAATCGCGACGCCTTAGAAGACTGGACCACCTGTGCCCCCCATACCCATTAGAACAGGGCTATATCCTAAAATATGAGTTAACAGATGACAAAGGTGGGTTTCAAACATGTTGAATAGCATGACTAAAATTTGCTCAATTCCTTATGACTGATAAATGCTAAGCCCCTCTATACATAAAACTCAATGAAATGTATATAAAGCACAGTAAAGCTCTAGCTCTCAGGCACAATATAGTAATAATTAAATAAGTGGAGTAAGACTGAACTGTTTTAATTGGCTAGCGCATTCAACTCGTACCACCTACGATTCTCATCAGGCCATAACTGAATGACGGACATGAAGTTGTAACATATAGTAATGTGACGTCATAACATTTAGGAGAACTATGACGTCATAATACCAAGGTGACAATGGACAAATAACTTACGCCTTTACATTCAACTAAGCCGCGTATTTATGAATGAAATTTGAATGAATATTTTGTTTTACAGTAAATTCAGTGTCCTTTGTAATTTGGACTGAACAGCCTTCAATTATATTGCTTCAAGTAAGGCAACGTTTCACACCCCAGTTAGAAACCTGTGAAGTGATGAATCAAATTTAGAACATGTCAAAATCTTTCTAAGATCTTTGGGTTGGGTTAAATATATATAATCTTTTTTAATACAATACTAGTCCTTGAATCATTTCTTGAAGAGTATTTTAGCAAATGTGCGAAACACAAAAAAATCCTGATGGAAATAACAGTGACTTGAAACCCGTGAAAGCTGCTATATTGCTCAACACTAACTGTGACATCCAGCCCATATCTGAGACAACCTCCCATTCCTTTTGTGTCTCTGTACTGGAAGGAATGATTTCAAAACATTAACACTGACCTTAATCATATGAATAGAGGAAATATGGCATGTAACCATGGAAACCTACTCCCCACTCTAAGTTACAGATCATCTGGCCTTCATGATTAAATGATTGCAAGTGCCTTGCCAAGACATAAATAATGATTTGGGGGCAGATACCAGGAATCTGTAATTTCACATAGTTCCTAAATCCATCTTTTATTTATTCGGTTTAGTTTTCCTCACTAAACAGCGATCACCTAGACCACAGTCCATCATATTCAGTGATGTCTCATTATTTGTTTGTTTCTTTATGAAACACTCAGCAATATTCCAGCTGTATGATGGCAGTCTGAAAACACTCCAGTGATTGACTGCATGATCATACGTGATGTAGTTGGGATGGCATGCATCAACCAAGTCAGCAAGCCTGACCGCCCAATCCCATTAGTCACCTCTTATGATCAGCTTGGGTTCAACCAAGTCAGCAAGCCTGACCGCCCAATCCTGTTAGTCACCTCTTATGATCAGCTTGGGTTCAACCAAGTCAGCAAGCCTGACCGCCCAATCCCGTTAGTCACCTCTTATGATCAGCTTGGGTTCAACCAAGTCAGCAAGCCTGACCGCCCAATCCCGTTAGTCACCTCTTATGATCAGCTTGGGTTCAACCAAGTCAGCAAGCCTGACCGCCCAATCCCGTTAGTCACCTCTTATGATCAGCTTGGGTTCAACCAAGTAAGCAAGCCTGACCGCCCAATCCCGTTAGTCACCTCTTATGATCAGCTTGGGTTCAACCAAGTCAGCAAGCCTGACCGCCCAATCCCGTTAGTCACCTCTTATGATCAGCTTGGGTTCAACCAAGTCAGCAAGCCTGACCGCCCAATCCCGTTAGTCACCTCTTATGATCAGCATGGGTTGCCAAAAACCAATTCTAACCTAGATTCTTCACAGAAACTGGGAAGTAGCTTGTCTGACTTGGAAAGATTCCTTTCCTCAGGATATGTCATACATGTAGTAATCTTCAACATGTTCAAAATTGGACTTTGGGATCGGACAGAGTGCAGCCCTTACAAAGACAGCATGGATCTGTCATAACAAATTCATGCTCATTCATCACGGTTATGTGTCATAGCAAATGAAAGAGATTACATGATAACAGCATATGCATGCTGGTGTCAAGTGTTGCTGTTCAATGCCAGTAAAGGGAGCATATCCATGAGCGTTAGTCTGTCTCACAGTCCCTAAACCATATTATTTTCCCTTCCACCTAGCCTTTGCTGTAATGCTATCCCTAAATGTAGCAAGTCAAGATTTTCCCCCGAATTTCCTATCTCACTGGGGTTCCTTTTCAATTAAATGCAGTTGCTGGTTTATCTCGACATTACATATTTTCAGAGACTTAGTAGCATTAGTCTACCATGAGCCTCGGGATGCATGGTCAGGGATACATCTGGACCTACTCATATGCCGATATTCGGCCCAAGTCTGCAGCAAATGTCTGTTACAATTCCCAAATTGGAATCAACAATTTCCCCCTTGGTGCTGATACAGAAAAACTAATGTAACAGCTTTGCTTCCACACCTCACTTTTGAAGCATGCTTAACATTCATCCATTCGAACCGTCAAATCACAAAGAGCACGTATCAAGAAGTTCTCACACTTACAAGTCATTTAAACACAGCTATTTTTGTTTCTCAATTTATGATGTACACAAAAAACAGTGGATGCAGGATTTGAAAATGGGAGATGCATGTAATAATCCTTGTCATGAATTGGCCCAAGGGGCAGTTAACAGCAAAGTTTTCTTTGCACCTGCGCACTCCTTTGGATCCGCCAGTTTAAGCAGTAGAGATGAGCAGTATTAACGGTATACCATGATTTGAAATACTAATGAATACGTATCACATTACATTTGGAAATATCAGTGTATTGCGTCTTTCAAAATCATGCATTTTCCATCTTGTTACATAAGTGACAAGTCAAAACTGAAATTATAAAATTCAGAAAAAAACAACTGATTCCTGTGATTGAAAAAGTGAAACTATTTATGATCAGCTTCCTGTATATAGAACTATGATGTCAAAAATTATTTCTATTTAGATTGAAAACAAATTACTGATGAAAGAATACATGCAACATATTGTGGTATGTATCGCAAAACATAACTCATTATTACAATAAATTGCAAAACAAAAGTCAGGCCAATACCAGTCATTAGTATCCTAGTGTAGAGATTCAAAACATTGTGTGTGTGTGTGTGTGTGTGTGTGTGTGTGTGTGTGTGTGTGTGTGTGTGTGTGTTATCTCCATGTATTATATCATCACTGTTTGGACTAGAAGACATTCAGGGGTTAATTTCCATCCCTGGTAACAGCTAACAGTGTTTGAAATAATTGACCGAACCTAGGTCCATCTTCTTGCTATGGAAATGATAAAAATAAATATTTCTAAAATTTCTTAACAGCAAAAGGCACCAGTTTAGCCTGTACTTGACAGACCTGCAAAGTTTCATGAAAATATATTGAATTGTTTCTGAGTTATGCTCCGGAAACGAAACGTGACGGACGGATGGAGCCTGTTTCTATATCCCCCGCGAACAAGGATAATAAATATTAAATAATCACATGAAATAAGGGACAAATCGCATCATGATTCAATTGAAATAATGCAAATCAATCAGTTTCAAATCTACGAGGAGGTATGATAAAACTGAAAACAGAAGTAGTCCTTAAATTATCTGCACAACAGTTGGACAGACGGAGGAAAAGTCATGCATCCCAACAGAAAAGTTACCAGCCACCAGCAGGCAGTATGTCAGAAACTATTCATACAGACATATTCTGTTTCAACACACATGACATTTCTCAGAAAGTCTTGACCTAGACTTGATACAGGTCCAGATTGTGCAGCAGATTGTGCCTCCTCAACAGGATATACTAGTCCAGAGAACTACAGCTTACAGCTTGGACTACTTGTACTACCTGGCAAGGCATGTCCAGGTCAGGAACCAGCCAGTCACACCCAGGGCATGACAGTGGGATTCTATTTAAACCTTCAAAACAGGATATAATACAGCCTTGCTCCGTCTGTAGAGGTTCACTGTTCATTGCACAAGTATGTTCAACTGAAATATCATTTCGGACCAACCTATGTTATTGTATATATATCATGTATACATCATTAATATCATTCATATAGCATTCACATAGCATGTATGTGATGAATATGCCATGTGTATATAATGTGTATATCATGAATATATACTAAACAAAACAAGTTAGGGATCATGAATCTCTTTGAGGATAAGTTTTATGACATTGTGAGCTCAGTTTCACTCCAAATAAATATCCCTAATAATAATCATATGGCCTTACTGTTGTTTTTGGGTGGCCAAGACTAGGTGGTTTGGTTGATTCCGTGTCATTATAGCTTGATGGCATGATCACTGGTTGGTCTGGTCCAGACTTGATTATATACAGGGTCAAAGAATCCCCATGGGGTTGAGTACCAACACAGTGTGAGGTGACACTTTTTTATTTCTTGGTTTAGGGATTTCAAACTCATTTCAAAAGTGGGGCAGGCCAATTTTTAAAAAAACACACACACTTTTTTCACTTGAATTTTGTCCTAAAAAATTAGGTAGGTATGAAAAAAAATATCCTGGAGTAACAAAAGTAAAATAACTCAATTTTTCAAGAACATTTTATCATATATGGCCATATACTATTTGAAAGGTCTATTTAATCCCATTGTTTATTCATATGAAAGTTATGTGTATTACATTATTCAAATTTTCAACTTACCGTATTCGACGTAATAAGCGCCCCGCTCTAATAAGCACCCACGGCGATATTTGCTAATATATTGGCTAGTGAACAATCCAAATTAGCACCCCTTCCGATTGATCAATGTACACAAGACTTATTTGTTTGTGTATTATATGCACTCGTGTGTTATATGCACCCTTAATTATGGGCAATTAAATTCTGGAAAATATATCTGTCGTGTATAATACATACTTTTCTTTTCTATCCTTTCAGGCTGTCGGCATAAACTACGAAATTTACAATCTTTCAACTCTGTTGTTTTTTTCTCACCAAAATTATATTCTAATAAGAGCCCCCTATTTCTAATTTTTAGAGCACCCCGGGCGCTTATTACGTCGAATATGGTAATCAAGTTTGTTCCAGGTGGCGCTCCATCCAAGAAGGGATCATTCCAGGGAAAAAACAAAGTAAGGAGGAATGTGGTTACCAATGGCATTACCACCACCGCTGATGGTAACTGTGGAAGATCTAACTGAATAAAAAAATATTTAAAAAAACAAAACTGTGGAAGATCTTTACAATGTTACTGCTTGTGGTTGGGAAGTGGAGTCACAGACGATCGTAGGAGGGGCATGCTCAGTACTGATCCCAGTCTCACCCATGTTGTAGATCCTTTCTGGATTCTCTCGCAATTCATTGAATGTCAAAATAGTGGCCAGCTCCTTAAAGTAGGAACGCAGTGCTTCACGGGAGGATTTTGTGCTCTCAGCATGGATAGCTTCTGGGGTTTGGCAAGTTTAACCCCAGGCCATCACTTTAGGATCCCATAAGACCAGTTGTCACTAAGAGGTCTATCACTCTTAGTTTTACTGCTACATGTCACTGCAAAATCGGCTGCCAGGTATTGAACATTGATCTTTGGATGGCCGTATCCTATGCTGGACATGTACTTAATGTGCATGAGTAACTGCTGCTCCTCTTTGTCAGACAAAAGCATCTCTCCCCCGGGCTTGGCATCAACAGGAACATAAGCCCTTGTTCTGTCCTGAAGAGTTGACTCCAGAACTATATACAAACAAGATGAGCGATAAACTGACATTCCATCGCAAGTGGCATCAAATGCTTGCTGCAAATTGGCAGCATCATACTGGCACCTAACTTTAACTGTCTTAGGCTGCTGAAAAGATAGTTGCCTCCTTACTTTAACAGTCTTGCTATCCTGAAAAGAGAAAATGTACCGGTAAGTAGAATATAGTCTGTGCAATAATGAATAGGTATTAAATGCATTTTTACCATTTTACCCTCCCCCCCCCCCCCCCAAAAAAGTAATAAAAAACCAAACAACAAATTTGAGTAAAAATATTGTAAGATTTTTATTAAAAAAGGATGAAAATAATTCGTCGCTCCCGCTACCTTATTTGTCAGCATTGAATATGCAGATGACCAAGTTCAGGTCGACCGAGAAAGTTCACTTGAGAAAAAGCGTTTTATATCATATTCCATTGATAGATGGGGGGTAAAGCAATATTAAAAAAAAAGCTAGAACTAAGTATAAATGCTTACTTACCAGTAGACAGAACATTCTGCAGCAATTGCAATTGTTTACGAAGCGAAGACTTCCTGGTTGCTGATTAGCATACGGGAAATCACAAATGCCGCAAAATCATGAATGCCGCGGTACCACGGGGTCCGAGTATACAAATGCAATAACAAATGCAATAACTAAACATTTCAAATGGGTGCCATAATGTTATTGTTAAATAAAGAAAGTTATGTCAGGACCCTGAAGTAACATTGTCCCAGTGGATATATGAGCAGCTGAACATGATGATGTTTGAGTAAATAAGAATTTACAGTAACCATGGCAACTGGATGCAATTTGACCAGGCGAGATAACATCAACAGACCGATTACCTGATTACTGCTGCACTGTGTGCTGGTGTCAAGTGTTCTATGCCTGTAGGGAATGTATCCATGAGGGTAAATATACCACAGTGCAATGTGCAGAAAATCACCTTGTCTGAAAGGATCTTGTTTTGTAATACAACAGTCAGCAGGTCAGCCCTTTGCATGCTTTGTCAAGCTGGACATTTTTATCAAACTAATTTGGTGCCTTGACAGAATAAGCATGATAAGAGGAAGTTTGTATCACAAACATATATTTATTACAGCATTCCTTTAAAAAGTCTGCAATCTTATCAAAATTGACCTGCGGCCTAATGGACTGTATCAGGCAGGATGTGAGGTAGAAGAGTTTAAGTGAAGGATTGTATTACAGGTACATGACTTTCACATACCTTCACACAAGATTTCCATGAGGGATTTATCGAGACCAACTCAGAGGCCATTATTCATTACTGGTCACGTCAGAACGACCTATTATCGCATAGAATTAAATCTCAAAATATAATGTTAAAATAGGCCAGAATTTATGAAAGGAAAGAACTTTAAAAAATCCCAATTTTGAACAAAAGGGCAATTTTTCCCAATTTCCCTGTCAGTTTAGAATCCAGGATAAATCCCTGTCATCAAAAATTCATGTTCAATCACCATGTCAATGTATTACAGCAATGGAAAACATTTAATACAAAGTGTGTAGCAACTTACCGCAACATCTTCTGAGTCGTACCCTAGTTTCTCTGCTAAATGTCGCCAGTCCGAGCCAACCAATAGGTTTGGCTCTAATTTCACAGTCAGCTCCTGCCAAGCTGTGTAGGGCAAACATCGGAAAGGTATTTCCTCCATCATTGCGGCCTTCACCTACACACAGCAGACAAAGTTCAAGGCTGACCATTCAGTGTGACCTTGATTTTTCAATAAGGTCCTTGACCTTTGACGAGCTTTGTGACCTTTAAGCCTTCTAGGTCAGTTGTGAAATCGAAGACAACCTGTCACCTTCCCCTGATCACCAAACAATGGCAGACTGAGCAGCTACTTCTCTCACCATCTTGGATGAACCTGAAACCTGTAGACAACACAACTGTAAACCTAAGAAAAAGCACAGTCACTGAACCATATTATTTTCCCTTCCAACCTGCCTTTACTGTAATGCCATAGCCCTAAATGAAGCAATTCAAGATTTTTCACATGTTCTCAGAAGCTCCTTTTCAATTTAAATGTAGCTGCATGTGTCTATCAAATCATATATTTTCCGAGACAAAAGTGTTAGTCCAACCAAAAAACCTGTAAGACTGGAAACAGGCTAATGTGTGGTGGCTACCTAGAAGGTGAGGTGAGGTGAAATGGCGTTTAACGTCACGTACAAGATGATTGCACTTGATAGCGACGTGCATGTACGTGTGTGTTTGTGTGGCTGCTTGTAATAGTCCGGACTGATGCCGATTTATAGTGCTAGCCCTCTCAGATACCATGCTGCAGTTTAACATGAATACCCCACTCAGACACAGTATACTGACTAAGAGTCATAGATAAAGTACTTTTCATAGCTAATAAATGATCAAGATCTAAGTAATTAGTGTAAACAGGCTTTTATTGTGTTTCCTTGATCAAAACAACACACATCCTCTATTTCTCACATTCAGGAAAACCTACACTAAGCCCAGTATTCATTCTCCTGGCTCTCACATTTTCATATTACCCACCCTTGATTTTCATTTTCACAACCGATGCCCTAAAAAACTAATTTTACAGCCAACAACATATAACAGTTGGTTTTTAAAGGGGGGCGGGGGGGGGGGGGGGGGGGGTGGGTCAGGACACCCTGGCCTTTCCCTCTGGATTTGTAACCCAGTTATTCATGTGTCAGCTTAAAGTTTGATTGCAGACCTTGACCTTCAGGGAAACCCCCATAAGAACGAGTTTGGTCATGATAAATCAAGAATCAGTCATGGTGAACATAGGCTAAGCACCCCTTTACGGTTCTCAGGGCTGGTTCCTAGTTCAGGTATTAGTTGGCTGTTTCTTTCAACGAAATGTTCCAATGAGGATATCTGTACAATTGTTATCAAGTTACGGGTTTCGCAGAGAAAACGAGCATCAAGGTAAACAACTGGGTGCTGATCACATGAGAAATGAGCACTAATTATTTGTCCAGATATTAACTCATTAGCAGCATAACTTAGCTCTCTACACAGCACTAATTAAAATCCAAAAAAGTGTGCCCAATAAAGTGCAGTACTCCCTAATTGTTATATTTGTTTTGGATCAAGAAATTTGGGGGTAAATTTGGCTCCAATCTCATTCAATTCAGGTCTTAGTGCTTGCTATCGATCTGAAGACATGCCACTAAGGTCACGTCAGAATGCCTTTAGCGAACTCTGACTGACCAATGAAATGACTGACAACAAGTCTTCATTAGCCAATCAGAAAGCATCTTCTTGAGCTTTAGGCACTAGTTTCAACCTGGAGACTTCCATTCCAGATGATGCTTTGAAAAATATTTTGCATAAAATATTTTCAATTAAAAAATTGACAACTGAACCAAAGAAACTTGTGAAATGTCAAACATATGGCCAAGAATTTATGGCATTACTTCCCACAAGCTATATCCTGCCGACACATCAATCCGTGGTACTCACCAATCCGTGGTATTTTTTTATGACGTCATTTCTCGCGCACCCTGCACGGATTTGCGCCCCCTAGCGATTGTTTACATTGACAACTCGATCGTGACAGCTCCGAGAGAAAAATGTTCAGAATCGCATCTATTTGCGTAAGTACAGCTTTATATTACGATAAACTAACTAAAACTAACCTTCTGCACGTAGTGCACTTTTTGTTCCATTATAAAAAATGAGATCGTAAAAAATATTCAACTCGTTATTTCAGCAAGAGAAGTTCGTCTGCTAGCTGATGTAAACAGTAATGTGTATCACCTGACTAGTAAGGTGAATACCCTCTCAATTTTTAAAACTATGGAAGCTGAGTAGGGCCATATCTTATATCGTTTATCGTGGTTTGTAGGATAATCCTGCGAGACGCAAACGACAGTACCGGCCTTATAGTCAAACACAACTGAAAGAACCCTATCTGGAGTAGTTGAACTAGGTTCTTATATCTACAAAGCAGCCAGGAAGTACTCTGTGCCTGACCAGACTCTGAGGGACAGAACTAAAGACATTACTTCCCCAGAATGTTTGTCCTCTGGACCAGGCCCATTATTTTCACAAGAAGAAGAAGCACGCCTTGTCGACCACATAAAGCTTATGGCCTCAGTAGGGTATGGATATACCTGGTCGCAGGTTATCAGTCGTGGAACTGACTATGCCATAAATCTCAAGAAACGTAGTAATGATTCCAAATCACTATCACTGCAGTGGTTTTATGGGTTGATGGGAAGATGGCCTGAACTGAAGTTGCGACGACCAAGGGGATTGTCTCAATTAAGAGCCACATCTGAGGAGAGCATTAACAAGTATTTTTCTCAACTTGAAGCAGTCCTTGACAAGTATGACCTAAAGTCAAGCCCAGAGCTGATCTACAACGTCGATGAGAAGGGAATTAATATCACACATTCTTCACCGCAAATCGTTGGATCTGCAGACGAAGTTCCAATTGAAATCTGCCCAGAGAAATCCTCTACAGTTACTGTATTGGGGTGCGGCAATGCATTGGGTCAGAAGATTCCACCTCTTTTCATTTTTCCTGGTTCATGCATCCGCGATGATCTCTGAAATGGTTCGACAGTTGGAACTTGTGGCACTGTTAGCTAGACGGGATGGTCCAATACAGACATATTTCAACGATGGTTGACAAGCCATTTTGTGAAGTATGCCAAAGTCGGAGGTGACAAGAAAACTCTGCTGCTATATGACGGCCACAGGTCTCACATCACCCCTCATCTGATAGATTACGCTGTTGACCAGGGGATAATCCTGTTTGTTCTACCACCTCACACAAGCCATGTTCTCCAGCCGGTGGATGCTGGGTGCTTTGGGCCTTTCACCAAGATTTTCAGTTCAGAATGTAGGAAATGGCAGCGGTCAAATTAACCAATAATTAACCGATATAGCTTCTGTTCTTTGGCCTGTAAGGCATACGAGATTTCTCTGTCTGTCCAGTAACTTGCACAGTGCTTTCAGGAAATGTGGTATTTATCCATTTGACCCCATGGCAATTGACATGTCATTCCTGAAGCCATCTACGTTTGCCAATCAACAGGCGGAAAAAGCATCAGAAATTTCAGTTACATGTCCTGACATCGTTGAACAGCCCTCAGATTCAAGATTCTTTTGAAGATCACCTACCTGTTGTTACCATTAAGAAATCGAAGCTAAGACGTTCTATCCATAAGATTGTTGGTGGACAAGCAATTACCGAACCAGATATTTCATGTCAAGTCACGGCTTACATCAACCAGTCCAAACAGTCAACAAACGTAGGAAGCAAGGCATCAAAATCAACTGTGAAGCAAAAGACAACTAAACTGACAACAGTTAACACGACTACCAAGTCTACTAGCAAAGATAAGCAAGACAGTATAAGGAAATCAGCTGCACGTCCCACTGTTGTGTCATCCCAACAACCTGGACCATCTGGGATTGATAAGCTCCTTATCTCAAGCGACGATCAATCAGATTCTGAATCTATCAACGATGTTGACGACAAGTGTTGTGTGTGCCGAAAGTTTCAGCCAGATGAACTGAGGCGATGTCCACATGTTGAGTTCACTAAGTGGGGACAGTGCATGCATGGGAATTGTGAACACTGGGTGCATTTACAATACTGTTGTGACATCTACTTTCTTCGTCGACATGATGTGTTTTTCTGTCCGTGTCACGGTCTACCTTGCAGACACCAAGAAGAATAACGAAATTCGTGATGATCATAAACTGTAAATAATCTGAAAATGTGTGTTCAAGTCGCAGTTATTTCATATTTCATAATTAAGTACAGTGTTATCTGTATTTTGTTACGTTTGGAATGTTTTGGGAACATTACTTTCGATTCCAAAGAACTTTGACATTGTGGAATGTGCTAACCACCCGTAGCTTGACCCAATGAACTTTACCACAGAAACATATGACATCACTACATGTTGTGTAAAAATGGCCGCTATTGTACAGCAGCCGATACAGAGGCATTTGTGGACAAAATGATGTTTCCTTGTAATTAAATGGTGTAAAGGTGAGTGTTCTAACGAATTATTTCACATATATTGCTTGTCGAAGTCAGGTGGATTGGTTTATCATAATGCTTTTCTTAATACCACGGAAACACGTGTCGCGAGGGTATATGTTTCGTATGTTTCAAACGTTTATATCCCATTGAAGGGAGAGATTTTGATGGAGTCAGTCATGTACAACATCATTAAAAAACACATTCAGGCTTTCACTTTAGCAGCAATCTCATAACCCCTAATTGGTCGGATGAAAAGTCTTTCTGACCAAACCTGTTATGTCTTCAGATAGGGTCGCCAGCACATAAGTCTGATTTTAATGATTTGGTGGGTACAATGGGCTAACGCGTACGTCATTGGTTTGGCACCAGGCAATTCAGACCCCAGTCTTTAGAATAACCAGAAACGTGGGAATTGGTGGATTAGAGGAACTGCAAATACATATTCACCATTTCTACGGAGATTTCTTATATCAACACTTCATCAATAAAACACATGTTGACCTGAAAACAGTGATGTGATATGTAGAAGCTATCTTGATCAAAAACGACATTGGCCATTAGTTCAAAATTTGTGTAAACAGAAAAAGACATTATAACTAATGTGCACATAAGCCTAATCTGATCACTTGTATGGCTGGCTCTAGGACACCAACAACAGCGATCAATAGTTATCAGCTGCTAATGAATATGAACCATCTGCTTTTTCTTTGCGCGAATGTCTTTCCTGAAAATAAACTCATGTTCATTAACATAACATGCTGTTTATACACCAATGACCAGCATTGATAGAGGCATAATTAATACGTGACATTTAGATAAAAGCATGTTGTTTACAATGAATGCTTACCTCACCCAGTTCCAACAAGGAAGTTGTAGGTAGACGCCATTTTGGTTGCGTTTGAGCGAGCAACTAGCGTGTCGATTTCAGAAAGAGGCGAGAACATAGGCACGTCATGATGGCCGAGGGAACTTCTGTTAACGGAACAAAAACATTCTTTATTTAAAAAGAAATATAATATCTGTTTGCAATTTTTTTTCAAGAAATTGCGATTTTTATAGAACAGTATGAGCAACGAGGAATTAAAAGTATATACATTTTCTTGTGTGAAATAATGTCCTTATAATATGAATAACTCACAAAGAACATTCGCGCGAGGGTTCTGAACAAAAAAAATATACCAACGTGCGACTTGGCACAGACGTGGAGTAACATAGGCAGCTTAAATCCACATATAGACCCAAGCTGGAATATTGCAAAGATTGGCGTAAAACCAAACTCATAAACTGAGACAAGGATTGTTTACAACTGTTGCAATTAATAACATTCATCATTTTCCACCATCAAAAATCTCATATGACTCCTTTCAAGTGAGTGAGTGAGTTGGGTTTAACGCCGCTTTTAACAAGACTCCTTTCAAGGACCTAGGCAACCTATGCTTGTCGTACAAGACGACTAAATTAATCGGGTGGTGATCTGTCTGTCTGTCCGTCTGTCTATCTCTAACAGTGGACACCAGAAATCGTCTTCACACATCGTCTCCTTGTGGTGAACGACGACGAGCGAACGCTTTAACCACTCGGCAACCCCACCGCCCGCCGAACCTTAAAGTATTACATTCAATTTCCAGAACAGAACCAGGAACACACGGGAACATGTACACGTGCGTGTTGTAACACCGTGGAACTGGAATCTGGAATCTGATACATGCAATTGACCAGTCCCCACAAAAGAGGCAAGGGACAGTGGATTCTTTCATATCACGGCATGGCAGATTAACAAAAGTACTATCAAAGATTCGGGTAGTCCTTAACTTTTTGTGAGTGGTATATAATTGCAACTGCAACAAACACAAGCATACTAATACATAAATAAAAAGAAATCGAACTGTAATGATTTATTGAAATTAACCCTTACGATATCTATAGTCGGATACCACTTGCAATGCAGTTATGTGTATAGATGTACCACAGTAGATGGGTTAACTCGACACCCGGAACTTCTTCAGAATTCAAACATGTCGAGCGTTTAAACATGTTTACGACAAAATGCATTTCATTGTGTCTTTTCCTCATAATCTAATCATGTTTATATAACATTTAAATCTGGATAAATATGGATAAGATGTACTATACATTCTTCAAAAGATGAAACGCACAGGTAGTATGTAGTTCATTGAACCACACTATACAAAAAATCCGGTATATAAATTTGATATATGTTATTGGAAAATGTTGGCGTTAAAACGCAGCCATTGTCTATTTGCAATGTCTTAAGCTGCATTTTTTACACTTGTTCAAATATGTCTTTTAGGAAAACAGTAAAGCAAAAGGCATATGCAAGTTATGGCATTCGTAACTCGTGGTTGTGGCTATAAAAAGGCAAGCATTAGCCAATAATTTGTCATTCAATTGTCAACATTTTTCAAGTTCGAAAATGCCGAGACTCAGCGCTGCCGATCGGAACATCGCCATAGGACGTATTATCCAAAGAGGGGAATCGTAGTCTTCTGTTGCACGCCACTTCAACGTCCTCCACAGCACCATTTGCCGCCTTTGTGACCGATACACACAGTTCAATTTCACTGCAGACCGTCCGAGAACCGACCGACCAAGAGTTACCACCCCTGCACAGGATCGCTACATTCGACTGTTCCACCTACGTCATCGCAATGCCACAGCTACGGAGACTGCAGGACGCATCCCTGGTTTGAGGAGGATATCGGACCAGACTGTCAGGAACCATCTTCGCGAGGCTGGAATGCGACCCGGAAGACCAGTTATCGTCAGATCCACCAACAGCGACGCTTGTTCTTAAAGCCTTGGAATTTGAGAAACTAGAGACGGGTCTGGTTTAGCGATGAATCACGATTTCTTCTTCACCAGCGAGATGGAAGACAGCGTGTTTATCGTCGTCGAAATAAGCGTCTTGCCCCACATTGGGAACGTGAATTCGACAATTTCAGTGGCGGTAGTGTCATAGTGTTGGGGGGTCATATATTACACCACGAGATCTGACTTGGTTGTGGTTCAGGGACATTTGACAGCAAATCGCTTCAACCTCACCTTCTTCCAATCATTGACCGCCAGAGGGAGCTGTTTCGACAGGACAACGCTCTACTGCTCACAGCTCGTGTCTAGGTAGACTATCTCCATAATGCCAACATCAACGACTTGCCCTGGCCGTCGAGATCTCCAGATCTCTACCCAATCGAACACCTCTGGGATGAACTCGACCGACGCGTACGTCAACGAACAGAACACGCCGCAGACACCCCCACAGCTGGCTAACGCGTTACAAGCAGAATGGCGCAGAATTCCGCAGGACAGATTTCCTCAGTACCGAGGAGAAGCAGAGCCGTGATTGCTACCTGGGCCGGTCACACGAGATACTGAATCCAGCGCAACCTTGTGGCCTTATGTGACATGACAATGAACAGTTTTCAATGCCTTTGTACAACGACAACATGTGACTATCGACCTCCAAAATTTCACATTTGTATCTATGATATTAAATTAAATATATCGACTTTATTAGGTACAATAAATGTAAAAAAATATATACCTGTGCGTTTCTTTTTTTGAAGAGTGTATATATTGAAATTAGATAAGCAAATTCACGGGCACTTGCATAATGCATACCATCAGGATTTACAACGAACTTGATTAGCACAATATTAATATAAACATAAGCACATAAACAAGGCTAAGTTAATGGTGACTAGGAAAAAGGACATCTGTGACCACAACAGGCTCCACAGTTCAGGAGGTAGAGTGAATGACAACAAATCAAGAGGTTGCAGGTTCGTTATATTCCGAGGTTTTTTAAAGTGTTGTTTTTATAAATCAGCAAAGAGGTTGCAGGTTCGTTATATTCCGAGTTTTTTTTAAAGTGTTGTGTTCATAAATCAGGAGGTTGCAGGTTCGTTATATTCCGAGTTTTTTAAAGTGTTGTGTTCATAAATGAGCTCTTGTTGTTTGGCTAATAGTATTTATCTCATACCGACATCGGAAGCTGGCAATGAAAGTATATCTGATCACAACGATGGACCCTTAACGTTTTCTTACCGAGCTACCGGAAACACACGCCTGAACGCAACCAGTGGTTTAGCCAATGCACGTGCAATACATGTCAAGTCACAGTCAATGTGGGTAGAAATTGTTCATTCCAGACGTATCTGAACTGCACTTTTTGGGGCTGAAAGAGACGTTTTTCAATACATTATGTCTTATTTTCAGCATGACACCTCAATAATCACGCTGGGTGTTTTACACATTATTGCGATTGTTGTAATATGGATACATCTATGGCAATATAGTGAGCTATGTACCTGTATGGCTCTGTAACGTAGAATTCGACATGATGACAAACTCTGTTCTAAATTCTGCAGTTCTGAAATTGTTACTGAGTACAAGGGAGGTATGTATCTCTGGTAAAATAGTTACAAAGGTATTAACGTTGTTCGAAAAGAGACGGGGGTCTATTGGATCTGAAAGAGTGAGTGAGTTGAGTTTAACGCCGCTTTTAACAGTATTCCAGTTATATCACGGCGTTTCAGCTTAATGTGGGAGGAAAGCCGAAGTGATTAAGGTCTCACGAGTTTACCACTTCGGTGAAACCCACGAGCACGGGTATGGTGCTGATAAACCTAGAAACATAAACGGGGCAAATAGAGATTCGAACCCACAATCATAGGTTTCTGGCATGCCAAAGGGACGCAACTCCGCACAGCGAACCCGTGCCCCCTGCATCTGAAGGAATGGACATCAACGATAACAACTGATATCTTAAGTTGTCATCAATGTGCACATTGCCATCAGATAATTGTTACACCTAATTGTGCTTTACGCTGAAATATTATTATAAATATATGATCTAAATGTTTTTTAAAGAATCTTTTAGGGGAATAACAGTTCACAAGATGACGCAGCGGTACATTTATGTATGTTTTACCCATTGGCAAACTCTTAGATTATCGCTCCTTATATTCTCAAGAGAAATGTACACATCACAAATTCTATACATGGCCATGTACACGTCCGTGTCCATATAGTCCCATACATGGTGGTAGAATCAGGAGTAGGTTGGTATACATCATCTTGTCTAGGAAACAAAGTAAGTATAAACTGCCCGGCAAACGAAACGATACAAGGATGTCATTTTGCAGGGATACATTTTGAGTATGCGCAGCAATCTTGCAGTTCACAGACTACCGAGCATTATCATACCTCCATGTCACATTGATGAGATCTAATTGGTTATCATGATCTTGATAAAATACTATGTATCCCGTCTTGGAGGGAAATATATCTCTGGGCGGGAGAATAAATCCCTATAGCCCGCCACGAACAAGACAGGCTGCACGTGAATTTCTGAGAGGCAGAATAAACCCTTTGTATCCCGCTTCGAAGCAAAACGCCGCACGCCTTTTCCGAGTCAATAAAAGACGCGTGACATAGCACAAATAAACTTCAGCTCAATCAATCAGCTGTCTATCAATTTTGATTTAAAAAAAAAAAAATACGTTTACAATGTCATATTAAATCGTGTCGGTAAGTCTAAATTCGTTGTAGCAGGATCGGGGTACATGGGGTTCGTGGGTTCGAATCGCCCCGGACCGCATCCGTGGTCTAGTGGTCGAGCGTCCGCCCATGTTAACCTGCGGCATGTAATATATAAGCGCATTGATTTTGGACGCCACGTTAAACCCCATTTCACCTCAATTCGAATCGCCCCGATAATGTTTCTAGGTTTGTCAGCACCATACCTGTGCTCGTGGATTTCACGAAAACGGTAAATATCTATAAGCCCTGCATAACTTTGGGGTTTCTTCCCCATTAGACTGACGCGCCGTGATATCAGGAAAAGCGGCGTTTGACCCATCCAACTCACTCACTCACTCACTCACTGTGGGCTATCCCCCCACATGAAGCTGACACGCTGTGATACATAATGAAACACTATTCAAAGCGGTGATAAAGTGAACCCACTCACAGTAAGATTGCGGACAGGAAATCGTACGACCGGTTATAGGAAAGTGTCCGTGTGTTGAAGTGTATAAACATTTTACAAGGGTTTTGAAAATACTAGTAGTTGTAGAAGTACTAGTACATAATAGTTGTAGTTGAATAGTTACATTGAATTTGTCCAATAAATATCTTATTTTTTTTGCTAATGATGACTTTTGATGACATCGAATCAATCTTCGACGTCATTGACAAAATGTATAGGTATAGATTTAGTTTAAGTATTTGCTGACGTTTTGTAAGTACATAAAGAAATAAGAAAATACAAAAACCAGCGCAAGTTTAGCAATGCAGTTACAATATAGCAGTGTATTCGACAGTCTATCTCCCAGAGCCAAGAGATTAAATTAACACTTTATCAAGTCAAGAATAATTTGGTAAGTCTAGAATGACTAAGCTGTAATAAGTAGTTTTCAGCTGCATTACTGTGAAATAACAATCAATGCATATATGACTTACCTTGGCGACTGCCTACGTCGACTTACCGGTGTCGACTGCCTACGTGCAGCATACATACAGCTTTTAAGTGTTTTACAAATTACGAAAGGAGTTTCCGATTTCCGGAAGCTATAAACGCTGAACCGAAAAAATAGTTTATTTCAAACAAAACCCAAACCAGTAGGCCTAGATTAAATTGCTGTGCTCGTACACGATAGATCTACCTCTCGCCTCGTGAATGGCATTTTCACTGTATGCCTCTATATTTTATCTGGCGGCCGCTAGATACTTCCACTGGTGAGACAAAATATAAGAGGTTTACAGGGGAAAATGATCTCACCATTGGAAGTATCTGGCGGCCGCCAGATAAATAGAGAATCTCACCCTCGTGTCTTTTGATATCAAATATATCAACACGAGTTGATAAAAGTGGAAAAATTCCGAGTACTGCTAACAGCTTCAGTAGCAGAGCCATTAGTGATGTCATTTGATTGTGACGTCATGGTAACCAGTGATGTCACAATGGTCTGCAAAGCATTGTGATGTAATTTCATTGCAGCGATATCTACAGTGTAGATATCGCTTGATCTCATCCAAGCGATATCTCCTGTGGAGGCCAGTTTTGGATGATAAAATATAGAGGCATACAGTGAAAAATGATCTCACCGGTGGCGGGTATGGGCCACCGTAGTATATGAACATATCAAAAGTATAGAATAATCTTATTGGTGGTGGAAATATTTTTACACGAAATGGGACAGCAAGAACGTCGGAATAGTGTGTCCGAGTCGGCCATAGGTGAAAGGGGGATAACTCTCGGCATGTTTTGACGCGATCGTGTCCTGTTGACGTCATCTTGCAGACTACATTTGTCATATAATCAGTCAAATACCAGTTTTTTTGTAAGTAAAACATTGTATAGATATATAGAAATCATATGAATTATCAAATCGATTACCTGAATCCTAGGAAAATAATTACCATAATAAAATGTACATGAACTCGCACTAACGTTGAATCACTGTAATGTAAACATTGCTATGCACGTTGTTATACACATTTTGTTGAATGAAATATTAGATTTTATGCAATTTGTATAGTTCTTTTTCGAAAATATCAACCAATAAGGACTACCTGAACAATTTAGAGCGATTATTTTAGCATTATTTGTCACACGTCTGTACGTAGAAAAAAACCTATGGACACGTTTCGTACCAAAATTAAGATTATTCATTTGTGCACAACATTTTATAAGTTGTATCTTTTCCTGGTGTGTTTTATGAAGCACAGATATTTCTCAGTGATTACATTTAATAATTGCTTCTCTTAATGGCATTTTCAAATGTAATAGTTACATATCTATCATGTTATTTCAGATGTAAATCAGAATGTGGTAAAATCAGATTGTTTCTTGGTGCTGGTACTTGTTCTCAGTCTCCATCTGTCCATCTGTCCTGTTGGTGCTGTGAAATGATCTAGAAATCTAACTCATTTTCCTTGGAATATCATAACCTGCAGTACGTTTTATCTCCATTTAATTTTCTTTTTCATCGTGTTTAAATTTGGATAATTCTAGTAAAACTAAGTTCACATCCATATAAAAACTGGGCACATGCACACCGGGATTTGAACCCACAATCATAGGTTTCTGGCGTGCCCAAGGGATGCAACTCTCCACAGGGAATCGTTGCGCCTTAGACGACTGGGCCACCCGTGCCCCCAATACAGAATGAGAAATAGTCTGGTTGGGTGGAGAAGCAAATGTAACTAATGAGCAGAACATATGCTCCAAGTTATGATATAAAGACTGATGATTAAAATAGGAATGCTTTTTACTCTGTATACAGATTGGCTTATATGACAAACACAGATGATAAATATATGAAGGCTCTTTATAATGTATACAGAGGCTTTTAAACATTTTCTTAAATATGCAATGATGTCTTCACATACACAATAGTGAAAGAAAACTTGGTATGAGACTTTGTATTCAGAGCTACATGGGACAATGTAAAACATTCATGAAGTAATATGATTTAATATTTCATTAAGTAACATAATTAAATATTTTTTTTAAGATCTGAAGAACATACATCCTTAAAAGACCAATTAATGAGTTTACATCTCGAGGTTCACCGGTTTCAGAAAGGCCTGACCTCAGGCTGCTGCTGGGTTGAATCCCAGATACACTTCAATTATGCTCCCTTGTTTATCTGCACCTCGGATCTACTATTCTACCACCGTATTCTACATAATAAGCGCCCAAGGTGCTCTCAAAATTAGAAATAGGAGGCTCTTATTAGAATATTATTTTGGTGAAACAAAAACAGAGGTGAAAGATCGTTAATTTCATGGTTTATGCTGACAGCCTGAAATGTTTATATGCGACAGATATATTTTTCCAGAATTTAATTGCCCATAGTTAAGGGTGCATATAACACACGAGTGCGTATTATTCAGGAATAAATTCAAGTCTTGTGTACATTAATCATTCGGATCATGCCAATATATTAGCAAATATCACCTTGGCGCTTATTAGAGCAAAGCATCGAATACGGTAAGCGTTAAATGGCAACAATCTACATCCCATAAATAGGGGAGAAGCCATATCTAAAATACTGTACAAAGCAGCACACAAAATCAAATTCAGCTCTACATACTTCACAAAAACTGTCTAACATAAATTGAACGTTTTAAACAATTCATTGTTTCCATTGTAGTATTATTTAGTGTACAAACCATTCATTTTTAAACCAAGCCAAAAAAATTAATGCTATTCTTCATCGATGATAAACACTTCTAAAAATTACAGAATACATGTATTCCAGGTTGTTCAAATGGAATAAAACCTGGAATTAACCGGTACCAAGTCTAGATCTACCTTCAACATTATATATGGTTAACATGAAAGAAGCTTATTTGTAATCATTTTTATAAGATCTTACAAATGTGTCCCATTTTATAGCATACAATCAGAAATTTATGATTAATTGATTTATACAATATTTATTTCAGTTTCATGTGTTACAATAAGGGCTGGGACGAGTCCACATTAACTACCCATGTACCCACTAGGGCTGGGACGAGTCCACATTTACTACCCATGTACCCACTTGGGCTGGGACGAGTGACTATTTACTACCTGGGTACCCACTTGGGCTGGGATGAGTCCACATTTACTACCCGGGTACCCACTTGGGCTGGGACGTGTCCACATTTACTACCTGGGTACCCACTAGGGCTGGGACGAGTCCACAATTACTACCCATGTAACCACTTGGGCCAGAACGAGTCCAAATTTACTACCTAGGTACCCACCAGGGCTGGGACGAGTCCACATTTACTACCTGGGTACCCACCAGGGCTGGGACGAGTCCACATTTACTACCCGGGTACCCACTTGGGCTGGGACGAGTCCACATTTACTACCCAGGTACCCACTAGGGCTGGGACAGGTCCACATTTACTACCCGGGTACCCACTAGGGCTGGGACGGTTCCACATTTACTACCCAGGTACCCACTAGGGCTGGGACGGTTCCACATTTACTACCCAGGTACCCACTAGGGCTGGGACGGGTCCACATTTACTACCCTGGTACCCACTAGGGCTGGGACAGGTCCACATTTACTACCCGGGTACCCACTAGGGCTGGGACAGGTCCACATTTACTACCCAGGTACCCACTAGGGCTGGGACAGGTCCACATTTACTACCCGGGTACCCACTAGGGCTGGGACAGGTCCACATTTACTACCCAGGTACCCACTAGGTCTGGGACGTGTCCACATTTACTACCCTGGTACCCACTAGGGCTGGGACAGGTCCACATTTACTACCCGGGTACCCACTAGGGCTGGGACAGGTCCACATTTACTACCCGGGTACCCACTAGGGCTGGGACAGGTCCACATTTACTACCTAGGTACCCACTAGGTCTGGGACGTGTCCACATTTACTACCCGGGTACCCACTAGGGCTGGGTCTAGTCCACATTTACTACCCAGGTACCCACTAGGGCTGGGACGGTTCCACATTTACTACCCTGGTACCCACTAGGGCTGGGACAGGTCCACATTTACTACCCAGGTACCCACTAGGGCTGGGTCTAGTCCACATTTACTACCCAGGTACCCACTAGGGCTGGGACGGTTCCACATTTACTACCTAGGTACCCACTAGGTCTGGGACGTGTCCACATTTACTACCCGGGTACCCACTAGGGCTGGGACGGTTCCACATTTACTACCCTGGTACCCACTAGGGCTGGGACAGGTCCACATTTACTACCCAGGTACCCACTAGGGCTGGGACGGGTCCACATTTACTACCCGGGTACCCACTAGGGCTGGGACAGGTCCACATTTACTACCCAGGTACCCACTAGGGCTGGGACGAGTCCACATTTACTACCCAGGTACCCACTAGGGCTGGGACGGGTCCACATTTACTACCCAGGTACCCACTAGGGCTGGGACGGGTCCACATTTACTACCGACCCTACCTGGGTTCTCACTGTATGTCTCAAGTAGTTGGAAATAAAATGTCTGATCGGGAATTGTTTTACAGCAGCCCTGGCAAAAACTATTTAGATACACTGAAGGTGACTTAGGTTTTCTCTTGACTCAAACTTATACAAGTCAAACAAATGTGTACATCGTCAGAAAAAAATGCGAACATTAGCGACTTGTATTTTAACCACTGAGCTATAATGAGTTTTTGTCATTAAACAATATATCAAGTGACTAGCCACGGGTCTGGGTAGTACTGTGGGTACCCTGGTCCTACTCAGGACCCACCCGGCCCGAGTACCGGAGTTACCTGTCCCAGTTACAATCAGTATTTGTGCCCCCACTGTAGGGGCCACAATATGACTATGACTATAGTAGGCTTAAATGTGAACATTATTACGGGATTGGTACTTGTCATGAATACATTTTACATGTATGGATAATGATGTTGCTGTTATCCTGCCAACAACATGCCACAATGTGTACAGATTCTTGGTCGATATCTCGTGTATATTCCATGTGATTTCTGACATGGACAATGGCCTCCCTGACTATCCAGTGTATCATATCACTATTTTATTATGATATATACCCTGGGCCCATGCACCTCCTTAGCCAGAATCTTCTCCAGATTAAAAAAAAATCAAAACAGTCTTGTTATTTTATTTTCAATACATCGAGGGCTCACACAGATGAGGCCATGATTTTAATCATACATCTATGCCCAACACACGTTTGGAAGAGACATTTTGATTGGTTCACTGAAGTGGTAAACGTCTGAGACCTTCATCACTTCAGGCTTTCCTCCCATATTAAGCTGACATGCTGTGATATAACTGGAATGCTTTTAAAATTGGTGTTAAACCCAACTCACTCACTATAACACACTCGACGATGAGGGAGACCATCTTGTATCAAAATTGACGATAAATTGTCACTGATTTCATAATCTTTTCTTTTATGTTTAAAAGTGTTTTGTGAATTGTAGAAAAAACAACCCCATAAATGATCTTCGTCTTTATATTTAATTAAGATAACTTTATTTCTGAGACTAAAAAATGTTAGTATGTATTCGAGTACACCTCAGCAAAATTTGTACATGTTGTACAAATGAAATAAAAACTACAAACAATACGAATGGACTCATTAAATAAAAATATGATCTCCTATCTATCTGTATGAGTGAGTGAGTGAGCGACTCAGGTTTAACTCTGCACAGCTAAGTACAGTGTCTTGAGACAACTGGGCCACCCAAATCAAAACATGGCAAATCTGAGGCTGTAGTGTTAAAACCATACAAACATTACAACAATGTTCATCAAGAGATCTTAACTGATTGTGCACATATAAGTATAAAAATACAGATTATTCAGTGTATAAATAGAGAGTACTGACAACAATTAATTGTAAATTCCTTTGGACCATGTGTACATTAAGTATATTAAAAAAACACCAATATAATAAACACACACCTATTATTTGTAAGCAACAGATAAAATATGTGTGTCACAAAGAAACATCAAGTGCATCAACATACTTCCCTCTCTATTATGGTAAACACTGTGGACCCATTTGCTACCTCATTGTCATCCCCATCTGCATCATACCAAGAGATGGTCCTTGTTGTTACCCTGCCTGGGGCCTGGCTTTAAGGGCAGTCCATGCTGTATTCAGCGGTTGTGGAATATTTTGCATAAATTACCACTAAGTGCAAAAATGTACTTTTCTTTCAGAAAATCATATTTTTATGCAGAACTTGTGCAGAATTTTGCATTTATCTGTCACAGACTTTGTCAAAAACACTGCAGAATTTTAACATGAGTCGAAAGCTGGTCTTAAGCATGCATACAGATATGGTAAACAGCTTTTAACAGCGCCGTTAAAAAATTGCGAATACCACACCAAAGACATTACTCCGACGAGATATTTTTGCGAGTTGCTGTGTTGAGATGACCCCTCGATTACCAAACAATAGACAGCTTCTCTCCGAAGCTAGTTAATCTGAGTGGGCCTTAAAGTTGACCGGAAGAGATTGCAACCAAATATCAAATACTATAATTGACTCAACTCAGTGTCATGACTGTGAGTTTGAATGCAAACTATATAATGAAAGTTTGTCACTCACAAATTGCAAAGGACACCGACGCAATCAAGCGAGGTTAGAAGAAGGCAGGATTACTGTGAGGTAACAGTGACACTAATTGGTCTGTTTACACTGTCATTTGTGATGTATTGTGTGACCATTCTGCATTCATTTGTGTTTTTAACTTATTGAGTAACTTGTGGTTCTGGTTGATGATTTCAACATTTGATGACGTGTTGCAATGAATAAATTATGTATGTATTATTTATACTTATTTTTGCGTTTTTAATTTTTGCGATTGAGTCTCGTTCGCAAAACTCACAATACTAAAATGGTCGCAAAAAATTCCTGTTTACAGTATTTAATTTTGTTTGTTTGAAGTGAAGTTGACTTTTTGTATTACTGTTTCCCGAAACTGCATGTCTGTTTGTCTTTGTGTTTATACTAGTGAACTCCATGGATACCAGGGTAAGTTTATCATAAAAATGCCTGTCACAAGACAAACAGGTGCAAGACTTCAAAATTCACGAAGACCAAGCTAACAAGTTCGCAAAATTGTGTGCAGAATTATCAAAATTTGGTTGCTGTATTTACAAAAATAGACTGCAGGAATTTGATGTTTTGGTTGCAGAATACAGCAGGGGCTGTAAGGGGATAAACGAGGATACCAATACAAGACAAAAATGGAAAACAAATATCTAAATTCTACTCTAACATACAACAGACAGTCTGTAAACTGTCTGTCTGATATACAGAATAACACCTGAAACAAATGTTGAGCTTTTTTTCAAAACAATGACACAGTCAGCATTGGCTATGATGAAAACAAAGTCTGGCTGTCTTTGCATCCCATCTAACCCTTGCATGGTTCACATTGTCACATTATCAGCCTGTTCCAAATCACATTCCAGGTGTCAATAATAGCGCAACAGATGGCACAATGTTGGAATCAGAAGAAAACTTCAGGCAATCCTGAACACCTGAAACACAGTCAAGTTCATAATGAAACTTCACTTGCCACTATGGGCATCCGTTGTTCCTCTGCAGACCACAAGGATATGGTCTAGCTTCGTTGTAATCTTAGCAGGGTGGGGAAAAAAATGCTCTGCCGTATAGAAGTGACTGTCAGTTTTATCCAATCGTCAATCCATCAACTCAATCAATCAACAAGTTTAACAGGACAATGTATTCTTACAAAAAAATAAATGCTTTGAACATGTATAATAAAAATGTTGTGCACATATTTCAATATTTTATCTGATACTTAACTACACCAAGGCACACACAAATGATGGTATGTTACGAACTTTTTTGATACCTCTGTTCATTTGACAGGCCTTTTCCTGAATCAATAATAGATATTATATTTTTCCACCACTGCATACTGTAAACGTCTTCAGTTTCAATAAATTTACTTTTATTCACAAAAAGTTCCAAACCCGAAAAAAGTTTGAAACAGAAGTCCTGTTATTGCTATCTTTGTATCTATCACTAGGCATGCTAACTTTAGTTATTCTCCAAGTCTTGTTTCAGATGCTGAAACAGCTCTTTCCCTGGGAAGCAGTATGTCAGAGTAGAGGTAATCCAGTCAGGAATATCACTGCGCTTCGTCTTCAGTTTTGCAAGGCACACTGGATAAAACCGTTTATTCTTGGAGAAGTTTTTCTCACAGTACTCTGTCAGCATGAGAGTGTAGATGTGTCGTGTGGAAGACTGGTGTTCAGAAGGCCGTGCCTGGGCTTGGTCGTTGTCCTTGTCCACATACTCCTTGTACCCAGGGCTGACGATCATCAGCACACACGTAGCCTGAAACACAATGCATGGATCATAGGAAACAAGAACACTTTTTTTGTTTCTAGGATATTTTGTGAAATATTTTGGTTGTGGTGGAAAAAAAAAAGATCTCTCAGATAAGTTTTCTGCTTTTTAAAACATTGCGTGTCGCCACATACTTACATAATGTTTGTTGAGCAAATTATACCAACCTGAGTTGCAAATTGTAGAACAAGAGTAATCTCCCTTTTCTACAAGGATAAACAAGCTTCACAAAGACATGTTTAATGTAAATGTTTTGTTCAATCATTGAACATATTTCATTAGTAAAATCTAATAATTTTGAAATTTAGGGGGTCGACATAATAAATATGCTGCTTTGCATAATTCTTTTTAAATAATTTTAGGGTCAGCTTTGTAAAATCACCTTTCCAAACAGTATCAATAATATACCAGAAGGTATGAAATGACCCAGAACATTTCATGTTGGAGTACCCAAGGCTGTTCAAATTAGCTTCTGGTCACCAAGCAGTGTGAATGTGTACCAGGTAGTATGACATTTGTGAAACTAATAATGTCACGTGTCTTGAGCTTGCCCTTTGTGGTGTGGAGTCTAATGCTTTATAAGCGGCCTTTTTTTACATTTAACACAGTGTATTAATGCCATGTAATGTTCAAAACAGTGGAATCCAAAAGTTAAACAATTTTAAAATTTTAAAACAAACTTAATACAGGTGGATATAGTCAATGCTTTGTCTATCCATCCATCCATCTATCTATCTGTCTACATCCACAGAGAGCTGCCAGGAGCAATGATGTCCAGATTCATGGGCTGGGTGTGGGGAGAAGCAACCCTCTGCTGACAGCTGAGACTTTCCCAATGCTGGGTCAAGGGAGATCCGACCATTGTCGAAATAAGGAGGGAAGCGGCAGATGCCATTACAGTCTGGCGGTCAGTTGAAAGTGGGACGACTGTAGGAGACAGTGAGCCGCCATGTGCAAAGGGCGGGAAGGTCAGCATTCAAAAATGAGTTGGAGAGTTAGTCCTCCTCAATGGAGAGTGATGTAAGCGTCCCTGAAGGGAACTTTTCTATTTTTTCTTCTTGCAAGAAGATTAAGGCACATGGAATAACACGACGATCAGCCACCCATTTTGAACACTTGCAAAGGTAAGTTTTGAAAGCCGATTCTGACACACTGCTGACATCATGCATCAATATCACATACACCAGGACAATCACAACAAACGGGATTGGGGGTCAAGTGGCGGCGAGTGCAGTCTGTGCAGAGAGGGTGTGACGACTCCATATCGTATCGTAAGTTCGTAGTAATGGTAGACAGAAGCTATCTCTGTGTGAACCCAAAAACTTAAAAGTATTCCCTGTTATGTGAACGTCTGGTAAACACCAGGTGATAGAACTGAGAATGAGAATGACCCATGATCACAGTGGTGACTTAGTAATGTATGAGATGTGATGGGGTGGGGTTTTTTTAAGGTGGAAACTGTTCTAGGATGTTTCCACACCAGGATCGAAGAATAAGAAGAAATGCATGTGAGATAGGATAAGTTTAAAAATTCCTAAATAGCAAAAGCCACCACTTAAGCCCTGGGGTAATACATGTACCAAGTTTGGATGTTCAGTTTTCAAGTTCCAGAAACCACTCCTACCCCCACTTTTTGAGACTTAGTTCAAATTAATTCCATGGAAATCCACCCCACCCCCCAAAAATAGCCAAAAAAAACGTAAATAGCAAAGGTACCACTTCAGGATCTGTTTGATATATCTGCCAATTTTTGTTGAAAAGTATTTTCGGATGGACAGACAGACAGACAGACAGACAGACAGATGAGGCATGACATTATGTGCTGAAACTGAAAACTGAAAATAATAAGAGCCTCACCCTTTCAAAGTATGCCATTCTGGCTTCATGTATGTTGTCTCTTCTGAATGACAGAGAGTTACTTCCCTGCAAGGGATCTCTCGGCACTGCCTTCACCTTATTGGGCAGGTCAGCCACAGCTGTTATGCTGTGTTTGTGCAGTTCGTGACATATCTTCTCCATCTCCTTCGCAACAGCCTCCTGGTTTTCCATGTCCCCCCCTGTAATGAACACATACTTTTCCCTGCCTCTGTGTCCACTTTCTGAAATATTAATACATGTTGGTAGAGGCTGGTAATTTATAAATCGTGATTGGTTGTGGGTGACTAGTAATAGCGCTGTAATATTCAGAACAACAGGTGTCCAAGGGACATTTCAAATAAATTTATTGTAACAAATATGTTAAATTACACTGCTTTTGGGTTGGATTAAATTACAGTACAGTCAAGTCCCGTTAATCTGACATGGCTGGTTGCATATGATTATGTCGGATTAAAGAGTATGTCGGATGAACGAAATTACGTAGTATCAACATTCGAGATCGAAAAAATCAGACAACTACACAATAGATATAGAAACAAACAAGTGAAAAAAAAGTGAAGAATCAAATATTCATATTGTTATGTTACATTATTAGCGAAACATATTTTCTAATCATGCAACCTCTAAAGTTTAACACAAGACAACTATTACTGACTGTATGACTGACTGTGTCTGATTTACAAGACTGATTAATGAGTGATTTTGGTAATTCGTTGCAAATTAGGTGTGTCGGAGTCGGAATGTGAGACTGTCGGATTAACGGGTCTAAATTGCACTGATTTAATTGGTTTCCATCATTAGTGTCGGATAAAGCCGATTGTCGGATTAACAAGTGTCGGGTTAACGAGACTTGACTGTAATTGACTTTGTGAATTTTTATGATATCTGGAACTACTTATATTCACAAATCAAACAGTGAGTGAATGTTGTTTTAGGCTGTAGTCAGCAACGTTACAGGTATGTAACATTTGCATATCATTGAGCAAATTATGGCCAGGCAAAACAGCCTGTGCCAAATCCTTCTTCACCCGAACAGTAGATTTTAGTGTTATCATGTGGACTATTATTAGCTGAGCTTACTGGACCAAACAGAATTTGACTAGATTTGGGCTTCGGACTAGTGGCAAAAGTCGCAGACTGAAACAGTGGTTGACAGCTTGAGCATAGATCTTCACGGTCAGGGCACAATGTCATACTGTCAGTGCACACATTGTATACCCGCCCGATCCTCAGTGAGTGTCCACTGTATTCCACAACCACAGACTCGCGAATATTTTGCAGAAATGCCACTCGGTGAAGTAACGTACCATCTTGTAGAAAATCACATTTTGTGCATAACTTGTGCAGAATTTTGCTTTTATTTGCCGCAGAATTCGTCAAATACACTGCAGAATTTTAACATGTGAGTCATGTAAATACACTGCTGAATCTTTACATGTGAATGGATATTTATTGTGTTTTGAAGTGAAGTTGACTTTTGTATTGTCTGTATGTTTACACTAGTTATCTTATGATTCAGTTCAATAAGCTATTCTAGCCATGGATAAGTTTACTATAAAAATGTCTGTGACAAGTATAACAGGTCCAAAACTGCGAATTTGTTTAGGAAGACTAAGCTCAAATGAATGTAGAATTGTGAACAAAATTATCAAATTTACAAAAAGTGAGTGAGTGAGTGAGTGAGTGAGTTAGGTTTAACATGGCTTTGAAAAATATTCCAATTGTATCACAGCTTGTCAGCTTAATGTGGGAAGAAAGCCTGAAGTGATGTAGGTCTATGATGTTTACCACTTGGTGAAACCCACAAGCACGGGTATGGTGCTAAACCTAGAATCATAATAGTCAGTTCCTTATGACAAGCCTAGGGTACTGAGAACCTATCCTAGAATCCCTAAAACAGGGGCAACAACTGATGAAATCACATTCCACCTACCAGCCTCCCTTACATAAACAGCTCCCCCTTCGTCTGATCCATGACGTCTGTGCCGGCAAGTTGGAATGACTTCTTCTCTCACTGCTGGATCTGAAAGTCGCTTCTCAGTTCCTTGGCGTAAATCTTGTCCCCGAAGCTTCACCTGGTCTTTTTCACTGAAACCTGGCCAATCTTCCACTTGTGGAGGCCTGTCCGACTGTCTATTTGAGTGTCCTCGTGGAATGGGAACACCAGCAGGAACATCATGAAGGTACTGGTAAAGTTGGGATGCAACTGGATGAGTCTGTGTGGCAGTAGGAATTTCTGAGGTGTGTGGAACCTGCCAATTTCTTGCATCAAGTCCACGTTGCTGCACAAAGTGAGAGCCCCTACCTGTAGCATGTTGAGGTGGACTTCTCGTATTGTAGTGATGTGGAATCTGAGAGACCATCTGAAAGTGACCACCTTGAATTGGCTGAGGAACACATTGATTGATTGAAGGAACTCCTTGGATTGTCTGAGGAAAACGCTGAAGGGTCGGAGGTGCTCCTTGAAAAATCTGACGAACACCATGATAGGTCCTCGGAGCTCCAACGTATTGGTACAAATAGCCCTTCTGCATAGTTTGATGTGATGGATCATGTTCATCATAGGGGTTACCAAATTCAGAATAGGCATAAGGTGGTGACGAGTAGGCATGGCCACGTGTATCAGTAGGCATGTAGTTGGGATAGGTAGATGGACAGGCGGATAAAGGATACAGTGTAACTGGTTTGCCATTATTACGATTTGCCATTTGTGGTGTTGAGCTGGAGTGTTCATTTCTTGCAATATCATGTGCCATTGGGGACTGCCTGGATGCTTTACTGGCCTTGTTTTCAAAGGTTTTAACTGACGTGCTGATGGAATCCCAGTCTGCCGGTGGCAGCCAGTCATTGTTGTCAGGTATGGAAAGACTGTTTCGAAGTCCATTTTGGGTCAAACCGAGTTCTTCCTGACTATTATGGTCACCCTGGTTTAGTAGGATAGTGGTACCTGTTCCATTGTACTGGGTAGAGTTCCCATCACTTGTCCCATTGTTCTGGGTACTGTTGTCATCACCTAGTCCACTGTTCTGGGTACTGTTGCCATCACCTAGTCCACTGTTCTGGGTACTGTTGCCATCACCTAGTCCACTGTTCTGGGTACTGTTGTCATCACCTAGTCCATTGTTCTGGGTACTGTTCGCATTACCTGTTCCATTGTTCTGGGTACTGTTCCCATCAGCTAGTCCATTGTTCTGGGTACTGTTCCCATCAGCTAGTCCATTGTTCTGGGTACTGTTGTCATCACCTAGTCCATTGTTCTGGGTACTGTTCGCATTACCTGTTCCATTGTTCTGGGTACTGTTCCCATCACCTAGTCCACTGTTCTGGGTACTGTTCCCATCAGCTAGTCCATTGTTCTGGGTACTGTTCCCATCACCTAATCCATTGTTTCTAATCCCAGCATTAATAGACTCGTCTTCACCCAATTCTATGCCATAGCTGCAATTGTCTTCATTTGATATCATCCTTTGCAGGGAGCCTTGTCCGTCGTCTCTACACCATTGGTTGTTAGCAAGAAACAGTTTTTCATTGCACCTATCAGGACCTGTCTGAGTCAACTCTGTGATGTTCCTCATGGTCCCAGGCCTTGCTTCCTGCATCCCTTTATCCTGTCCCTCCATCTTTCCCCTGGCCTCCTCCTGTCCTTCACCCCCCTTCAGTCCTTCAGGAGAGGTGCGAGGCTGCTGCCATGCCTGCTGTGAAGGTGGGGTATGCATGACACTCTGCCTTGCCTGACCTCTAATATGGCAGCTTTCATCCTGAGGGTAGGGTGGAATGTAAGGGTATCCCCAGGTGTCTTGGTTCTGGTGGCTGGGAAATGCAGGACAGTTCATGCATGTACACAGACTCTCAGTATTCTGGACACCTCCTTGGTAGCCTCCTGCAAACTGACTCTGTTCTGTGTGATAGTTCCCACGGATTTCTGAAACAGAAATGCACTAATAAACAGGGAACAACTACAATACAACATACTCAGGGAAAATCTGGAAATCAAAGTGATTTTACAAGGTTTCAGGCATGCCTAAGGGACACAACTCTGCACAGGAAGTTACAGGACTGTCTTGCTTGTTGTGAAACGAGGCACTTGGCAATATTCCAGCTATATGACAGCGTTCTGTAAATAAGCGAGTCTGAGCCAGACAATCCAGTCATTGACACAAGCATCGATCCACCTAATTGGGATAAGGTTACATGCATCAACCAAGTCAGCGAGCCTGACCACCTGATCCCGTTAGTCGCCTCTTACAAGCATAGTCGCCTTTTACGGCAAGCATGGGTTGCTGAAGACCTAGTCTAACCCACATCTTCACGGGTCGTATCAAATGCTGAAACCTCACAAACCATCTCACTTTCAAATTCAAGTTTCATATTCACATCACTGACACCTACGTATTTTAAAGTGAAACTTAGCAACACATGCAAAGGGGTTGCAACATCAACATTAATTCTGGTGTTTGTTCTGTTGAGAGCACAGCAAGACAGGTCACCTACAGAGTTCCTGTCAGTCTTTACAATTATACTCCTTGACAAGGTAGGTGGACTGTCATGTATTACAAATTCCTGCCATTTCCGGCAATGCAGATATCACATCACACGATGACGTCACATCTATCACGCACGAGACAGGCAATCACCTTGTCGCCTTATTCTGGGACATTCACACTCTACCTTTGAAGAAGTAAACATCATGTAAACTCTTCTGTGTTTATTTGGAGGGCTCTCATACACAAGAAACTGGCGACGAGAAACAACAAACAAGCAAAAGAAAAGAATCTGTGGAGCGTGAATCATAAAAAGTGAACATTGAACAAGAAAATGTCACAAGAAAGCGTTCTTGGGCATGTTGACGAAAATTGAAACCAAAGAAATGAATCAATAAAAAGTGTACTTTGAACACGGAAATGTTAATGAAATGCACGTCACAAGAAAACTGTATGGACAACACCCCATGCCATAAGTTCACTTGGACCTTTCGGTTCTGGTGGGATAAACATTGTGAAACATACCTTGCCATGAATTGAGTATTTCTCTCACCCCCGCCACATCCATCTTGCCGAGAATGGTCAGGAGCCTCCATATTGGTTGATGTCCGAACTCTGTCAGCAGTATACCAGTAATGCTTCGGTCCCGATTCCTGGCCCGACAACCCTGGCATGACATAAACATGATCATACAGTTTGTTGTTTGTTTGTTGTTTAATGCCGCAATCAGCAATATTCCAGGTATATGACAGCGGTCCTTAAATAATTTAGCCTGGACCAGGCAATCAAGTGACTGACATCATGAGCATTGATCTACGTATTCGGGATATGACGTGCATCAAATTAAGTCAGCAAGTAGTTGCTGAAGACCAATTATAACCCACATCTTCATGGGGTACATCATTCAGTATAGAATCTTATTTTAATACATGGAAGCCATAACCTGATATAAATTGATACCCCTGATTTCAATCAAGATTAACTTTGAGTCAAAACAAATTGATTTCTACTACTAGGTCGGTACAAATTGTCAGATTAGGAACTGTTCATTGCAGCCCCGTCAAAAACTATTTAGATACATTCAATAAACGATGTGATCATTGAAGTAATCTGAAGCTTCATCTTTACTCAAACACACCAAAGTCTGTCTATCCGTCTGTCTGTCTGCCAGTCTATCTGTCTGTCTGTCTGCCAGTCTGTAATCATTTCGTTTCAACAGCACAACTTGGAAAACATTCAATATTTTTCAAACAGATATATCAAACAGATCCTGAAGTGGTGTCTTTTGCAATTTACGGATATTTGGCATTTTCACTTTTCCCAATTTCCATGGAAACAATCTGTACTCAGAAGGGGGTTGATTTCATTTCCGGAGCGCAACTCAAAAACCATTCCATATCTTTCAACAAAACTTGGCAGATATATCAAATGTATCCTGAAGTGGTGCCTTTTGATATCTGAGGATTTTTTGCATTTTCAATTTTCTTGATTTCCAAGGAATCAATACAATTAGAGTTGGTCGTGAGATGGCGTAGATGGCGCTTTCAGAGCAGTGCTCGAAAATAATGAAAATTTTTCAACAAAACATGCCAGGTTCATCATGTCCTGCAGTGGTGCCTTTATTTTGAAACTTTTAGGAATATTATCCCTGTCTCCATGGAGACAATACTTGGTGGGCCCATTGGGCTTATGTTAATAAAATGGGGACTGGGGTGATATGTCATCTTCTGATGACAGTTATTTTTCATTAAACAATATGTCACATGATGACTAACCACAGGTCCAGCTAGTCCTGTGGGTTGTACTCAGGACCCACCAGGCCCGAGTACTCGAGTTATCTGTCCCAGTCCTACCATCGATCGTGTAATTCAGCATCAATATTTAATCTTCTCACCGAAATATTGCAACTGGGCCATGAACAACTGTGCAGCTGCAGTCTGCTTTTTTCATGACCCTCTCCAAATTACATATTTCTTTCAATTCCTTGCCCTGAACCTAACTTCCTGACCCATCCATCCTACAGGTAATGATGAAACCCTTACCTCAGTTTCAAAGTGTGACAATCCAAGAAGTTCAGCAAATCTCCTGTAATCAGACCTTCCCAATGTTGACTCAGGATCTAAGACATCGGAAAGAAACTTGCGACAGGATTGTGGGAGACATCTTATCGGGATCTGCAATGCTTCTCCCTTGATGTGCCTCAGATCCAAGTCGTCCATGTTGTTAGGTAACTGCCATCCGCCACATGACCATGGCATCATTCCAGGTTACCATGGCTACCACACCCATGTTGCATTATGCTAGTCTACCCATTCATCAAAGATGGCTGCAAAAAAACGCAAAGGTCAACATTATTGAAATTACAAGGTCTACAGATACTTTACGTATCAATAAGCTTGCTTTGATCAAAATGAAAATTTATTTGTGTACCCCGGTAGCTCAATAATGGCAGCTAATTTTGAATTGTCAGTTATGCCCATTTCTCAGCCATTTTGGCAGGAAACGTTATGAAATTATACATGCAGTTAGAAAGTGATATGCAGATTAATAACTACAAAACAATTTTAGACATTTAGATTTATGATCATGCTATGTCTCCTCACTTCACTTGCTCTTCACATACCCACTTAGGGACTGGTCATTTATAAAAGGGAGTGAGTCAGAGCGAATCAGTAAAGATCCGGGTTAGAATAGGTCTTCAGTAACCCATGCTTGCCCTAATTATGCTAATAGGCGACTGCTTGTCGTAAGAGGCGACTAATGGGATGGGGTGGTCAGGCTCGCTGACTTAGTTGATGCATGTCATCATATCCCAATTGCGTGGATCTATGCTCATGATGTCAATCACTGGATTGTCTGGCCCACACTTGATTATTTACAGACTGCTGTCATATAGCTGGAGCATTGC
The DNA here is from genome assembly GCF_022045235.1 of Haliotis cracherodii. Lineage (NCBI taxonomy): Eukaryota > Metazoa > Mollusca > Gastropoda > Lepetellida > Haliotidae > Haliotis > Haliotis cracherodii. Next base: position 25,717,777 of record NW_027266270.1, on the reverse strand, counting down.
ACAGAGTGACTTTAAACCACAAACAAAATGAAACCTGAGACAGACAAATCAGAATCAAATATTTTCCAAATTCAAGTTAGAATATGCATTAAATAAGTCAAGTAAGTGGTTTCTGAAAGAAATTTTTAATACAGTATATTTTGACTCTTGACACTAGTATGGCCAATATTTGTGAAATACTCCTGATGATTCATTCTTTTGAAATTTCTGTTATTTATGTTTGCATATTCTTATTCATGTTGTTTGCCCTTTTATCATGACCTCTAAAACAGAATATTGCAAAGATTCCAGAAATATTACTACTTTTTGCTCAATATATTTTATTGCTGTGACACAACTACAAAAGTTATAGGGAGTCATCAAGACTTGAAGACCTAAAATAACATGTGTCCAACTACTTCACAATGGAATTCTTTCTTTTCTGCACACTACAACAGTGTTACAACTTCTATAAGGGCTTTTGTGTAGTAACCCTGAATGTTAAAAATAGCACAATAATTTCAGACTCATTCTTGAATTAAGCAGCACTAGGAATAAAAACTGAATGACTACCTTTAACATCATAAGAATGGACAGATGGATTACAGACATCTTGTCATTGTAAATAAGTCTAACTTAGCATGTATCTGATTACTACAATCTTCCTGTAAGCACATTATTGGCCAAACTGACATTTTCAACATGGATACCACGATTGAAATCAGACTGAGATACTGTGCAAATGTGTTCCAGCATAATTTCAGGGACATATTAAGAAACTCGACAGTTTCAGTGGAAGATAGGTGAACATGGTAATATGACATAAGTGAGTGAGTGAGTGAGTGAGTATGGTGTTTAGTTGCATAATGACCCTGATTCCATGCTTTAATACAGTCCATAATCACCCTTATCATACAGAGACAATGTCTCAGCCGAACTAGGCTGGAATTTCTGGGTTTGATTGTAGCGCCACCAGTCGCTATTACAAGTTATGTCCCTTTCTATGTCCCTCCTACTGACCAATCAGATTCCGCCTCTCATATCACTTACATTTTTTAAAAACAAAATGGAGTCGGCCAATCAAGAGATCTGATTGATAATGATAATGTATCTTGTGATAAAATGGGTCTAACTTCACAAAGTGCATCAAATCACATGTGCACCTTGATTGAAACATGAAATGATATAGAAAATATCTGTTGACGCAGAGTTGCTGGTACGCATGCTTTGCAAATCCTGCAAGCGATCGAAATCTGTATGGCAGTTTATGATTTGATTTTGTTACACGATTTTGATTAGGCTATGCATAGACTCGTTGACTAGTCTAGCCAAAATATAACTCTATATGCCAGCTTATAGCGGCAAGGACACTGGACTTCTATATCTTATAGTTAGTTAACTCCTTTGCCTTGGGAACATGGCATTCCATCAGTAAATAGAGGTTTGCAAAGTAAGACTGGTACGCCAGTTAAAAAAGATCCATTGGACAATAACGCAAAGTGTTGCTACAGTATTAAGGTTGTGAAAGTTTTCAAGCAAGTAAGTTAAAATTGACTCAATAATGTTGATGTATTTTGCATATTTTATGCAAATACACAACATATCTGAAGCCCTGGTCCTTAACAGTTTACGAGCTAAGGACAATGAAGCATCATCTTCTTTTAAAGTGAGTGAGTGAGTTTGGTTTAAAATGCTTTAAACAATATTCTATACAATCAGAGGTTTCTGCTATGCCTTAGCAGAATTGTGCACATCAAATTGCGAGGCATCAGACAACCTGGCCACAGATGCCCTCCTTTTAAAGGAAACCTATGCACCATGGCCTGTTTCCCGGTTTCAGTCTGGGACTAGATGTTTGGAGTGAGTGAGTATGGTTTTGAACCGTCTTTAGCAATATTCCAGCGACGGGTTTCACACATAGAACCCTGTGGGGAATAAAACCTGAGCCTTCAAAAAGCTAATGCCTTACACACTAGGCTACTCACTTCCCCATTTGTGAATTTGAGACATAAACTGTGTGTTATTAGAATAACAATTAACAGTAAGATTGATAAATGTCATAAAATATTAACAATCACTCAAACAAAGTGGTGAGTGAATAGTTGAATCAAAAGTTGATAGAAGCGCCACTTTGCCTGAGCCTTTGACTCCTTCAAAGGCTAGATCTAAAACATGTACAACTCTCAAGGACATATGCAACAGCATTTGTACTGTATCACCAACAACAACCTCCACACACACACACAAAACAACAACAATATTTCAAAACATACGTGGAAACAAGACACAAATAAGGACAGGAATCATGAACATTCTCCTCTCTTCTGGCAATGTTTGTTCAAAGGTGGTGAAAAAAATGTGATGACACATCCAAAGGACAATTTGTGAATGACCTACTTTCAAATCAGAAAATAATGTCACCTTTCCTTAGTCATTTATCTTAACTATTTATATTTGCAAATATATTTGCACTCTACAAAAAAATATCTGAATCAGTACATGGAGAAAACATATGGATGGATACATGTGGTGAAACGTAATAAGTCGACTTTAACTTCAAAATGGAGTTTGTGTTATCGTGATACAAAGTTTTAAAGTGAACTAGTACCTTGCAATCACTGTTAGGATTTTAACATTGATTTGACCCCAGCCCCCCAAATCAATTTTTTGGGATAATGCACAGAGCAACTATAGTGATCATACGACATGATAATTAGTGTTGATATAGTATTGTTTTGTGAAGTATGTGCGAGGTATTACCCAATTACTATAAATAGATGTAAGGGCTACGCACTTAATGTATTCTGTAAACAAAACATTAGATTGAGCAATAATTGTATCCTATATTTGACATAATGAATGTTTAAGAACGTTAGAAATCTGTTTATTCTCAATTTTTAGCAACAGATTATATGTTATAATCGACTTACTAGTGCAACTCTGAGCACAAGTGCAACACCTACCTGTTTGCTGTTGAAGGTTCCAAGAATTGCGTAAGTTCGATTGGATAAACTGGTTTGCAAATATACCCGTAATAAAATGAATGTTTGTTGGTATTCACACGAAGAAACAATAATACACTATACCTTTACCCCATACATATCTTGTTTTAGGTCCATCTATTTTTTCTTCTATGTGTTAAATTAACCCAGTATCAATTGGAAGACCAATACGCCTTTCAACCTTATCCAATCGAACACGGTCGATTTGACTGGTTCTGTTGTTGAACAATATCTTAGTTAACATATATAAGATGGAGCCCAGTCGAGCATTGCTTACGTTGAGATCCTCACACGAAAAATCAAAGGGGCGTTTTATATACACGTCAGTGCCATCACTCGAGATTCCTTTTAAATCCCTTAACAACCATTGTTTGAAATATATTGTCTGCGGTGATCGAACAAAGTGTATATATGTTTTAATTCGAAATACTGATATATAATGCCCATCGTTATCCCTTTACCGGATAACATAAGATAGCTACGCGATAAATCGCAAAGAACAATGTTATATTATGACGTCATTTCTGGAGATTAGAACATGTGCTCGCAACTTGATGACGTCGTATATTGGGTCACAGTACCATGTAAATACTAATAATAACAAACAAAGACGCAATGGCCGAACTATCACATCCCAAAGCGGGAGAGATATGACAGTGGGCAATGGGAGAAAGGGTACAGGTAATCGACGTGAGGATTGTGAGAATATGCGGGAAATACCCACCCGTGCATAAAATGGACTTGTCCGACATAGCTGAGGTCCGATTCTGTTGAGGGAGTCATCATTATTTAAATACGGGTAAATATGTTTAAAGTTTGTACATTTTATCACCCTCCTTAAAGAGGCTGTACATAATGTTGATATCTCATATAAGAAATAAACGACTGCGCCCCTAATGGTTTATTCCCTCTGTATTGTTTTATTGTAGAGCGCCATGTTGGTTTCTCTAAAATATTTGAGTTTTTAAAATGAAATGAGAGTGACTTAATCTGGTCATGTTTTAACTAATCGCCTACAATCGCCTGTCACATTATGTGACTTAGTAATGTTTCGTAATGGAGATAATCCATGCAATTTATTGATTTATTCACGAACGGCGGCGTGTTGCGTGCAGGAGGTCGTACCATGTGGTGGAGAGAGTGTCATGGTGTGGGGAGGGATCTGTGGGCAGGATAGGACACCGCTGGTCATCGTTGACGGAAACTTGACAGCTCAGCGTTACATGGATAACATTCTTCGTCCAGTTGTCCTACCATTTCTCCTACAGCAGCCACGTGGTGTCATGTATCAGCATGACAACGCTAGAGCCCATACAGCCAGAATTGTCACTAACTTCCTCGCAGCCAACAACGTCAACTTCCTGCCGTGGCCTGCACGCTCACCCGACATGTCCCCCATAGAACACCTCTGGGACTTGATGGATCGTCGTGTTCGACAACGAACACACTCTCCAGCCAACCGGCAAGAACTGATCTTGGCCCTCCAAGCAGAATGGCGTCAAATCCCACGTGACCACATCAGACGACTGACTTTTTCTGTGCGTCGAAGAGTTTTTGCGTGTATTGAGGCATTTGGTGGTCACACACGCTACTAATGACTTGTTATTGAACGTGAGCGAGTGTTTATGCACTCTTCCTATTGTTCATGATTCTGAAAGCTCGAGGTTTGTACCACACCCAACTTTGGGGGGCTCTGACGTCATTCTCTGTCGCGGTATGATTGTCATTTTCAGTGTTGATTATGTTGATATATTGATCTTCTCAATACACTTTACTTCATGCATGTATGTTTTGATGTTTTTGAGCAAAAGTGATTTCAAACTCTGGTAAAGTTTCTTCTGGACGTCAGTTTAATATGGATACAATATGAGAATTAAGCAAAACTATAGTAATGTTGTACATACAAGGAATTTGTTTATAATTGTTGATATGATAAATGATCTTGGAAATTGTTTCTGGATAACTGTAAAAAATATGTAAGAGTGTACCAGATTCTTTGTCATAATTGAGGATTGTTTGGGATTCTCTTTATTGGTTGTATTTTATACAAGACGTTGCTCATCTTCTAAGACATCACATGTTTCACAGTACAGTGTTCCAATGGGGTTGGGGGGCACGGGTGGCCCAGTCGTCTAAGGCGTCGTGATTTTCTGTGCAGAGTTGCGTCCCTTGGGCACGCCAGAAACCGATGATTTTGGCTTCGAATCCCGGTCCGCCCCGATTATGTTTCTAGGTTTGTCAGCACCATACCCGTGCTCGTGGGTTTCATCGAAGTGGTAAACGTCTGAGACCTGCATCACTTCGGGCTTTCCTCCCACATTAAGCTGACACGCCGCGATATAACTGAAATAATGTTAAAAGCGGCGTTAAACCCAACTCACTCTCTCACTCCAATGGGGTTGGTGTTTTTGTATATCAACCAGTTTAAAGTTTTAGTTTGTGATAACTTAAACGAAGTTTTGAGAAATGTGACCTATGCGCTTTGTTTTTACAATATGGAAGATAATAAGTAATGCTGTGCTTGTCGTAAGTGGCGACTAACGGGATCGGGTGGTCGGACTCGCTAACTTGGTTGATGCATGTCATCGTATTCCAATTGCTTGGATCGATGCTCATGATGTCAATCACTGGATTGTCTGGTCCAGACTCGATTATTTACAGACCGTCAAACAAACAAACAAACAAACATACTGGTAATGTAAGTGAAGAAAATGAATTCTGCAAAATTACTGAGGTGAACGAAATTGATCTATTGGGCGATACTGACTCTGAAGCCTTGTGACAGGCATCTAGCTACAAGACAATTGTGAATGACAACAATGTTGTACCCTGCTCAGATGTGGCCGCCGACACAGATCAAAGTGACTGCGCCTGATCAATCCCAAACTAAAACCCGATTCACTATTGTATTGGAAAACCTCGCAAGCTCTTGGTTCACACAGTGAAATATCACGCTCACAAGTGTATATGTTTCAGCCACCCGGACACCATTGTTGACGTCATTCGAAAGTATTATGACGTAATAGGGTCACGCTAGAAAAAGGTCAAGGTCGCCAAGAAGCCGAGACGTGTTTGACTCGAGTTCTCGATCATGATTCGGAAAATCCAAGCTCTTCGATCAAAACTCAGTCAAATGAGGTAAAGAATGAAAAGTTATATGTAAAAAACACTAGGGTTTCACCCAAAATACAAATCTGTGCATATACTTTATCTTGTGAGGACATTTTTTACTACATCTACACATCTACGAAAACTGGGTACACAATGTCACGAAGATCAACTAATCTGGAAGAAATAAAAGAACTTCAATTCTCCAATCTGAGCAAAATATATCGCTCAAAATGGAAAACATCAACACAACACTGCAGAGAGCTATCGATAAGTTTGAAACAGAAGTATCCAACCTGAATACAAGAGTAGGTGTCGTCGAAAGAAGTACAGAACACAACAGCGAGGACGTGGATCGGGTGAGGGAAGAGCTCAGTACTTTGAGAGCAGATGTTACGCTCGAGATAGGTGTGCTCCGCCGTGAGGCCATAAGAAAAGAGCAGCATGATAGAAAAATAAACTTACTGTTTAACGGAATACCAAAGAAGACAGTGAAACAGTTCTGAGGCAGTTTATGATTGACAGTCTCAAACTATCAGAAGAATATTTGGACAATGTGAAATTCAAAGATGTCTATCGACTGCCAGGCCCGAGGTATCAGGAAAAGTCGGGTGAAACGCAAAGGCCACAACTATCATTGCAGCTTTCATGTCGATTAAAGACAGGATTGAGGTGTTCGATGTCAGGGGAGCTGTGTATGGCTCAAATATGAATTTACAGACCTCCCGATATCTATGAAAAAGATCAGATCACTCCTCAACAACAAAAACCCATATGAATTAAAATAGGAAAAGGGCCTGTATACCAGGGTAAGAATTAAAGGTATTGACCTTGTGCTTGAGGTGAAAAGGCCTGAAGACCCAAATACCTCCTCGACACTAGTGAATGTGCCTATCCCTGACCCCCTTGCCCAGTACTAATATGGCAACTAAAATGAGTATCATGGTTACGAAATATATAAGCATATTCGCCCCATCATGTTTGTTTGCATATTAGACCCTGACCATGAAACAGATTTGTATAATACCAATAGACCTACCATGTTTTGTTCACAATATAGAGCATGACCATGAAACATATATGCATAATAGGCCTACCATTTCATGTTGACACTATAGAACATGAAATATCTATGCATGATGAGCCCAGTGGTGTTTACATTATAGAACTTGATCATGAAACATGTTTGCATGAAGGCCTACCAAGTTTCTGTTTACATTATAGAAGATGATCATGAAACATGTTTGCATGAAGGCCTACCAAGTTTCTGTTTACATTATAGAACATGATCATGAAACATGTTTGCAAGGCCTAACAAGTTTCTGTTACATTATAGAACATGATCATGAAACATGTTTGCATGAAGGCCTAACAAGTTTCTGTTACATTATAGAAGATGATCATGAAACATGTTTGCATGAAGGCCTAACAAGTTTCTGTTACATTATAGAAGATGATCATGAAACATGTTTGCATGAAGGCCTAACAAGTTTCTGTTACATTATAGAACATGATCATGAAACATGTTTGCATGAAGGCCTAACAAGTTTCTGTTACATTATAGAACATGATCATGAAACATGTTTGCATGAAGGCCTAACAAGTTTCTGTTTACATTATAGAACATGATCATGAAACATGTTTGCATGAAGGCCTAACAAGTTTCTGTTACATTATAGAACATGATCATGAAACATGTTTGCATGAAGGCCTAACAAGTTTCTGTTACATTATAGAACATGATCATGAAACATGTTTGCATGAAGGCCTAACAAGTTTCTGTTACATTATAGAACATGATCATGAAACATGTTTGCATGAAGGCCTACCAAGTTTCTGTTTACATTATAGAACATGATCATGAAACATGTTTGCATGAAGGCCTACCAAGTTTCTGTTACATTATAGAACATGATCATGAAACATGTTTGCATGAAGGCCTAACAAGTTTCTGTTACATTATAGAAGATGATCATGAAACATGTTTGCATGAAGGCCTAACAAGTTTCTGTTACATTATAGAAGATGATCATGAAACATGTTTGCATGAAGGCCTAACAAGTTTCTGTTACATTATAGAACATGATCATGAAACATGTTTGCATGAAGGCCTAACAAGTTTCTGTTTACATTATAGAACATGATCATGAAACATGTTTGCATGAAGGCCTAACAAGTTTCTGTTACATTATAGAACATGATCATGAAACATGTTTGCATGAAGGCCTAACAAGTTTCTGTTACATTATAGAAGATGATCATGAAACATGTTTGCATGAAGGCCTAACAAGTTTCTGTTACATTATAGAACATGATCATGAAACATGTTTGCATAATAGGCCTACCTGTTTATAATACATGCCATGACCATATAACTTATATGCATAATAGGCCGACGAAGTTTCTGTTTACATTACATGCCATGACTATAAAACCTATATGCATAATAGGCCTACCAAGTTTTTGTTTACGCTATAGACAACAATCAAGAAACATATAAGCATAATAATCCTACCAGGTTTTTGTTTACATTATATGGCATGACCAAAAACCTATATGCATAAGAGGCTTACCAGGTTTCTTTTTATACTATGTGGAATGACCATAAAACCTATATGCATAATAGGCCTCGCAGGATTTTTGCTTACACTATAGACTACAATAAAAAAACATATGCATAATATTCCTACTTGGTTTTTGTTTACATTATATGGCATAACCATAAAACCTATATGCATAGAGGCATTTTCTGTGTGGAGGCGGTGTTTCTGTGGACGTTAAATTGTCTTGCAACATCACGTTGACTCGATCCTGCGTCAAGCATACCAATGGCTCACAGACGCTCACTTTCGGACAGGCGTGGCATTTCGTAATGTTGAATAATGCGCAATTTTGTTGTTTTTCTGAGTGGTTGTTGTCAGCACGATGATAAACAATGCATATGGAATCCCGTTAACGCGCATGTTTTTATACCCATTCCTGGGTAGTGAAATGTATGGGGCTCTCAAAAAAGTCAAATTTTGCATGCTTTTCTGTAGCAGTTACGTTTTTGTGACTTGATTCCATACATGTACTGCAATATTGAAAACCAGACTTTACTTGTTTGAAAAATACACTAAAATATTGGTGTCACGGGAACTTTTGTTGTTGAGTATATTAAAGGAAGTTCATCACAATGAATGGTAACTTACTTGCTCTTAAAATGCAATTAAGAGAGAAAAAAACATTTCCTTTAATCAACCTTTAGGGTCCAAATACCGCCAGCATTCTTCGATAAATAATAGATATTGTCACTGAGTTTGAGTCACTGCTCCATCTGTGGAGATTGGAATTATATCCAAAACCTAGACATTGATTAGTATAACTATAAAAACGTAAACAACCCAAACGCCAGAGAAACAATATTAGATTTCATAGATCAACAATCCTTTTTTCACACTTGGGGAGATATGAGTGAGTTTGGTTTAACGCCGCTTTTAACAGTATTCCAGTTATATCAAGGCGTGTCAGTTTAATGTGGGAGGAAAGCCCAATTTTTTCTGATGCAGGTCTCCGACGTTTACCACTTCGGTGAAACCCACGAGCACGGGTGTGGTGCTGACAAACCTAGAAACATAATCGGGGCGAATCGGGATTCGAACCCACATTCATAGGTTTCTGGCCTGCCCAAGGGACGCAACTCTGCACAGCGAATTGCGGCGCCTTAGACGACTGGGCAACTCGTGACCCCTGGAGAGATATGAACCCAGACAGGAGACGATATACATGGAAACAAACCAAACCCATAAAACAAGCAAGATTAGATTACTTCTTGTTGTCAAGAGACCTTGTAAAATCCGTAGATAAAGTTGGCATTGATCATGCTTACAGATCAGATCACTCTATACATTGGATCTCGTTACAACTAAATAGTATCGCGAGAGGAAGAGGCTATTGGAAGTTTAATAATTGTTGAAAAAACTAAAGAAGTAATTAAAAATACAATAGAACAATATATAACAAATGTCGATGAACAAAGCAACGACGTGAAATACAGACGACCAACTTTTTTCGAAACACTTATGTTGATGCTAAGAGGTCAAACTATAAAATAATCCTCGGAAAGCAACCGAAAGCTAGAACAGAAAGAAAACGACTTACAAAAACATCGAAGCATTGCAAATCAATCTAGACACCTCAAAGGATATAGACATTAAAAACGAAATACTAAAGAAACTTAAAGAGGCAAACACTGAATTGGAAGAATTAAATACCATAAAAACAAGGAATAATCATGCGATCACGGGCAGAATGGAGAGAAATTGGAGAAAACCCAACAAAATACTATTTATCCTTAGAAAAAAAAGGAACTATCTGAATAAGGTGATAGCTAAACTAGAAACGAAGAATGGACATACCATAACTGAAACAAAACATATCATCAACGAAACCCAGAGATATCACTTACAGTTGTACACGAAACGGACTTGTAGAAACGTAGACCTAAATGATGTGTTTAAAGACCTTAATATTCCCAAACTCATGACTGAGCACACCACAACAACTAGGCCTCGAAGGTGAGTTACAATATGAGGAAGTTTTAACATCTTTAAAAAATAAAAAAAGTCCGGGACCTGGTGGATTTACTGTAGAATTCTGCAAATTGATCTGGCTAGATCTGCATACATATCTGCACTTAAAAAATTGGAGACCAATTTCACTATTAAATGTCTCCTATAAGATAGCATCAGCAACAATAGCAAATAGAATAAACAAGTTCTGCCAACAATAAACGAAGATCAAAGAGGTTTTGTGTCAAAACGATACATTGGAGAATGCATTAGATTAATTTCTTTTAAGTTGACATCCAACTTAGATGTCAATAAGTGTATATATACCTATGTTGTTTAGCCCTATCCATCACTTGCTTGATAAATGTGTTAGGATCTACACCGAAACGTCGCACTAATTGTAATAAAGAAGTTGTTCATCCATAGAACTCGTCTTACTTCATCTATAGTTATACTTTGTAACTTGTGTGCATTTAAGATTGCATGTGAACATATTGTTCGTGTACTCGAAAAAGAAATGAAATTAAAAAAAAGACGAAATTACGTCGTAGCTGAAGATTGTTGACGTCATTCGACAAATTCTGGTCTTCTATGACAGCGGTGGTGATCAGTGCATTTTTCTAAAGGGGATCTCAAAAGGATTAAGAAATAACGGGTAATAAAGAAATTATTACACTCACGCGTGCGTCATTCTGATTTTATGAAACCCGTGCACTGTATTACTCGTTTCGTAAAATCAGTTTGACACGCATGCTCGTATAATAATAACAACAACAATAATAATAATTCGAGATTAACCAGCGGGCAACAAAAAGCGAAGAACGTCATCATTTATTACTAATCTAAAAAACAAATTTGTAAGAAGTGACCATAAAAAATCATATTAGGGTCTCTGATACACATTGTAATTTTAGGAGAATATATGACGTAAAACATATGAAATTTCAACCCATCATAGAAACTTCACTGAAGTTTTGGTTTGGTTTGTTTGTTGTTTAACGCCGCACTCAGCAATATTCCAGTTTTGATGGCGGTCTGTAAAGGATCGAGTCTGGACCAGACAATCGACTGATTGACATCATGAGCATCGACCTACGCAATTGGGATACGATGATATGCATCAACCGATCCCGTTAGTCGCCTCCTCCGACAAAGCCGAGTCGCCATTTACGGCAAGCATGGGTTGCTGGTGGCGTATTCCAACCCGGATCTTCACGGGTCGCATTTTGGAGCAAACAAGACCAAGTTGGAGATGGTGTGGTGTAATTGTTAGAATAGCTCATTAACAGAGTTTTAGGTATGTACAAAAAAATAGTGTTGAACAATTTGAAGCAGTAGTAAGCATATGACAGTTTAGCATACACCAGAACCATTTATGAGCATGCACGACCTAATTAACGGGAAGGTTTATACAATCAAGTTGTTACTTCGGGTGCAAATTTCATTAAGCTAAACATCATCGTTAAGTTTTGATCACGTGGTTACAATCCGGGTAAGAATCGACAGTCAGGTGATTTGTTCGAGTGAAGTATGTAGATCTATGTGATTCCATAATTCAGATGAAAACCCACTCAAAACAAAATTGCAAATTGAGCCTCGTCCCGATATTCATACAAAAGGATTGGCGACAAATAAACTCAAAAGTAATTTCAAAATATGTGCATTTGAAAACATGCCTTCATTTCCTGGACTAACGCTTTGTCTCTGAAAATAAATTACTGGAGCCCCAGTGAAATGGGAGATTCTAGAGTAGTCACCTTTTGAAAATCTACACTTGCTTCATTAGGACTTTAGCATCAGAGTAAGATATGGGCAGAAGGGATAATGTCATGGTTCATGGATTGTGAGACAAGCAGCCAAGCCATGAGCTATACACGTGTGTGAAAAGATACTGTCCATTAACTAGTACACGAATCTCCCGATATATCATGTGTGAAGATATCCCGGTCTGATTGGCTGTTCGCGTAGCACGCCACCTAGCGGTGAACATATGCGGTTTCAGTGTAGCAGATGACGTGAAAGGTTGAGCAGACCAAGAAGAGAAAAATCTTACTTTAGATCACACTTCAACAATATGTCGTCCATCGGCCTTCGGCGATCTTTCCTGTCACTGCGGGTGAGCATTTATTAAAAACATCAACGATGTCACTGAACTTAATTACTTATCCAGAGACAAGGGCAATATTTTAAACACGTGCAAACTGCAGTCAAGAGGTATTGTTGTTTACATTGTACGCACGACCATCAGACAGTGGTTTGAGCAAGGGAAGATTGTTTTTGTCATTCGGTACTTATTTCAAACATCATCATCCGTGAACCGAATTGTATACATCAGTTTAATGTACACATTATTAACATTAAAATAATCCTAATAATGAATAAAATCGACCAGTAGGGGTTTGGGGGAGAGGTAGTCAATAATTCACAATTATTGTTAGACAAAGCAATATTGTAACGTTATGTTATATATTATATATATGTGTTAACAGATGGCTTGCCATAATAGTACACAGTGACTATTATTCTTAGATGGTGCTTATTTTCCCTCAAATGTTTAGACCTATATGTTACTTGTTACCATATGTCTATAACAGTGAATAATTTTTTAATTTGAAGTTTACAAGATATACGGCTTTTCCATTGGACCAGAGGTCGGTCACATGACCGCGAAATTGACGTTCATAAGTGTATGAACGACACAATTTGACGTTCATACGTTTTTCACGAGACCGTGTTCTTGAAATGACGTAAACACTGACGGACTACTTCCACATTCCTGGTGAAACCCCTGGGAATTCCCTAGCACGAAAACATGCATAAGCGCTCTTTCTGATCATTTAGAACCTTTATTCTTGGTCTCAGCGTTTTAGTATACATTGAGAAATGTCAGAGAGCATGACTGCATGATTGTTAACGACTATCCTCGCTACGGCCTATCCTTATGAATAAACGAAGAAATGCACATCTAAACTATCTTAGTATCGACTCGATCCATGCCTAGGCTGACATTGACCGTCTCCAGCAATCTATGAATTTACCTTAGTGTCTGTTTGACGCATCTTTATTCACCTTTCAATGATCGGCCAGTTGATCAATGATGACTAACACATGTAACCGCCACAGGTTCATTAACAACTTCAGAAATCTCTCCCGTCACGTTTATCGTGTCGGCCATTTTGACGTCTTGTACTTGATGTAAATGTATTACGACGCGCTGTCATTGTGACTGACTTACTGAGGTAGTTCTTTACAGACCTTTCTCATCTAATGAGGATATGATTTGAACACGTGTGCTGCGTAAGATGTTTCTGGAGAGCAAGTTGTGCATCCATACGCCCATGTCACCTCTCTTTTTGAGGAACTATTTTACTCCGCGATGTAGCTGGTTGTTGTATGGCTTTCAGTGTAAACATGAAGTCACAAGTACTAAATAAAATTGTTTTTAGATCTTGGCCTACATCCTTTGGGGTAAGAATTTGTGATAAAAAAAATATAAGAATTGACCTCGCACAAAGTGAAGGTCAATTCTTAATTAAACCTGAGATTTTCCAGTTGCACTTACAAATGTAACTTGGAATTGTGTTTCATAATTACAAATAAAGACACATGTGAAGACCTGGGTTTGAATTGGTCTTCAACAACCAATAGTTATCATAATAGGCGACTAACGAGATTAGGTGGTCAGGCTCGCTGACTTAATGTGAGCCATATCATCATATACCAACTGCGAATTAACATTGATGCTCATGATGTCAATCACTTGATTTTCTTGTTCAGACACGATTATTTACAGACAGGTATCACATAGCTTGAATATTGCTAAGTGCAATGTAAAACAACAAGCAAAAACCACAAATAAAGAATTATAATGATGGTAATACAACATTACGGCGAAAATATTGTTATTTATGGATATTTATGTTTAAAGTTGAGAATAAACTTATTTAATCTAATTCAGCAGTGGTACTTGAAAATTACTGTTACAATTTGGTTTTTAGTGTTACAATATGGAAGTGGTAAATTCAGTATCTCTTTGGGTAACCTAGTGGTTACAGCATCACAATGAAGTCCCGGGTTGGATTCGGCACACTGAACTCCATTTCTGTTTCCTGTGTACGTAATATTACTGGAATATTGCTTAAAACATTTTGAAGCAATATTCACTCACTCTGCTGTTACTGTTCCAGTCTACTTGTCTGGAATTGAAGGCTGATTGTCCAGTTGTTTTATGGATCAATGTTTCAACTGTATTACAATTTGTACCCATTTCTATAGTCTGTCTCCAAGCCCCTAGAGAAACAAAATTAAAAAGGAGTCCCTCTTAAGTCTAGAATGATTTGGCATGTCTAGATTGCCTCAGCTCTTGGCCTGAAATTAAGGATTATTCTGGGCTCCATTTTGATTTTATTTTTTTTATTTTGTAGATATATATTTTTGAATAAGATAACTTTATTTAGGGGACTAAATGTCAGTCTACCATTTCTGTAATATGCAGTGGTTTAGACTGGAGATTTCTCTTGCTTTACATATTGCAAAACCAAATTGGTAAACAATTCAATCATTTGCACATCTTGAGTGAAGTGAGTGTGAATGTTGTAAATATATGCTCAAACAGTTTGTTAACAGCGTAATACTTCACTAGAACTTATGACAGGCACTGGGAGCAAGTAGCACACCAATTTTGTAAGCTAACATGAGGTTGGCACCCCTTATGAAAACTAAGCAAGCTGTGCAAAGGCTTTGTTCCACTTTCAGTGTTCCCACTTTTGAAACTGCCAGTCCTGGTGGACTGGCAACTCTAAAAATTACCAGTCCCCTCTAATTTTTGCCAGTCCCAACTTTCAACAAATAAAAAAACATGTGAAAATTACCTGGTTTTAATTCCCTCAACATCATATTCAATGCAATGAAGTCATCTCTGAAGTAACTTAGTAAGATTTACTTGTCATTCACACAAAGTTCAGTCACAATTCTCTCTTCTTTTTTAATATTTCGAAACTAAGTCACTACAAATATATACTTAAATGTTATTTCCTTGCACTAGAAATAGACAAGGGGAACCCTAGACAAGCTTACTTCATTTGAAAAATATACTTATATGAATATCACCAATGTTTTGTTCAACAAAGATTTGTAAGGTACTTTATTTGCCGGTCCACAGGGACTGGCAGTCACATGAATTACCAGTCCAAGCCTAATTTTACCGGTAAAAAACTGGTAACTACCAGTAAACGGGAACACTGACTATTATTACATCACATTGTTTATTGTGACATGACATGACGTCACACATGTATTCAGAAAAGTGCCAAATAGCAAGCTCTCTGTCTTCAAAAGTTGAAATACATTCAGTCTGTAGATTTCTATCATGTTCTGCAAGTTAGTATTGCCACACATCCTTTGAATATTGTAGAAACAGAAACTTTGCATTTTGTAGCCTATAATTTTACATATAATTATTTAAAACATTGACTGTAAAAGAAGTACTATTCTAAAAATATTTCCTTCCACGGTTTTGTGGCCGTCTAATCCGCTGTTACAATCGGAGGGGGCTTATTGTGATTTGAAACCTCTGATTGGCCAATCAAAATCAAGTATTTACCAAATGGTAGAATTCCTATTATATATGCTAGCAGAAGCTTGTGAAGATCCGGGTTGGAATCGGTCTTCAGCAACCCATGTTTGCGGTAAAAGGTGACTGTGCTTGTCGTAAGAGGCGACTAACGGGATCAGGTTGTCTGGCTCACTGACTTGGTTTATGCATGTCATCATATCCCAATTGCGTGGATCGATGCTCATGTTGTCAGTCAGTGGATTGTCTTGTCCAGACTCGATATTGACAGACCGTATCATATAGCTGGAATATTGCTGAGTGTGGCGTTAAACAAAAAACAAAAAATGCAAGAATTTAAATACTAGATATCCAGAATATCAAATAATTATGAAAACGCCTTCTTTATCAGCAGTGAGATAAGTTTTAGTTTTCCACATCCATTACTGTTGAGCTGGAGTGGGATATATGCTGATTTTTACCAGAGACTATTCCTCCAGTCCTCTCAGATTTAGGGACAATTGACCGTGCCCTACTGGCATAGCTTTCGGACAAGCCTGTCATTGGCTACTTTGTATACAATACTAATGGTACTTAGTGATATGGTTTGTCCATAAACAAAGTTAGTTGGAAAAAGTGGCAGTGTCAAATCTTTACTTTCTGGTCTTGCTTTAGGACAAGCGTGTTGCTGGCTACTTTGTATACAATCTAACGTGTATTTAGTGATATGGTCTGTTCGTAAACAAGGTCAAGTTTGCTGACGAGCATGATAGTCCAAAGGTCGGATACATTTATCCCAGTTAGTGTCATGCTGATGATTGAGCTATGTTCCCTCTTGAAAATTTCCATCACTTGTTGCCTGCAATGACAAATGTGCTGGCCTGCTTGGCAGATGCCAGTAAACATGATGAATCAAGTCCATGTAGAATCGAGATAAAAACTGACCAGTGGTAAAATTAGAAGTCAGTTAATAGTAGGACCGACATTGATGGAATATTTTCAGTATGAATGCATAGACAGATTGATCTAGAAGTTGATCGGCGTTTAATATAGTGGGTAATCATACCATTTTATGACGGAACTGTGCCAACACAAAAATTACTTTTCCCAATTCGAAGTAAATTTGTCAACTTAGAGTTAGCGGGTCCTGAAGAATTTATTTTCTATTGTGTGGAACACAGCTTTCACTTACTCACACACATACTTTATATAATGGTTTAACTACATCATTGTACATTGTCCAACTATTTGTGAGGTTGCAAGGTCATGTGATTAATGAGGTGTATCTGTTACAGTCAATGTGTAACATGTGGTTCACTAAGGCAATTTACAAAATACCTAAATATTTCAATCATTTTACAAATTGACAGAAAAAGTTCAAAACAGCTTTAAAAAATTCACAATAGACTAATTATGCTAGGAATAAAAGCCACAAAAATAATACAATATGCATTGACTTTTGTTGTTTTATTAATCCTATCATTTTTAGTCACTGAGAGACTACATCAAACTATTTGAAAAATGATTGAATTTGTAAATTGCTTTTGTGAACATTTTAGTCATTTTAAACATTAATACACATGTTAATAACTGATGATGAAATTGACATCAACTGTGCACAAACTAGACTGACATTAAGTTCCTGAAATCTTATGTAAAAATCTATATCTACAACATAGAAATAATAAAATCCAAAAGGAGCCCAGAACAATTCTAAATTCCCTGAACTAGGGCAATCTAGACTTGCCCCTCTTTTTCTAGACTTGATTCCTTGTTTACTTTGTTTTCTTGGTCTGGGAGACAGATGATGCACGAACCTGTACACATGGTTAATTGCAGTCTTTGACTTCGGCCACTTATCTGAAGCCCAAGTCTTGTAACATTTTGTTAGGTCTAGTGGTTGGTTTGTTTGTTGTTTAACGCCGCACTCAGCAATATTCAAGCTATATTACAGCGGTCTGTAAACAATTGAGTCTGGACCAAACAGTCCAGTGATTAATATCATGATTGCATCGATTCACGCAATTGGGATCGATGATATGCATCAACCAAGTCAGCGAGTCTTACCACCCGATCCCATTAGTCGCTTCTTTCGACAAGCATGGTCACCTTTTACGGCAAGCATGGGTTGCTGAAGAGCTATTCTACCCCGTAATTTTCAGGGGTCTTTAGTGAGCTAAGCTATTAATAGTAGAAAAATAACATTAAAATCTACAGAAAATAATGCTTTTGGTCCAGTTCTGGCTTGTAGATTGAAACATATTTTAGCCCAGATTGTATGTAAAGTGGTCCACTATTGTTTATCTAATTTGGGTCAGGAACTAACATTGACCTTGTCAGCCAGATGAAGTCTTACTTGACAAAGTTGACAGGCAGATAAATGTATGATAACATACCAAGGTAGATAAAGTCATATAATTCAGCATTGTGCTGAAGCGGAGTGTGTGCCACTTAGTATAAACCATTGTTATTATAAACATGTATCTCTGATAAGATAATAGATGTCAATTGCTATATGCATCCACAGCTGAGTTGTACATGGGTAAATAATGGATTCATGACTTCAGGGTTTTCAAGAATAAAAGATGGCAAATTTTGTCTTGATTAATAGATAAATACTATACTTCCGAGAAAGGACCCCACACACTACTGTCATAGCCACTGATTTACGACACCCATTGTCTGAAGAACATTTAATTGCAAAGGCTCATTACCCTTGAGCCATGACATCTATATGCCTTGAAACACTTAATTATAAGATTCTAATCCTAATTGTTAATCCCCATTTTTGTGTACATCTACTGTCTGCCATCCTGAACGAGATGTGCAAGTATGTCACTGATGAATTACTGTTTATATTTATATTTATTACTTACTAAATGTCAGGTGACCTTGGCTATATAAGTCTTGGTCCAGAGAGATTGAGAAGGGAAAAGAAAGGTCTTACCCTTAGCCTAGCTAGGGTTAGGCTGGGTGATCCGGGGCACCTAGACAACTACCACTACCACTATGTGCTGCCCTGACACATAGTGTCTTTGGTATGTATCTATCTACATGTATAAAGTAAAACTGTATATACTGCAAGCCATCGTCTCCAAGTTGTCACTTCCTACAGAAATCATACGTCGGCCCCTTGCATATACGAATATTCAAATTATTCATTAATCAGAGATCAGACCAAACACGCGTTGTTACTACCCATGAATGGATCTGTAAAAGATTAATAGATTAAGTGGTTTTTTTTCGGTTACCTTCATACACTATTTCAGTTGCAGGACTAGGGAGGTTTTATGTAGCATACGGAAATAAGCTTAATACATGTATAAGTTCCAGTGAGCTAATAACCAGTGTGTTGATGCCTTGTTATACAAACAGGGTTCAATATTTTGGGGGCAGAGGTTTATCTAGGATTCCAAATTTGGCAGGCAGTTGGGAGAAAAATTATTTTGTTCAACATGTTCAAAATTGGTGTTTTTTAAACTACTTATTTTGTGAAGTGATTTTTCTCTAACATTAATGTAAGGGTTTCATTATTGGGAGCCATCAGTTTGTGTATGGCGGGGGTTTCGTCCTAAGAAAGACAAATTGTATTGCATTCCTAATAGTGAAACCGAGTCTACTTCGTTTTTTCCTTATTTTATTGTTTGAAGTTGGTTGGTTATGTGAATGTTTGAGACAATTATCAGGTGGCAGATGAGATTATCACATCCCTACTCTGGTTATATTTAATTGCAGCTGACCAAAAACTGACTTCAGTAACCAATGGGTTCTGGATATTTCTGACACACCAAGCGTTGCCAAGTCAAGATGCTTTGGAAGTAGTGGAGAAATCATGAGAATCTAGTGATTCTACTTTGGGATCAACAGATTCGAGTGATTTCTCAAACTTCAACCATGTTATGGTTGATGTATAATTTCTCTGACTTTGCATGATGACCTAAAGTTTTACATGCTAAAATGCCCGTTCAGAAAAGCCAGTGAATTCCTGCTCAGAATCTACTGCACCAAGAAGGGTGTGATGTTATCATAATGTTAAAGCGGGAGTTAATCCATTTTTATATCTGCTGGTACAGCTAAACACTCTACTCGCACAAAGTTAACTGTGATCTCAGTCAAACTTACAGTGTGGTACTTGTCAGTGTTTCTGTTTGACTCCATTAAGTTCTAATAGCACAGGTAACTCTGAAGGTATTGACAGTATCACTGTTAATTATTAGTATTGACAAAGCCCTCAGAGTTAGAGCATGTCCATGGCGATTTAGTGAATACCAGATCTTAAACTACCCTATCATGCTTATTGATATTTTTAAGTGGCATTTTAGGAGCTGTACTACAGTAGTATCAATGAGGACAGAGTTGACATACAGATTTGTTTGTCTTTCAATGCGACATTTAGAACAAGTCCACTGGTCCTTCCTTCATTATCATCTGTTTGTTTGTTGTTTAAAACTGCATTCAGCACTATTCCATCTTTATGATGGCGGTCTGTAAATATTTGGATCTGGACCAGACAATCCAGTGATTGAATTTAGGAGCATCGATTTTCACAATTGGGATATGATGACATGCTTCAACCAAGTCACTGAGTCTGACCTACCGATCCCATTAGTCACATCTTACGACAAGCACAGTCACCTCTTACAAGAAGCATGGTTGCTGAAGACTAATTCTACCCTGAATCTTCAGGGGTCTTGATAAACGTACTAGCACCTGTGCAGAAATGTCAACTAGGTACTGACACCTGAATTTTAGTCTGATGCAAAATTGATTATTAACAGGCCACTGTCATGTAACTGGAATATTGTTTTGAGGCATGGTTATTGTGTTGATCAGTAATGGTCCCGATACAGATTTTCAACTCTAGTCAGTAGTTCCTTGTATTTATTCTTTATTTGCTACTTTGTTGCAGATGTCCCCTTTCATCCAATGTGTTCGCCTCACATCAAGTGCTCCTGTGACAGACTCTGTCAAGTTTGCATACAACCTTGAACTTCGCAGCATCCGTGGTAATGAAACACTCTCAAGGTCAAGGCCCCTAGTAGTCCTTGTTGGTTGGATGAATGCAAAGAAGCGTCATCTTGATAAATACGGAAATCTATACATAAGCAAAGGATTTGACGTATTGAGTGTTCAGGTTCCTCCAAGCAAGGTGATCCAGCCCAAGAAGGCTCAGGTCGTCATGCAGGAGGTGATCAATATTCTGGACGACAGTAGCAGACGCGATAAGCCACTCATGATCCACGGTTTCTCTGTTGGGGGATATCTCTATGGCGAGATGCTGGTCACTCTGAGGGACCAGGCGGCTAGGTACACAAGTATTCGAGATCGACTTCTGGGTCAGATTTTTGACAGCCCTGTTGACTTTGCAGGTGTGCCACGAGGATTTGCTAATGTCCTTGGCTTTAACTCTTTTTCTCGAGCACTCATAAAGTCATCAATTGAGGGATACCTGAAATTATTCAAAGAAACAAGTACCAAATATTATATCAGGTCTTCTGAAGCATTCCATGATAACGAGATGCTTCTGCCATCTTTGCTGCTGTACTCGCGAGCTGATCCGATTGGCGTGGCAAAGGATATCGAAGTTGTAGCAAGGAAATGGGCCAGTAAGGGAATCCCAGTCCACCTAAAATGCTGGGAGAACTCGCCTCATGTAAGCCATTTCCACCGACACCCTGACGAGTATGTTGAAGCGATCCTGGCTTTCTTAGAAGAAATTGGAATCTCGGCTCCGGAGAGCCAGGAACATGTAGTTCAGGCGAAGAAAGAAAGGATACCCTGAATGTATTGCCATATTTTGTTTATTTATTTATGTAACTTTCTAGACAATCAACATATTTCAAAGCATCATGGCAAGAGTGGTCTCCCTTTCATACACGTTTTTCACTGGGAGGCCATATATTGTTTCCTATTGTGTGTGAATTAGACATGTTAAAGTGTAATTAGTTATATTTGTTTGAGAAACATTGTGAAGATGATACAGCATACAGGGATGTATGAGGGCTTTATCACAGGATGTTTGGAAATAAACTTTGGGAAAGATTTGCCATAATTCTAGTAAAATATGACAAAAAAACATCATAAATGCCACAGTTAATAATTAGATTTTGTTTCTATTTTTTAGAAATGTGAAGCAAGAGGCCTTGTATTTCATATATTGATGATTGCTAATTAATCTGTCCATTGCTGCTAATTAATCTCTTCATTATGCAGATTAACAATCTGTGCAAAGAACTTTTGAGTCTACTTGCCCAAACTTAATTTCAATAGAGGTCAGTGGTAGTACAGTGTATATGGAATATTATTAGCTAAGCTTAGACCAAAGAGCATTTTACTTGACTCAGGCTTTGGACAAGTGTCACAGACTAGTTTAATTGATAAAACATGATGACTGTTTGTTGGGAGGACATATGTAGTGTATGTCATCAAAGGAATATATATACTATATAGCAATCGTCGAAAGGTTTGTCGGGACAATAGAATGATGCATGGCCGGGATGAAATCTTATAATCAGTTTATTATAACCTTGCAAAGTTGTTTGAAGTTTACAATGATTGACTTTGGTAATTAAAACTGAGGTCTCTTACTATTTTTATCAAAACAGGGGACTAGTCAAAGTAATCTGGGAAGCAAAAGCAGAGGTACAGGTAGCCGTCGCGTTAAAATCAAATCTTTACTCTGATGGCAATCAATGATATGGGTTTTTGTCTGGTAAAAGAATCTGTTTGTAATATTGTTCGTGCTTTGAACATCAAGATGGTATCAGTTTTCTGTCATCAAGAGTTATCTGTTCTTGTCTTAACTAATGCCATGGTTACTGATGAAGTAATTTTTCCGGATTTTGATGACAAGATTACAGATTGGTGACAAAATAATTTGTAAAACAGGATTTTGAAGAGACAGTTTTATTTTTTCATGGTCTTACAGCAGGAACAATGACATCTTCATTGTGTGTTCATTGTCATCGAGGGGGGCCCAGTCATCTGAGGCACAGCAATTCTCTGAGCAGAGTTGCATCCCTTGGCATGCCAGAAACCAATGATTGTCAAATTCAGTTTTATTGGTTTGTCTGGACTACACCTGTGCTCATTGGGTTACACCAACGTTGTAAACATCTGCATCAGTTAGGTTTTCCTCCCACATTTAGCTGACAAGCCATGATATTTATAACTGGAATTAAACCCAATGCACTCACTCATTCACTCACTTATTGTTGTAAAAAGCACTTATTTATCATGTTAATGACCACCCAGGGTTCAAAGTAAGGGTACATTGTTGAATATTGCAGAGGCACTCCTCAATGCTTGTGCTAAAAGTAGATCAAAACATTGGCTATAAATGTTTATCATGTTTTCTGTCATGCCAATTTTATGTTTATTCATGAATTGTGAATATCTGTTGCGAGCACTGTTAGACGGCATTACTATTGCACAGAGGATATTGTGTTGTTAGTCCTGTCATCATGGTAGGACGTCAATGGTTTGTATACACTGTGTTCCTCCATAACCAATATGGCTGCTGTGTAGTCATGCTGGTTGCCACTTTTAACCATTATGGTTTCAGTAAGAGGTGCTCATACCAATGAGCGCTCAGATTACATCAGTAATATTCTTTTTAATTATTTTTGACACCTCTTTGGCTCTGTTCTACTCACTGCTTCAATGTCAGGGGTATAACAGTTTTGTAAACAAATTTAGATATTATTGGGTATTATCCAAGCTAGTCATGATTTGATTGTACATTTATACATTACCAGCATTTCTTGTCCATAATTCTTGTCCTGATACTCGTAACGGAGTCGTTCATGTTTGTTTATTGAAACTCAGGAATTTGTTTTACATTCTGTCCCAAATTTGAGAGATGCTTCATGGTTTTCATACTTTTTGAAAGTTGAGATATGAGAATTACCTGTTTATGTAAATTTTTAGCACAATTTTTAATTGCTACATGCCTCCATAATTTTTATTTGGTGTACTCTACTTTTGTATTTTGCATTAGCTTGCTTTGAGAGATGAAGTAGTACAGTAGATGTGGTGGAGGGCTTTAATAGATGATGGTCTACACTAGACAAATGATATTGTTGTGTTAGTATTATGTTTTTATCACCTTGGTGACTGTACTATTTGATTTCATTTTCTTTCATATCAACATCACTTTAGCTTCAATGTTCTGCATTACTAAGATAAAAGTTTTGAAATATTGCATATCTCTTGGAATTATCATTTTTAGATCACCTGACCTGAAATTCAGTGAGCTTATGGCATGGCCTGTTTGTCTGATGTCCATTGTACGATGTGCGTCATCATTGTAAACATCTCAGAAAACTGGTTCATTGAAGCTGAAACTTCACATATGACGTCCCTATTTGTTTTAGAACTTACCACAAGCCATGTTGAAAATCCTGTTAACTGCTATGAATCGGACAATTATAATATAAAAAAAATAATAATAATGTAATGACAAATTGTACACATGTATTTAGTAGTTTGGCTCAACATATATTGTCAATATTTTTGCAATATTTTTACTTTGTTGCACCATACTCTTAAATTCTCTAAAATGTATTTTTGGCTGTGTAAACTTCTTCTTTTATAAATCCAGGTTGAGGGAGCTGTTCTTGGGCATGTATATGATGTGATCATATTTTTTTTATTTCCTTAGATTTTGGTGTTACTTATTTGTATTTAAGCAGACTGTCAAAGCTGACAGCTGGATTTTTCAAGAGTCCATCTTTGTTGGCGTTTTTAACTGTTGACTCCATATCCAGGTGAGCAACAGTATAACTATTTTCCTTTCTAATTGTTGTGTCAAACAGCTCCCTGACCCCTTTTATCAACCACAGTGAATTCAATATGAAATTTGCTATTGTTCGTTTTGAAATATTGTTTTCATGGTTTCCTCTGAAACTAATTACGGTGTCCATTATGTATGCTCTTTGGCTGTTGGGTGTTGTTACAAGCCAGTTATATTGTGTTTACTTATTAAATGTGTTGACAGTTTGTGTTATGACCTTTTACAGTGAGAGGCAATAACAGAATCTGAAATACGCAGGAAGATTTCAGATATATCAGGAAGCAATAGGAAATAAATGAATTGATGGGAATTAAAAGTTTCCAAAAGACTTCTTCAAATGATATAGTTTTAGATATATAAACAAACAAACATACATATATAAAGTTGCCATAAACACAGTACTTGAAAACTCCAACTTTTGTGATATTATTTAGATAAATATACGTAATCTCAAGCTTTGGCCTCCCGGCCTTCATCAGGTACACTCTGTGGTTCATCATGACATCTGTGTAAGATCATAGCGCTAAACCAATGGATATATCTATTAAAGGCCAGAGGCTGGAAGGAATATTGTTTCAGTTTCATTTTTTGGGTAAACAAAACGATTCATTGATCAGACCTAATAGTGCATGGCAGGGGTCCGCAAAATTTGAAATCCCAATCGGAAATTTGCATTTAGGCCACGCCCCCCTTGTAGATAATCTTCATGGTGTTACAACTGCAGACAGAAACTGCTCAGTCCTAACTGTTGATCATGTCCGGTCAAAATTTAAGAATGCCAGGACAATACTTTTTAAAATGTCCGGACAGAAAAATTTAAATGTCCTGTAAGCAGTATTTTAAACCGGACATTTGAGATTCCCAATCGGACATGTCCAGCGCATTTGACGGTTTCCAGACCCCAGGTGCATGGGTAAAGACATGTTTACCGGAACTTTCAGTCACATGCTATGGTAAGCACAGTAAGGACTGTAATTCAATATTTAACAGTGTGTTTCAGTTCTTAGAAGAATATTTTATGGGGTTTGCGCAAGTTTTTGTTAGAAGTCTTCTTATCTGTACTGAGATATGAAAATGATCAAATGAATATTTCATGTGATGTCTCATTTTGAAGTTGCTGATTAATTCTAATCAGATCGACTTGAGCCTTGTTTGATAAAGAAAGTTTGTACATGTTTATGGAAATGTGTGTCATCACATCATATTGTCACTAAGGAATAAAGCATGATTTTAAAAAAAAGATGTGTATTATTTTTCTGAAATGTTTTTTAATCATTATTCCATGTTGTTTATTTAATAACAGGAGACTTTTAGATATTTAATGAAACTGGAATTTGTAAATGACAAAAGATGCACATCAAGATGGAATTCATTTTTAGCTCACCTGAATTTTCAGATAAGTAAATTGTCCATTCTCTGTTCTGTATGCCCTTCATCTGCCCACTCTTATGTATACATTTACATTTTCAACACCTGAAAATTATAATGTATACATAGTGTAAACTTGCAGGTACGATATAAGTTATGCTGCCCCAAATAGTCTTAAAGAATCCAGATCCAGTTACCGCCACTGTAGCCATGTTCAAAATATTACTTGTTCCCATAACTGACACATTTCTCCGTGTAGCAGAATGAAAGTTTATTTCCAGTGAGATTCTGATATGCTGAATAACAATACAACTTAGGTGTGTTTCGATTTTTGACGCTCTTGTCGACCTTCACACAGTTTTGTTGCATTTTCAGCATCTTCTTTGAAACCTCTGGATTTACGAAGCTGGGATTTTTAATGATCCCAGTAATGACATCCCTTAAATAGGCCCACACAAGTTCATGGATAGCATGGCAGCCATTTGTAAATGTCATTTTCTTAGTTTGTGAAATTGTTATATGCAAAAATTGTGGTAAACTATGTCCAGTAACACCTTATATTTTGTGTATCATGAGATTTGGCAAAAATCCACCTTTGAGTCTCAACTCTTTATCAACATGTGATTTTATGTACACGCAGTAAGAATATGTATAAAACCTTTCTAATCTGTCTGACCATCTCCTGGTCTAGTGGTCTAGCTGCACCATACCAAAAGGGGTTAAAAGATGGTCATTGTTCTTACAATTAAGGGTATTAACCAAGGGCTGGTAGGCTCAGAGCAAGTATACTGTCAGAGTAGGGTATCCTTGTTAAAACTGCAGCATGGTCACTCAGACAAGCACTATGAATCCAGCATGGGTCCGACTAGCAAACACAGACACAGACGTTATGTAAGTGCAATAATCTTGAAAGCTACCTTTAAACCCATTTCACCTCTTGATGTAAACCTTTGGCCAGAAAACAAACCAGGTGAGCTACAGTCATGTGTCCATTTGGTCAATGGGATTATGGTTTACAGAGTTATGCCCCTTGACTAGCATCTGCACTTGCACATTGTATCTTTCATCGGGATAACAGCAACACTTTCAAGTCACTCCTGATATACAATGCTCAATGAAAATTTTAAAATTTGTTGCTAAAATCTTTTTGAATGGGTTGAATGTAAGGTGCGCCAGTATGCAACGCCAAGCCAATCCCGTTTGACAACCTAGAACCAAACCTGTCAAACGCTCCAAGACAATACCAACCTATCGTCTATTGGCAAATTACTTCACCATTTTACTCCTCCAATACGTTAACAGTTTAGATTCATTTATCATAGAAGAGTGTTAAGTATGTGTTAAAAAGCATTGGGAAATGACATCGCCGGATCACGTGCACGCGGACATTATACATCGTATTTAATATCACAAATAATTGTCCTCCCCTGACATAACACCTAACGGCTTGTATTGTGTAAAAATTAAAAAAATGTTATAGATTTTGAATACACCACACACCCAACCACCCACCAAAACCCCACCCCACCCCACCCCACCCCGAGTAATATCAGCCCAGTCCCTTATTGAAGTTGTATATTTGACCAATTGTGTATTGTGTTGGCTTAACTTAGATATATCCTATGATTTCGTTTGTTTGTATGTTGTTTAACGCCGCACTCAGCAATATTCCATGCAGCTATATGACGGCGGTCTGAAAATAATCGAGTCTGGACCATCAATCCAGTGATTGATATCATGAGCATCGATCCACGCAATTGGGATCGATGACATCAATCAACCAAGTCAGTGAGGCTGACCACCCGATCCCGTTAGTCGCCTTTTACGACAAGCATAGTCGCCTTTTACGGCAAGCATGGGTTGCTGTAGACCTATGCAACCCCGGATCTTCAGGGGTCATACATCCTATGAAAAACTTACTAAACTGATCCAGAGAATATGGTTCCTGCGAGTAGATATCCTAGAGTCGATGTTAGGTAAGGATATTAGGAAATGTAGCGCTAAAGGGTATATATTATTACATATAGAATGGAATGGATGCTGCTGCTGCTGATGATGATGTTGGAGATTTAACGAGCGCTTCCAGATGAGCCGATTTCGCACTAGGATGGAATGGAAATATAATACACTGGATAATCAAGAAAGATATATCGATAGATATTTGTTTATTTGTTTGTAATGTAGTGGCGTCACAGTTTCACCACAACTTGGCCATACCCCATACCCATAGCTACCTTTTATACAGAATTAACTTGATCAATTAGGATTTGCTATATGTTCAGAACCTTCTTCATGCTCAACAATCTGGCTATCATCAGATGTCGAACAAATCTCAATTTCTAAAAAAAAAAGGGCTGTCGTATGTTTTCGTCCTCAAGCACTGTATTACAAATACCTTCGAACCAAACCTAACTTTGAAAATTTCTTCATCTTTCCAAAAATATTTATTTACCTATCCTAAAATTGAGAACGTCTAACCATAATCTTACAATAGAAATATTGTAATTTATGCCCATGTACCACCGATGGTAGTTGTTCCTAAGAATAAACAGAATCCAGAATTCAATCCAGCTAGTCGCAGGTGGCACCCGGTGCCCGGTTGAGTTCCCGGATTAGAACTGGTCCGACAGCTAGCAACCCATGCTGGTCGTTAGAGGCGTACTCATATCAGTCACTTGATTGTGTATTCCAGAATCGATCATTTACAGACCACTGTCATATAGATGGAATTACAAGTGCGGCGTTAAACAACATACACATGCCCTATATATTATTTATCGTTTTGCCGGTCGCGTGGAAGAGAAATTCTGTGCTATGTTAGCGATAAGTGAGTGAGTGAGTTTGGTTTTACGCCGCTTTTAGGAATATTCCAGCAATATCACGGCGGGGGACACCAGAAATGGGCTTCACACATTGTACCTAAACATTGTCTCTAAACGCCACTGACGTCACGGCGTTCTACAACAACCACACAGCAGTTAATAAGGGGAGCATGTACCTGGACATGTTGGTGACCCGATTCAACCTCTCAGGTGAGAACAGAAGCAGGCGCATGTGCTTGACCTTCGGTCAGTAGTAGAGTTGCTATGCTTTGTATCAGCCTGTGGTTGCCTGGCCAAAATAGATTGTTTACATACTGTCGCGATAGACGTGAGGCTGTTTGTTGTTTGCCAAGGTCAGTTATAGTACAGCTGTATCATGGTGGCCTGTAGTAATGGAGTCTTGGCCAGGCAAATCAGGGACTGAAATACAAGCAATGAACTTGGTTCAATGTTGTCGATGACACACAATCAGTCACCGAGTGAGTGAGTGAGTTTGGTTTTGCCGCTTTTAGCAATATTCAAGCAATATCACGGCGGGGGACACCAGAAATGGGCTTCACACATTGTACCCATGTCGGGAATCGAACCCGGGTCTTCGGCGTGACGAGCGAACGCTTTAACCACTAGGCTACCCGACCGCCCGTTAGTGAGAAGAGAAATGGAACTGGTGATTTCATCTGCGAATTGATACGATGCTGTATATATTTGTTGCTTGTTTGTTTTTTAACGCCGCACTCCGCAGTATGCTAGCTATATGAAGGAGGTCTGTAATTAATCTAGTCTGGACCAGACAAGCCAGTGATTGACATCATGCGCATCGATCCACGTGATTGGGATACGATGTGAGATTCAACGAAGACAGTGAGCCTGACCACCCGATCCCATTATTCGCCTCTTACGACAAGCAAGAGTTGCTGAAGATCGATTCTAACCAGGAATCTTCACGGGACGGTGCTGTAGATAAGATTGATATTACATTGAAGATTCACCATGGAAATATAATACATTGGGAAATCGAGAACAGGTTGTTTTTCAAATGGACTCTATATGCAGATACTTCTTTGTTAAACTGTTTTTTTTAATGACAAGGATCAGTGATACCTTGAAGAATATGCTGGGTCGCGATGACTGGCAAAATCAGCCTGGGATGACCACTGAAAATCGTTTGTAAAGTCAATGTCGTCGTTTTGCAATGTCTTTCACATTGATTCATATCCTGTAGTTCAAAATAAACTTCTGCAATATAAGCCGTTACGCAATGTGTCTGACAGATCCGGGTTTCCGTGAATTATCCTAACAAAGAATCTTCCCGGGTATATAAGGCGTTATTCCCCGCCTTCAGCACTCTTAGTGTAGAGCTAAAGGTACACAGGTTTCAAGTTTTACCATGGCTCCTCTGCTGGTTATTGTTGTTCTTCAAATTGTTGTATTTCACGGTAAGTCCATTCTTCAGATTCCATTATGTTTTATAAATGTAATATATTCCATATTTTTCGTGAGTTTTGAATGTTTCTATAATTTTTAAAAACTTTCTTTTCTAATTATTCCTGTATTCTGTTTCTGTATTCTCATTATTAGTGTATACATCTCGGTTCCATTTGTTTTTGTCAGATATTTGTTTGAATGCTTTGTATAACATCTAAAACATTTTAATCACAAAACATAAATCATTCTCCTTCACTTAAACATGTAAACATGCTATGATGTACAACCAATCCATTCGCTTATGACGAATGAACACGCACAATCAGTTCGTTTCATGATGCTCGTTGTCCACATTCGTTACAACCGACTTACATTTGATCGTGTCTATTTTACCATCGTCCATTCCTGCAACACTTTGTAAAATGTTACCTGTGGCTGCCTGATTTTGTGTAAACATATATTGGTTCAATGTAGACTGGGGTAAGAAATGAATTTGCATCCACATGACCCCTAACATGTTTGAAATGTAAATTTATGCCGAAAGATAAGATGTCTATAATGTACCCATCAGCACTTGTTTCTAATGCGATTTTTGTGTGTTAATTTTTAAGGTTTTAAATAAAAATAAATAAAATAAAACACTGTGGTATTCTTTGAGTGCTGACTGAGCGTCAAGACAGTTCATTTTAAAAAAATATAATATCGCTGACTTAAGATATTTTCATTTGAAAATCAAACATGATACAGTCAGCTGACAGGTATAGTTTCCGGTGCTCATCCGTTAATTTAAATGTTAGGCAGAATTTAACTTTGAAAATTATATTTTGTTCTGAACGTTTTATTTAAAAGAAATAAACATGATAAAAAACGACGTCCACTTTTCACCCCAATTATCACCACACACACTAAATCCTCAAGGGAAAAGAGAGGCGTTCGTGTGGATTTATGAAATGTATGTGCATGTTTCTTTCAAATCTCAATATGATAATAAAGAACATGATCACATTTACCTTCGAGTATACACTCCAAAAGAATTTAAACGCGGTTTTCCGTACCTGATATCGTTATTAGGCAGTACCACTAACATTAGGAATACATTAGTCTATACGTTACACCAGAACAGAAACACCCTATTACCCCAAGAAGTAGGGCTGGGACGGGCAACTCGGGTACCCGGGTCGGGTGGGTACTGAGTAGGACCCGGGTACCCACAGCACTACCCGGACCCGTGGTGAGTCACGTGATACATTGTCTCATGACTGAAATTATCTGGAACTCTATGGTTACACTACAAGTCACTAATGTTCGCTTTTCTTTCTGACTATGCACCCATTCCTTCTGACTTTTCATATGGTTGAATAAACATATAACTTAAGTCAACTTCAGTGTATGCATGACCAGACTGTTTCATACATGTATCTAAATACGTTTTGCCAGGGCTATGCTAAAAAAATATCCCAATCGGACATTATGAGACATCTCCTGATACCTAGAGTGGGTATCCGGGTAGGGTAGGCTAAGAGAGGGGGCGGATACCCGGGTAGTAAATTTGGACTCGTCCCAGCTCTACCAAGAAGACGACAATCGTGTTCATTGGTTAGTTTGTTGCTGGCGGCTGTAGTAAGGCGGATACTGAGGGTAACAGGTAGCGACGCTTTGTCACCGGATAGCCAAGATCCGGCTGACGGTAGGCCATGTGCCTTACTGTATCTCATCACTGCAGCAATATATGCATGTCCATACCTGCGAGATAACCGGAAAATCCGGAAAGGCTGTCACAGGTCACGGAGTAATTACAAGAATCGCACAAGGATATAAGTCAGGGGCGTGGCCATTTACTACTGGGTCACCCCAGTTTTGATCCGGTTGCGTCGTTTGCAATGTAAGGGAGACAACTCTCTCTGTGATTTACACTGTGTGCTTCAAGAAGCGTGTTGTGTCGTTTGTACAAAAGTGAGTTGGGTTTAACGCCGCTTTTAACATTAGTCCAGTTATATCACGGCGTGTCAGCTTAATGTGGGAGGAAAGCCGGAAGTGATGCAGGTCTTAGACGTTTACCACTTCTGTGAAACCCACGAGCACGGGTATGGTGCTGACAAACTTAAAAACATAATCGGGGTGAACCGGGATTCGAACTCACAATCATAGGTTTCTGGCGTGTCCAAAGGACGCAACTCTGCACAGCAAATCGCGGCGCCTTAGACCACTGGGCCACACGTGCCCCTTGTACAAAAGAGGATGTTAAATAAACATTAATATTACATACTATCACAGCCCCTCACGAAAGTGTCCTGTTCTACTACCGCTAAACAAACGTAAGAAAGATGTATGTGACACCGCGTGTTGGGACAGTAGGAGTTCCGCATGCAAAGATATAGAGTTTTTGTTTGAGACAGAATATTGTTTTCTGCCGCTTGACATGCAGCGTTACTTTCTCGGAAATAGGGAGAAAAACAGTTTTGGGCTGATCCACAACAACAAGAAATTAATGAAACTGACTTTCATTGAAACATTATTTTGGGGGTTTATACCTGGGTCAAAGTTATCGTTTTGAGAATTTTCTAGAACTTCATTTAGAATAAATAAAGTCACAGTATTGTATATGACGATAGTGTGAATGCTTTGGGATACTGTGAATGTATTATAATTGTGTATGTGTATTGTGTTAACGTAAATGTATAACTGCAGTGAATGAATGCTTTTGAAGTCAATGTGTGGGGGTAATGTGAGTATGATAATGTGAATGTATAATGATATTGTAAAGGCGATAATGTGAATGTATAATGATATTGTAAAGGCGATAATGTGAATGTATAATGATATTGTAAAGGCGATAATGTGAATGTATAATGATATTGTAAAGGCGATAATGTGAATGTATAATGATATTGTAAAGGCGATAATGTGAATGTATAATGATATTGTAAAGGCGATAATGTGAATGTATAATGATATTGTAAAGGCGATAATGTGAATGTATAATGATATTGTAAAGGCGATAATGTGAATGTATAATGATATTGTAAAGGCGATAATGTGAATGTATAATGATATTGTAAAGGCGATAATGTGAATGTATAATGATATTGTAAAGGCGATAATGTGAATGTATAATGATATTGTAAAGGCGATAATGTGAATGTATAATGCTGGTGTGAATGAATGTTGATAAAGTCAATGCATGACGATAACATGGATGTATGATAATGTGAATGCACTATGAAAATGTGAATGTATAAAGATAATGTGAATGCATAATGATAATGCATCTATGTCCCAATACTGTGAATGTACGCACACGCAGTGAATGTTTGACGTAGTACGTTTGCTAGTGATGTGAATATAAGTTACTATGAAGTGAAATGATAGCAATAATGGAGGTCTCCGAGAACGCTTCGAATGCTTTGTTGTTGTTGGTGGTGTTGATAGATATGATGTTGATAATGCCGATGTTGATGATGATGGAAATTTATAATGGCTATAAAAAACAAATTTGCTAATCCATTCTAATATGCTCCTTCAGGCATTAGCTCCCAGACAGTCTGCAGTGTCGACCATGACGCGGCATGTGTGGCGGCCGTAACGTCCCTCTACACCAACGCTTCAGCCTACTGGTTTGGGTCTGCGTATGCGACGGCCTGTCCCGCTAATTTGCAAGACACCCTGCTGTGTATGAACGCTAAACGCTCCCGTACGTCCCTCCTTACTCGACTGATGGGGGACGCCGCCACCGACACCAGCGGTTTCTCATTCGTCGTCAACGTCACGTACTCCACATCGCCAGGTAAGCATCGTCAACGACGGTCTTTCTCATAGCACAAGAAAATGTTATTCTTAATCCCAGAAAGAATATGCTAGCTGTATCTAGTTACACTAGAAACCAGTTTGGAATACGTGTCACGGCTGTGTGGACGTTGGTCCTGATATCGACCATTGGGTTGTCTCGTCTAGACACGCTCACAGAGAGGCTGGTGTGATGTGAGTATAGCATCACTCTCAGAGATAAATTAAAACGTTATATATGATAAGTGAGTGAGTGAGCTGGGTTTAACTCCGCTTTGAACAGTATTCCAGTTATATCACATTGTGTCAGCTTAAGGTGGGAGGAAAGCCCGGAGTGATCCACGTCTCAGACCTTTATCACTTTGGTAAAACCCACGGTATAGAAAGCTGTGAAATCGGGCGAACCGGGATTCGAACTGACGATCATAGGTTTCTGGCACGCCTAAGGGACGTAACTCACAGTGCACCGTCCCCTTATATATGATGATGTACATGGAACTAACGTCACTTTAAACAGTACTTTAGTAAATGTTTTAGCAAGTGACGCTGTTCGTAGACGTGTAGCTCTATTGGGAAACCAAGGACGGTGTGTATGGTGCTTCCAAACTAAGGATAATAATCGGGCGAATCTAGTATCAGAATCTACTACCAGCGAATCCTGGCACAGTTAAGGGATGCTACTCTGCACAGTCAATTGGATCACGCCTTAGACAACCAGGCCACCGGTGCCCAGTAATGGTAACTGACATTATCTAACAAGTAAAAAGGTGTGTCCAAGGTAATGATAGCATACGACAATTAATCGTTAAATTAATCGTGTGTATATTCTTTTCTGCAGGTACATACGAAGGCTGTGGAAGAAAGGTGACGATACCAATGACGACTCAACGCACTTTCTCCATCGACCCTCTCGACGACCACGTCTACGCCCCATTCGATCTGCGTGAGCAGCCGGAAGTGACATGGGTGGCAGATGAGAACGCCCTTTACACTGTTGTGCTGTATGACGCCGGTATTTTCTTCACGCATGCGTTGTACGTCAACGTCGCTGGTGGACGACTTCAGGGAGGGGAGGTATGTTACACCATGATCAGAAACACCCATGGATGACGTCATGGGTCTAAAATAGGGCATGGATTTAGTACCCGGATGGGTGATCATGTGACCATTTGGGTCACGGATGTGCCACACTTTGGTGGTCTCAAACCATTGGTTGGTTGGTTTACGTCGCACTCAGCAATATTCCAGCTATATGACGGCGGTCTGTAAATAATCGAGTCTGGACCAGACAATACCGTGATTGATATCATGAGCATCGATCCACGCAATTGGGATCGATGACATGCAACCAATTAGGCCAGCGTGACCACCCTATCCCGTTAGTCGCCTCTTACGACAAGCATAGTCGCCTTTTACGGAAAGCATGGGTTGCTGAAGACCTATTCTACCCCGGATCTTTACGGGTCCAAACTTTTGGATTAATGTCGGTAGCGGAAAATGCCGAGTGGACCCGAGTGGGATGGTAGCCAAGTCTAAGGCGCCTCAATTTGTTGTGCATATAGTTCAGTCCCTTAGCCGTACCAGGATCCGAGATGCACCCCGAATATGATGCTTGGTCTCTCGGTGGCTTGCATACCAGCAATCCCAGCAAACGTTATACCCCCACCCACTGACGTGTCAAATCACCGCCGTCATACAGCTAGAATATATTGCTGAGTGTGGCCTTAAACAGGTGAGGTGAAATGGGGTTAACGTCGCGTCCAAGACTATTGCACTTATATAGCGACGTGCATGCACCCTTGTGTGTGTGTGGCTGTTTGAACTAATCCGGACCGATACCGATTTAATGCTTGCCCACTCAGAAACCTACCCCACTCAGACACAATATACTGACTCCGAGCCGACCATTCGTTGTTTTACCCCCTTTTTGCCAAGCACCAGACAGGGTAACAACAAGTACAATCTTTCAACATCTTTTGGTATGACGCGGCAGGGGGTCGACCCCGCACCTTCCGCTCTCCGGGCGTACGCTCTACCACTAGACTACGGAGGCGGTCGCGGCGTTAAACAACAAACAAACAACCGTTTCACATCCCGCGAAGATCCGGGTTAGAATTGGTCTTCAGAAACCCGAGCTTGAGGTGTAGCTGAAATATTGTTTGTTTGCCAATATGATTTATACGACGTCGTATGGGTACACATGCATAAGCATTGCCTGTTAGAGTTTAATAATTCCCGGTGCATTTAAGTGCGTTAACTCAGCTAGACTTACTTGTGGCTCCGTTTCTAAGATTATGGGGATGTTGTGTTTAGGTGGTGTTTAGGCTGTGAGACGATAGCTCATGTCATGTGTTTAGAACTAAATGCGTTTAGATAGAGCATACCAAATGTTTAAGATTTAAACACATTCCTTATGATATTTAGATCTAAACATGTCTTGTCTGTGTTTACATTCTAAACACACTTGTAACAGTGTACCAGGTATTTGCGATAAGGTGGGCGTGTCCCACTCTATCGGTGGCGCCCGTCACAAACACATTCAAGGGCAAGTCAATGGTTCACCTCAACAAAACACGAGAACATGTGGTACACGTCAAAACAAGGAATTGCGTCTGACGTCATAAGTAATTACACATGTACTCACTCTAATTTCTTGAAAATCAGATTCACGTCAATAATAATAATCTATTTTACCCCCCAGACAATCAAGTCTTATTTTTCTCCCCAGACAATCAAGTCTTGTACGTTTTACTCCCCAGACAATCAAATCTTGTTTTTCTCACGAGACAATTGTCTTATTTTTCTCCCCAATCAAGTCTTATTTTACTCCCCAGACAACCAAGTCTTATTTTTCTCCCCAGACAATCAAGTCTTATTTTGGCCCCGCGAGCCCCGTGGATCGTGTAAACCCCTACGTATGGATCGTCTTGGAACAACCGACGTCTCTAAACGCCACTGACGTCAGGGCGTTCTACAACAACCACACAGCAGCTAATAAGGGGAGCATGTACCTGGACATGTTGGTGACCCGATTCAACCTCTCAGGTGAGAACAGAAGCAGGCGCATGTGCTTGACCTTCGGTCAGTAGATGCTATGCTTTGAATCAGCCTGTGGTTGCCTGGCCAAAATAGATTGTTTACATACTGTCGCGATAGACGTGAGGCTGTTTGTTGTTTGCCAAGGTCAGTTATAGTACAGCTGTATCATGGTGGCCTGTAGTAAATCAGGGACTGAAATACAAGCAATGAACTTGGTTCAATGTTGTCGATGACACACAATCAGTCACCGAGTGAGTGAGTGAGTTTGGTTTTGCCGCTTTTAGCAATATTCAAGCAATATCACGGCGGGGGACACCAGAAATGGGCTTCGCACATTGTACCCATGTCGGGAATCGAACCCGGGTCTTCGGCGTGACGAGCGAACGCTTCAACCACTAGACCGCCCCATCAGCCACCGAGCCTGACCATCCATCTATCATCATCGCATTTTGAGTAATATTTTGTTTGTTTGTTGTTTAACGCCGCACTCAACAATTTAGACGGTTGGGGGCCTGTTCTGAATCTGCAGTGATGTAACACAAACTGTATAATCTTAACCTGGCTCTCAATGAAATTGAATCAAATTGTTTTGAAGTCAATTGTGAATTCAAATGACTTCAATTGGACCCCTGATCTATCTTCCAACCAAGTTGGCTAGCTATAAGGCACTGGTTATAACTGTTTACAAAATGAATCTG
Source organism: Haliotis cracherodii (assembly GCF_022045235.1). Classification (NCBI taxonomy): domain Eukaryota; kingdom Metazoa; phylum Mollusca; class Gastropoda; order Lepetellida; family Haliotidae; genus Haliotis; species Haliotis cracherodii. The sequence continues at coordinate 25,679,658 of NW_027266270.1, read as the reverse complement.
GTGGAAGTAATATTTGATATCAAACGAAAGTCGGGTGAGATTCTTTATGTACTCGGGGCATTGGTGGCCCAGTCGTCCAAGGCGCCGCGACTCGCTGTCCCGAGTTGCGTCCCTTGGGCACGCCAGAAACCTATGATTGTGGTTTCGAATCCCGGTTTGCCCCGATTATGTTTCTAGGTTTGTCAGCACCATACCCGTGCTCGTGGGTTTCACCGAAGTGGTAAACGTCTGAGACCTGCATCACTTCGGGCTTTCCTCCCACATTAAGCTGACACGCCTTGATTTAACTGGAATACTGTTAAAAGCCACCCAGACACAACAGACACCCATGATTATTGGTTCGAATCCCGGTTCGACCCGATTATGTTTCTAGGTCTTTGAACACTGTACCTGTACCCGTACATTCCACCAAAGTGGTAAACGTCTGAGACCTTTCGTCCCACATTAAGCTCACTCTCATTTCGTAAAGCGGCGTTAAACCACACTCAGTCACTCACTCACTCTTTCATTTCACTCATCCGACTTTAATATGTTGTTGTTTATATGTTCTGTACAGGTTCATACGGCTTCAACGTCGTCAAGGTAACCAATGACGAATATGCCGCTGTGCTTGTCCGTGGAATGAAGTTCCACAACAGATGTCCCCACTACTACGGGCAATGTGAGTTACTTGACCATTGTGTGTCCCGTGTTCAGGAGTTCTAGACCTATTGGGCGTCTGCCCGTAGAGCTGAAGGTCGGTTGTTCGATCCCCGGCCACGTCATACCAAAAGGCGTTAAAGGATGATATCTGTTGTCGCACACGCACATACACATACACACACGCACGCACGCGCGCACGCACGCACGCACACGCAACCCCTGCCGCCCCCGCACAAACACGCACACGTAGCCTTTTACGTAGATGCAATGATCGTGAACACGACGTTAAACCCAATTTCACCTCACCTCACCTCCTATTCTGAAAAATAGCATCTATCGTGGGGCATAGTCCATGTTTTACCGTTGTAACATCAACAAAATGTAATGTATTGAACTAACTGACCTATTATAGCTCCCATACAGACTCCATTTCCTCTATTTGAAGGGCTGGACGACTACATTGGGCAGCGAGGAGGCTTGCCGTCACTTATCCCCCCTTTCGACCTTAGTATATCGGTTGACGTCACATTCACCGCTTCCTCCATAACGTATGAAGCTTGCTGCACCGAAGAAAAAAATGGGTAGGTTCCTTTAATATTATAATACACCATAACATTATCTAGTGCCATGCTACACACACGGATAGACACGGCCACTAGTCCGTTAGTCCGAGACTAGAGGAAATCTAGACTCTAAATCTAGTATTTGTTTACGTCACCGCTAGTCCGAAAAGAGCTGCTTCCTAGTAGTTGGAATGAACAGAATGTCTACCCCTGGTTTCTCATATCCCCGTTATAAGGTACTGCAGTGGATGCAAGGTCAAGGTAATGTTGACACCGTATATGATAATGATCTTCACTATGAAAAGTTTTTTTTTTAAATAATATTCATAGCATATGCATTCACTGTTTGAATGTATTAAACAACCTCTGAAACGTTGTCATCTCCCTTTCTCGTTTCCAGCCCGGTCAACGTGACTTTGGATTATAGAAACTCTGGCACACTCAAAACTGTGGTGACTCGAAACACCCCGAATATCAAGCTAGTTCCCACGGAGATCCTCCAAGCACCTGCCAACACACTCAAAGGTAATGACCGGTGAAATAGAACCCCCGAGCAGAAAGTACACACTTGAATATGAGATATGAACCAATAATCACAAACGTTATCAATATTGTGATTAAAGCGTCTGCTCGACAAGCGGAAGTTCGATGTCCTATATTGGTACAACCGCGGTGATATGGCATGAATATTGACTCTCTACAAAAAAAATGTACTAAATTATATATTATAAAACTAGTCGGTGTACTGAGTAACCTATGTAGCTAAACATGTGCTGTAGTATAGGGTAAATCTTCCGGATTACCCGTTCGTCATCTTGATGAAGCTTCACATGCTGAGTGTGTTGGCTTGGGAAGCAGCGTTTTGACCTTTTCTTGGTCATCCTCGACTATCAAGTGTATATATCTCAACCACCCGCTGTGTAGAGTTGCGTCCCTTAGTCGCTCAAGAATCCAATGATCGTGAGATCGAGTCGCCCTGATTATGACTTGGTTTGTCAGCACCATACCGATGCTCGTGGGTGTCAACAGAGTGGTAAACGCCAAGTATCACCTGGGGATTTCGTCCCACATCAAGCTGACATAATGCCATACCTGTTCAAAGCGGCGTTAACCAAAACATGATATTTAGTTTTGATAAGTTAAAAGATACCAAAGTATAAATCATCTTCGAGATGGACATTTAATTTAATCCGTCCATTCAAGATGTGCCTAAGCATGTAGTTTTACAACTTTTTACGCATGTAATTGTCTTGTTTCAGACAAACAGTACACGCTGATAATGTATGACCCTACCCCTGAACTCAACAAGACCAAACAGAACTCGTATGTTCATTGGATGATCGTCAACATCCGGGGCACTAACATCACTTCCGGTGACGAGGTGTATGACTGGCTTCTGCCCATGACGTCAACGTTGACTCAGCTCTACCTGTTTGCCTTGTTCGAGCAGACGACATCTGTAAACGTTTCCTCGGCTAAATCATATAGTCGAGACGGTTGTCACGAATTTGTTTCGAATAGGTGGGTTTTGTATGATATTTGTTAACAATGGGTGGCTCGTTGCGGTCAGAATTCATCTTTCGTCCGTTCATACATCCATATATATCCCGTGGGTACCTGACGTAGAATAGGTCCCAAACAACTCACTGTTGGTCGTAGGTATCGAATAAATTGCACTGATCTCTGTAACTTGATTAATTGGGTATCACCACAACCCGTTGGCATGGCTCCTTGCTGGTGCGACATGACGTTAATTAATAAATTCAACAAATATTCTCTTTGTTTTTGATAGCCACGACTGCCCTAACTTAAGTACACTCACAATATCCTAAAGTCCACTCATCGCCACTATTGTTATTTATCTTTCATACTCAAATTGAACTATTCTTTTCTTTGCCACAGGTGCGATTATCGGGCCGGAGATTTCATTCGTGCAAACCAACTCTCCCTCGTTGGTCTGAGATTTTTAAAGATTGTTCCCGGAACTTATCGACAGTTTATATCGTATTCAGAGGCTAAATTGCAAAGCATGGACGATGCATGCAAAGGCACACAAGGGTATGCTAACCCATGTCCTACTTCCGCTTCAGAGAAAATGACATCATCCGCCATCTTTATTTCACTCTTGACAGCCGCAGTTGCATACATGTCAAAACGGAAGTGATCAACATTGTCATACATCTACATGTGAAAGAAGAAATATGCGCAAGCTCATTGTATGATCACACTTGAAACTGAACTGAAAACTGGAAACCTATTGTTGTTGTTTTTGTCTCGATTACCAGCCTTCTTTGATTCGTCAACACCACACAGTTTAAAACCCAAACTTCGTCCTTCAATTTTGTGAAATTTTTGTTTGTTTTTTTTTTTTGTAAATAAAATATTTTATGTTTTTACATTCGGAGTCATTTCATAGTTAAGATACTCGCATCACACCGATTACACTAACACAACCGCATGCCAGAGTTTCAGACAAGCTTGGTATTTGCGGAAGATACGCATAATAGATGACCGTAGCTGGACGAATTTTGACTTACTTTCGCAAAGTTAAAATAACTCAGTAGTATAACACTAACGTTTTGATTGGTATTTTAGAAGTTGGCGAGTAAATGATAAAGACGTACAACTCTATGGATAACAGCTTCTGGTATATTGTAGTATGATGATGAGCACATGTAGCTGGTGTGATTTATTTGACAGCACAGATGCTAATTAGGGGTCGCCATCCGGGATTCGAACCCTCACGCTCCTAGTGAGGCACTTAATCGCAAGCACACAAAGTCCGCGATCTAACCCACTCAACTTTGTCTTTGGTTACTTTAAATGGAGGCAATCCAATATGTTTTTCTTCAAAAGAGACTGTACCATTTCGCAACTCACTCTATGAAGACGGCTACCAGTGGATCTCTGGGGGAGATTTGATGTCAGTCTCCGCAACTCCACCAACACAAACCACTCACTATTATATATACTGAACCGCAAAAGAAACGTCACCCCATGTAACATTGCATGAAAAGTTGTCATTTTAATATCTGGGTAATTTTTTGCAAAGTTTCTAAAATTTGACATTACCTTGTCAAAATTACAAAGCAGATGACAATAAAACCGACCGCCCAAACGCATCACGGCAACGGCCATGGTAACCCGATGCACGTTAGTACCGTGCAAATTGAAATGGACATGCGTTCCCCCATATCTCGCCCTATAAAAATCCACCCAGATCGGATAACATTCGTAATAATTTTGAATTGCTACCACATGCCAAGACTGACAAGAATCGTCAAGCCATTGGACGATTGCAAGCTGGAAAAACCGCCCGGCAAGTAGCCAATGCATTTCATGTCCACTTAAGGACCATATACCGGCTCCAGCAACGGTAACAGACAACCAACGCTACAGATGACCGACCACGTAGTGGAAGACCAAGGGTCACCACCCGACGTCAGATTGTGCGACAGAATCTACAAGATCGCTTTGTTACTGCTGCGGAAACTGCTCGACAGACCATGGGGACACACCAACGACACATTAGCGCGGACACCGTGCGTCGACGAATGACAAGCAGACACCCCCTCTGGCACAGGCCACACCGAGGACCCATTCTGACACCACGTCATCACCGGGACTGTCTTCAGTTGGCAACACAGCACCAGCATTGACGCCACCAGCGTGGAAGAGAGAGAGAGAGAGAGAGAGAGAGAGAGAGAGAGAGAGAGAGAGAGAGAGAGAGAGAGAGAGAGAGAGAGGGAGGAGACGTCTGGCGACGCCGTGGGGAACGTTATTCAGATGCTTGTGTTGTTGAGAAAGACTCGTGGGGTGGTCTGAGCATCATGGTGTGGGGCGGAATTTGTCTTTCTTTTGCGGTTCAGTATATACTACTGACTCGCTCATCCCGAGAAGATCCTGATTAGAATTTGTCTTCAGCAACCGACTAACAGAATCAGGTGGTCAGGTTCGGTGACGTGGTTGATGCATGTCAAACTATCCTACTTGCTTAGATTGATTCTCATAATATCAAACACTGGATTTTCTGGTCCAGACTCAATTATTTTCAGACCGCCGTCATTTCTTGGTGAGTGCGGCCTTAAACAAAAAGCAAACAAAACTGACTCTCATACTAAGTTTTTGTGTCATTCGTGTGCGCAGATTGTGCATGTGAGGTGAGGTGAAATAGAGTTTAAAGTCGTTTACAAGAATTTATCATCCAAAACTGGCTCCCACAGGAGATATCGCTTGGATGAGATCAAGCGATATCTACACTGTAGATATCGCTGCAATGAAATTACATCACAATGCTTTGCAGACCATTGTGACGTCACTGTTTACCATGACGTCACAATCAAATGACATCACTAATGGCTCTGGTATTGAAGCTGTTTTCTTTTTACACTGAAGACACTGCTAATTACTGTCTACAAATTGAAAAAGTTGAAAGAATGATGTTGGATGATAAATAAAATCTCACCCTCGTGTCTTTTGATAACAAATATATCAACACACGTTGATAAAAGTGGCAAAAATCCTCGGCAAGCCTCGGAATTCTTCCACTTTTATCAACTCGTGTTGATATATTTGATATCAAAAGACACTCGGGCGAGATTCTGTATATTTCACTAGTATGTGTGGAAGCTCGTTTTCTCACTACATATTTGTCGGTTTTCTGGTGCTTGCGACTGAATTACCGTGCTACAGATTAACATGGATACCCCACACAGACATGCACTGATTTGCTTTTACTTGTTTGATGCATGTCATCGTATCCCATTTGCGTAGATCGATGCTCATGCCGTCACCGGATTGTCTAGTCCAGATTCGATTCGATTATTTACAGACCTCCGTCATACAGCTGAGTGCGGCGTTAAACAACAAACAAACAAAAGCAAGCCTTTGGGACGAAACTTTGCAGTGCGAATTTTTGTGGGTTGGACGACTGAGACATCCGTGCCCCACTTTTATAACTGTAGGCTAAGTGACAACTAGCCCTTACAATATGTTACAAGCACTCCACAGGAGAAAATAGCTTTTGATTTTAAATACGTCTTCTTGAACATGTTCTGCGAACTGTTGTTTTGTGATTATTAAATCTAAACTATTAAAGGGGAAGTGTACACGCAAAAATCACTTTCTTTCTTTTTCTAAACAAAACGCAATTTTAGAATTAGTTAATATCTGTGTTTGAAAATATACACTCATTTTTTTTCACAGTGAAAGTAGGAAGCTCACAATAGTGTGAAAGTGATATGCCGTTATGAGGCCTTCGTTTTACGAGCGAAATAGGCCTGAGTTATCCCCCCTAGATTATGACGTAATTGGTGCCAATTCAACTGGGTCCCTTTCATTCTCAACGCAAAAGATATCAAGGACCAGTTTGCGGTAAAACAACATGGTCTACGACACACTCCGGCGCAGTGGTGACTCAGCCATAACACAATTCTGGCTGGAATCTGAGATGCTAGAATCAAAAAACTGTACCTACACCACGTGAAGCGGCTCTAACAAAGCATGATGACGTCATAATGTTTATCAATTGGCACCAATGACGTCATATTGCAAGGGACATAAGCCATGGTGTTTTTGTTATGGAAATAGAACACTTGGTAAATGTGAAAAATATAAATCGTTTTAGTGCAAAAAATATGTTAATTAAATATGATGTTTTTATATTTTTGTCTATGACACTTCTATGTTAACACTTTTAATGTGGAAAAAGTACAAGAAAAAAAAGGTTCATTTCCGTGTGAACTTGCCCTTTAAGATGTTTGAAAAATAAAATGTTGAAATCAGTGGAAAATGATGTAATTTGCTTATCGACAATCTCTATTGCATCATCTCACCGGTCCACATTGATCGTAGGTTGTCAAACAGCATAGGCTTTGTGTTGCACGCTAGCGCACCTTATTTCAACCAATTGAAACAGATCATTGCGAACAATTTTTTACTTTGGCATATCAGGGAGTGACTTAAAAGTGTTGCTGTTATCCCGATAACAAAAGGTACAATGATATTGTAAAAAAGTTCTCATTTCAGTAAAGGGGCATAACTCTGTAAACCAAAATCTGCTAAATCAAATGACCACATGACTGTAGCTCACCTGACTTGTTTTCTGGCCTAAAGAAATCATATCAGGGGTGAAATGCTATTAAGTTAGCTTTTAAGATTATTGCACTTATATAGCGACCGTTTACTAGTGCTAGCCAACTGAGATACCATGCCACAGTTAAATATGGATACCCTACTCAGAAACAGTATACTTGCAGCCAGCCCTTGTTATCACCTTAATGCTGAGTGCCAGGCATGGTAACAATGAGTACCATCTTTTAACGTCTTCTGGGAGGATGCGACTGTGATCGAACTTTGGTGCTCTATGCACTAGACGGGGAGATAGTCAGATAGACGAGAAAGATCAACAGAAGATTCAAAATAAGTGAGGGGAGTTTTGCATGTACAAAAAATCACAGGTTGATATAGAATTGAGACTCAAAGGTCGATTTGGGCCAAGATTGACACAATTTTTATGGATAACAACTTCTTTAATACTGTAAAAAGCGACGTTTCGGTATAGATCCTTATACCGAAACGTCGCTTTTTACAGTATGAAAGAAGTTGTTATCCATAAAAATTGTGTCTATCTTGTCATCCGCCAACTTCTAAGTAATGCCTATCAAACAAGATTTGGGCCAAATGTCACAATACACAACAAAATACATGGTGCTATTGGACATACAACAATTTATGTATATAACAATTTCATCAACTTAAAACATGACATTTACCAATGGCTCCCATGTTCAAAGATGCTGAAAATGTAACAAAACTGTGAAGGTCAGGAGTGCACAGCAGCGTCAAAAATTAAAACCCCACAAAAATTGTATTGTTATTCTGCATACCATAATCTCACTGGAAATACACTTTCATTCTGCAACATGGAGAAGTTTACGTAATGGGCACAAGTAATATTTTGAACATGGCCACATTGGCGGTAACTGGATCTGGATTCTTTAAGAATATTTGGAGACACCATAACTTACGAGTTTCGAGTTTCAACTATGTATGTATTATAATTTCAGGTGTTCAAAATGTAAATGTATACATAAGAGTGGACAGATGAAGGGCATACAACCTACGCTTTAACTTACCAAACTGCAAATCTAGGTGAGCTAAAAATGAATTTGGTCCTGATGTGCATGTTTTGTGATTTACACATTCCAGTTTCATTTCAATATCTAAAGGTCTCCTGTTATTAAATACATATACCACTACACTTCAATGAATTCACCTATCTGATATGAGTCATTTATAACAAATTAACAAGCAACTTCAAGACGAGACATCAAAAGAAATATTCATTTGATCATTGCCATGTTCATATAAGAAGACTTCGGACAAAAGACATACCAGTATACATAATGGATACCTTCCTTGGGATCAGAGGAAACCACGGAAACAGTATTTTAAAAGGATAATAGCAATTTTTATATTGAATTCACTTAATAATGATAAATGGGGTCAATGACATGTAGCTCACCTGGATATGTAGTCAGCAGATAAAAACAGACACTAGAACTGGTAACATTGATAGTCTGCATAAATATGAACACATCATCAGAAGAAACATACATGCCAAAGTTCAGCTTCCCCAATCTGTCTTTTTAAGAGGAGGAGAAAGTTACACAGGCAAATATGAATTTCGTGAGATCTAACAAGTATGACCAGACAAGGTATTTAAAATATTCCTAAAAAATGGACAATATCCAGTGGAAAACTTGTAATGAAAGGGAGATCACTCTTGTCAGGATGCTATGATAATATGATTGCAGTTTGAAAAGCGACACAAATCAATAAAGAAAATATGTCAATACATTCAACTATCCTTTCTTTTCTGCCCGAACAACGTTTTCCTCCCCAGAGCAGAGATTCCACTTTCTCCAAGGACGCCATGTCTGATTCTACACAGGGTGTCGGCGGAAATGGCTTACATTAGGCTAGTTCTCCCAGCATTGTAGGTGGACTGGGATTCCCTTACTGGTCCACTTCCGTGCTACAAGGAATCCTCGTGGAACACCTGCAAAGTCAACAGGGCTGTCAAAAATCTGACCCAGAAGTCGATCTCGAATACTTGTGTACCTAGCCGCCTGGTCCCTCAGAGTGACCAGCATCTCGCCATAGAGATATCCCCCAACAGAGAAACCGTGGATCATGAGTGGCTTATGGCGTCTGCTACTGTCGTCCAGAATATTGATCACCTCCTGCATGACGACCTGAGCCTTCTTGGGCTGGATCACCTTGCTTGGAGGAACCTGAACACTCAATACGTCAAATCCTTTGCTTATATATAGATTTCCGTATTTATCAAGATGACGCTTCTTTTCATTCATCCAACCAACGAGGACTACTAGTAGCATTGACCTTGAGAGTGTTTTATTACATTACCGCGGCTGCGAAGTTCAAGGTTAGATGAAAACTTGACAGTGTCTGACCCAGGGACACTTGCGGCGAAGCAAACACATTGGATTAAGGGGAGACATCTGTAACAAAGTAGCAAATAAAGATTAAATACGAGGAAATACTGATGAGTTGTTGCCACGTTTAGCAATATTCCAGCAATATAGGCGTGTGTGTGTGTGTGCGTGCGTGCGTGCGTGCGTGCGTGCGAGTGTGTGTGTGTATGTGTGTGAATGAGTGTGTTAGTGTTAGTGTGTTTGTTTGTTTTCCTGAACCACAGCCTGGGCATTTGTAACAGTTGGTGTACATGCATGTGGAACTGCTGTACAACGTGTATGGTTGAAGTACACAATCGGGATAATACTTTAAACACGTGGCCCAAATGACAAATTCCCAGTGGCAGAGTCTTTTGTTGTGCTCTAATGATCAATGAGGGGCGGTCGGGTAGCCTAGTGGTTAAAGCGTTCGCTCGTCACAATGTGTGATGCCAATTTCTGGTGTCCCCGCCGTGATACTGCTGGAATATTGCTAAAAGCGGCGTAAAACCATACTCACTCACTTACTAATGATCAATTGGGTACAAGTAATTATTGTCAGCAAAACCGATATAAAATATTGTTACAATCGACAGGGGCAATTAACTTAACAATTTCCATAGCCATACCAAATTAATGAAATTCTGATCTATTACTCCATCTTGGTGGTTTACAGATGAGCTATGTGCCATCAACTAAATATGCATAACAGAATCGTTACTCAGTGTATTATAAATGGTGACACTGTGTCAGGGACTGGGTGTGTTACCTCATCAGAGAGCCGCACGCATCACTCTAGCAGGATAAGTAACCAGGCACTGCTGTAAACAGAATTAAAATCAACAAACAAATGGTACGTACTGTTGGGTTTTCCAGTCCTCATTTTAGTATAAAATAACGGTTATGACTCGGTGTTTACGCTGTACCAATGTGTTACAACGGATGTTGACATTTCCAGTACAGCATTCAGTGGCAATTCATACATCCCTCTGACCGCAGCTATTTGAATCCTGCAAGCACTTCTTGCTGGCTTCTTAGAGGAAAGTCATAGTAAAGTATTTAAATCCAATCTCATTAAAATCAGATCTTAGTTTTCGCTACCGCTAAACTTTGTTTAAGATCTGATTTCAATGAGATTGGATTTAAATCTTACCATTTCCCATACCTCTGACTCTACTTCTGCCATTTCCTAACTAAACCATTCCTGGAAACGCTCATGTAATGTGCCACGTTGTGGCATAAACGGTTTCCTGTTTTCATGACTTATTCCACAAAATGATACGAATTGGCAAATGGAGTCGGTAAGTTGTCAGCATCCCTGGAAATATCGATCATATCCAAATAATGTATTGAACACTACTGATACACAATACATAGGCATCAACACTGCGCTGCAATTCCTACTTCGTTGTGTGGTGATTTGTTCTGCCTCACGTAAATTGTCAGCTTTGAGTATCAACTGGACTATATCTCCACACCATTACGAATAAATACCGTATTCGACCCATTAAGCGCCCCTCCCCCAATAACTTTACAGGATTTTAAATGCAAGGATCGGCAAAAGTTGTATCTGAAACTATTTTTTTATCAGGAATAATATATTCCAATATCTGGTTAATTTAGATGCAGCTTTTACTAAACATATTTAAAATAATAATAACCCTAAGCGAAGCAGCTGATCGCTATTGCCGGGTATTATTTTTTTACTTGGAACCAGTCTGACCAGTCACCGTCAAGGCTCCCGTGCACGTGATCGCAAGAATTACGTGTTGACATAGAATCGTCCAACAAAAACAAATATGACTTTTAACGATTCAAAGTATGGCATTTATGATATATGTATCCATTCTCTGTCAACTTAAGTTCGTTTCAAGGCGTCAATAGCGGTAGTCTGACCGTGGTTGCTGTTAATAACGGTGAAATTAATTAAAACAATATTAGAAGGAATTTTGAATATAATTAATGAAATAAGTTACAAACAAAAGTCCAGATATACAAAGAACACTTTTTATAGCCAGACAGTGTAATTACATGAATAATTTGCGAACTTCAGTATGGATTTGTTGACATGGTATTTCCGGTGTTACGTGCTCACAGTAATGTCTTTCCATGGGGGAAAAAACATCAAAACTCATTAATTCGTGTATAATGCGCACCCCCTTCTACGCAGCTGTGTTTTTTTGAAAAAAAGTGCGCACTATTCTCAAGAAAATACGGTAAGGCTTACTGATGAATTTACGCCAATTTGACCTGAATTGTCCCTAATAAGCGCCCACCCTTTCTGTCTTTTTTAACCTTTAGCCTGCTGAATTATTTTCACACTTCTTACCCCTGTCTACTGGATTAATTTTAGCATAAGGCGCTCTAAAGAGGGTGGGTGATTTCAAACAGTCGGTGCCTCATTAAACAAGGGCCAATTGAAGAAATATTTGGCACATTTATTCCTGATAGAAAACTGCACAATTCTATATAAAAATATCCTGGTGTTTTCAATCATACCAAGGTTAAGACCAAAGCGAAATTTTCTTGAACTTACCTGAATTGCGTTATTGAAGGTGGTTTGCATTTCCTGCCAGGAACCTTTTAATATCGTAACATTTGTGCAAATTGATTTCAATAATCATATCTCCGATATCTTAATTTTAATTGAGTAACAATTCGGCTTTTATAATCGGCATATATCAGCGCGATGGTAAATTATGAACCATTTCAGTGAATTTATTATCTAAACGTTAAACAGAAAAATAACTTAATTTTCGAGGTCATCATGTCGGTTGCAGAAATACGAATATTCGGGTTCATCTGACGTGTCATGTTATAAAATTTGCAGTAAACAATTAATGACTTATAAATATTCACTAATCCTAATTTCAAGCGTTTTGGTTGAATATTTACGATATACAAAAATAAACAACCCGTGTCATGATGCTAGCAGACGTCCTAAAATCAAACATGGCGCGCTTCGCCCGACCTCCGCATAACTTATTGCTATTTTAATATCAACAAAGTTTACATTGCCTTTATAAATATAACTTGGCGAAAGTTGACGATCTTCTCAATCGAAGAATGTTTTATTCGTCATATTCCTATAAATATGACGAGAGAAAAATGAAAATAAAGATCGTGACATTCTGACAGCACTATTTCAATAAGTGCTAAGGTCAGCGGATGTGATGTCACAGACAGGGGTAGTCTGCTGATAAGCTTTCGAAACAAAACAATTACATTAAATTTTGAAATAGTTCGCCTATCACTTAGAGCAAAAATATAAGTCGATACACAGTATAAGTAATCACCACTAAAATGAAATAAAAATGTGACTTTGACGATATAATTCGCGTATTAGTTAATCCGTTTGACTTTGCATGCTCCCGTGACCCGGAAACGGTTGACGATAAATCAACATGCCACATGCAAGTTTCTCGGTATCTTTTATTTGAACTTCTGTTGATATTTAAGAATCACCATTCAATGTTGTAAATATATATGGGACATGATTCATATTTCTGGGATGTACACGCTGATAAGTTTCACTACAACAAGTGTATCCCACGTAATACGTCTATGGATATCGTCGATCAGCAAGATCACCCTCAATAACAGGTGCGCGAAAATGGGCTTGACAAAACGTGTTTCAAAATAATATCCCCGCGTTGCTGAATATGATAGGGTATATATATAAGCAATAAAATGCTACGTACATATTTCCGGTGTTAGTTCCACATTACATTTAGGATAGTTTTCCTATCGGGAATACATTCATAGATTCTAGCATATTCTAGAACAGTTACACGAAGGATTTCTAAATTTATTCCAAAAATATGAAGACCACCATGATTGCGCATTGATGATAGATTTGTAATTGTTTAATTATTTACAGCTGTTTACAGGTTTTAAAATTTTAAGTTATATTTAATGGTTATTTTTCCCACAATGATGATGTGTGGGGACAGTAAATATTAGTGTTTGCATCAGCACAGTGTAACTGATCAAACTTCAATTATTATCTTTAGTTTAAACATATTTATTCAACAATTATTATCTTGCACTCTGAAAATCAACTATGTGAATAAGTAACTCTCTGATGTCATCATTTTAATTTTAGTATTCCATGAATATATCAGATCCTTAACATATACATACTAAACTCATATGGACATTAATCTTGTTCATTATGTGGTTTGTTTCCAAATAAAACAATTCTGAAATATAATTTAATAGGAATTAGTTTAATTTAATTACAGTAACAGTACTTGTAACAGTACATGACATTTTTGTTTGTTTAATCACAAGGACCATGGTGGCACATAAGCTGGTAAGTTTGCCATAGGTTTCTTAGAAAATGCTATCTCAGTCTTCTGGTTGGAATGAAAAGAAACATGCCTGTGTACATGTTTACCCTTGCCAGATGTATTTTTTCCAGTCAGCCAATCCATTACTTTTGTTCACCTTATGTGGTCTATTTTATACATACAGGTACTGCTTCCAACCTGTTTTTTCTTTGTATGCAATCACAGTATCAACTTCCTCAGCTGGTGTGTTTAAAAGTTCCCCTGTCATCACGAAAAAAGAATTATAAAGGAAAGTCATATTTTCATTCAAAAACATATCTGTCTTTCCTTGAATACTCTTTGTCTAAGTGCCAGAAATGTCAGTGTCATAAAAAAATTTAAAAAGATTTTCATAAGGACTTTTCTTAGATAGACCTAGATCTAAGTCAAACCATGTGACTAGTTAGGTAGAATTATAACCTTATAAGCCCTCATTTCTGAGGTGTCCATATTTTTCACATTTTTAGGACTAAACGTGATCCGTGTAGATCTGCCTGTTTTGTTATGTAAAACAAATTCTTGTCTTAAAAAATGAGAAAAGGAATCATTCAGACGAATTTTTTTTATCCCATTGATTCACGAAAATCAGTTGAAATGTACAGTGATGACTTTTGTACCCAAAATTTCTAGTAATTTGTTACCCAAATGGGTATGTGATTCTGTAGATCTACCTAGAATTATTTCAAAGATATAAATTAATTTGGTGTCTTAAACTTAACATAATATCACTTTCCTATCAAAACAATTCATTCTAACTTAGGTCTAACCAACTTAACTGGCCTCTCGTCAACGAGACGTCAATTTTCTCTCAAAACTAATCAATCAATTTCAAGGATCACAGTCACAATCATATTTGGAACTTGATGAAATATTTTATTATGTGTTCTGTTCATCTACATGAAAACATAAATATAATTATAGATCTATTGTCTAATTTTCTTAGGTACAAATTCACAAAGTATTTTGGGTACAATTTAATTTGTTTTGGGTACAAAATCACACATATATATGAATAGGAGCATAGAATCTATATATATTTACACTACCTCGTTGTGTACCAAAATGTTATCGGTTCAGAGGACGGGAGGTTCTCAGAAAGTTTTCAACAACATCTTTAATATTTAAATTGTTCTTTTGGTAATGTTAGACCAATAACAATATTATGTTATTATTATGTTATTATTATGGCATGTCAATACGTTGTATCGCTCTCCTTTGCGTTCGTTTATAGAAAATATTTTAAAATTAAAATCATCGAGCGTGAAATCCATTACGGTTTCGGATTTAGACTTACACATTTGATGGCGACAATCACGAAGAAATATGAAACACATAAGAGTGAAGACTGCTCTCCAGGTCAATAAATAGTAAATAGTTGACGAAAAATAGTAAATTATGTATTTTCTTTTGAATTTGAATCTATTTCGGAATTTCTTTATGATAGCTTACCAACTTTTGCATATTTTGCTTCCATGTGTCACATGCGGTACGTGCTTCCGGTTTCAGAAATGATAGCTAAAATTGCAAGTATTTTGATTATTTCTCGTAAAATGCATTATTTTGCTATTGAACGGTTTACCTAGAATGTATATCAGTTCAGATTTTGCGTATCATCCAATATTTGTCATTTTTCGCAGTGTTTGTTGACTTTGTTCAACTCAACAAATCGCGAGTTAGGCCACGCCCAAACGTATCATTGACGTTTGTCGGCTTGTCAATGTGTCGGAAAGTTTATCAAACGAAATCATTTGCAAACTCTTTAAAAATGAAATTCTTTTTACAAAGATTTATACATGCGTGTCAATAATTCTAGAAAATTAAGTTAGATGGAACAAAATGATTGTAATAGTCTAACGGGATAACTATGCATGTGGAGTTGTTTGTTTACCGCCGTTGCCATGATCGTACAAGTTCCATCCAATCGATGATGTTACGATTCAGATTGTTTTTGTTTACAATTAGTTACACCGAAAGTTGCTAATTTTTAGAAATAAAGGAACATGAGTGTTTTCCTTTCGTCAGCAAACAAAAAATTATGATCGAATAGGAAAAATGATGAAATTATAAAGAAAATATCGGACTGCATGCCGCTCAACGTGAAGTGCCAAAAGTCAACAATGGCCGTTCCTGGTAGTTGTGTGCCGAGAAGTTTTGCCGAAACTTTTTTAACTCGCGATATTTTCTTTTTGAGGTAAATAAATGACTGAACGTTTTGATATTGAGCAAGCTGAGCATTTATGCATGTCATAAGTAATTTAAATGTTACGCAAAGCCTTCTTGGTAAATAGATATGGCGAGTTTTATTTTGGGGTGTTCTTATGCTATTCGCCTGTCGAATGGGCTCGACATCAGATGCACGGGGATCGACACCTCTGTCGAATGGGTTCGACGTTAGCGTGCAGAGCTTTAAAGTACACTGAATTCTTACGAACTTTAGGCACATGAACACAAGAATGAATCACCATCAGTATGAACAGTTTTTAAAAGAATTAAGGGTCAAGTCCTGGATCAAGGAACCCATTAACTTAATCATTATGAAGGGAGTCCCATCAGACTAGACTTCCATGCCTAATTTCGATTAGATTTTCAGTTGAGCGGACAGACCTTTCACTAACTATGTTATGGAACATTTGCACACACAAACACCGGTAATGTTTCTCAACGTATGTGTTACTCACTTGCGAGAGTCTTTTCCATTTGTTTTGTGAACTTTGGGGGCGGGCTTTGAGATAGCAGCCGGTAGTACCTCCAACCCATCTTGATACGTAAACCAATGATTTGACCCATCTTAGCGTAGTTCTTCGCAGTTAGTCGAAGATCCTATAACATGAGTGATTGTGTGATCGTTGTTTAATGCCGCATTTACCGATATTCCAGCTTATGACGGCGGTCTGTAAATAATTGAGCCTAAACCAGATAATCCAGTGACTTAAAATCATGAGCATCGATCCACACAATTGGGGTACGATAAATGCGTCAACTAAGTCACCGAGCCTGACCACCCGATCCCGCCAGTAGTCTCGTATGACAAGCATGGGTTGCTAGATATCAGTTACAACTCTGATCTTTAGGGATCTGTAACATACGAGAGATACGGGCCATGTTATTATGTCTTGACAGAGAAGGACCCGTGAAGATCCGGGGTAGAATAGGTCTTCAGCAACCCATGCTTGTCGTAAAAGGCGACTAACGGGATCGGGTGGTCAGGCTCGCTGACATGGTTGACGTATTTCATCGATCCCAATTGCGTGGATCGATGCTCATGATATCAATCACTGGTTTGTCTGGTCCAGACTCGATTATTTACAGACCGCCGTCATATAGCTGGAATATTGCTGAGTGCGGTGTTAAACAACCAACCAACCAATGACAGAGGAGAAACATGAAATGTGCAGGTCACCTTGCTCTACCCAAATTGGATGTGCTTGAAAAGTACAGCGTTAGTATTTGGCACTAGTCCTATAGTCCTTGCCAAACTGCCCAATAGTTAAGGTATCATAAGGACTAGTTGAAATTTGCCCTTTTAAGGGTTTTGCTATATGCTATCATTATAAGGACTAGTGGCCTAAAACTGTTAGTTTCTAACGCTGGAGTTTAGTACAGTGCAGTTAACGCCGCATTCAGTAATGTTCCAGCCAAATGTTCGAGTCTGGACCCGACAAACCAGGGATTGATATTGAGAGCAATGATCCACACAGTCAAGGTAACATGAAACACAATCAACCAAGCATCCAGACAGACTACCTTATCCATGTACTTTCCTTTAGTTCAATTCACGAATCACCACAGAATACTGACATTTTGAACAAAGCATACTTACGTTGTGCAATAGTCTGTCGGTGGCGTATTTACGGTAGAGCTTGCAGTTGCGCACCATATGACGTCTGTTCATATAGAGTAGAAGCTTCACTTGCGTACGGCTGTGTTTTAAGGAGAAACAAATATTTAGAATATTTGGGAATGACTGCGACAATGATGCGACATTAAATCTTAACTCACTTAACCTAGTAAGATTTATCGAGTCTGCTGTTGGAATTCTACGATCGTGATTCTTAGTTTTTCAGCACCATATCGGTCTTCATGAGTTTGTGGTTAGTAAAACAAACCTGTACATTTAGCTGACATGCCGTGATATAACTTAAATACCGTTCAATTCCGGGTAAAAAGATGTCATGTGTTACCCTGGTCGGCGCTTGGCATAAACGGGATACAACAAGGCGGGTTGGTTGGTTTGTTGTTTAACGCCGCACTCAGCAATATTCCGGCGGCGTAAAACCATACTCACTCACTCACTCCTGCAAAAGTCTGTCCTTCCCGCTGTCGGTTCTTCGCAGATGTTCACTGTCGTCTTTATAGAAACCGTGACAACTCGTGTCATTCCGAGACAAGCTACAATGCATTTTAATGTAAACCAATGAAATACAAATGGTTCGCCACGAACTCACTTCCTACACTTCTATATTCACTTTTAAAAGTATGGTCCTAAAATAACTCGCCTTATACTAATCCATCCCTTTATCATTCTCAGGAAATGAAGCAACTTCTTGTCGAAAATGCGGACAATCCATGTCTTCAGTGCGTATTGTCCTGCAAGAGAATTGCAAGGGGAGTTAGGAACTGGTCACGTATCACAGGTTAAGGGGGGGGGGGGGGGGGGGGGGAGAAGAGAAAGAGAGTATCACAGGTTTAGGGAGAGAGGGAGAGATTGGTCTTCGGACGGTTTGTTTGTTTTTGTTTAACGCCGCAATATTCCAGCTATATGACGGTGGTCTGTTAATAATCGAGTCAGGACCAGACAATCCAGTCACTGATATGGGCCCTTTATGTGAAGATTTCAAATATTCCAGAGGTACACCCACACAATGTTAAAATGTCCCACTGTAATTGAAAATGTGGGCTTTTTCAAATTCAGGGACTGAAAGCACAAGGCCCCTTCAGAATTATCCCTGCATTCTTATCTACATTGATCTCTGGTTTAGTCTTGTCATCGATTCTCATGTTGTCAATCACTGGATTGTCTGGTACAGACTCGATTATTTATACCATGTAGCTGGATTGGTTGGTTGGTTGGTTTGTTGTTTAACGCTGCACTCAGCAATATTCCAGCTATATGACGGCGGTCTGTAAATAATCGAGTTTGGACCAGACAATCCAGTGATTGACAACATGAGCAATTGGAATCGATGACATGCATCAACCAAGTCAGCGAGCCTGACCAACCGATCCCGTTAGTCGCCTGTCATGACAAGCATAGTCACCTTTTACGGCAGGCATGCTTTGTTCACGAGGAACCAAACTATTCCAACACAAATATCACACGATATGATGAAATCGTATTAGATCTACATTAAAAGGAAGTAATAGTCAAATGATGACCTCATCAATCATGTAAATTAGTCCCACATTTGCCTGATTGTGTAAGTGCAATTTAACAAGTGTTGATGAATGGAGTACTAGCCTCATCATCAAATGCAATGAATTACTAATATTTTGACACCTTTTGGGCGTCATGGCTTATTGTACGTCTTTGGCGACGTCCGCGAAGAAAGACGACATTGATACGATGATGCAAATAATGTCTTGAATATAGAAAGAAAGATGTGGAAATGCTTCTTCTTGTATGGAATTATCATGGCAGTTTATATTCATTTTGAACAATTCATGTAAAAATGAAGTAAACAGAGAATATCTTGTGATCAAAATATAAAAAAAAGGTTGAAACAATTGAAAATATTATACAAAATAAGAGTAATTCGTTAACCGTTTGTAGCTAACGCGCAGCTGATGAATCGTTATACAGTGCATCAATGGTCTGTCAATCAAACGGTCAATACAATTCCAAGACAAAGACAATTCACCCTACAAATGGGTGCATATATATTTCATAGAAATATTTTCAGTTTGTTGTTGGGAAGAAATGAAATGGCTATTCACTGACCTGATATACCAAATTACAATTTTGAATATTACCCTCCAAAGGAAAGACGTACATTTTGCAGTTACATTTACATTTCATCTTCTAACAATTGTCTAAAGTTAAGACATTATAACTGCTATGTAAATGATGTTCAAACAAAGGTTCATTCATTGTGTGGCCTAGATCTACGTAATATGTGATACTGAACATTGCTAAATATCCATAGTTTAATTCACTGCGTGAAAAAAGACACAAAAGGTGCGCACAATCTACATCATGATTGATACTGTAAGCAGCAGGATAGATAAGACATCATGTTGTTGTTTTGGTTATTTTGTTGTTGTTTAATGCCGCACTCAGCAATATTCGAGCTATATGACGGCGGTCTGTTGATAAACGAGTCTGGAACAGACAATCCAGCGATTGATGTCATGAGCCTCGATCCACACAATTGGGATACGATAACATGCATCAACCTAGTCAGCGAGCCTGACGAAACGATCCCGTTAGTCGCCTTTTACGGCAAGCATACTCGCCTTTTACAAGCATGAACTGCTGATGACCTATTCTACCCTTGAACATCACGGGAATAGACATCATAAACGAGCTCAAGCGTATGAATATAATATTTCACTGTCGTGTGTAAACAGGCAGACATCTTCGCGATCCGCAACCGAAAAATAGAACTTCAAACACATCAAAAGTTGACACGTATTAATTTAATACCATACAATTGACCTTTTTCACACTTCGCTACTTCCGGTTTGAAGGCGAGGCTTGGAGAGCAATGGAGAAGGCTGGATTGCACATGAAACACAAGGATGTGTCAACAAGGCACGCAATCGGGGCAAACTGTGACTCTTTAACCATCCAGTTACATTTATCGTAAGTATTGAACATTGTTCTTATTCTTATCATTGACAAACTATTCAACTGTTATCTGGTCTCCTTACCGATATAAATGTGAGTCTGGCCGTTCTGTTGTGATTTCATTTTAAAATATCCATGACCACCTGGTAACTCCCAGTGCAGTTTATGGTAGCTGAACAGACTTAATACAAATGCTACTGAGATCTTGTAAAGAATAATTCATTGTTTACACACCTTTAGGCCAAACTATTTATTGTGAGTTTAAATAACTTTGCGGGTTGTAACTGAAGTCGAAATATTGACCTTTTGACCATATCTAGATATATGTCAGAAACTAACTAAATTGATATGTTGATATAATGTATCAAATTGTAACCTACTGAGAATTTATAATCGTAACAAATCAGAATTTAGCATCAGTTGCGTATTTGATGTAAATTGTAATGGACTCAAATACATTCCAATAAAATATTAGACCTCTAGATCTACTTGTGCTGTCAATATTGTGAAAGTTGTTATTTTGATTCTCAATGTTGACAGATTAGATACCATGAGGTGTAATATTTCAACTGAATTATTACATAAAAGGTGTTTAAATATTTGAAGTAAAGTACAGTTTGATCTGCAATTTTGTAAACAATATTTCTACCAAAATGATATTTACTGTACCAAATTAATTATGTCATGAAATGAACAAAAATCCAACTAATTAATGGCCAGTAAATGTTCAATCTACATGTGATCTTTATATAATTTACACAAACAGATAACTCTTTAACAGTTTGTATTCAAATATTTCAAATGCATAAATTGATATTGACATTACTATAAACTTAAAGTATAAACAGAATTATTTTTAATTGCAATGCTTATTACAGTCATAACTCATTCATTCTCTTTGGTTAATTGTGAAAGTCATCTGGCTTTATGTCCACAAACATGTTTTGAAACTTTAAAAACAAAATGATTTCTTTTGTGTAAGCAATTGCCATGTATTATTGATTATTAATCATATCAATTTATATGAAAGAATATAGTTGTGCTTTCTGTGTCATTTTGCAATAATTATATTGTTATGATGTAATATTTTACTATTGTTAACAATCTTTAAAACTTAAGTTTATTTCAATCAAGTCAAGTGGTGTGATAATTTTTATAATTTTTATAATTCAATCAAAACGAGTAGTATAAAAAAATATAAATACATGGAAGAAATTTGTTTTCCTTGTCAAATAACGATGATAGCGTGAATTTATCTCATCTTGTGATGTGACAAAGTTAATATTTTCAAGTCAAGATATCAACTTTAGTAAACAACAAGAAGAGATAAACATTATATTTGACAAAATAAATTCAAGTCTTATATTTTCTTTGTGATCTTCATGACCTTACCATAGTGTCAATGAGGCAGACTGACTGTAGGGATGACAAAACGTGATATTTCACCTGATTTTAATAAAAATCTTATTTATTTCACTCTAGCAAAAGTATGTTTTCAGCATGGTCAGACTAAACAAAGTATGTCATGATTAAATACATACCGGTAATACAAATATCAAAACGTGTTTCATTAAAACAAGAGTAAATTTCTGTGTGACATTGATATAAAGAGCTGTAGTACACTGTCATTAAATTGATGCATCTGTTGAGGTTACTGTTTACACAGAATATACTGTTTGTGTTTTCGACATATCAGATGAATTGATGCCTTCAAGATTGTTCTTAAGTTGCATGTAATGTTACACACTGTGATTAATTTTCCTTAAATTTCTCTATTTGCGATGAATGTTGTTTTCTAAATAAGCACTATTTTGAGAAAAGGTGAATATGCATTGTTTATAAATTTTTTTATTGAAGTAGAAATATTATTACAATATTATTGAATTATTCATTTCAGGGCAGCGAGTCAACACAATGAAGTACTAGTATCCGGTGATGGATGTCAGGAGGAGCTTTCTGCTGACAGTAACACACTGGTTACAATGTGCGTCCTGTCAAAGGATGAGGAAGTGAAAAGCCATTTTCTTTCAATCAACAAATGTGCTTTCTGTCACATTTCACTTAAATAGGACGAGGAAGTGAAAAACCTTATTCACTCACAAAACAACACGGCCAATATTTATCAGACACTAAAAAAGCACATTGTACCATTTGTTTATAAGCAAGAAAATTATTTTTTCTCCTGGAATTTTATTAGGTGCTTTTGACTGACAAAGACACCCGGTCCATGTTAAGCTTTGAAAACTTATATTGTGAGAAATAAAGACATGAAAATTTTGGTTTGTTTTTCTTTGTTAAATATAAGAAATCCAGATTGTTCCATCAACATATACCGATACATATATTTTATCTTGGCTTGATTGCCAATTGAAGTTGATTCTTTTTTATCTTTTGTTATTTTAACTGTACTCATATCTGATCAAAACAAAATATTCAGGATAAATGTATTAGTAGCTTCCTTTTGATATACAATTACCTATCATCATACAGGATTAGGTGAGGGTGTTCAAGAAGTTGGTGGTTGTACGAGGGGTGTTCATTAAAGATTTCCCCTAAACCACTTAAGGTTATCATATTTGGTTGAAATTTCACATGTGTAATGATTATGTCTGAATTTGCAGCACAGAACTATTAATCTTACCACTTTTACAGGTGTTATGATCGAGTAGGGTGTGACAATGGAGCCAGTAGAATACTGAGCAGTGATTAGGTTTTTTATATTTGAAAGGTCGCACACCAAAAGAAACTTTCGATGAAATAAAAGCAACTTATGGGGAAGATGCCCCATCATATGACGTGATCGGACATCATATGACGTGATCAAGTGTGGTCGGACATCTGTGGAAACAGCTGCCATTCCTGGTCGCCCCCATTCAGCCATTGATGAGGACACAATCCATCAAGTGGAGACCGCCATTTTGGCAAACCGACGTATAACTGTTCTCCAGTCAGCACAAGATGTCAAGATCAGTGTAGGGTCTGTGGAAAAAATCATCCATGACAATTTGAACATGCATAAGGTGTCTGCACGATGGATTACCAGGTTGCTCACACCTTTCCAAAAGCAATAACGAGTCAATTGCTCAAAGGATCTTTTGGACATGTGCCACAAAAAAACAGGCAAACTTTTTTGACAGACTTATCACACAAGATGAAACATGGGTCCATCACTATGATCCTGAGACTAAAGTTCAGTCGATGCAATGGAAGCATGTGGAGACACCACCCCCAAAGAAGGCACGTGTCCAACCCTCTGCAGGCAAGGTCATGCTCACGGTGTTTTGGGACCAGCACGGAGTAGTGATGATGGATTTCTTGGCAAAGGGTACCACAATTAGAGGAGCTTATTATGCTTCACTGCTGCGGAAATTGCGGGACGCTTTCAAGCTTAAGAGGCGTGGCATGCTGACCAAGGGTGTCCGTCTCCTGCAAGACAATGCTCCAGTACACAACTCTCATGTTGCCCTGATAGAAGCGCGGTCCTGTGGCTATAAAATCCTTCCACATCCTCCTTACTCTCCTGATCTTGCACCATCTGACTTCCACCTCTTTCCAACCATGAAGTCATTTTTGAAGGGAAAACGCTTCACAGATGATGAAACACTGATTTCTAAAAGTCAAGTCCTGGTTTGAGACGCAAAATGAGGGCTTTTACAAGCGATGTCTCCATAGTTACATAAAACAATGGGAGAAGTGTGTAACTCTTGGTGGTTCCTATGTGGAGAAAGACTAATACCTATGCAAAGTTTCATTCCACTAGGTCCATGGGAAGTGTGTCAGGGGAAATCTTTAATGAACACCCCTCGTATCAATTCTTATATTTCTTCAATTTCATGCATTATTTATATTTATCAATTTTTTAGTTTCCTTTTAACTTATTTTAAACAGTTCACACATTATTACTTTTGTCGTGCATGGTGCAATCTCAATCGGCAATAATCAGTTAAGTAAGTGATGTTTGAAGAACATGTAAAGTATCATCTGTCATTGTACACACTAAATAGAGTTATCGCCCCTTCTGAATATTTATTTGGACACACGAATTATTTTGTAGACTATTTTCATTTACATCGTAATATGTTAAGAAGAAACTCATAGCAGAAAGAGTGTCTTTTGTGAAATGGACTCGTGGCAAAACGATAGTGTGTTGTGCATCAAACACCACTATGAAACGTGAAATAAACATGATCGACGATCTCGAGTTTGCCAAGCCACGCATTGACTGAACAAATTTGCAAAAGTACACTGACGTGTTTCATGTTATGCGGTTCATTTGCAATACAAAACTTCTGTCATTGAATGTACTGTCACATTGTACCTATATGCCGACGAGGTTATGATAAAACAATCTATTTCTGAAATACGTATCTCGAAATGCACCTTTCGATTCACATCCGGGATCCTGACAGCAAAATACTAATTCCAATGTATTACAGGCATATTTTAGTTGGATCTCAGGATTAAATGTGAAATATTTTCTGTATTAGATACAGAGGATACCATTTTTTGTTTGTTTGAAATGTCCATCAGATAAATGCACAACATGCTGTCATTTCCCTATGAGCTGATGCGACTCACACTGCATGGAGCTATGCTCTCCAAGCCTCGTTTTCGATCCAAGATGGCGAAAGTGTGAAAAAGGTCAATAGCCTACCTTTACACCCCCGTTACACTACAAAAAAAACTTCAATAAAAAGCTGGGTCAAAGTCTACTTCGACATACCGTCATAAACTTTGACAAAGTTTTTACGAACTTTGTTGGAAGAGAAAGCAATCCGATTTCTCCTCAAACGTTGATGGCCTCTCATGTAATTTAGCCAAAATCAGAAAGCAAGAAACCCCCAGTTTCGTATGGTCTCACATTCACAGCCATAGAAATTAATTGTTTGAGTCCACTAGTCCTTATAGTGATAACCCATAGCAAAACCCTGAATAATAGCAAATTTCCCAAATTTCTAATGGTCCTTATAACACCCTATATGTAGTAGTATGTAATTATGTATATATCATCAAGTGTATTTTAAGGTCACCTCTTATTTTAATACCTAAGTTTTAGTCTACACTCCAATCTAACCTGCTTCACTAATACAATAGCACAGTCACCCTTGCGCTTGCCTTCTCTATTGTTTCTCTGGTTTCTATTGTTTAGCCCCAGCCCCTTACTTTCAGTGACAGGGTGCATTATGGGACTGGTCAGTTTAAATTCACACTTGTAGTTGATTATGTATGGAGTAGTCGGTTCATCGCTGATATAATTGAGTCAATTGACACAGGTTAGTTTGTTTGAATTGTATATTTATGTGTTCTTATTTAGTGCTTTGAAGAGTTTGTTAAGGTGCATATGTATGGTTTCTTAACTTCTTTTAATAATACTTATATTGTTAGGTGTGATAAATATATATCATATCAGTCATCGTATTCAGGTAAATGTAGTTAGGCTAAATTTGCTTAAATACTTTATGTAAGTATGTTTATAATAGATAATCTTAACTAGCATTTTCATGTTGATATTACTTAACTTATTGTGTAACTAAGCATACATTACATTTATTGATAGACTGGAGCTATTTACCTGTAAATTAAAGTTCTGCACCTAGCTGCACATGTATGAATGTATGTCTGTATGTCTGTATGATGAGGTGAGTAATTAGAATATATATTTTAGGGTTATTGTATATACCTAAGGATGTAAACATATTGATGTAATATGTTACACTGTAATTATGTTATATATATTTATGTTCAGGTGTGTCCCTGTAAAGCAAATGTCTGATGTTGTGACATCATAGGGCACAGTGCCATACACCTGGTGAGGACATTTATATTTTGTATGTATTTATAGTGATATGTACTTTAATTGTGTGTTATGTATTAATGCATTTATCATCATTCACCTATTATTGATAAACTATGTTTGTCAATTTATTATATGATAAATCTGTAATATTTACAGTACAGTAAGACAAAACTAATCATGCTAACTATGATTGATCATAACAATGTATATAATCATATTTAAGATTCTAATGTTTGTTAATAAGTTATAATGTAATGATTTATTTGTATGTGTACGTATTGTGCATATTGTAACTCTGTGTATTTATTTTCACAGGGCCGTTTTATTTCTGTATTAAAACAACTGGCATCCACAAATCAACCTGCGTTTAGTGATTCATTCACCTAAACCACTCCGGTTACATATATATAAGGCAGTTTGGTAAGTACTATATGACTAGGGGCGGTCGGGTAGACTGCAGTATTTGGGTCGCCATTTCGGAGGGAACGTTTTTACGTGTTTACAGAAATTGTCGAATGAAAAACGTTCCACGCATGCGCAGTTCTTTATTTACGGTCGAAGCGAGAGGATTTGTTGGCCGCCATTTTTCTACCGAACGCTGTCTGCAGTTCAGTATTTTCTTACAGTCAACACACGGGGGGTTCAAGGGGGGTTTGCACCCCCCTTGCCGAAATATTAAAGTAAAAATGGGGGGTAAAGGGGGAGGATCCCCCTTTTTAAAATAAAGGAGCACCTTTAGAATACAGTACCACAATTTCTCGTGAGGGCGATGTCTGCCGTAGGTCACATGTCTCAAAGACAAGCAACCAGGTTTGTAGAGAGTCCGTCGGACGCGAACTCGCGATTTTCGGATTGTTAGCCCGACAGCTAACCGACTGAGCTACGTCCACACTGTGATACAAAATGCAAATTTACCTAGTCATGCCTACGACGTTACAGGACTGAACGAAAAGGGTCGAATAGGTGACGGACCCTTACGAAGGTTACGGGTAGGCATGGTGTCTCGTGACTTTAGTCTATCGACACTTACGAATGATCCCGATGCCATTTGGCACACTCGTCCCATTCCGTAATCTACAAGATACCGAGTGGCGAGGAATGATCCGATATGGCGAGAACTGAAAACGGCCCAAGGCGTCAGACGTCAGACGTCGAACTCGCAACTACGCATGAATGACGAGTTATTCAACAATTCGTCGGGTGGATTTTGTAACAGAAAAATGTGGTAGGGAACACTGTAAGGATGATGTGGATAATAGTAAGGAACGAGGGAGGCATGTGCATGGCTAGTGACGACACAACGGTGAGTTCGCTTTTGAATCAGTACTGAAAAAATGTAGCCGGTGAAAGTGGCTTGTGTGAATGTTCCAGGACAGTTTCCAGTAACCAAGGTATTCGACACAAAACTATTTAATTCTTTTTACTCGATGTTTTTGTGTGAAGAATTACGTTTAGGAGAAACTAAACGGGTAGATTTTCGAACCTTGATGATCGTGAAGGGATGATTGATCGTAAAGGGGATCCAAGGGCTAAGGACAGAATTCGGGTAATCTAATAGCCACTAAACGGGTATCTAACCCTAATGATCGAAAAGGGGTGATTGATCCAAGGGCTAAGGATAGAGTTCGGGGTAATCTACCCTAACACTAGCGATATTTGGATGTGTTCAGCGTCACTTTAATATCCCTAATAAACTACATTCTTGTGCATAATAATGAAAATTAATGCACCGAAAAATAATATATGTATATTAGTTCCCATTTATAACCCCTTTAGCCACCTGAATTACGAGAAAAACGAAATAAAAAATAAATAAAAAATAAAAGTGCTTTCGTAAACTAGCGCTTGCTATAAAATGCGCCGCCGCAGTCTATATTCAGTAGACAAATATTCAAAACTCCACAGCGCTTGGAGTATTCAATGACATTTCGTGTAGAGATGATAGATCACTGGGAGGAGCACACTCGATGACCCCTGACGTCATAGGACATTATTTCGCCGCTGTGACTGGCAACAAAATAATACAAATTACGTCATAGACTATTTTCACGTGTTTGAAAAGTTTGTGGTACTGTATTCTAAAGCTAAGCCGATACTTTCGCATTCAAACAAATCATTTGAAACGTTGAATTCGTATTGACTGTCATATAGGCCCTAAGCCTGTGGATCTATCTAGACCTAGTTCAATTTCTTTTTCTGCTTCTTTTTCATCTTTTTCTTAAACGATCATTTTGCTTCCTAAGTTTAAAAAATGTAAACACGGCTGGTGAACTTAGAATAATAGAAACTGATCAATTGAACAACTGAAATATTTATTTTCTGATAATATTTTGAACAAAATAATTGTCATACATTCCCGTTTTCGTCCCATACCTATGCAAAGATGTCTTCACTGTACTCCAAGTCGACTGTTTTATTTGTACAAGCCACAGTTTATGAATTTACAAGTTATGAGCGAAGTTGCTTTCGTAGTAACGAGTCCATATATGGAGTCACATGGTCAGACACGTGACGTCTTACGTCATTAATGTCCCGCCCACAAACAACAAGAAGTCGACAGTACGATAATTCGGCTTCACTTTCTATCGTAAAACTCTCGGCCCCCACAGGGGTGGAATCATAGATCATACTTTTCACGTCTAGCTCTTTTTGGGGGTCCTTTTTGCTAAACAATGCCTCCTAACGGATTTCGGCACGCTTGCGCGCGTATATATAAGCGAAGTTGCCTTCGGCAGCGGTTTTCTTACGGAAAACACCGATGTGGTGACCAAAATACTGCAAATATTAGGGTAGCCTAATGGTTAACCCCCTGGATGCCAGAGGGACATATATGTCCTTCCTCTACAACCCTCACTTTGAAGTCGAATAAAATTCAAAATACATCACCCACACAAATACACTTCACAGTTTTGAATAAGGTGGGAAAATCCCTGTTCTGTGATATCATCCACTGCCATTTTAGTCCAAGCAAAATTATTGAAAATGACCTCTGAAAATTAGGTACATCGTAAATGTCGCCAATTTTTACACATTACTAAATCACCACTCATGGCGTTATTTACAGCATGTTTTGAAATCTAAATTTAGGATATTTGCTCGGAGAAATGAATTTCAAAAATAGTATATTAGTGATCACGGGTATCTGTATTTTATGAAATCACCAATGATCATTCCAAAACGTCTCCGATAACCCGAGAATCGTTTCGAATGTTTTGGAAAATACGCAAACACGAACACCGAAGTGAACTATCCGCCATATTGGCTAGTGTTTACAAAATCACGTTTGAGGTACACCGGTTATGAGGCGCCTGTAACATCGCGTATATTTCAAACTTAGCTGCCATACACACATCCTTGAATTCCTCATACATTTTAGAATCAAATGACCAATGGTTTTTGTCACCAATACAAAGTGGCTGGATGAAATCAAGCAAATTATGTCAGGTGTGAAAACGAACGCTGTGCTCGAAAAACTGCACTTGTTTGAAATGTAAACAAAGCAAAATACAGATTTTACACAGTGTAGCATTTTCTCCAATTTAGAGCTATCCATTCGTCTACTCTTTCAAGACATTGGCTCAACATTTTCAGAATATGCACGGGAAGAGAATAGTAGGAAAAATTAGGGTATTTAAAATAGATACATTGCAATGATTTGATATTTTCACCAGAAATTGTCAAAGTTACCGTCCTGTGTGACGCCATGACTGACGCAAAATCACGCACAACGACAACGGTATTTATCGGAATTTCTGCCTATTTCGGTTCTTTTCGATGAAGATTATAAGAACAAATAACAGTACATAGATTGTCAGAATGTTTCTGACTACTTACATGGCACATTTATGGCACATTTATGTATATGCGATCCCTGAATCAACGAAAGTCCCCTCGTAAAATCCCGCGTACTGTTGACAGTGAACACGCCATTTTGTAAAAGTCGGTCACATGTAGTGATGTCATACGTCAACATTGTTGTACATATTTGTTAATTTCTTTGTGGTGAAGGTCCTTGAATGAGAGTGCACACGATCATTGTATCATGCTGTTTACAGTTTCAGTCATGAAGTAGATTTTGCATGTTTTATACATTTTTTCACACAATTAATTTCCCTTTGGATATTTGTCAATGTTCAAAATGATATCATACGCAAATATAAGCCACAACATGTATGAACGAATCTTTGATAATCTCCTGTTTGTTTGAACATTGTTTACATAACAATTGATAGGTTTTTAGTGTCGAATACGATATTTCTTTCCTTTGGACAAGTGTTACTAGATGAAGCGTAAAGGTAACTGCAGCATGTACGTATTTCTTGGGATGTGTAATAGTCAATATCATAAGTTCATATTACCAATGTCTTTGAATAGCTGTTTCATTTTATTTTATAACTAAAAATGAATAGTTCTATGTTACTTTGACAAAATGGATAATATTTTTCGTAAAAAGATATGCACACATTTCTGAAATTGTCTTGGTCTTGGAATTTTAAAAAAAAATTTTTGTCGTTTGATACACAGAGCCGTGATAGCTAACAATTCGCCAGGTGCGTGTTAGCCACAAACAATTTACGAATTATTCCTCTTGTTTTGCATTATATAATCAATGGGTTCATTCTTTTTTCAATATTGTGATCACAGGATATTAAACTGTTCACTTTATTTCTCCAGGAATTGTAAAATGTATAACATTAAACCCATGCCAAGTACCCTAGCTGTTGGTTCAACCGGATACGATTATCCTGATAATTCTATACCAATAGAGCTTTCTTCGCATCTTTTAGTGTGTAATTCTGAGACAAGATGAAGAGAAATATCTGTCCAATATCTGTCCCAATATTGAATATAATTTGATTGTTTTGAAAAATTATTTTGTGTATTTCAGTACGTAAATTGATGCCAAACAGGTGCGTGTCTTGTCAAATTAAGACACGCGATAAACTAGCTAATTGTTTACATATTCAAAACATTATTTAATTGGTAAAAGCAGTCATTTTATGTTGTGTCGAAAAAGCGCCAAATTCAGTTTTACACATCGAGATTTTCCATATCATGAACGAAAATTAGGGGAGATATATATTAATCAAAATACCAGAGTCATCTTTCTCCGACGTTATCAAAGACATAAAAACAGCCATGACGTCAAATAGAACGGTGTTATTTTTTGGGGTATTTCATTACATTTGATGATAAGGCTAGTGCTCCAATAATAATGGTGCAACATTAGTCAAATTACACTTACACATTCAGGAGAATGTTGGAATCTAAGGACTAAGTTATAGGTTAGATAGGGCCATCCATTTCTCTTTTACCACTTTTTTATGAAGCACGATTTCATAATTTCTTATGTTGTTTTTTTTACAACTAACGTATACAGTTTCTTTATCGATATTTGTGTTGAAAATAGTTTGGTTCCTCGTGAACAAAACACCACGAAAATATATTATCCTTACCCACAGCTAATTCTCGCCAAGTGACCTGAGTTACAATAAACTAGTGCTAAGCTTAGCGGAGTTATGCCCCCTTTTCCTTGTGCGTGTGTAACCTCTCTGTCGCCTTTTGACGTCATAGAGAAAAATCAGTTTTCGTCATTTACGGCATGCTATTTTTGGCATTGCATGTTTGTCGTTATACATACGCATATAACTCCATTTGGTATATAGTTATGTCGTTCAGATATTAGGCAGTATTTTGTTCGCTCACAGATTCCGTAAAGCTGGTAAATAAAAAAAATCGTCGCACAGTACTTTTATCGGTGTACGATAAAAAGCGGAGAAATTTACTGTTTTTCAAGGTAGAAAAAATTCTCGGGCAACACTTAGAAGTGTTTTTTTTAAAACCGGTTCAACATTTGCAGTTAACTTTACACCATCAAATAGGAAATTTAATATTCTCCACCTCTGCATAATTTTATAGCCAGAGGTAGATCGGGTGCCGCGTGAGCGCAATTCTCGCACAACCTTCACTTTTCCGATCTTATGAAAATGTGCGTCAGAAAAAAAACTCGGCATCCAGAGGGTTAAAGCGTTCGCTCGTCACGCCGAAGACCCGGGGTCGAATCCTGACATAGGTACAATGTGTGAAGTCCCTCGCCGTGATAGTGCTGGAATTTTGTTTAAAGCGGCGTTAAACCATACTCAAAAACTAACTACTATATGACTAAAATCAGACTTACAATCTGAACGTGTGCCTGTTCCGTCTCAGATAATTGACACAGGCACTGGCGCCCTCTCCATACAACATTTGGAGAAGAGGAGTTTAACTAGGGTTAATTTTTAGTGTTTATAGATAGGTCAGGGCACCGTTTCACAAAGCGATGTTAGCGCTCGGATTATCGTAAGCCAGTGTTAAAGTATGGGAGTTACGATCACCTCAGATGGCTTTGTTTACAGTTTAGAAACCCTATGACGTAAATTGTTAAAGTGAAACAATGTCGGTGACGCCAGCCAAGCAACATGGCTGCTGGGGTCATCGAGTGTTCAGTGTTTTCAATATTTATCAATAATTTGTCTGTGAAACGAGCTCAACCGTCTTATTGTCATTAAACAATGGTATCTTCAACGGCCAGCTGCATTTCTAACCATCGTGATATTTTATCTAGATAAACTAAAGCAACGACACAAAAGCCTTAAATTTGGTCAGAACACATGGAACCCAAAGTGCCCTTGCATGCTTTAGATACACAACTTAGTATGGGGTTTACTTTTAAAATTAAAGGTTTGCATTGCATTCTTTACATAGACCACAGTACATGTCCAACATCGACACACTAACTTTTCTTCGAGAGCGATTTTCCTCCAGCCTTTCCTTTTCCATGCGTCACACTTAGGGCCGCCATCAAAACACAGACAAGCACTAAAGTCCTCATACTATAATTAAAACAAACGTTATTAGCAATGCATGGTACAGAATGGAAAGTGGTGTGCACGTATGTTTTAGCCGAACGTTCACCTTGCGCACACATGTCAAATAACTATATTGACGGTCACTTCCAGAAACCATACGGCGCGGCAAGATCAGTAACATGGACGTTTACGTTAACGCAGGGCCGATAATTGTCACAAAAAAACAACCATGTAAATATCAAGATTGTATATATTGTTTGTATATGTTAGTAGGGCAAAAGTTGCTTTACTCTACAATGATCGCATACACAGCAAATCTGTGTAACTTACACACACACACACACACACACACACATATATATATATATATATATATATATATATAAGATCTGGTGATAGTACTAAGTACTAGGCTACTAGGCATTCAGTTTTTTGCAAACAAAACATGGCGTCGCCCTGGTCAAAACCATGAATCTAGAGAAACTAGGCCTACTGGGGTATCCACTGAACATTATCATTATCAATACAATGGTAATAACATACTGAAAATCTGTGTCGAAGTGGGGCGTAGCTGAGGCATTTTACAAGTTTGGGCAACTTGGAGACCTCTGCGGCTTGGGGCGGCTTCCACAATATTTAAAACAGTTGGAGTTTGCCGAATATTGTAACCTTGTTTCATTTTGTCGCTTTGTACATCTTACTCTGCACTTCGTAACGTGTGACGGGACAGGAGGACCAAACAAACGAGACGTCCCATAGACTAGGGTAAGAGTAGCTTGAACTTCCCTTTGATAAAGGGCAGTGTACTCTTGCGGTCGGGTTGTAATCATTTAAACATAAATCAAGGTTCAATTGGAAAATCTACCTGTGATGATAACGGACGCCGTCTCTTCTTCCCACGCGTCGCAGCGCTTCACGAACCCGTAACCGGTAACAAGTATGACGTAGATCCTATCTGGCAACCAATCAGCGTTTAGACCTCCATCCGCGTAGCGGGAGTGTGCTCGCGCTGGCCTAATATAAGGAGTCTAGTCGTCTAATAGGCTCCGTGTACAGCGTAGCTGCAGTTAACTCGGCTGTAGAAAAGGGTGATTTTGTACAAAGCGATCTTACTGCTAAGGTGATCGTAACTCCATGACCTTAACATAGACTGACGACAGTCGAGGCGCTAAGGTTGTTTTGTACAACGACACGGACGTGTAGGAGCCAGAACTTAGCGTGGTACACGGATAGATTAATCAGGGACATATGTTTCCATAGCTAACAAAGTTCAGTAAATTGTTTTCACGTTGGTACAGCTCCGATTATGTGATCTATTCGAGTCGAGTTTAACTGACAAGCGTTATCGCCCCTTCCTGATTAGACTATCACTAGTCCAGTTTCGTGGTATGTTTTCAACTGCTAATCACTCAGGCAACTTGCTTTGACGTCTGTTTGTTATATTTCTAATCATTTCAAATAAGTAGTTAACTTTGAATTTGGTCATTTATTGTTTACCTACTACCCGTAGTCATTGTTCGAAAGTCACACGACCCGAGAACACCCGGGTCTCCATGCAGTTTAACCCATGCTTGTCGTAAGAGCCGTCTATGCTTGTCGTAAGAGGCGACTAACGGGATCGGGTGGTCAGGCTCACTGACTTGGATGATGCATGTCATTGATTCCAAATTGCGTGGATCGATGTTCATGATGTCAATCACTGGATTGTCTGGTCCAGATTCGATTATTTACAGACCGCCGTCATATAGCTGGAATATTGCTGAGTGCGGCGTCAAAAAACAAACCAATAATCAAAAAAAAAAAAAGGAGTCTAAGTATGATTTCAGTTGAATTACATGGAAAATATAGAAAAAATAAAGCACATAAAGAATATTTTACGTGAAACATTTATTTTTGAAGGATGAATCTGCATACCAAATACGATTTATGGCGGCTCCACATTACTCATTACAAACAAATAAACAAACATCAGCCTTGATTATTCAGTGTATGAAAGATCCAGAAGTAGAACTGTCATTTTTTCTCAGTCTCCTTTTTTTTAAAAGTCCAATTCTAGCCTCTGCGCCCCCCAACAAGGATATCTAATGGAAGGTCCCTTATAGTTATACTCAACGGGGCGGTTAAAGTGTTCACTCGTTACGCCAAAGGCCCGGGTGCGATTCCACTAAGATATGATTTGAATGAGATTGGTCCTGTCGTGTCGTTGGAATATTGCTAAAGATGGCGTAAACAAACACACTCGCCTTGAAGAGCAAAATCCAGAAGGGCGGGTTGAACCGGGGGCTTCCGTGGCAAATATAACTGAAATGATTCACTGACTGAAACACACAATATAGTCCTTGGTCCCAATATGTTTTTGGTACCACTTGGGGGGGCAAAGTGTCACATATACCAAACATTACACATTAATGTGTTTAACATGATTTTATGTGATAGCAAAGTTAATTTCACAGCTTTTAACATTTATAGCCACTTTTAGTTAGTGCCCTGCTGCTGCCAGCTAATTACATATTGTGGAACAAGTTGCAGGCTAGTAGTAGCCACATGCTATTTTTAGCACAGTCAAGGTGGCAGCAGCATGGGACCAGGTCTCAGCACTGGTTGACAGAGGTCTACTATTTCTTGTCATGCACAGCTACATATGAAATTTCATCAATGAACCAAGGTCTATACAAGGTAAGTTACTGTTGCTGTCCAATTATCATTCGTTATTTTTTTATTTGAATATTGTTACACTGTATGAGAAGGTAAAGTTTTGTTCAGAAATTGGTCATGTCTAAATATAGTCCAATTAACTTTTCTTTCAATCTGCTCAAAAATGAAATCTAACATACAAATGATCCTCAAAGTTGGGAGTTAGCAGTTAAAAAACATTTACTAGTTATCCAATGTGCAATGCTTCTTGTTGTTTTAATGTATCTATGCAAAGATTTGGTAATTAGATCTGTTGTGACACTGTAAACAAACAACAGAAGACAGTATTTTCTTAAGACTATATTATCATGGCATGAGTACTCTGTTGAATATTACTGTTTTAAAAAAAGAATGTATGTCTATAATGTAATAGTATGTGCTGTTCTATTAAGACCAATTAGAGATAACATTTGTTGCAAGTAAGTTGATATTTGTGATCATATTGTTTGGGGAATGGGGGAGTCATTGCATACATGTGGCAGTTGCCCTTGTGACTCATGGGTTGGGGGGTTGAAGAAATTGAGCGGTCATGCTCCCTCGACCGGGCAGGTAGCCCGGCACGCGAAAGCTATGCCCAATTTTTTAATTTTCTTTATGACTGATGGGTTTATTGTGTAAACAATCTCTAAGGAATCTTTGTAGGGAAAATGTGAGTGTAGTCCTCTCAGAGAGTTGCTGGTCAGATAATATAATATGCAATAGATGATTATTTATTACGATATATGTTTTGCTGGGTTAGTCTTAAGTTGTACATCTTTGAAATAAATTTACTTTTATGTTAACAGGTTTGCACTGGACTTATAAATATCTTTTGGTTGCAGCACCTATCTGTGAAGGCAGTGGACCATGGCAGAGAAATCTGATGAAGATGTTTCCATCTTGTCCAAACAGAAGACCTACAATGAATCCTGCATCATTTGTGAAGAGTCTTCTTCAAATTTAACCTCACTGTCTTCTGTTTCTTCGTGGAAAACACTATTCAGAGCAGCAAAACTTTGAGAACATGCTAATATTTTAAGAATAGCGGAAATAACAGAAGAAGATAAATTTCCATCACTGCTGTACCACTGAAATTGTCGGAGCAGATTTACAAATGAAAGAGATCTGAAACAGTTCCTGTCACCTGAAGCAACAATAGAGTCTATTCTCGTGAGAGAGAAACTGAACAGGTCAGGCCATTCTTCAACAACTGTGCATGAGGCAAAATGTGTATTTTGCAGCAAGACCAAGTATAAAAAAGGCACCAACTCTAGGGAGCAGTTAGTAATATCGTCACAACTTAGAACTGATGAAACTCTCAGGAGAATAGCAACACTGAAGTTAGATTCTAAAATCCTTGCAGTTACTAGCAGAGATATTATTGCACCTGAGGTACACTACCACAGAAGTTGCTATAGAGATTACACAAGGAATGAAGAGAGGTATCACCATTCAACTCCTGTAGAGCAAACCGAAGAAGATCAAATTTATGAACATGATGTATCAATTGCCTTTGAAGAAGTTTGTGAGTACATTAGAACCACAATATTTCCAAACCCATCTGTGCTCAAGATTACAGACCTTGCTAGTAAGTTGAGAAGTCTGCTTGAAAATGCAGGATGCAAGGAAATCAAGGCATCAACAATGAAGCACCTGCATCGTAAACTTAGTTCTGAATTTGGTGACAGCCTTCACATATTTACTGACAACAATGGCAAGCTTCTTCTTTTACCAAACACCCCATCTATTGAAACCATTGCCAGAGAAAATCAAAAGATGCAAGAAGAGTTGAATGTTTGGAGGACAAAGAGTGACACAGAGAAAGTTGTACAGGAAGCTGCAATTCTACTGCGCAAGTGTATAAAGAATATGAAAGACGAACTGCCATGGCCACCACAACCATCAGATTTGAAAAATCCATCCAAGTTTGTCAAAGAGTTTTTGGAAATTCTTCTCACTGGAGATGTGAAACCAGAATTCATGTCGGGGAAAACAAAAATTCTTTCAGACTCCTTTGGTCAAGACCTTGTTTATGCAGTGACTGGTGGTAAAACAATTACACCCAAGCAAATTTTGATTCCGTTTGCTGTCAAGACTCTCACTGGCAATGTTGCCATTATTCAAATTTTGAACCGTTTTGGTCATGCTGTTTCACACCCAAAATATGAAGAAATTGAGACTCCAATATGCCTCCAAAAGCTAGCATGGGCTGAAGAAGATGCTGTACCACTACCACAAAACATTCACCCTCATGTTGTTACTTCACTTGCATGGGATAACATTGACCGCCTTGAGGAAACTCTGACAGGAGGAGGCACTTCCCACAGAGTGGTATAGAATAGTATAGCAATCCACCCTACCATCCATGGCCCACATCTTGATAAACATCCAGCTCCATCAGTAGAAAAGACAAGAAGACGCACCATTGACTCAGTTGTTCCATTGTTACAGCTGTACAAAGCAGGAGAAAGAGTTGGACCACCAGCAATACCAGCACCATGCTCTCCCTCGGAATCAGCTATGGGTGAATCAATGAAGAAAAACCTAACATGGATTCTTGCAAGACTTCATAACATCCAACAACAGAAGATCAGTTCATGGACTGGCTTCAATATATTGGGTGGTGATGAGGATGACATAAAACAGGACACAATTGGATACCTTCCAACCATCAATGCACCTGCCACTAACATGTCCACAGTTCATGAAATCTTGCAGCAGTCTTTGACCATAATGAATGCCCTCCAACTTGAAAACATTGTAGTCACTTTGGATCAAGCCCTTTATGCCAAAGCAGCTGAGATTGTTTGGAAACACCAAGAAACATTTGGCAATATCATCTTGAGAACAACTGGATCAATCCTTTCAACAATGCTGAGTTGGTGTCACTATCCACTGCTGCTGCAGCCACTCCAAACATCACTTCTGACCTTCTGAGAGCAGAAGAAATATGAGAAAAGTCTTTCAGTGACTTTCATTCCAGACATCTTCTTACCAACCCTCCATTGCAGAAATTTCACGATCCGCTGCCAAGAAACAATTTGAAAACATTCAGCAATCTGACCAAGAAGAAGCAAAAGGTTCAAACTAGTCAAGCTGAAGTAGTGCTCAGAGCAGATAGAAATCTGTTTGCTCATATGGTCATAATAGCACAGAGCAGACAACTCAATATGAAATCTGTATTCACCCACCCCCTTGGACCTTTACCACTGTCACTTGCATACCCTGATGGATCACTCAGAAAGACAAGTAAATCAACTTTGGCCAGGGAATTGGAGAAAACTGCACCATTATTGTGTGTTCTGAGGATACCGATGTATTTCTCCTATGCCTGTCTTTGCTTTCCCACCTGCAGTCGGATGTCTACATGAAGCTTGGAACAAGAAACAGAACAAGTTTCATCAGCATATCCAATGTTAGGAAGGCACTGGGACAAAATGTATCTGAAGCCATTCTTGGATGCCATGCCTTCACAGGATGTGACACCATCAGCTCCTTTGCTGGGAAAGGTAAACTGTCTGCCTTGGGATTACTTAAAGGTAACAAGAAGTACCAAGCCTGCTTCAAAGAACTGGGACTCCATCATAAGTTGCCAGAAGAAGTGTTTTCCATACTTGAGGAGTTTACTTGCTCTTTGTATGGTTTC
Organism: Haliotis cracherodii; assembly: GCF_022045235.1. Classification (NCBI taxonomy): domain Eukaryota; kingdom Metazoa; phylum Mollusca; class Gastropoda; order Lepetellida; family Haliotidae; genus Haliotis; species Haliotis cracherodii. The sequence goes on along the minus strand of NW_027266270.1, from coordinate 25,639,894 downwards.
TCTCTCAAGCATGTGAATATATTGCGGCACAACCTTTTCCTTTCAAAAAAAGGTGAAATGGAAGCCCACCAACTTCCACCATGCAGAGATTGTTTGATGAAACATTCACAGAGAGCCAACTATCAAACAGCAATATGGAAGAAAGCTCTTGACAACAGGCCCAACATCCCATCACCTGATGGCTTTGGATGGACCATGGAACAGACGGCTGATGGATATGATCTGGCAGTTGACTGGATGAGTGGTCTTCCAGCGCCTGAAGCTGTGTTGCAGCTGTTAGCCTGCAAGTGTCCCAAGTCATGCAAACTTCCCAGCTGCACATGCATCTTAAATGGACTGACCTGTACTAGCATGTGCAAACTCCAAACATGCACCAACTTTGGTGAGGAGAGCGAGTCAGGCGACAGTTGTGGAGACGAAAAAGATTGACTTGAACTGATAATATTTGTAATTATGTAGATATCATCAAGTGTATTTTAATGTCAGCTCTTATTTGGGAGAAAAGCCTGAAGTAAGGCAGGTCTTAGACGCCTACAGTGCTGGTTAAACAACCCTCAAGCATAGGCATCGTGCTACAGGAATGGGAGTTTGAGAGAAGACAATTTCAGCTTGGATTAGTCAAGTGCACAGGAGTTTGTCATTCCACCCAACTCAGACGTCACTATCACTGACAAGGCTCTTCCCTAACAGAATATATGTGCTATATTGCAAAGAACTAGCCAACTTGATTACTGACAGAGAGAAAGGATTTGTGGATGTCAATATTTTCAACATTACTACAAGGACAGTAGTCATTCACCCCATGCTCTTCTATGTGAGATCCAGCCTGTATTTGTTGAAGAACAGCTTACCTTGGAAGACAGTTCTTAGGACAATTATGAAATTGTGGATGGAGAATCAGTAGACAAAACCTTAATGACAATTAAGATTGCTAACAGACTCTATTTTCTATTATTGGGATTTTGATACCTTGTGGTGGACAAAATCATGTCCAACTTACGAAAAAGGTCTAAAATAATTACATGTTATCATTTCACAACCCAGATGAGCATACATATGGCTATATGATATTAAAGTATCAATAAGACATACATATTTATGCTTTAAATGGGTAAAAGGGACAGAAAATCTTTCATTTCCAATGTTTAATATTTGTTACTATTTTTAGACACCCTCAAATGTCAAAGGTCATTTCTATAAATAAGCTGCCGTAAAAACCTTGCTATCATATCACAATATGATTAATGTATACTAGGCTGTACAAAAATGCATATGTCCCTTTGCCCCCCCAAGTGGTACCAATTTGCCAAATTTTCGTTCTGGGACCAAGGACTAATACACAGGTCCCAACTTAAGCCCACTACTCGGGTCTTTTAACCCAACTATGGGCGCCGATGGCGTCGTGTGCTTGCTACCGGAAGTGGAGCAAGGTGTGCGCCCCCCAAAACCTTGGTCCATGGTTTCGAACTTGGCCACGGTGTACGACATATACTGTTGGTAGGTGTCAGGGATGATTCTGAGATGACGTAGGCCGACGAGGGAGAGGTTTTTCTCACGGATGAAGTCGCAATCTCGAAACATGCACCTGTATGTAGCAGAGTTGTGAATGTCATTGAATGTTGTGAGATGAGATGAAATGGGGGTTTAACATAACGTTCAAAATTATTGCACTTATTCAGCGACGTGCATGCTTATGTTATGCGCGTGGCTGTTTGTACTAATCGGATTAAGTTATCGTTAAAACACGACTCCAGTGTTTTGATTGAAAATGTAAAACATCAAGCGCGAGAAAAGCTCCATGAGCCGCAAGGGCTTTTCGTAAACACAAGATGTTACATTTTCATCGAAAACCGATCGCGAGGATGAGTGTTTCAATCAACGTATGAACTGTCTAAGTGCAAGATAATACCAGAAGAATAAGAGTGACTGAGTTAAAATTTATCGTAGCCTCGGAAATAAAAAATGATCGGGATACCTTATAGCGAAACAATAAAGTAGTCACAGTAGTAAACGAATTTGACGAGAGGCGAGAGAAAGATCAGCTGCAGCATGCAAACAACTGAAGTCATGATATGCAAGATTGAACACCCTTTCACCACCTGCCCCGTCTGTGTCTCAGTGGGAAAACAGTGGGTTACAATACAGTGGGCAGAAATTTTCATGTGAAAACACTTGGGACTCTTAAACAGTCAAAAATCAGCATTGGATGCATATTAAAGGTCTCACTTCAAAACAGTTCCCCTCACAAGGTTACTAAACTACCGGGCAAAAGAAAGTTTTCACCGACTTCACTTGACCAAACACCAAAAACAAAGGCATATGTGAGATTTATGATGATTAAATTATAAACAGAAATCATTTTCCATGAATTAGAATGAAAATACATTGTAATGCCGATAATGCATTCTCCGCAATACACACAGAAAGAGTCAAGGGGTCCAAATTAAAAATTACACAAATCAGAGTTCATTGAAAAAGTGCACGAAGAGTCCATTAATGACACAGTAGTCAGGTAACACATCATCAATAGCGAATGTGACCACCCTGGGCATCCATGTACGCCAACACACGCCTCCTCATTGACGTCGTCAGTCGGCGGATAACGTCAACAGGAATCCTGTTCCATAAGTTCAATAGAGTCTGTTCAAGTTCCTGTCGGTTCGCTGGAGGCGGTACATGTCTCAGCTGGCGATCAAGATGATCCCAGAGATGTTCAATGAGGTTAATGTCTGGAGAACAAGGTGGCAGGGCAATACGTTGACGTTAACGTTGTTCAGGTAGTCTTGAACTATTCGGGCGGTGTGAGGCCTTGTGTTGTCTTGTTGCAAAACTAATCCTCTTGGCTTATGTTGAATAAAGGGCACCACAACAGGTCTCAACACTTCATCCCTGTATCGCTGAGCATTCAGGTTTCCTCGGATGATAACCAGCCGTGTTGTAATCTGGCCACAAATGCCACCCCATACCGGTCTTCGGTCGGTGTTGTCACTCTCGGTATTCCCGATCTTGGCCGGTCTTGAGTCTGTCCTGTCTATTGGTAGCGGATTATCAACTTGCTGATGGTGGCCATACCGATCGCTCTGTCTCGTTGCGCTTGTGTAAGTCTGGGCATATTCTTTGTGTTTTTTTGCTTACTGAATGCCTCTGTCCAACGTCGGTATTTATGCCACAATCACGCACGTGCATTTGGAGCAATGTCTCAAAATCACGTTTTGCACGTTTTCAACAATGCATGATTTGGAAAGCTGCGTTGTGGTTGTGGTCATGTTGCATTTGGGCGAATGTTTTCTGCGGGGGTTCAAACCTATATCAGCTTTTTTGCATTTTATATAACTATTTTTAAAGTGAAAACTTTCTTTTGCCCGATAGTTTATGAGATAGAAGATCTGAGATGCGATCCCCGGCCGTGTCATACCAAAAGACGTTAAAAGATGGTGCTTGTTGTTACCCTGTCTGACGCTCGGCATTAAGGGGGTAAAACAAGGAATTGTCGGCTCGGAGTCAGTATACTCTGTCTGAGTGGGGTATTCATGTTAACCTGCGGCATGGTATCTCTGGGGGCTAGCACTAAATCGGCCCGAATTAGTACAAGCAGCCACACACACATGGGTGCATGCACGTCACTATATAAGTGCAATAGTCTTGGACGCGACGTTAACCCAATCTCACCTTACCTCACCTGTTTAAGGCCACACTCAGCAATATATTCTAGCTGTATTACGGTCGTCATTTGACACGTTAGTGGGTGGGGGTATAACGTTTGCTGGGATTGCTGGTATGCCTGCCACATGCATCATATTCGGGGTGCCTATGCACAGCTAGTGGGCTAGCACTACAAATCGGCATCAGTCCGAACTAGTACAAACAGCCACACACACATGCATACACGTCCCTATATAAGTGCCATAATCTTGGACGTGACGTTAAACCCAATTTCCCCATTGTATATACTGTACAATACTATATAGACAACAGTGTCAGTAGGCGTGTAAGCTGGTTTTATCATGCTAGCCCAGTAAAATGCCATGCGGCAGTTTAAAGATACCTCACTCAGACACAGTATACTAAGAATCGACGAATCCTTGTCAGCCTCTTATAATTAAGTGCCGAGCGCCAGGCAGGGTACAACTAGAGCGATTTTTTAACATATTTTGCTATGAAGCTGCCAAAGGATGAACCCACAGACCTTCCGCTCTCCGGGCAGACGCTATATCAACTAGACCACGGAAGCGGTCTGAATATTGTGAAGCAGTCTTTTAGCGTTACATTGTCAACATGACAAATGTGTGAGTGAGTTGGGTTTAACTCTGTTTTGAACATTATTTTAGTTATAGCACGGTTGCCGCCGCGGCAGGAAATCCCAGTGACTCAGGCCGTGGCCATGCATTATATTTCTCACGGCATGAGTGACCGAGGATACTACTCATGTCGAATCAAGATAAAACATTTGGAAGCACTACCAGAAGATCCTGGCCGTTGAGAAACGTAACACTACACAGTTCACAATACCTCTATGCATGCAAGGGATAGAATAGGTTTTCAGCAACCCATGCTTGCCGTTATAGGCGACTATACTTGTCGTAAGATGCGACTAACGGTATCGAATGGTCAGGCTCGCTGACTTGGATGATGCATGTCATCGTATCCCAATTGTGTGGATCGATGCTCATGATGTTAGTCACTGGACTGTCTGGTCCAGACTCGATTATTTACAGACCGTCGTCATACAGCTGGAATATTGCAGAGTGCGGCATTTAACAACAAACAAACAAATATATGCATGCAAGACGATCTGAGGACAGACGATCTAATCAGCCAATCAGCGTCGATGCTCTTTCCAAATTCTCGATACGTGTGAGCGAAAATTCAAAACAACATCTCTGGTTTATTCGTCTCGAAGTAGAACAAAAACGACAAGTTCCAACAGTAGAAATATAAGGCTGCGCCGTTATATTGTTGTTAATAGTTGGCTGGATACATCCTGACTGAGATGATAATGAATATTCCATAGTACCTGAATTTGATGAAAGCAGGACAATTTGCTCCACCGTAGGTCCTCGCCGTTGCGGCGCCCACATGTGTCGTCTGCTCGAACAAGGCAAAGAGGTAGAGCTGATTCAACGTTGACGTCATGGGAAGAAGCCAGTCATACACCTCGTCACCGGAAGTGATGTCAGTACCCCGGATGTTGACGACCATGCAGTGAATATAGGAGTTCTGTTTGGTCTTTCCCAGCTCGGGGGTCGGGTCCAGCCTCAACAGGGTGTACTTCTTGTCTGAAAAGAAACAACTACTAATGGCAACCCATTTCTAATGTTTGGCGCCACGCATGCTAATATGCTACTCATGACATGACATGACATGACATATTTACTATAGCAACATGAAAGAATCGGGTGGTCCATAACGTCTTTTGAGTAGTAGTTTTAAACAGAAAGTTTGGCTTTGCAAATCTACACACCTCGACGCCACGTGCACCTCTGCAGAAACAGATCCAGGATTTTGAAAAAAGGGTGCACATACTATCCAAGTCACGAAGTGACTAGACCCAGAGGACAGTTCTCGTGAAATATGCGCATGTGACATGCTAATTTATAGTTATATTGAATCCTATAAACCCATTTCCATTTATGAGATAGTACAATTTTCCAAGGAACTGTTTCACTCACCTCTCAGTTTGACAGCGGGGGGATCATAACGGATCTCCATGGGAACCAGAGTGACCTTAGGGGAGATCCGTGTCTGAAGGGAGCCTAACAGCTCCAAGTTCTGGTAACCTAACGTGACGTTTACAGGTCTGGAACAGAGGTGTAGGATCTAGGTATTGTTTTCATGTTGATCTATACCGTCATATATGTGTTTAGAATGTAAACATTGACGAATAGAGAATGTGTTTACATCCTTAACTGAAAACCCACATGTTGTGTTCTATCAAAACGCATTTAGGTCTAACCACTTGAAATGAACTATCGTCTCACAGCCTGAACACCACCACTATATCCTCATTATCTAAACATGTTCAGACATTTAAACACAATTGTTTCGAACTTATACCTATTTCAATAAAGTTCATATCATAAGTCAAATATGGATTAGATGTATAATATATATTTATATGAGCGAGAGGAATTCTGTATGAAGTGAGTGAATTGGGTTTAAGTCCGAAGTGATGCAGGTCTGAGACGTTTACCAAATGAATATGCTGCTGACAAACCTAGAAACCGGGATCTAAACCCAATCATAGATTTCTGGCGTGCCCAAGGGACGCAACTCTGCACAGTGAACGATGGCGCCTCGAACGTTTTGGCCACCGCCCTCTTTCGTGCGAAGAGTGTGAGGAGTGAGTGAGTGAGTATGGTGTTACGCCGCCTTTAGCAATATTCCAGCAATATCACGGCGGAGGACTCCAGAAATGGGCTTCACACATTGTACCCATGTCGGGAATCGAACCCGGGTCTTCGCGTGACGAGCAAACACTTTAACCACAAGGCTACCCGACCGCCCCAAGTGTGTAAGGAGAAAGATCGAGATAGTAATAAAACTCTCAACAAAGCTGTGGTGCCGAAAGGGTATTTGCCTTCTTTCTTTTTTGTCAATTTGATGTTTAACGCCGTACTGGGATATATTCCAGCTATGTTACGGTGGACTGTATATTGTCCAGTCTGGACCAGACAATCCAGTGATGGACACTGGGCAACGCTCCACGCCATCGTGATCAGCGAGTCTGATCAACCGTTCCCGTTAGACGTATCTTACAGAGAGCCATAGACTGGGAACCTGTTCTAACCTGGGTTATTTGTTGTATCTTGGATTAAAACATGGACGGCCAGCACCGAACATGAACAGTATCTGACAATATGTTTCACAACGGGTATGTTATGACGGGTACCTGGAAGTACCTTCCCACTAAGGCAAACACATGCTGCCACCTGGCCTGTTATAACGGCCGGGGACCTACCCTTTTGAGTACAGTATGTCACATGACCTGTAGGTAATGGCTGGGGCAGAAAAGCTGACGTCAACAGAGACAGTTAGATGGAGGGGTAACGACAGGGATGGCACTCCGTCTTGTTGCCTGATATAGCTTGTTAACCCTATAACGTGAGAAATGGATTATTTAGGGAAAATCTAATAGACTAAGTAATATTTTTTCATTAACACTTTCTGATATTTATGTGTAACTATGATTGACGGTGGCTAAAAGGATAAAAAAGAGCCTCAGTTGCGTCATGCGAATCGGATACATGATACAAAATCAGTTCCCTGACCCCACACCCAGTTATCTGATACGAACACCGTCCCCCAATCACTACGTCTTAGTTACGTGATATCTGATACGAACACCGTCCCCTAATCACTACGACTCAGGTAAGTGATGCGATCATCGTCCCCTAATCACAACGAACACCGACCACGAATCACTACGGTTCAGTTAAGTGATACGATCATCGTCCCCTAATTACTACGACTGGGTTACGTGATACGAATATCGTCCCCCAATCACTACGAACTCCGTCCCCAAACCACTATGACTGAGTTACGTGATACGAACATCGTCCCCCAATCACGTATGTCCTCCGATCTTTGTGTGGCGGTAGCAAGCAATAAGATCTAACTTTAATGGTGAGGCGAGGTGAAATTGGTTTTAACGTCGCGTCCAAGAATATTGCACTTATATAGCGACGTGCATATACGTGTGTGTGTTTGTGTGGCTGCTTGTACTAGTCCGGACTGATGCCGATTTATAGTGCTAGCTCACTGAGATACCATGCCGCAGTTTAACATGGATACTTCACTCAGACAGTATACTGACTCCGAGCCGACCATTTCTTGTTTTAGCCCCTTAATGCCGAGCGCCAGACAGGATAACAACAAGTACCATCTTTTAACGTCTTTTGGTATGACGCGGCCGGGGATCGAACCCCGGACCTTCCGCTCTCCGGGCGGACGCTCTACCACTAGACTACGGAGGCGGTTTCTAACTTTAATGCGATTGTTACATAATTCTGATACCAGATGTTCCGGGTTATCACACCCATGTTCCGCCTCGTCTTACGTGTTTTTGAAGATTCTAAGACAGCTTACATTTGCCATAGTAGCCAGGACACTGGTTGAGATATCCCAGCCTTCTGATGCAGACGGCAGCGTACTCGTCTGTGTTGGCTCGGAACGTGTTGAAGCCGTACGACTTTGCTGACAACACAAAAACAGTTTGATAGTATTTTCTGACAGTCCATCGTCAATCATTCTCAGTTTACTTTTCGATATACGTGTAATGCGGAAGAGTATCTCATCTCGTACGCCATTTGAGGTTTGCCTCCATGGACATCCCCGTGCATTACCTTCGTCAGCAGTCACCGCCCTTGGCAGTCACTTCACACATTAGAGTACAACTCGTGGCAAAGGAGTACACCAGCAAACCCATGTCAAACGGGACTTCCGCATATATTAAAGTGACATTGGAGTACACAATCGACTCCCGTACACCGAGATACAGGAGGACACCACAAGCAGCGTGACACAGGCATACACTACCGACTGACTTGACTCAAGACACCACCACCCACGCAACACAGAAATACACCACCACCCATGCACGTGACACAGGCATACACTACCGACTGACTGACTTGACTCAAGACACCACCACCCACGCAACACAGAAATACACCACCACCCATGCACGTGACACAGGCATACACTACCGACTGACTTGACTCAAGACACGACCACCCACCCATGCAACACAGAAATACACCACCACCCATGCACGTGACACAGGCATACACTACCGACTGACTTGACTCAAGACACCACCACCCACGCAACACAGAAATACACCACCACCCATGCACGTGACACAGGCATACACTACCGACTCACTTGACTCAAGACACCACCACCCACGCAACACAGAAATACACCACCACCCATGCACGTGACACAGGCATACACTACCGACTGACTGACTTGACTCAAGACACCACCACCCACGCAACACAGAAATACACCACCACCCATGCACGTGACACAGGCATACACTACCGACTGACTTGACTCAAGACACGACCACCCACCCATGCAACACAGAAATACACCACCACCCATGCACGTGACACAGGCATACACTACCAACTGACTTGACTCAAGACACCACCACCCACGCAACACAGAAATACACCACCACCCATGCACGTGACACAGGCATACACTACCGACTGACTTGACTCAAGACACCACCACCCACGCGACACAGAAATACACCACCACCCATGCACGTGACACAGGCATACACTACCGACTGACTTGACTCAAGACACGACCACCCACCCATGCAACACAGAAATACACCACCACCCATGCACGTGACACAGGCATACACTACCGACTGACTGACTTGACTCAAGACACCACCACCCACGCAACACAGAAATACACCACCACCCATGCACGTGACACAGGCATACACTACCGACTGACTTGACTCAAGACACCACCACCCACGCGACACAGAAATACACCACCACCCATGCACGTGACACAGGCATACACTACCGACTGACTTGACTCAAGACACCACCACCCACGCAACACAGAAATACACCACCACCCATGCACATGACACAGGCATACACTACCGACTCACTTGACTCAAGACACCACCACCCACGCAACGCAGAAATACACCACCACCCATGCACGTGACACAGGCATACACTACCGACTGACTTGACTCAAGACACCACCACCCACGCGACACAGAAATACACCATCACCCATGCACGTGACACAGGCATACACTACCGACTCACTTGACTCAAGACACCACCACCCACGCAACACAGAAATACACCACCACCCATGCACGTGACACAGGCATACACTACCGACTGACTGACTTGACTCAAGACACCACCACCCACGCAACACAGAAATACACCACCACCCATGCACGTGACACAGGCATACACTACCGACTGACTTGACTCAAGACACGACCACCCACCCATGCAACACAGAAATACACCACCACCCATGCACGTGACACAGGCATACACTACCGACTGACTTGACTCAAGACACCACCACCCACGCGACACAGAAATACACCACCACCCATGCACGTGACACAGGCATACACTACCGACTGACTTGACTCAAGACACCACCACCCACGCAACACAGAAATACACCACACCCACGCAACACAGAAATACACCACCACCCATGCACGTGACACAGGCATACACTACCGACTGACTTGACTCAAGACACCACCACCCACGCGACACAGAAATACACCACCACCCATGCACGTGACACAGGCATACACTACCGACTCACTTGACTCAAGACACCACCCACGCGACACAGAAATACACTACCACCCATGCACGTGACACAGGCATACACTACCGATTCACTTGACTCAAGACACCACCACCCACGCAACACAGAAATACACCACCACCCATGCACGTGACACAGGCATACACTACCGACTGACTTGACACAAGACACCACCACCGACGCGACACAGAAATACACCACCACCCATGCACGTGACACAGGCATACACTACCGACTCACTTGACTCAAGACACCACCCACGCGACACAGAAATACACCACCACCCATGCACGTGACACAGGCATACACTACCGACTGACTGACTTGACTCAAGACACCACCACCCACGCAACACAGAAATACACCACCACCCATGCACGTGACACAGGCATACACTACCGACTGACTTGACTCAAGACACGACCACCCACCCATGCAACACAGAAATACACCACCACCCATGCACGTGACACAGGCATACACAACCGACTGACTTGACTCAAGACACCACCACCCACGCAACACAGAAATACACCACCACCCATGCACGTGACACAGGCATACACTACCGACTGACTTGACTCAAGACACCACCACCCACGCAACACAGAAATACACCACCACCCATGCACGTGACACAGGCATACACTACCGACTGACTGACTTGACTCAAGACACCACCACCCACGCAACACAGAAATACACCACCACCCATGCACGTGACACAGGCATACACTACCGACTGACTTGACTCAAGACACGACCACCCACCCATGCAACACAGAAATACACCACCACCCATGCACGTGACACAGGCATACACTACCGACTGACTTGACTCAAGACACCACCACCCACGCAACACAGAAATACACCACCACCCATGCACGTGACACAGGCATACACTACCGACTGACTTGACTCAAGACACCACCACCCACGCGACACAGAAATACACCACCACCCATGCACGTGACACAGGCATACACTACCGACTGACTTGACTCAAGACACCACCACCCACGCGACACAGAAATACACCACCACCCATGCACGTGACACAGGCATACACTACCGACTGACTTGACTCAAGACACGACCACCCACCCATGCAACACAGAAATACACCACCACCCATGCACGTGACACAGGCATACACTACCGACTGACTGACTTGACTCAAGACACCACCACCCACGCAACACAGAAATACACCACCACCCATGCACGTGACACAGGCATACACTACCGACTGACTTGACTCAAGACACCACCACCCACGCGACACAGAAATACACCACCACCCATGCACGTGACACAGGCATACACTACCGACTGACTTGACTCAAGACACCACCACCCACGCAACACAGAAATACACCACCACCCATGCACATGACACAGGCATACACTACCGACTCACTTGACTCAAGACACCACCACCCACGCAACGCAGAAATACACCACCACCCATGCACGTGACACAGGCATACACTACCGACTGACTTGACTCAAGACACCACCACCCACGCGACACAGAAATACACCATCACCCATGCACGTGACACAGGCATACACTACCGACTCACTTGACTCAAGACACCACCACCCACGCAACACAGAAATACACCACCACCCATGCACGTGACACAGGCATACACTACCGACTGACTGACTTGACTCAAGACACCACCACCCACGCAACACAGAAATACACCACCACCCATGCACGTGACACAGGCATACACTACCGACTGACTTGACTCAAGACACGACCACCCACCCATGCAACACAGAAATACACCACCACCCATGCACGTGACACAGGCATACACTACAGACTGACTTGACTCAAGACACCACCACCCACGCGACACAGAAATACACCACCACCCATGCACGTGACACAGGCATACACTACCGACTGACTTGACTCAAGACACCACCACCCACGCAACACAGAAATACACCACACCCACGCAACACAGAAATACACCACCACCCATGCACGTGACACAGGCATACACTACCGACTGACTTGACTCAAGACACCACCACCCACGCGACACAGAAATACACCACCACCCATGCACGTGACACAGGCATACACTACCGACTCACTTGACTCAAGACACCACCCACGCGACACAGAAATACACTACCACCCATGCACGTGACACAGGCATACACTACCGATTCACTTGACTCAAGACACCACCACCCACGCAACACAGAAATACACCACCACCCATGCACGTGACACAGGCATACACTACCGACTGACTTGACACAAGACACCACCACCGACGCGACACAGAAATACACCACCACCCATGCACGTGACACAGGCATACACTACCGACTCACTTGACTCAAGACACCACCCACGCGACACAGAAATACACCACCACCCATGCACGTGACACAGGCATACACCACCGACTGACTTGACACAAGACACCACCACCCACGCGACACAGAAATACACCACCACCCATGCACGTGACACAGGCATACACTACCGACTGACTTGACACAAGACACCACCACCCACGCGACACAGAAATACACCACCACCCATGCACGTGACACAGGCATACAAGAACCGACTGACTTGACACAAGACACCACAATCCAGGTGACACAAAAGTCCACTGACGGGACACAGAAATACATCACCACCAACGTGACACAAAAGTCCACTGACGGGACACAGAAATACATCACCACCAACGTGACACAAAAGTACACTCACGGGACACAGAAATACATCACCACCAACGTGACACAAAAGTACACACACGGGACACAGAAATACATCACCACCAACGTGACACAAAAGTACACTCACGGGACACAGAAATACATCACCACCAACGTGACACAAAAGTACTCTGACAGGACACAGAAATACATCACCACCAACGTGACACAAAAGTACACTCACGGGACACAGAAATACATCACCACCAACGTGACACAAAAGTACACTCACGGGACACAGAAATACACCACCACCAACGTGACACGGGAGTACACTCACGGGACACAGAAATACACCACCACCAACATGACACGGGAGTACACTCACATGACACAGAAGTACATCACCACCAACGTGACACGGGAGTACACTCACGGGACACAGAAATACATCACCACCAACGTGACACAAAAGTACACACACGGGACACAGAAATACATCACCACCAACGTGACACAAAAGTACACTCACGGGACACAGAAATACATCACCACCAACGTGACACAAAAGTACACTCACGGGACACAGAAATACACCACCACCAACGTGACACGGGAGTACACTCACGGGACACAGAAATACATCACCACCAACATGACACGGGAGTACACTCACATGACACAGAAGTACATCACCACCAACGTGACACAAAAGTACACTCACGGGACACAGAAATACATCACCACCAACGTGACACAAAAGTACACACACGGGACACAGAAATACATCACCACCAACGTGACACAAAAGTACACTCACGGGACACAGAAATACATCACCACCAACGTGACACAAAAGTACACTCACGGGACACAGAAATACACCACCACCAACGTGACACGGGAGTACACTCACGGGACACAGAAATACATCACCACCAACATGACACGGGAGTACACTCACATGACACAGAAGTACATCACCACCAACGTGACACGGGAGTACACTCACATGACACAGAAATAAAGCACCGGCTCACGTGGCACACACATTCACCACCACCCACGTGACACAGGAGTCCAACATCACTCACGAGGCACATAAGTACATCAGCGCCCACGTGACACAGTACAGCATCACCGACGTGACACAGAAGTACACCTTTACCTGTGTGACAGAGGAGTACAGCATCACCCATGTGACACAGAAGTACACCATCACCTGTGTGACACAGGAGTACAGCATCACCAACGTGACAGAAGTACACCATCACCTGTGTGACACAGGGGTACAGCATAACCCACTTGACAGAAGTACAGCATCACCCGTGTGACACAGAAGTACACCATCACCTGTGTGACACAGGAGTACAGCATCACCTACGTGACAGAAGTACAGCATCACCTGTGTGACATAGGAGTACAGCATCACCGACGTGACACAGAAGTACACCATCACCTGTGTGACACAGAAGTACACCATCACCTGTGTGACACAGGGGTACAGCATAACCCACGTGACAGAAGTACACCATCACCTGTGTGAAACAGAAGTACACCATCACCTGTGTGACACAGGAGTACATCATCACCCACGTGACACAGGGGTACAGCATCACCCACGTGACAGAAGTACATCATCACCTGTGTGACATAGAAGTACACCATCACCTGTGTGACACAGTAGTACACCATCACCTGTGTGACACAGGAGTACAGCGTCACCCACGTGACACAGGAGTACAGCATCACCTGTGTGACACAGGAGTACACCATCACCCACGTGACACAGGGGTACAGCATCACCTGTGTGACACAGGAATACAGCATCACCTATGTGACACAGGAGTACAGCATCACATGTGTGACACAGGGGTACAGCATCACCTCTGTGACACAGGAATACAGCATCACCTATGTGACAGGAGTACAGCAACACCCACGTGACACAGGAGTACAGCATCACCTGTGTGACACAGGAGTACAGCATCACCCACGTCACACAGAAGTACACCACCGACTCATTTGACAGAGCTAGGCGAGAGATTACATCTTCCATATACACAGAATAGTCAACATCGAAGAGCGTTACGAAGATGTTTTTGACGGTGGTCACGTTGAGTGTCGTCTGCTGCTTCAGCACGAGCCACACGTAGATGTTGTCCCTGTTCACGAGGATCCTCGGGCCGGCATAGGGAGCGATAACATGGATACATTGTACACTTTATGTACACAAGATACATTGTACACAACTCCTGAAGATACGATTGATTACCTCAAGGCCCATTTACACAATACCCGTGAAGGTCCGGGGTAGAATACTCTCCAGCAACCAATGCTTGCAGTAAAAGGCGACTATGCTTGTCGTCACAAGCGACTAACGGGATCGGGTGGTCAGGCTCATTGATTTGGTTGATGCACATCATCGTGGATCGATGATCATGCTGTCAATCACTGGATTGTCTGGTCCAGACTCGATTATTTACAGACCGCCGTCATTAAGCTGGAATATTGCTGAGTGTGGCGTTAAACAACAAACAATTAAACACTTACACAAAGCGATCTTAGCTACAACGATTGTTAGTGTAAAAGCTAGCAATAGTGTAGTCTGTCCCTGCACCATATTACCACTAGCTCTAGTTTATCACATTATTTAAAAATGCTTTATAAATGGTAATCTCCCATTAGTTAGACAGCCAGTTGTCAGACACTTAAGTAGGGGATTAATTAGGGCAGTGCCCACAACAATGGTACAATCCTACTCAGTGAACTAATTAGGCATGTCTCAGGGTTCATTGTTTGAACTTTCTCAACTTATTTTCTACTTATTTATTGTTATAGTTATTTACTAGATTGCTACTCCAGTTGCTACTCCAGTTGCATGTTGTACTCTGATTATAAGTTATTATGTTAATCTAATATGTAGTGTTTGATCTTTAAAACTTGTGGAAAATGAAGAACTTCTCAACTAGACTACTACTCAAGTTACACTTGCACTTAGCTTGTTATAATAACATTCTTAATATAAAACAATATCAATTTGTCAGAGTCTACTCAGTTTAACTATGCAACTGTGATATAAATATCATTACTGGCAGATATGTGTACCCTTCTCACACACAGGAGTCCCAAGGAGGGACAGGTCAGCCGAAATTGCCTAGGCAGAAGGCGACCTCTTAAACACTTAATGCAACAACAAACATCATGGTAGCATTATCAGAATGGCTGGGTTAAGGAATGTGGAATATATTATGTCACAGAGAGGCACACCTCAGATTCTTCTGGATGGATATCTCTACAACCGAAATCGAGAAAGACAGACCAGCACCCACTGGAGGTGTGTTATCAAGACCTGCACTGGTAGATGCACAACAAGTGACGACTTCCTCCGGAACCAGACTGAGCACAACCATCCACCAGAACATGTCAACAAACACAAGTTCCTCAACACACTTCGAAAGCCTGTGGGATCAAGAATGCTTCCTTCAAGCTCGAGCTGGTTCTACATCCTATCCACTTGTCTTCACCCTGTTGCCTGATCGTCAAGCCGCCACCTATGTCAGACTGTTCCGACTCTTGAAGACTGAAGTGCAGCAGAGTCTGAACAGACCACTTGCTCCAACCAAAATTCAGACAGACTTCGAGCTGGCCGCAATCCGTGAATTAGAAGCAGAGTTTCCCCAGACCATCATCAAAGGGTGCTACTTCCACTACTGCCAAGCCCTGTGGAGTAAAGTGCAAGACCTAGGGCTAGCAGTGCCATACAAAGAAGACCCTCGGGTCCAACAGTTTATCAGGAGAGCGGCTAGCCTGGCTCTACTTCCCCCAAACCGAGTGCAAGATGTATGGCTGGATGTAATGAACTCTTGCCCTGATGGTCGCCACATTGTAGATTTCAAAGACAACATGGTTATCAACTGGGTGGTAGATGGTTTCCGCTGCCCCTGTGGAATCACCATGAAACTGAAGGGCCACGCATCAAGAACAGTCTGGAAGGTTTTCACTGCCGGTTGAACCAGTCCCTGCCTCGTCGCCATCCCAATATCTTCCGGTTTATAGAGGTCACCAGACGTATTGAACATGCGGAAAGAAGCAGACTCGTCCAGGTCAACTTTGAGGCAGCACCACCCAGCCGCAAGCGAGTGTATCGCGAGATCGACAACCGGATCATCAGATTGAAAGACCATCTACGCCTTGGTCAGAAGACTCCAGTTCAGTTTTTGGATGCTGTGGGCCACCTCCTGAAACTTGCCTAATGACCTTAGTCTGACAACAGGATGAACCGAGTATGACGTTGTGTACATATCATGACTAAATTTAATATATGTGGATATAATCTGATGTAACAGCCAAATCTGAACGTTTATAAAATAAGTACATCTGACTTACACGTCTTTTTGTTTTGTTATATCTTGATGTTTAGCTATGGGTCATTCCATTATCAATCAAGGTAGCAGCACTGCAACTGGCTGTCTAACTAATGGGAGGACATTTCATAAATATCTACTAACCCTCCGGATGCCGAGTTTTTTTTCTGACGCACATTTTCCTAAGATCGGAAAAGTGAAGGTTGTGCGAGAATTGCGCTCACGCGGCACTGGATCTCCCGCTGGCTATAAAATTACGCAGAGGTGGAGAATATTAAATTTCCTATTTGATGGTGTAAATTTAACTGTAAATATCAAACCGGTTTTAAAAAAGACACTCCTAAGTGTTGTCCGAGAATTTATTCTGCGTTGAAAAACAGTAAATTTCTCCGCTTTTTATCGTATACCGATAAAAGTACTGTGCGACGATTTTTTGTATTAAGAAGCTTTACGGAAACTGTGAGCGAACAAAATACTGCCTAATATCTGAACGACATAACTACATATCAAATGGAGTTATATGCGTATTTATAACGACATACATTCAATTCCAAAAATAGCATGCCGTAAATGACGAAAACTGATTTTTCTCTATGACGTCAAAAGGTGACAGAGAGGTTACACACGTACAAAGAAAAGGGGGCATAACTCCGCTATGCTTAGCTCTAGTTTTTTGTAACTCAGGTCGCTTGGTGAGAATTAGCTGTGGGTAAGGACAATATATTTTCGTGGTGTTTTGTTCAGGAGGAACCAAACTATTCCAACACAAATATCGATGTTGAAACTGTACACGTTTAGTTATAAAATATACCCATAAGAAATGATGAAATCGTACTTCATAAAAAGGAGGTAATAGAAAAATGGATGGCCTTATCTAACCTATAACTTAGTCCTTAGATTTCAACATTCTCCTGATTGTGTAAGTGTAATTTGACTAATGTTGCATCATTATTAATGGAGCACAAGCCTTATCATCAAATGTAATGAAATACCCTAAACATAACACCATTCCTTTTGACGTCATGGCTGGTTTTATGTCTTTGATAACGTCGGAAAAAGATGACACTGGTATTTTGATTAATATATATCTCCCCTAATTTTCGTTCATGGTATGGAAAATCTCGATGTGTGGAACGGAATTTGACGCTTTTTCGACACAACATAAAATGACTGCTCTCACCAAGTAAAAAATGTCTTGAATATGTAAACAATTAGATAGTTTATCGTATTTCTTAATTGGACAAGACACGCACCTGTTTGGCATCAATTTACGTAATGAAATTCCCAAAAGAATATTTCAAAACAACCAAAATTATATTCAATATTGGACATATATTTGTTCATTATTATGTTATTATTTCCTACACATTAAAAGATGCAAAGAAAGCTCTATTGGTCTAGAATTATCAGGATAATCGTATACGTTTGAACCAACGGGGTACCTGGCATGAGTTTTATTTTTATACATTTTACAATTCCTGGAGAAATAAATTTGTAAACCATTTACTATCCTGTGATCACAATATTGAAATAAGAATGAAACCATTGATTATATAATGCAAAACGAGAGGAATATAATTCGTAAATTGTTTGTGACTAACGCGCACCTGGCGAATCGTTAGATATCACTGTTCTCTGTATCCAACGACATAAAAGACAAATCCAAGACCAACACATTTCAGAAATGTGTGCATATATTTTACCGAAAAATATTATCCATTTTGTTAAAGTAATATATTCAGTTTTAGTTATAAAATGAAACGGCTATTCATGGACATTAGATATATGAACTTATAATATTCACATCCCAAGAAATACGTACATGCTGCAGTTACATTTATTCGTTCGTTCATACATGTTGTGGCCTATATGTACGTATGATTTCATATTGAACATTGACAAATATCCAAAGTGAAATTAATTGTGTGAAAAAATGTATAAAAGACATTCAAAATATACACCATAACTGAAACTGTAAATGGCATGATACAATGATCGTGTGCACTCTCATTCAAGGACCTTCACCTCAAAGAAATTACCAAATATGTACAACAATGTTGACGTATGACAACACTACCTGTGACCCACTTTTACAAAATGGCGTGTACACTGTCAACAGTACGCGGGATTGTACGAGGGGACTTTCGTTGATTCAGGCATCGTATAAACATAAATGTGACATGTAAGTAATCAGAAACATTCTATTTGTTGTCATAATTTTCATTGAAACACACCGTTGTCGTTGTGCGTGATTTTGCGTCAGTCATGGTGTCAACCAGAACGGTAACTTTGACAACTTCTGTTGAAAATATCAAATCATTGCAATGTATCTATTTGAAATTCCCTAATTTTTCCTACGATTCTCTTCCCATGTATATTCTGAAAATGTTGAGCCAATATCTTGAACGAATAGACGAATGGATAGCTCAAAATAGGATAAAATGCTACACTGTGTAAAATCTGAATTTTGCTTTGTTTACATTTCAACCATGTGCAGTTTTTCGAGCACAGCGTTCGTTTTCACACCTAACTTATTTTGCTTGATTTCATCTAGCCACTTTGTATTGGTGGCAAAGACCACTGGTCATTTGTTTCTAAAATGTATGAGGAATTCAAGGAGGTAGGTATCGCAGATAAGTTTGAAATATACGTGATGTTACAGGCGTCTCATAACCGGTGTACCTGAAACGTGATTTTGTAAACACTGTCCAATATGGCGGAAAGTTCACTTCGGCGTTCGTGTTTTCGTTTTTTTCCAAAACATTCTAAACGACTCTAGCGTTATCGGAGACGTTTTGGAATGATCATTGGTGATTTCATAAAAGACAGATACCCGTGATCACTAATATGCTATTTTTGAAATTCATTTCTCCGAGTAAATATCCGGGCCCGTATTTATATAAACTCTTAGAGTTGGAAATTTACTTCTAACTGCCAAAACTCCTAAGAGTTCACTCCTAACTCCTAAAAGTTACTCCTAACTCCTAACTCATAAAAGTTACTCCTATCTTTAGGAGTGGTCATTGGCACTCTTATCTACTCAGGTAAACTCTTCGAGTTCCAATGTGGCCGCCGCCGTGCAGCTGCGACATCGTAGAAACCGTATATTTCGAGCTCGAAAAGATGTGTTAAATGACCTTACTGATTATGAACTTATTGAAAGATACAGACTCAATCGTGCCGGCATAAATTTTGTGACAAATCAGTTGCAAAGCCCTACGAAACGAAATATGTCGCTAGACGCTGAACTGAAAGTAATCATTACTCTGCGATACTTGGCGACAGGTAAGATGCAGCTTTGCAATGGCGACGATCTGGGGATAAGTCAAGCAACTGTCAGTCGTGTCATAAATCAGACCTTAAATGCACTAGTGATTCCGGCCATCTTACATCGCTTCATTTCTATGCCCTCCAATGCGGCCGACCTCAATC
Organism: Haliotis cracherodii; assembly: GCF_022045235.1. Lineage (NCBI taxonomy): Eukaryota > Metazoa > Mollusca > Gastropoda > Lepetellida > Haliotidae > Haliotis > Haliotis cracherodii. Next base: position 25,619,042 of record NW_027266270.1, on the reverse strand, counting down.
GAACGCAGGTGCAATTTCAAGCAATTGGTGGATTTCCGGGTGTGATCGGAGTAATTGATGGGACACACGTTAGGATCATAGCTCCACATGTAAATGAGCCAGAATTTGTTTGTCGCAAGGGATTTCATAGCATTAACGTTCAAGTCGTCATGGACGCGAATTACAAAATACTAAACATCGTGGCAAAGTGGCCCGGGTCAGTACATGATTCCAGGATTTGGAATAATTCCATTTTGAGACATGCGTTTCTGAATAATCAGTTTCCGCACGGTTGTCACCTGCTCGGGGACAGCGGCTATCCCTGCCGGCCACATCTATTAACGCCCTACCTGCGGCCTCAACCCGGACAACAAACAAATTACAACAGGTAAAAAAATCAAAACAAAAGGATATCGTCACCGAAGGAATGCCGGGAACACAAATGAGAGTAGTGTCCCCTTATCACTTTAAATATTGTACAGAAGCTTCACATCTTTGGTGGACTTGATAGTAATGTAATAAAGTATCTAGGCCCTAGTTTTCAAATTATTTTGGAAGTAATTAAGCTGACTAATGATACGGAAAGTATGTGCTTAACATTTAAATATTACATAAGGAGATTGGAGTCATTATCAATATTCCATCTTTTCTAATTGCAACATCTAATTTATATATAAAAATTTATCATATAATGGGTAGGTTTCTCAGCAGGATAAATTCAACGGATAAAAACGATATCCGTTGGGGTCATATGCGGATAGAGATGCAAATATCAAAGGTCAAGTAGGGACTACTTTCAGTGTATATAAACAAACATGGCGTCGCATTTGTCATTCGGCTATCGAGTCAGAATTAACCATCGTGAATCTGGATAAACTACAGGGATAATTGATACAATTATTAAAAAACCCAGTCTTATATACTGAAAGTCAGTGTCGAACTGCGACGTAACTAAGGCATTTTATAAGTTTGGGCAACTTTGGAGATATAAATTTCGAAACAATTTTGCGAGGGCACTAGGCCTAGGCCTAGCCAAGCGGGATCAGAAGCCATACCTGTGCTTGTAGACCTCTGTGGCTTGAAACCTTTTCCACAAATAAAAATAGTTGGGTTTAGGCGAAATATGTATGAATTGTTACCTTGTTTCGTTTTGGCGCTGTGTATACATCTGACTACACTTCTTAACGTTATGACAGAACAGGCCGACTGTGAACAATCACTGGCCGTGATGTCTCATAGACTAGGGTTAGAGTAGCTTCCCTTTGACAAAGGGCAGTTACTCTAGCGGACAGACCGATGGATTGTCGCGAAAGGCAAGTAAAAACAATTGTTGTTTTGCGTATATGTTGCTTCGCCAGTGTATAAGAAACAGATTTCAGTTTGAACTATATTGGCTACTGTCACTGTCCGACTGACACATCACCTACCCTGTGACGTAATAAATATTAATGCGCGCATTCCAGGAAAACTCGCAATGTTTAGGTAATGTTTGTGAGAGAGGGGAAGCGATTTTCAAGCACAGATTTGAAGAATGACATTATATGATAAAGAGGTTATCACGCTTGTGTGTTTAGGGATGGTAAATATCCTGTATTAGGAATAAACACTATGTATTTAGCTCGCCAAGGCTCGCTAAATACAATGTTTATTCCTAATGCAGGATATTTACCATCCCCAAACACACTCGCGTGATAACCTCTATGTATTTAACCAAGGGAGTTAATGCACCTGTCATTAATTTGAGCATGAAGAAGTGAACAGCAACAACTTGTGCTGTTTATCACTAGGTTACTAATACACAGAACATATTCAGTAATTGATAGGCATATTGAGGGTTTCTTTACATCCAATTATTTTCTAAATATGCTATTATGCCTATGAATTAATTAATTGTTTTAAAGCAGTTACTTCATAAGAATTCCTACCATTTACATCATGTTCAAGATCACACAAGATCACAAGAAGTTTAGTGGAGCGTGGAATAGGACAAATGAAGAGACGGTTTCGTGTACTGCACAGTGAGGTCCGCTTGGAACCGATAAAAGTCTGCAAAGTTATTGTGGTGAGAAATTATTATTTCCCCATTTTAATATCATTTTTCATTTTCTGTTCTTTTAATTATTTAAGTAGTCATGTACTTGTTCTGATAGATAAAACTTTAAGGTCATTCATTGTTTGTTCATGATTTTGACATTGGTATATGAAATGTTATTCAATGTAACATTTTCTCACATGTCTTTTTTATACAGGCTTGTGCTATCTTGCACAATATTTGCAAGAATTTGAATGTCCCAATAAATGCTGGTGATGGAGGAGGTAATAACAATGGTGGCAATGGTGGCAATATTCACCAAGGTCCAGTTGCAGCTGATGGAATTAGATACCGCCAACAAATCACCCAACAGTACTTTTAGGTTAGTGTAGAGTATCCATGATCATAATAAAATTTTGATTTGAAGGTTTTAAAATATGTTATCTTGATATTCATATAAAGACATGAAGTAACAATTAATTCATATCAACATTTCAAATAATATTGATAATTTAAATAATGTTATATTTGCTTTCAAATTTCAGAAAGCCTGATCATTGATGACTATCTCTGTGTATTGTGACAATGATTATGGGACAGAAATGTAAGTTATTTTAAAAAATTAAAACTTTCATTACATGTGATTATGGATGTAATAATGAAATATTTTCAAATATTCATGACAACATTTAGAAAAGAGAAATGTAAGTTTAAAACATGTAAATTTGCTGATTTAAATTAAATTTTCAAGTTTTATTGAAAACAGAGACAAGACTATTTTCAAGTAAATACACCTTGTTTAGATATTTAGACCATTTGATTTAATTCAGATGGAAACAACATTGATATGGTGAGCTACTTGTACCATTAACGGGATGAGGAAAAGATGAACCAACACAAAGGCAAGTTGATAAAGATTTTAATTAAGTTACAATCACACATATTTTTGGTTATAATAAATAGAATATACAATGTCTTTCTCTAGTTCCTTTTACAAATAATTCGGTCAGAAAATACATTTCAGTTAATTAATTTTGAAAACATTGAATTCAGTAACAAAAAGCAGTGAAAAAGGAGCATGATTTTACTAATATTCATATATATATACTATATACACTTTTTGTAGATAGATAGAACAATCTCAGCCAAATTGTAGTTACATCGATCATTAATATTAAGCCGGTACCAACTGTGACTTATTTCAATGGGTTATGAAATATCAATATTGCAACCTTAAGAAATCAATAAATTAACTATAAAAAATTATCAAAGAACCATGCTTTGACCTATAACCTTGTGTAAAATACAATATCAGTTATTTGCTTTTTAATTTCTTTATCTTGAGACTGTAATACTCCTTCTGGAGTTCAAGCACTTCGATTTCTAATCTTTCTCTCTTTTCCCTTAGTGAGACTTCTGTAGGGCTGAGCACCAGAACAGGTGTGTGAAATTCCAGAGGAATGTAGTCATCCAGCACACAGCTGCTGGTGTGGCTGGCGCTGGTGATGGCCGAGGGTGTGATGTTGATGGGGTTCTGTTATGAGGACCCAGACTCCGGAGTACTGAAACAAATATGATAGTGTGTGTTGATGTATCATTTAAAGTGGGGAATCCTTTTGTGTGAATAGATTATTTTGTATGTAAAACTGTTGACACTTTTTGTTTATATTAACTAAGTACATTCATTAATTTGAGATTGCTTGTCATAACAATGATAGTTCTATCATGGTTAACATTTATACTAAGTTATCTTATAATAATTAGATCTACATCAAGTGCTTTCATGAGTTATCATGGTGTAATATTTATACATCACTTCATATAAGTATAGTTTAGCAAGTAATAATTATCATTAGGTAAAATGCATATATAAAATATCAGTAGTTTCAGTTATAGCTTTTTAGATGGTAGCTAGCCTAAGGTATATGAGAGCGCATCTTCTAGACATACTATTCAATAAGACAAGGGTTACGTCTACATAGTTTAATTGATTTGAAGCTTTTAGATAAATGCTAGCCTAAGGTATCAAGATTCCATCTCCCAGACAAAGGATATTTATTTAAGTATATCTGTCATCACCTACCGGGGTATATTAGAATAACATTACTTCAGTTAAGACTCATTAAGGATTAGCCCCCATACAAGCTCGTCTATAGTGCTTTAAGGATTAGCCCCCATACAAGCTCGTCTATAGGGCATTAAGGATTAGCCCCCACACAAGCTCATCTATAGTGACACCCTAATCTCTTTCAAAGCATCCATTAAATATGTCAACAAGATTAGTGCCAGTCCAACAGGATAAACAGGATTTAGTATTCCCCTCAGTCTAGCCATCCATTTAGCTTAGAACACAACCAATCGTGTATCAACCAATCACATTCTTCTTTATTGTTCAAATTTCTGTTAAATACATACTGTAGGCAGGTTTTAAGCAGAAAAGGGGTTTGACTCTCTTACCAAGCAGACCTCTCTCCCACAGCCCAGAGTGTGTACCGACTCTCTGTGGCACCCTCAGTTATTATCTAAGTATATTGTAAATTGTTCTTGTAAATAAAATTGTGATTAGTCTCCTGTGACTCTGGCTCTTTGCTGACTAATTCCCCAAGAAAACCAGCACGTCATTTGGAAGGTATTGTTCACCCAGAACAGTTCCATGAGAATTTGGCGGAGAATCATCGTTTTTGGAACCATGGAGTCCAGGAACTAACTACAACCAGCTACAAGAACCCACTGGAGGACATATCCAACCGTGATCATCTGATGGAATAACAAGCAAGCTGCATCTACCTCTGACCTCAACACTGGATTAAAGACAACCAACTCCTGCAAAGACACCAACAAAGGAAGAAAAAGTCTTCAAATATTGTAAGTACTACATTGTTGATTACTTGTCTTTCTTTAATTTAGTACGGTACATACTAATAGGTGTCATGGCAAATATGGAGTCTGGTATGGAAAGTAACTTTGAAAGTGAAATTCCAACAGTGTCTTTAGTTACGCCCCTTGCCAACAGTGTAATTCAGGCAAAATTTGGCACAAAAACAACAAATTGTTTAGTAGATACAGGGGCATCCATTTGTCGTATTTCGTCTGCTTTTCTGAGCACAGCTTTTGAAAACCTTACTCTTGGAAACTCACCCTTTCCACAGGTGAAAGGTGTTGGCGGCGAATTGCACAAAGTGTTAGGTTCAGTTGTGTTAGATTTTGTCATTGAGGATCAGGAATTTTCTCAAAGATTCCATATTCTGCCTACACTTCCAGAGGCAGTGATACCAGGTGAAATGAGAGCTCCACAAGATGTAGCATTAATTCCAAAAGAAAATTTAGGCCACAATAACAAAAGTTATCTTTCCAATTTGCTTGAGGAGCTTGAAATCACTAGAACAATCGCAGCTGAAGACACTGCTCGGGCTAAGGAGGTGTATTCAGAACAATATAATAGAAAGGCTAAAGAACCAGAATTCGCCCAAGGTCAAAGAGTTTGGCTTTACTGTCAAAAAGTTGAAAAAGGCCTTTCCAACAAATTAACCAAAAAGTGGTATGGTAGCTATTATATCGTCCATACAGGTCCAAATTATACCTACAAACTATGCCGAAGTTCTGATGACAAAATACACAAACCACTGGTCCATGCCAACCGTTTGAAGCCATATTTTGATCCTGCTGATCGTCCACAGTATCCTCCAGAACCATACCTCAATGACACCAGTAACATAGATTCAGGAGTCATGGATGACAATGAGGAACCAGTCAATGATTCACAGCTTGACGGCAACAATTCCCCATCAACAAGTTCAACTTACCAAGCGGCTGATCAATCCCCTCCACAACAGAAAGGTAACAAGGTCAATTCCAAAACTAAGGCAGGCACTTCCGGCAACAAGAATTTGAAGCAAATGACCACAACAAAGAAGAAAAACCTACCAGTCCCACGGCAACAATGAAGGAAAATCATGCCACACCAGGTCCTAGTGCTCCAACCAAGGTAAATGAAAAGGTAAACAAAGGGAAAAGAGCAGTGAATAATAAGCATCACCAGCCCAAATCCAGAAAACAACCTGACGACAGCCAGGTACAACCTCCAAGTCCAACATCAGGTAATCAAACCAAGGATATCCCTCAGGTTTTCAATAAAGAGGACATCCACTCAATTGTAAGTTCCAAGAGAGCAAATGGCAAAATCTACTACAGAGTGAAATGGAAGGATCCAGAAAGAGGAAACACATAGGAGTATGGCAGCAGCATTCCAGACTCCATTCGGAGAGAATTTCACCTCAAAAGAAGTATGTTAGGAAAACGACGAAAACGTCCACTGAAGAATCATAAGTTTTTCGACCAAAAGGAATCAGCTCAAGACAATAAATCAGTCAATGTTCTGTCAGGGAACACAATATCAGGGAATGTCGAGCAAGAGAAAACCAAACCATGCACAGAATTAGATGTCAAACCATATCCGTTTATTCAAAAACACCTACGACAAACAGAGGGTCATGGAATACAGAGAGTTATGGGCATTGAAATTATTCAAGGAGATTGCCATGTCAAGACCTCACATACCCACAACAAAAATAATCATGATTACCATACACACTATTTTGAAAGTGTTCCTCCCCACCTCATACAGTGCTACCTTGATGATAGCTGGAAGGATCTCTCTGAGTGGTTCTGTGAAGAAGATAATCCTCCATATAATCCATCTCAACTACCAATTTATAAATCCAAAAGGATTATTTTTCCAGATAAAGACTTTGGAAACATCAACACATTTAGATACCGTGCTACAAACACATACCATAGACCCGGTCGACCATACGTTGATCAACTCCCCAACTATACCTGTAGATGCCAAATGGAAATATTCTTGTGCAAATTACAAAATAAACGGTGCAAATCACCAAACAGCTATTAACTGTATCTTGTTATGTCAAGTCTTTTTCACTTTGGGTAACCAATTTCGCCAGTTGAGAACAAATGGCATCAGCCTGATCATCTGAGTTATTTGTATCACAACAAATTTTGAGCATTGACCTGATCAACCAATCTCAAGAGCGAAGTGAAATGACACAATCCGTACCGAAGCGAAGCAAACCATACTGCGAATCGAACCCAAACCGTACCGAAGCGAAGCAAACATACTGCGAATCGAACCCAAACCGTACCGAAGCAAACCGAAACCGTACCGAAGCGAAGCAAACCATACTGCGAATTGCACAGAAACCTATCGAAACGAAGCAAACCATACTGCGAATCAAACCGAAACCGTACCGAAGCGAAGCAAACCATACTGCGAATCGAACCCAAACCATACCGATGCAAAGCAAACCGTAACGAAGTAAAATAAACCAAACCCTATCGCATTGAACCGAACAAAAATCAAAGAAAAGGCAAACCAAATAGTTACGAAAACAAACAAATAATTCTAAAAAGGATATACATAAGTTCTAACACCTTTTGTATACCTTATTAGTGTAATAAATCAATGCACTTGTTATATGCACATGCACATATTTGTATATATAATGCGTCTAATGACTGTATCCAAAAATAGAAGGATATTTTATAAATTATTTTTTTTCCTTTTCTCATGATATACTTTTGTAATTTGCCGCCAATACATTCTTCCTGGACATGACACCGTTTAGTAATACTTATGTACTGATCTTTTACATCATAATTATCATATTTGTTTTATTTTCTAGTCCTTACAGACAAACTGAGGAAGTATTAATATATGACATATTATTTGCACATGCTAACTCTCTTTTCTTTGTTTCCATGTAAAACCTCCATGGACACAGCCTACTATCTTACAACCCCAATCAAGGATGTGGAACTCAAGGTCTCCTACATCACCCATAAAACCACCAGTACAGAGTGCCAAGACAAGCCAGCTCCACATCCAGATTCCCTGATGACAGCATTTTTATATTATGTTTCCTTATATCAAAGAGACTCTATAATAATTATTATTTACTACTACCAGTTTAACTTTATACATTGTCCATCTAAGCCTTAATTATTTTTATTTTACACGTTTGGGGTCCAAACTTTTTCAGACGGAGGGGAAGTTATCATGGTTAACATTTATACTAAGTTATCTTATAATGATTAGATCTACATCAAGTGCTTTTATGAGTTATCATGGTGTAATATTTATACATCATTTCATATAATTATAGTTTAGCAAGTAATAATTATCATTAGGTAAAATGCATATATAAAATATCAGTAGTTTCAGTTATAGCTTTTTAGATGGTTGCTAGCCTAAGGTAATGGGAGCGCATCTTCTAGACATACTATTCAATAAGACAAGGGTTACGTCTACATAGTTTAATTGATTTGAAGCTTTTAGATAAATGCTAGCCTAAGGTATCAAGATTCCATCTCCCAGACAAAGGATATTTATTTAAGTATATCTGTCATCACCTACCGGGGTATATTAGAATAACATTACTTCAATTAAGACTCATTAAGGATTAGCCCCCATACAAGCTCGTCTATAGTGCATTAAGGATTAGCCCCCATACAAGCTCGTCTATAGGGCATTAAGGATTAGCCCCCACACAAGCTCATCTATAGTGACACCCTAATCTCTTTCAAAGCATCCATTAAATATGTCAACAAGATTAGTGCCAGTCCAACAGGATAAACAGGATTTAGTATTCCCCTCAGTCTAGCCATCCATTTAGCTTAGGACACAACCAATCGTGTATCAACCAATCACATTCCTCTTTATTGTTCAAATTTCTGTTAAATACATACTGTAGGCAGGTTTTAAGCAGAAAAGGGGATTGACTCTCTTACCAAGCAGACCTCTCTCCCACAGCCCAGAGTGTGTACCGACTCTCTGTGGCACCCTCAGTTATTATCTAAGTATATTGTAAATTGTTAATTGTTCTTGTAAATAAAATTGTGATGAGTCTCCTGTGACTCTGGCTCTTTGCTGACTAATTCCCCAAGAAAACCAGCACGTCATTTGGGAGGTATTGTTCACCCAGAACAGTTCCATGAGAATTCAATGACAGTTCTTATATTGACCAAATATATTGAACACATTTTTAATTGTGAATTGTGAATAGCAGTATAGTACATGCTTTTTATGTAGGGTACCTTGTTGTACTGGCATGTTCAGGGAATGAATCAAAGCCATCCAATCCACTTATGGTAGTGTTATCACGTCCCAGGATGTTTTGAACAACCTCGGCAACTGTCGACAATTCAGGTCCAGTCGGACCACCACCTGTAAATAATTAAATGAATTTTGTCATTCTTTCATATCTCATCATTTGAACTTTGTATCCTAATTCCTCTTTTGATTTTGTATATGTACAGTGTGTAAATCTATATCTGTTGTTATAGTCATCAATATACCCAAGTTATTTAAATTTGATTCTGTTTGAAATTTTATATCATGATATATATGCTAAAGTTATTCTTCATCCAATGGGATGTAGTATTTATGCAGCATGTTTATATTATTCTGGAATCAAATAGGAATGTCATTCTTCACATTATGTATATGAAATAAATGAAATTTTAATAACAAAATAAATTGTAAATAATTTTTCCTTAGGCATCATCGTCAATTATGTTCATGGATTATGGGTTATTTTCATCCAAAACCTTAAAGGCAGTAAGAGAAAAAAAGAAAACAATTTTGATTTTGATTGGAGAGTATAAATACATAGAATCAGATCCATTTTTCATTTTATGGCAACATCTTTTACTTAATAGAAATTCATAGCAAAATTCTAACTTCTAGTGAACAATTCATACATTTTTTCCGAAAGACAAATGAAATTGCTGTAGCCTTATACAGTCAAGTCCAGTTAATCCGACATTGTTGGTGGCATATGATCGAAAATTGGACAACTACACGATAGATAACGATTCAAACATGTTGTAATAAAAAAGGAAATATTCCTATTGTTGTTGTTGGGAATTGAAACAGTTTTTATTTGTATTTTAAGGCTGTTTTACCAAGTTTGAATTTACCGGGTTTGGGTTTGTGCCAGACTTTTCACCAAGTTTCAATTTCTCGGTTTTGGTTTGTGCTGTTTAGGATTATGGCCACTATTTTGGAAACCACGTTTTGTTTGGAAGTCGATAGCTGCGGTTATCGACAAACTTTGACTTTCGTGGGGATTTGAGGCACCTAAATTTTGTGAGTATGAACGGAGAATGTGTGAGTTCATTGGAGTATGAACCTTCATAGAGTGAGGGCCAAACTGTATGAACGTCGGAGCTTGCGACGACGTTCATACACAATGTTTGGCCCTCACTCTATGAAGGTTCATACTCCAATGAACTCACACAAAGTGAAGGTCAATTCTTATAAATTTTTTATCACAATTTCTTACCTAAAAAAAATGTAGGCCTAGATCTAAACACAATTTTATTTAGTACGTGGGACTTCATGTTTACACTGACAGCCATACAACAACCAGCTATATCGCGGAGTAAGATAGTTCCTAAAAAAGAGAGGTGAGATTGCTGGAGGCTGTCAATGTCAGCCTAGGCACGGATCGAGTTGATACTACGATAGTTTAGATGTGCATTCTTCGTTTGTTCATTAGGATGCGCCGTAGCGAGGATATTCGTGAACAATCATGCAGTCACACTCTCTGACATTTCTCAAAGTATACTGAAACCCTGAGACCAAAAATAAAGGTTCTAAATGATCAGAAAGAACGCTTATGCATGTTTTCGTGCTAGGGAATTCCCAGGGGTTTCCCCAGGAATTTGGAAGTAGTCCGTCAGTGTTTACGTCATTTCAAGAACACGGTCTCGTGAAAAACGTATGAACGTCAAATTGTGTCGTTCATACACTTATGAACGTCAATTTCGCGGTCATGTGACCGACCTCTCGTCCAATGGAAAAGCCGTATATCGTGTAAACTTCAAATAAAAAAATTATTACATATTATTCTGCTGTTTACATGTTGTAAAAAGGTAGATTTTGTATATTTTATCGGCGAAAGATCTGTATCGTTGTAAGTGCTTAAAATCCGGAAAATCCCACTATAATATCTATTCTATGTAAACAATGCTGTCTGTATTATCGTGCAACAATATGGTATTTTCATGCTATTTTCACATTTATGTATTATTTCTTTTGTAGATTAATTTAATTTGGTTGGAATTTTATACTTATTAGGCTTTGTTTATTTTATTACAGCTTGTACGTACCAGTCAATGTACCAGTTTCAGTCATTCAGTCAAGGTCAACTTTGTAAACCAGTGAACATTATGACAATCGGTCTGTCAGTCAAGTTTGTACAGTCAAGACAGTCTGTCAACCACAATATGTTGTCAAGGGTGAATTGGTCAACCAAACTGTTTGAATGATGATTTGGAGTAATGTGAAAATTGTGACATTTGTCCTTCTGTCTGCGGTCAGTCGGAATTGTGACATGGTTTGAAAAATGTGTTTAACAGCTACGGTTGTTGAATAAATGACTGCGTACAGAAATATTGCCTTAAATTTCATTCCCTACAACAGTTGTGTTACATTGTTCGCGGAATATGTTTTCTAATCATGCAACCTCTAAAGTTTAACACAAAACACAAAGTTTATCTCTGCAGCTGTTTAAATATGCAGCTACTCGCCGACTCGTCTCACATCAAAACACGGGGCTGTGTGTGTACTCGCGGGCAGATGACCATGGAGTACGCTGATCACCGTGTCGGATTAACGAGACTGATTAATGAGTGATTTCAGCAAGTCGATGCAAATTATGTGTGTTTTGGAGCCGGAGTGCGAAACTGTAGGATAAACGGGTCTAAACAGCACTGATTAATCGGTTCCCATCATTTGTGTCGGATAAAGCCGATTGTCGGATTAACGAGTGTCGGATAAACGAGACTTGACTGTATTATTAATTTATTATTGCAATTACATTTTTACTATTAAAATGAATCATATTTTACCTGTACCAGTGAGCTGTCTTCTCTTGGTGGCTATCTCCTCTCTACTGTTAGACTGGAGAAGCCACTACTTCTTCATAATGTCATCTGTGGTTCTTTGGTTGCAGACACCGGGATGAGCGATTAATTTGCTTTCTCTTAGCGGTTCGTGGCTTGCAACGCGCCCCAGGATGAGCGATTAATTTGCTTTCTCTGAGCGATTCGTGGCTTGCAACGCGCCCCTGGTTTGACGGCCACATCACCGCGGAAGAAAATATTCATAGAATAGTACTATTTTCAGTCATTGTCGGTAGGCATATTTAAATTATTATATCTACAATTACTGGTTACAAAATGCACATATACGGTTACTACAATATTCAAAGGATGTGTGGCAATACATTTCGTGCAGAAAAACACGACAGAAATCAACAAAGGGGATGTATTTACGTTTTGGAGGCAACAGAGAGCTTGGAATTTTGGCGCTTTTCTATATACGACTGTGACGTCATCTTTTTTGCGTCACAATGAGCGATATGACGTCATAATGGTGACGCGCGATGTAGAGCGAAAGCCTTGCAAAGCTTGCTTTGTTTTCTTTAGGGATGCCCACCTCATGTTAGCTTACCAAGTTGCCGTGCTTATATGCTTTCAATGCCTGTCATATGTTCGAGTGAAGTATTACGGTGTAAACAAACTGCGCGTTCGGTTCCAAATTCAATTTAGCGCGGTTAAATCTACATGTAACCCAGCTCTACATTGAAAACACAGTATGTTTATCTCCTAAATGTGTAAAAAAATGGCGACATTTACGATGTACCTAATTTTCAGAGGTCATGTTTAGTACTTTTGCTTGGCCTAAAATGCCAGTGGATGACATCACTGAACAGGTAATTTCGGAATTTCCCACCTCATTCAAAACTGTAAAGTGTAGTTGTGTGGGTGATATATTTTGAATTTTATTCGACTTCAAAGTGAGGGTTGTAGAGGAGGGGCATATATGTCCCTGTGGCATCCAGGGGGTATAAGGGCCTACTGAAAAATAGCCAGTACATATCTTAACGCCTTTTGGTATGACTCAGCGAGGGTTCGAACGGCCGACCTTCCGCTGACGGAGCAGACGCCCTGTCCACTGGACCACGGGGGCGGTCTCCTCCGTTGAGACAAGCATACATATATGCCTGGTAAGCAGTACATGGTTCACCAACCAGCTGCAAGATGTGTGTGACTTTCGAAATATGACTTCGGGTACAGATGTGGGGAAGTAATAAATAAACACATACAAAGTAAAATATATATAGGAATGACTTAAAATGTAACAAACAGACGTTAAGGCAATAGGCGTGAGTGATTAGCGTTCTGTACAACACACAACACGAACCGAGCAGAAAAAATGTTCATTGTGTACATGCATTTTGGACCCTATGCATTTGATAAATATAATTAGAATATAATAAAATTCCGTGGACAAGCGTGGAACCAGAACATATAAAGTTGGCACAAAAAAACCGTTATAAATGTGGTCTTCGGAATCGTTGCCTATTTGTAATTATTATCAGATGGGTGTTTTGGGTGTTTTTATACTTAATAGCCTCAAAATATCCATTTTAAGCTACTTTAGTTATGTTTTCCTACAGAACAAAAGCAACCCATCCCCCCTCCTGGTGTTGTGTTCAGTAAAAGGTCAACTCTGTGGACCCTATCTAATATTGTCCATTCATATTTTGAACGAATGTTCATGACAATATAAAAAGAATATTATTGTGGCATTCTAACCATATTTGCCTTATGTATATTTGCTCTATAATGAAAAGAAATAACAGATAAAATATTTGTCCTTCAACTATTCACTTGATAAAAAATGAAACAGATAATAAATCGTTGTTAAATTATTCAAAACACTTTGAAACATAGGAGCAAAACTTCTTTCTAGAACGGTACGAGAAGAGAAGGGGGTATAGACACATTTTGTCATCCACCTCGTTCCCAACTAATTTAGGACAAAACATTTATGAAAAATAACTAAATTTCACATCCATAAACCTATAACTGTTGTGGCTGATGAGACTGTGGTGGGCTGTTAGAATACTACATTATCATAACTAAAGGTGTAGTAACATATCATGGGTGTGGATTTGGGGAGAGGGAAAGTAACCAATCTAGATTTTCACTAGTTTTATTGGTTCGGGACGAGTGATAGTCTAATTCCGAAGGGGCGATAACTCTTGTCAGTTATCTTGGCTCGAACATATGACAGAATAGGAGCTGTACAAAAGTGAAAACATTAATTTTTTTAACTTTGTGAGTTATGAAACATGCTCCTGAATTCTCTATCCGTTTACCACGCTAAATAGCTTGGCACGGTTCCGGCTCCTACCCGGCCATGTCTACATGAGTTAAATCTAGATGCGCTGTGCAGTATGTCGGACGAAGTTGACAAACATCGTATCGTTTCAGGAAATGAAGTGTAAATATTAAAAACTGTAGCATGGAAGTTTTTCCTTTGGAATGGAACATTCATTAAGGTAATTTCGTATAAAACAGGTTGTGAACAACCACTTCATTTTATCGTGTAACTAGAACTGAATAAATTACCTCAACAGAACTGATACTATTTTACATTAATTAAATGCACTCATAATTAAAAGGAAACCGTTCTAGAAATTGCTTTTGTTCGTTTAATTGACAGAATATTGATGCTTGATGCACCGTCAATCACAATTACTCCATTTGTTTTGTTTACTAATCACGTTTCACCATTTTTGAAATAGTGGTATACTATAAAAGTCGTCTTTCCCCGACGTCGCCAAACCAGCCTTGACGTCAAGCAAAAAGGTGTGTAATTAGTATAATGGGTGATAAGACCTGAACTCATTATTAATAATGGTGCAATATGAGTCAAAATACACTAACTGATATATATATATATATATATATATATATATATATATATATATGACGCCACACGCTGAGTGCACGAGGGGGCACTCCGTCACATATTTATCATATACACGGCGGATCAAGCCCATAAACTCGGAATGTTTTACAGTGAGTGAGTGGATGAGTACGGTTTTACGCCGCTTTTAGCAATATTCCAGCAATATCACGGCTGGGGACACCAGAAATGGGCTTCACACATTGTACCCATGTCGGGAATCAAACACGGGTCTTCGGCGTGACGAGCGAACGCTTTAACCACTAGGCTACCTGACCGCCCCGCGGATTGTTTTATTCGGCGTTTTTTATTGTCAACATCATGTAGCAGTTAAATGTCCTTTTTGTGCGCTGACCTTCTTTAGTACGCTTTGTTCTTTCTTTACATATGACGTCTTTTATTTGAGTTGTACATTGGTATTGTTTTGTATTTTGAGTTTCATATAGATAATTGCCTTATTTTGGTAATATTCATGTTTTTATTCATAACATTTGACTATTATTGCGTACATTTGTACTTTATTTTAACTTTGTATTTTTTGACCGAATAAATACCCTTACCGCGTCCCGGCAGTTACCCAACAGGGAACCAGTTAAAGGGCAAGTTCACACGGAAATGAACCATTTTTTCTTGTACTTTTTCCACATTAAAAGTGTTAACATAGAAGTATCATAGACAAAAATATAAAAACATCATATTTAATTAACATATTTATTGCACTAAAACGATTTATATTTTTCACATTTACCAAGTGTTCTTTTTCCATAACAAAAACACCATGGCTTATGCCATTTGCAATATGACGTCATTGGTGCCAATTGATAAACATTATGACGTCATCATGCTTTGTTAGAGCCGCTTCACGTGGTGTAGGTACAGTTTTGTGATTCTAGCATCTCAGATGCCAGCCAGAATTGTGTTATGCTGAGTCACCATTGCGCCGGAGTGTGTCGTAGACCATGTTGTTTTACCGCAAACTGGTCCTTGATATCTTTTGCGTTGAGAATAGACAGGGACCCAGTTGAATTGGCACCAACTTACGTCATAATCTAAGGGGGATAACTCAGGCCTATTTCGCTCGTAAAACGAAGGCCTCATAACGGCATATCACTTTCACACTATTGTGAGCTTCCTACTTTCACTGTGAAAAAAAATGAGTGTATATTTTCAAACACATACTAACTAATTCTAAAATTGCGTTTTGTTTAGAAAAAGAAAGAAAGTAATTTTTGCGTGTACACTTCCCCTTTAAGACGACGAGACTCCTTTGACCAGCGCGAGCACACTCCCGCGTCGTAGTTGATTGGTCGCCAATATGAACTACGTCATACTATTTAACGGTCACGGCTTCGCTCTGCGCTGCGACGACTGGAAAGCAGAAACGGCGTCAGTCATCATCTATATTATCATCAGTCAGGCTTGGAAAACCACGGAAACAGGTAGCTACCTACTTTTAATTTCGGCTTTCTGTTGATTATTGTGGTTATTAATTAGGAGACAGAGGTTGCCGAGTTAATGTTCAGACGCAGAGCTTTGAAAAATCAACGCTGTGTGAGATTTGCGGTTGCGCGGTACTGGACCAACCTCTCACTTTGCAATTTAACGGACTTGTATATTATTGAATTTTTAACCCCATGATGGAAAATTAAATGTATAACGTTACACATTCGATACGAAAACGTACTCGTTTTATGTGTCGAAAACAAATTTTCCGTTACATGACGTCAAAACACGAGGGCGATGCTCACATGTACAAAGACAACAAAAAAAACCCAACGCAATTCCTAGTCATTGCAAAATTCAGTATCCGTCATGTCCGTGGTGAGCATCTGCTTTGGCTCAGGACATTATATTCTAGTATCTTTTTTGTTTATGTGTATCTACAAAGTTCCCACACAGCTATCGATTTTAATAACCACATCGGTTCCTTTTCTGGGACATTGAATGGTTGTCATCAAAAGTGTCCTGAAGACATATTTCAGATTTTGTTATAATATAGCAGAATAAAAATCCTGAAAGTGCCCTTTGGCCAGTTGAAACCAGATACTTTTAGCTTATTTCCCAATTTATAAGAAACGGTGAAATCGGTCACATTACCAATTATATTCGGTTATAGTATGGAAAATTTCGATTAAAAGAACAGAATGTTGGGCTTATCACTACAACAGCTCCACCCCCCCAGCAACGCACACCCAAACCCCAACAGACCATGGCCCACCTCCACCCATGAATCTCAAATGGTCGGCCCCTATTTTGAAGCGCGCACCTGATGCAATCTTTAGCTGTCAATGTTCCGCCAATCAAACGTTAAAATCCAAATGTAAGACAAGTAGTTGTCCACACATAAGTTATACATTAATAAAAATATAACGTGGCGAATTTCCTTCAGGTATACATTTACTTTAACTTAACCCTCTTGGTGCCACGGGACCATATATGGTCCCTCACGTTTCACACCTGCATAGTGTCAGGGGACCATATACGGTCCCGAGAAAATGCCCTTTTTAAACTGTGAATTTTGATATTTAACACTAAGTGCGCAAAGTCAAAACTATAACCACCATCACCACAATCATCTTAGCTTTAACATCGTGTAACTCATACTTTATACAATGCTGCAGTTTGCGAAATATGGCGAGATTAGTAAAGTGGCTACCGCTCTTCTCGGCCTTTTTCTGCCATGTTTGAACACCAAGCGAATGACGGCGAATTTTGATTATGGACCCATGTCACAAACACGTAAATATTTTCAGACAAAATCCTTGTTCATAAGAGAAAATATGACCTGAGTGGTCAGAAAGACATATTTTTCCCAACTGTATACTTATTTACGTAAATAAAATTCTGTTCACTCCTTTACGAACAAGTTAATTTACACGTTTTGTATATGTTTATCGACTATCGGTAATGGCGGAATGGTCGGTACATATGAGAAAACGACAGTGTATATTTCCATTACATTTATGACGTAGATTGAATGAATTTATAACCATCATCACCCTAATCATCTCAACGTTAATATCGTGAACTCATATTTTATGCAGTGCTACGGATTGCGAAATATAGCGAGATTAGTAATGTGGTTACCGCGCTTCTCGATCTTTTTCTGCCATGTTGAACTTCATGCGAATGAAGGCATTTTTTTTATTATGCACCCATGTCACATACACGTAACTATCATTATATCAGACAGCCAATTTGAAAAAGAAATCTGATCGGACTGGTCAGAAAGATTTACTAGTCCCCACTGTACAGTTATTGGCGTAAGAGTACTAACGTGTAGTCGGCCACGGAAGTTTTTTGTTCAAGTATTGCATATGTTTATCGACTGTGTGTCATGGCGATTTAGCACGGCGCTACATACCAACCGACTGTGCAGATTGTCTTTTTGTTTATGATGCTGATTTACAGAAAATATTCAAAAAAAAAAATATGGAAAGATAGCTGTAATCGTTAATATTAAGTTGGTGTAGTGTTTATATATGGGCAGGAGATACATGATCAAAACCTAAACATAGAATGGCCAAGCCCGAAGTGATCGACAGGGCACGTTCGCGTCATATCTGTGCCGCGATTTCTTGTTTACCAGTTGTCCTACATACTCGCCCGTTCAGACAAATAACTGCTACTTTTTTCATATGAAATGACTAAGAGTCATGTGTGATTGCTCAAACTACCTGACCGTGTGAGCTAGAGTGACTTGCCCTAACTGTTTCACATTTTGTCGCAAATGGAGATTTTAAAACTGTGGCCACGACATCTAACGTGAGTCGACGCCATATTGTAAACAAATTGTGTCAAGGTCGGTTCCACATGTGGTAGCTCGGCCCCCGTTTCTGTCGATGGTACACGCGATACAAACATAATGCAACTACTAAAAACATCAACATAACTTCTACAATGATGACATCAATACTTTTTTGTATTTGGATTAACCGCTTATGGATACGCTGTGCTGTTAAGTTCGATTTCGATTTGTTTTTCCTAACATTGAAACTGTGATAATGGCGCTGTGATTGGTTTGATGAAATAGCAAAACCCTTAAAATGGGCCAATTTCTACTCGTCCTTAGGATACCTTTACTATTGAGCAGTTTGGTAAGGACTACAGGACTAGTGCCAATTTCTAACGCTGGTAGTGTTAGGGTACATAAAACTAAACATTTCTAAAAGCTGCAGCTAGTTCTGATGTTAAGGTTACAAAGATAAAAGGTAAAACTAAAAAATTCTGAATTTTTAAAAAGATAATAATTTCTTATCATAGTTAATAATACTTTGAAAACCAACTGTAAGTTATATGAATACTTCTATCTGTACAAAACAATCGAAATGCTTACACTAGTTACAGTACTATTTTTTATGTACCCTAATACATGTGTAGTTAATACTTATAAATAAACACAAAGAGCAAAATAGAATAATAAACTTTATAATTAATTTATTATTATTTACAAGAAAATAGTGTTACTACCTGCAACAAGGCGGATGTGAAACATATATTCTCAAAACCAGTTTTGAAACACAGTCTAAACATATACCCCTCATAATGGCCTGCAAAATTTCATTTATGTGGCTTCAAATTCGTTTGCGAGACTTCCCCCCCCCCCCCCCCATTCCATCAAGTTAAAAAAGCGTGAAGCAAAGGCCATTACTCCATACAAAATAAGTTTTTATAACCATCTTTTGGAGTTTGTACCTTAGATAAGCACGGAAAGTTTCATTTATTAACTTCAGTAGTGTCCAAGAGAACCTGGCAGTATATGTACCAAGTTCAAAAACAAGGATCATAACCCTGTGAAAAATATGTTGTCAACACCAACTTTTTGGATTTCTTTGTTCCGTTGCAATTCAACACTTTTGTTTGCAGATTCTCTATCTGCACCTCTGGTTTTCAGTACGCGTTTTCCTTATGCCATTTCTAAGACTTACTCCTGGAACTCGAAGCCATTCTTTTACACAGGTCACCATGTGGCTTGACATGTCAGTGGCTTGTAAGAGCCCTACTGCAGGCTTCCTCCTCAGCTTCTGTTTACAAGTCATTGCATGCACTCTCACAATTACAAGTAATGGACTTCACAAGTGTGTCAAAACAAGTTATTGGTAACATAATGGAATAATAGAATAAGTAATACCCTGTTCACCATGTTCACATGCACCACCTTACATATGTGTGTATATATTATTTTAAGTCTTGACACCTGTTAATAAATACATGGTTCACTCAACAAATTTTCTGCCATGGGCCCTTTATGTGACAATTTTACATATTCCCTAGGTACACCCGCACTTGCCCATACAGCACAATGTTAAAATGCCCCATTGTATTTGAAAATGTGGGCCTTTTTCCAAATTTAGGGGCTAAAAGCAGAAGGCCCCACCCTAGAATTATCGGAATCCCAGTAAGTAAATTGATGAGTTCATTATACCGTATTCGACATAATAAGCGCCCAGTGCGCTCTCAAAATTAGAAATGGGGGGCTATTATTAGAATATTATTTTGGTGAAAAACAACAGAGTTGAAAGATCTTACATTTCGGGGTTTATGCTGACAGCCTGAAATGTTTATATACGACAGATATATTTTTCCAGAATTTAATTTGTACCCATAATTAAGGGTGTATATAACATACGTATTATAAGAATAAATATGTCTTGTGTACATTGATCAATCAGAATGGGTGTTAATTGGGATTGTTCACTAGCCAATATATTTGTAAATAACGCCATGGGCGCTTATTACGTCGAATACGGTATGTGTAAATAAGTAAATTGAATTATGTGTAATTATATATGCAAATAACATAACCCCTCCAAATATTGCATGGTAGGTCCCTAATCTGTTTCTTATGTCAATTAAAAAAGATTTTATAACTCAAAACATTAAAAGTAACATTTAAATAAAGCTTTGGCCATAAACAGGTCCTTTCCTTAATTCATACATCTTATTTCGTATATGCACTTGTACATACAGTCCTTATCTGGAGCCATGTGGCAGAAATAATTTCCCATGGAAAGTAGTTTCACTTTAATAGCCATAGCCCCATCCATTGAAAAGCAGTGAGAAAATCCCCATATTGACATAATATTGAACAGATCCTGTGAAGTCTGGTTACCACAAAACAGATTTCATTTATTATATGATACCATATATATGTAGATTTCATCATGGTAAACCAAAACTGCCAATAAACGTTTATCATTAAAAGATCAGATACAAAGGTATGTACATATTACAAACACTTGTATGCAAAAAATAGCAGGAAAGTATTGGGGAGAAGTAATTTTATGCACAGTTTCATTGCTTGTAAACATAGGAAAAGGGATAATGATAAACTGAAATAATATACCTTTAGTTAGAATAAATGAAATTTGAAACAAGGCTGTGGGTGTTTTTCTACAATGGAAAATGTCCTGAAAAATCTGTAAAGAAGTATCTATTTTTCCTCATCAAAGTTTTACCATTAATTTGAATTTTGATTAAATAAATGACATTTTCAATTGTCTTGTAATATATATTTAGCATCAATTACCTTTGAAATAGTACATTTTTAATTTTTTAATTCAGTAGGCTATTTCATCAGAAATGTACATCATAAATTACTTAACCAGGTAAGACTACCATACACACACTATCGGTACTGAAGGTACTGAAGGTGTTGCCCTTGATGTATGATTATGAAAATTAAGTAGATTTTGTATACGTTCCTATATCTATGTTGTAGCATCGCCGAGCAGGCCACATCATATGCATGCATTTCATTATGTAAAACTGTGAGGTGATACGTTACGCGAAATGTGAAGGTCTCATGCAACGTTGCCCGTAGGCTCAATGTTGTGAATATTGACAGCAACACATGTAAGTATTTGTCAGATATATAACTGAGAGCAATGAGAAATGTTCTCAAGAAATTGTAAGAGTAACAGGCACTGTAAAATTACGTCATCAACTAGATATCATGATACAATCTTCAAAATAAAAGAAATGGAAATCACTGAAATCTGTTTTGATATTTAAGGGTTATTTGGTGCATGTTGTATACAAGGATTCTATGTATATGAATGGTAGCTGTTTGTTGCCAAATACTACCATGATTATATTTCAATATGATCAATGAAAGATATATATTATTTTGGCCTTTTTTTAATTTTACAAAGCAGAAAAAACCAATTCAGACACAGGGGACCCTATAAATTAGTTAAAATACATATTCAAGAGTATTTGTACCAACTACAATTTTTATAAAATAAAACAATATATTCATACTAATTGCCAATCTCTATAATGTTGTTTGTGTATTAACAATGCAGTGTCTACATCCAGTTTGCATTGACAATAATCATATGATTGTGACACAGATACAGCTGATTCTTAACTTCATTAGGCCTTGCTTTTTATGTTTCCTTGTTCTAAACTGATCTTTCAAATTCCAACAAACAAATTATTAATGTTTTTCTTTTTTCTCTTCACACCAAAAGATATCTGCATTGCACAATGACTCTTATTATTTTATTTAATATCTTGGCACACTTGTGCATGTGTACTAGTATTGGGACTCTGGTATTCTTTCAGGTTTGGAGAATCAATCAATTCATTGTGAAAACATTTTTAATTTCTTACATAAGTTACTTTGATCTTGATAAGATCAAACTAGATCCAAATTAATTTGAGAAGATTAAATTATGCAGTCTATACATTTCAGCCTGTCTGTCTAAAATCCGGTCCTATTTTTAGTCAATAATAAATGAGTGAAAATTTAAGAAAAATATACCTTACCTGAGTAATACATATTGGGCCTGATTATAGACACTGACTGTAAAATATGTAAGTATAATCTGTTATATGCAAAAACAAA
Organism: Haliotis cracherodii; assembly: GCF_022045235.1. Classification (NCBI taxonomy): domain Eukaryota; kingdom Metazoa; phylum Mollusca; class Gastropoda; order Lepetellida; family Haliotidae; genus Haliotis; species Haliotis cracherodii. The sequence goes on along the minus strand of NW_027266270.1, from coordinate 25,596,338 downwards.
TAACATAAATAAATTCATTATCTACATGGAATGACTGTGGGGTTCAATTTCCATTTATTTAACCATCAGAAGATTTGATGATAAACTTTCATATTCATATTTTCATATAAAATTCATATTTGCTATATCATAATAATAACTACAAAATATACTTTAAACTACAGGTGTCTTAAAGTACTGTTGAATGAAAATCAGGATACTTAGATACATAGAGAATACTACACTCATTCTCGTTAGATACCATTTTTACGAAACGAGTGGACTTTCTATGGTATCTGACCGAGCGAAAGCGAGGTCAGATACCATAGAAAGTTCACTCGTTTCGTAAAAATGGTATCTAACGAGAATGAGTGTGGTATTTTATTTATTACCCACGTTGAATATATATTCAAGTGTAAATACATAACAACTTGCGTTCGTTGACAGACCAAACAGAAACCGGTTGCAAAATCTGGTTGCGCATGAATATTGATATATGACCAAATATGGGCATTGTTGACATGTTTATGCATACGCATTAACAACATGCGCCTGCTGATCTGTTTACAAACAAACCAGCACCGATGCTCAAGATCCTTTTGGAAGAAAGTCTTCAACTTATGGTAATTCAAGCGCCATGTTGTTAGTACGCAGGACACCGATAAGAAAATTTGAAATGTCACATTAGCGCCGCGCTTTGAATATCGGACCAACAGTCACACGCATCACACTGCCGGGATCCCGCCTGTGCAATCAAAATGGTTCGGTTTCCTTGATCTATCAGCTGAATTTATATCATGTCCGTACCATTTTGGAAGAGGGAAATCAGACTGTTCGCCAAAGACATTCATGTTAACTGTACCACCCTTTACTGAAGACGTGAAAATCAACAAACTCAAATCTGCTTGCATGTCAGTGACAGCTTCGAACGATCGAAGGGCAAGGTCGCCACCGGAATAAGAAAAGACAACCGCGATCCACTCACAGCGTTTTACTCTAGAGATAGGGAATGTTACTGTTCACATTTGGGATGTTTTGGGCCACAAAATCAGAAGTCAGGCACACTTCCACGGAGTTTTCGAATGATTTGTATCGGAATTGTGAACTTTAAGTTATCTGGTCGAGCTGTGTTCGTTCATTCATGAACAACACTTCCCGAAACAGCGCCACAACTTACGCTTCAAAGGGGACACCGATGGCACAACCGGATCATCCCAAGTAAGTCTAGATATCTGTCCAGATAGTTTAAACAGACTTCATTTCACCACGCTTATCCTTTTACGTTACATCAAATTGAAAGTTGCGAAAATGGTCGGGTGCGTCACGCTCAAGGGACGCGCTCGATCGGCAGTCGTACATTGTAAATCGATTTATAGATCTAGCTCGATTATACGTCTGTAGGAGCTCAATGCATAACTTATATAGATTGCAAACCGAATTTGATGCGTGTGACTATCTTGTTTGGTTTAATAAAGTGTTTGTAAATATCTCTCGTGCTCATGAATTTCTTCAGTTCTGCCTTGTAATCGCAAAATGAATGACGTCTCGCGATTTTTTATGAATGAAAAAAGTAGTCCCGGTTTGACAGAGGTCACGGTTATCCAATCAAAACGAATAAAACAAGGTCAACCTTGTACGACACACGTGTGACGTACGGATTTAGTATCTTACCACCTGTATCTTCACCACGTGGGTAATAAAGCAGGATAGTGTGTGGGTTTGTATGGGAAATTTGTCAACATTACAAAAAATATAACGTTACTAAAACAAGAAGATAAAACTTTGATTTAGATCTATTTATGCATCATACACATTTTTTGGGGTAGTCAGTATGATTTGTTGTTTGTTGGGACACATCTCTGTAATTAACTACTATTTTAAGAGCATGAGTATCCGAATTCTGTAAGAAATGATGGATCATTGAGTTAACACCTGTGATGACTCAGAGCACTTAATGGTGGGACACATGTTATAAGGGGCAGAATAATATGGGTAAATCTCTTATTTCAAAGTATGATGACTAGTATGCATGTCACAACTGAGTAACAGTGCTTAATAGCTGCATAGTAGATGTTCATTAGGCCTATTTCTACAAAAATAATATAAATTTAAATATTCAGATGCAACTTTAACTTTGATATAAAAAGTAACATTTAAAATCAGTTGTTTTATTATTTTGAACGTTATTTCTTTTTAAAATATTTGTAAAGGCACGGATGTATACTTACTATATAGATCATTGGTAAAGGCATGTCAAAGATGTATGTGTGCTGCAAAATGTTGGCGTATCACTAATTTTATTAAATTGAAGTTCGTGGTAGTATTTGTTGAGATTTGAATGCATGAATTGTTGTAGGAAATAACACAAAGGCTGATAAATAAAATTTGCATTATTTCATCGATGCAATATGTTAGCCCAGACTGGCAGAATGCCTCGCTGTTTTCTGACGTAGAAAATACCGTGACAATATACCATTTTTCATGACGTTTTCCCCGCTATATTCCAAAGTGACAATTCGTCTTGTAGTTGTAGACTCAACAAATGTTGATATTATAAACTAATAATCACTACAAAATATGTGCTAGTTAAAAATATTCAGTTGTAAACGACCGTTTTTGAACGAAGGTGCAACAGGATAACTCTTTAGCTTGGCTCCGTCTCTACATGTCAGTCGTTGTCGCAGCGCGCATTGATCCGGGAACCAGACCGGAAGCGACAGGTTGGACCGTTGCTTGTATCATTTCAAAAGGAGAGTTATTGCCCTTTGGAACAAAAAGATCGCCCATTGTTCGGCTATTCATTTGCTTGCCGCTGTAATACTCTCACCCCGAGATTGCGACTCGTGGGTTGAACATCGCACAATCTACATGGTAATAAAACATATCTTGTCATGTTTTGCATTTGCCCTTGTCCCCGCGTTATGCTAGAAATATGTATATGGTGTTTAACTCTTTCAACACCAGTCAACCAGAAGTGTTTACTGCTGGGACACCGAGTTCCCAGAGACTCTTGTGTGATAGATGAAGCCAACATTTATCAAAGAAAATATCTGCTTGTAAAATATATTTGCTACTACATGTTATACACAATTTGAAAGATCTGATCCTATGGTTTATAAATATGAAAGTTATGTTTTTCACATTATTTAAAATAATGCATTTAGAACTTATTTAAGTTTGTTGTAAATAAAAAATGTAAGCTAACACGTTGTTAACGTCCAGATTAGGGACCAAGGAGCCGAAAACTTGACTATTTTCGGCAAATATAAGATTTCTTAAAATCCGCTTACCTATTTCTGTTTTATTTTCATTGTTTACGTGATTGAAAATCATTTTAAAAAGAATTATAAACAGTATCTATATCATCACCCATTTCCCGATAACAGCGGCTGTCCGCTCAGTAACATGAAGAAATACCCCCGTTTTCGAGGCTTCGTATGAAAAGCACGTTCGTCGAAGAATGGCATGTGACACATCGCTGGAAAGCTTATTCCTTCATCTACATGCTCGTAACATCGCCTGGTTTTTTTCGTAGTTATAACAAGCGATTTCATTGGATTAAAATTGGTTTCTAATGACGCTTTCTTTCTGAAATCTGCAACAAGTTTCGTTATTGGTCTATTTTGAGCACGTGACCTAAGGCAGCCAATCAAATTACAGCTGTGATACCAAGCTCCTGTTTGATAAATTTCACAAGTTGGCGAAAGATTTTTGTTAAATCGTGTTATTCTGAACGTTTTAAGCAGGAAATCACGATATATATTAAAATTATGGAACTTCGTGAATGTATCGTGCTAGGTTACGAGCTGTGACAAAGATTTTTCATGCATATATTTTTGCATTAAACATCGTGTCCGAGCCGAGAATTCGAGGCGACGAAAGCCGAGATGTCATTTGACTTACATTACACGCGATCGCACGAAAAGATGGAAATAATAACTTAGATGTAAGTTTGGTTACTTTAAGATATTTTTGTTGTTGATTTCATTTATTACTTTGTATAATATATTTAAAGATTTGTTTAAAACGTCTTTATTTTGCTCTTTGACATGTTCGACCGCCTCCGTGGTCTAGTGGTAGAGCGTCCGCCCGGAGAGCGGAAGGTCCGGGGTTCGATCCCCGACCGCGTCATACCAAAAGACGTTAAAAGATTGTACTTGTTGTTACCCTGTCTGGCGCTCGGCATTAAGGGGCTAAAACAAGGACTGGTCGGCTCGGAGTCAGTATACTGTGTCTGAGTGGGGTACTCGTGTTTAACTGCGGCATGGTATCTCAGTGAGCTAGCACTATAAATCGGCATCAGTCCGGACTAGTACAAGCAGCCACACAAACATACACACGTACATGCACGTCGCTATATAAGTGCAATAATCTTGGACGCGACGTTAAACACCATTTCACCTCACCTTTGACATGTTCGATGTGGACCCGTTGTGGAAATGTGTGTCCGAGAATTGTATTTTCAATAACATCGCGGGAAATAGTGAATATTTTTTTAATTTATCGATAAAAAATGATAAATTGAAATGGAATACGTATTTCAGACATTGTGAAATGTGATAGATTTAATAAATGAATGATATCACAGGTAGGTCCATAAAATATATTCTGTTTTGACGTGACTACGGCTTGGCCGGATAACCGGCCTACGGTGTCTGGGGACTCGATGCTTCTTGGCCGGATAACCGGCCTGCGGTGCTGAAAGAGTTAAAAAATATAAATGGTGAGGATGCAGTGTCACGATGCAGGATCCATTGACAGGAGTGTTTCTCGAACTTCCAAAACACATAGGCATAGATTTCTCTACTCAGGTTGACACTTTTGAATGAACTCTGTTTCTCGTTTCAATTGTAAGGTTTGAAAATGAAATGAACACCTCGTAAATACAGTAATGAAGTAAACACTTACCGCAAAATAGGTTTTCCCTCAGCCCTCCACGCATCATCCTTTCGTCGTCTGCTTGAAAAGACGCGCGTGAGTAACAGCGCCCTCTATAACAAGAGTAGCTTCCCTTGAAACATGTTGTGACAAGCTCCTTCCCAGCGCGTGACACCTTCGTTACACTCCCGGTAACATCGCGATAGTATAGAGAGCTCCGTGAACGTACTATCGCTGTGAGGAGCTTGATGTTGTGAAAACGTTGGACCAACGTAACATAACCGCTCGCGATATTCCAAACTTTTGCCAACATCTTGTAATTTGCTGAATGAATTGTAAAACGTGACGAATCCCGTCTGTATCTTCTCTGTCTGTTGTATAAGTGCAGCCAAAATGGTCAGTGAATGTGCTTGATCTATTTAATTTAAAAATTTAAAAATTTAAAATAAAGTTAATATTTTGAGTTCGAATAGTATTATTCGTAAATATACTTGATCTATTATTTGTCACATTGTAATCGACAAATGTGTTTGTTTTTTTATGTTATCATTATGACATAACAAGTTCAAATCATATATCAGGTTCATTGTCAGTGCCAATCACCAGCATTGGCCTGACAGCGGACCGCTGCAGTTTGCCGATGCCGATATTGCCGGTGTCCCGGTATAAACTCTCCCCCGTACAAATTCTCACCCCGGACAGTTTATACCGGTACAGATTCTCCCCCGGAGAATCTGTTCTGAAATAAAATCTCCCCCGGGCGGATATGTTTCGCGCCCCCCTCAGTATAAAGTCTCCCCCCTGATTATTCGGTTTGTTGCAATGTCTTTCAGTACCATATTCTTTGCAAAGCCAACGTCGGCCCGATGTAGGTGTGCTAGCTGGGCGGATTGTTTTATTCGTCGTTTTTTATTGTCAACGTCATGTAGCAGTTAAATGTCCTTTTTGTGCGCTGACGTTCTTTAGTACGCTTTGTTCTTTCTTTACGTATGATGTCTTTTATTTGAGTTGTACATTGGTATTGTTTTGTATTTTGAGTTTCATATAGATATTTGCCTTATTTTGGTAATATTCATGTTTTATTCATAACATTTGACTATTATTGCGTACATTTGTACTTTATTTTATCTTTGTATTTTTTGACCGAATAAATACCCTAACCGCGTCCCGGCAGTTACCCAACAGGGAACCAGATAACCCTCATGGTGCCTGGACGTCAGTCAGCCTGCAAACCGCTCAGTGCCGCACTGTGATGACGTCGCTGTTTCAAAAACGTATACATTGTATCAAAAGTGTTACAACGTCTTTATTTCTTCACACAGGGTAACCAAATTGTATAACATGCAACTCGAGTTGATTGTCTTTCCAATAGTATCTAAAATCACCAAATCCAAAAGGTCTGTGCACTGCCCAGCCATCGATAAAAGTGCTGGTATTATAAGTTTCCTACTTATCCACATTAATCGTAATATGGACGCACCCGAATATGGCAAGCAAAGTCAAGTAAGCGCCCTTGTTTGAAATCAAATGACCAATAATTCATATCATTGGCAAATACATGTCCTAACAGTTATGACATATGATATTAATGTTGAAGTACACATTCACTGAGAATTTTCCGTGAGTTATATTTACCGATAAAAAATCCCGATGAAATTGTGCGTGTTTTTGACGTCAAAACAAAATTGACGGAAGTGGTCGTGATTAATTCATACGCAGACTGTTTCAAAGATTATGTCACAAAACGAATGACAGTTTGGAGTGTATATCTTGAAGAAATCCCGGTTACGTCCATGTATGTTTCAATGACCGTGCTCTTTTATTAGTGATAAAAACAACTTCGGGGTAATTGACATCGTACATTTTCAAAGGACAAAATGTGAAAGAGCGCTAAACAGCCCTAATAATACTCAAATTGACATCGCTCAATATCGGGCATCATTGTTATTTCTTAATAATTAACAAGATTATACTAACGTAATACCATCCAAGAGTAAGTACATGTAGATTCAATCAAAATTGTTGAAACGTTTTCATTGGCAGCAAATCTATTCAACAAACCTATTATCGATCACTGGCAACTCGGGCGCCATATGTCATTAATTGTTCCATTATGACCACCAGAAAACATACATCCTCGAATCAGCTCGTATTTCGCACTTTTCTGTCTAACTTAGACCTTTGCTCAAAATATACTTCTATGGCCAGTCCATGAAATACGACTTTTTCTTTCATTTATTCGTTTGATTTATAAATACGACTTTAGAAGTGTATTTACACCTAGCTAGGTATGTACATGTACATTTAAGGACATACGTGATAGTTTATTTCCACTAGTTTCCCATTCCATCCCATTCTACCAAAGGAAAAGTTTGAAGAAGATTATGATCGTAGGTCAATGAAAGTAATGGAATTATTTGTCATAAATATGTCAAAAATATATTCTTGGTGTTGAACTTCGAAAATTTAACCAGCAAAATCTTCAATAAAAATGGTTTATTATGTCTTTCCTTTTTTTTCTTAATTTTGGCCTAGCTAAACTACAGCTTGGAGGGAAGATACACAAATTAAAATGGTGAAAAAAACCCACAAGAATGCATTGATTTTGCTCTTAGACAAATATTTATTTAAAAAAAAATCTATTTCATACTTAGGATACAAAACAAAGTAGCTAGAATATAATTACTACTATATGTCACTGGTCGAAGTATTTGGTAATTTAGATAATGCAAAGTGAAAAAACACATAAATATAACTATATAAAACATCAAAACGAAATCACATTTACACTGAAAACGTTTTGTCTTTCAGAAATTGATTATCTATATATTGTGAGTAGATCTGATTACTTTTAATGTTTATGTTATAAATTGAACCATTCGAGATTCCAAGAGATGAAGCTAAAATATTAAAAATCTAGGTTTAATATTGGATCCATTTTGACAGCTTTCTAACTGTACTCAACTAAATGCACATTATTTTTGGGGAATATCAAGCCTTCAATCAGATATGAAAAGCACATGTCAACATACCAAAATTAGAAAACTGCGCCAAATATTATAACACTGTTAGTCAAATGATAAGCGGTCTCATTCACTCGTCGGTCGCCGTAGACATTTTCCAATCGTGATATACTAGATATGCTTTTTAGTTCAGTCAAAGAGAATATTGTTATTTGGAAAATGAAACCACGTGTATCCATAATACTACCTCAACATTAGATCAGCTGTTTCATGTGACGTCATCCACGTTACAACACGCGAGGTCAAATCACGCGCACCTGTCCAGACGACAAATTCACAGCGGCGGGTAATCACTGACCGTCTATTAGCCTATTTGAATAAGATTGCAGATTGTAACGAAATAAAATTAATTTTACTCATTGCTGAAATTTCTGATGACATATCAAAAAAGGGTTGAAGACTTGCAATAGATTATCGTACGTTAATCGAGAGTACAGTGTACATAAATAATTTGTAAATCTAATATTAATTTTTGATCTAATATCCATGGCAGAATGTTTGAAAACGAGCTATAATATATTCCATTTTCTGAAGAGATTAGTAACGTGTATCTGATGATATATATGCATACACAATTGGTTATCAATTATCTCCTACAATCACAGCATGTACCATGTACATGAGACTCATGGAAAATACTATTTCAGCAAACCAATCACAGCGCCATTATCACAGTTTCCATGAAAGGAAAAACAAATCGAAATCGAACTAACAGCACAGCGTATCCATAAGCGGTTAATCCAAACACAAAGAGGTATTGATGTCATCATTGTAGAAGTTATGTTGATGTTTTTAGTAGTTGCATTATGTTTGTATCGCGTGTACCATCGACAGAAACGGGGGCCGAGCTACCACATGTGGAACCGACCTTGACACAATTTGTTTACAATATGGCGTCGACTCTCGTGGCCACACTTTTGAAATCTCCATTTGCGACAAAATGTGAAACAGTTAGGGCAAGTCACTTACACGGTCAGGTAGTTCGAGCAATCACACATGACTCTTAGTCATTTCATATGAAAAATGTAGCAGTTACTTGTCTGAACGGGCGAGTATGTAGGACAACCGGTAAACAAGAAATCGCGGCACAGATCTGATGCGAACGTGCCCTGTCGATCACTTCAGGCTTGGCCATTCAATGTTTAGGTTTTGATCATTAACCTTCTGCCCATAAATATACACTACCAACTTAATATTAACGATTATAGCTATCTTTCCATATCTTTGATTTGAATATTTTCTGTAAATCTGCATCATAAACAAAAAGACAGTCTACACTGTCGGCTGGTATGTAGCGCCGTGCTAAATCGCCATGACACACAGTCGATAAACATATGCAATACTTGAACAAAAAACTTCCGTGGCCAACTAAACGTTAGTACTCTTACGCCAATAACTGTACAGTGGGGACTAGTAAATATTTCTGACCAGTTCGATAAGATTTCTTTTTCAAATTGGCTGTCTGATATAATAATAGTTACGTGTATGTGACATGGGTGCATAATAAAAAAAATGCCTTCATTCGCATGAAGTTCAACATGGCAGAAAAAGGCCGAGAAGCGCGGTAACCACATTACTAATCTCGCCATATTTCGCAATCCGTAGCACTGCATAAAATATGAGTTACACGATATTAACGTTGAGATGATTAGGGTGATGATGGTTATAAATTCATTTTTCAATGAACGTCATAAATGTAATGGAAATATAGACTATCGTTTTCTCATGTGTACCGACCATTCCGCCATTACCGATAGTCGATAAACATATACAAAACGTGTAAATTAACTTGTTCGTAAAGGAGTGAACAGAATTTTATTTACGTAAATAAGTATACAGTTGGGAAAAATATGTCTTTCTGACCACTCAGGTCATATTTTCTCTTATGAACAAGGATTTTGTCCGAAAATATTTACGTGTTTGTGACATGGGTCCATAATCAAAATTCGCCGTCATTCGCTTGGTGTTCAAACATGGCAGAAAAAGGCCGAGAAGAGCGGTAGCCACTTTACTAATCTCGCCATATTTCGCAAACCGCAGCATTGTATAAAGTATGAGTTACACGATGTTAAAGCTAAGATGATTGTGGTGATGATGGTTATAGTTTTGACAAAATTCACAGTTTAAAAAGGGCATTTTCTCGGGACAATATATGGTCCCCTGGCACTATGGAGGTGTGAAAAGTGAGGGACCATATATGGTCCCGTGGCACCAAGAGGGTTAAGACGACGAGACTCCTTTGACCAGCTCGAGCACACTCCCGCGCCGTAGTTGGTTTCTAATACGTTGATTGGTCGCCAATATGAACTACGTCATACTATTTAACGGTCACGGCTTCGCTCTGCGCTGCGACGACTGGAAAGCAGAAACGGCGTCAGTCATCATCTATATTATCATCAGTCAGGCTTGGAAAACCACGGAAACAGGTAGCTACCTACTTTTAATTTCGGCTTTCTGTTGATTATTGTGGTTATTAATTAGGAGACAGAGGTTGCCGAGTTAATGTTCAGACGCAGAGCTTTGAAAAATCAACGCTGTGTGAGATTTGCGGTTGCGCGGTACTGGACCAACCTCTCACTTTGCAATTTAACGGACTTGTATATTATTGAATTTTTTACCCCATGATGGAAAATTAAATGTATAACGTTACACATTCGATACGAAAACGTACTTGTTTTATGTGTCGAAAACAAATTTTCCGTTACATGACGACGTCAAAACACGAGGGCGATGCTCACATGTACAAAGACAAAAAAAAAACCAACGCAATTCCTAGTCATTGCAAAACTCAGTATCCGTCATGTCCGTGGTGAGCATCTGCTTTGGCTCAGGACATTATATTCTAGTATCTTTTTTGTTTATGTGTATCTACAAAGTTCCCACACAGCTATCGATTTTAATAACCACATCGGTTCCTTTTCTGGGACATTGAATGGTTGTCATCCAAAATGTCCTGAAGACATATTTCAGATTTTGTTATAATATAGCAGAATAAAAATCCTGAAAGTGCCCTTTGGCCAGTTGAAACCAGATACTTTTAGCTTATTTCCCAATTTATAAGAAACGTTGAAATCGGTCACACAAAAAAGGAACAGCATATTACCAATTATATTCGGTTATAGTATGGAAAATTTCGATTAAAAGAACAGAATGTTGGGCTTATCACTACAACAGCTCCACCCCCCAGCAACGCACACCCAAACCCCAACAGACCATGGCCCACCTCCACCCATGAATCTCATATGGTCGGCCCCTATTTTGAAGCGCGCACCTGATGCAATCTTTAGCTGTCAATGTTCCGCCAATCAAACGTTAAAATCCAAATGTAAGACAAGTAGTTGTCCACACATAAGTTATACATTAAAGGGCAAGTTCACACGAAAATAAACCTATTTTTCTTGTACTTTTTCATCATGAAAAGTATTTACCTAGTAGTTTCGGAGGCAAAACAATTAAAATATTACACGTATCTAATTTATTTTATTCATAAAATCGGTTCATATTTTTCACATTTACAGAGAGTTCTATTTCCACAATAAACACACCATGGCTTATGCCCCTTGCAATATGACGTCATTGGTGCCAATTGATAAAGGAATGACGTCATAAGACTTTATTAGACGTGTTTCACGTGGTGTATGTAGATGTGTGGTTCTATCTTCTCAGATGCGCAGCCTAGCTATTGTTTTGTTCGGTGCCGAGCTGTCCAAGATACAACGCTAAGCACAATTACTCTAAAATTATTTCGTTTTCCAAAATCGCGACTGAGAAGACAACAATGCACTGATAACATACTGTAAGATTCGCGATTATGGTTGGAAGGGTCCGTTGTATGAATTGCGCTTATTCGTTCATTTGTGTTGTGCATATTGGCTCTTCCTGAGTTGCTGTCGTCTTCCGTGAGAGTTTAGATACCTGCTGGTTCTGAAACCACAGGACCATATGTAACTAATAATAACAATAAAAAAAACTCGCCAAAAACTTAGACACGAGACCGAGGGCCGTTTTGGTTACTATTATTAGTTACATATGGTCCTGTGCTGAAACTGATCGGAAGCGGATGGTGTACGATCCTTATATGGAAACGGGCTAAAGGGACAGCACTCTCATCAAGACCCTGACTGGGATGTTTTTGTAAACAAACGCCGTAAAGTGGAAGTAACTCGATCAGGTAAGTTTGCTGTTTTAGTTTATTCTAACCACAGTAGTATTTAAGAAATGTATTTTAGCAGGGGTAGGGTGATATTTGTACATAGTTTCACTTGATAATCATGAATATCCGCGATGTTGTCTCGTTCACATGTTCACTTCCTGCATGGTTATGTCGATACTCCTGATCAGCTGATCGTTGCAGTATGCAGAAAACTCCTGTTGATGGAGTAAGTTGTGTTACGTAATGTTTTAGTTTTACAGCCATTCCCGTCTGGAATTAACACAAATCATCTCATTTCGGTAATTAATAAACTTTATAATAACACAGGAAAACAAATTATAAATTATATAAACTCATTGAAATTCTGTTTTTGTGTGTGTTTGTGTGTGTACCTAATCTTTGAATAATCATGTACAATAATTTTGATTCAGACTGTTGAAGCAAAAATACGCAAAAATACATTGTTGCAACATGTTTATTTTTTATATTTAGGCTTTATATATTTTTTATTCAAAAAGATATCTGGTTTTGCTGGTTTGTAGCTGACAAAATATCTGGTCACTATCCAAAATCATCGCCCACCTACCATCCAAAATATCCAAATTTCATGTTGCAATTTACACACATATACAATTTATAGCACATTTATACATGAAAAAATTCAAGTTACCATTTTATATTTTGTGATAGTGAGATATAGATGACAAAAGTGTTAATGTTTCTATGTTGTATCTTTCAAATATGAAGTTTCGAGCCAAGTCATGCCAGACACCGATGCCCAGAAGTACAGGTCCCCAGTCCATCATGGTGTAAAGTCGCTGTCCAATGTACACCAGAAGCATGGCACACCATGCTTCACAGTATGAGGTACAAAATAATATTTTGACAATGAATAATTACACAATGTAAATACCATGAATACTATATGCAAATAATTTCTGTATTGAACTATTTTGTGTATCTATTATATTCTATATTGTTGTCTTTCGTTGTAAAAGTGTAGTGTGGATGACAAATGAATGTATACTGTGAGTGACATATAAAAGTTTAGATCTGATACAATTTGTACACAGTTAACTGATGATATTTGTATTCAGGCACCCAGTGACATGCCTGACACTGCTGAAGATAATTACCACCTTCTTTTACAATTATTTAGTCAGTGTACATATTATTTTACAAATCTATGTTAAAATTATTTTTATATTTTTCAGGTCCCACAATGATATGGAAGAGTATAAATGCGACAAAACTCTTTCCATATTCATATGAAATCTCTGTAAAAAACAGTTGATGGTACGATTCTGACTAAATCATGAGCACGTGTTAATGAATCGCTATCATATAGTGATAATACCAGGTGTTTGCGAAAGGTGAGTATCCTGCCCCAACGGTGTCACAAGAAATTCCTGGTGTTGAGATCCATTTTCATTGTGTGCAACTTGTGTTTATTTTCATGCAGAGTTACAAGTAATAAAATATTAGAGTGTCTTGTGAGGTACAGTGCTTCAGACAACAAGAGACCTGTACTATTGAAATAGTCAACCAGTGCACTAACAAGTTGCCACTGAGCATTTAGCCAGTGCTTGTGATATTTTCTTCAGTCTTTTCCCCGGCCTTCGCCCTTGCCCAGAAACTACCTGATCCAGCATCAGCCATCCTGTATTACAGAAACTTATCAAATGAAACAGCAAAGGCTGATTGTTGTCAGAGACCATAAAACAAGATTTTAATGAAAAAAGTTTATTTTAATGAGCATAGAGAAAAACATTACATACATCAGAAGGAAATCTTTCATGAATCACCTCGACAACACAAGATGGAATAACTTTTCTCTGATTCTTCAACTATTTCTGCAAATCCCCAAATCTTGTTTAGGAGGTGTAGATAGATTCTGAAATGAAAAAGTGTCTTTTATTAGTCATGTATGCACAACAGTACTAAAAAATATCATATCATTTACATATATATTTTGTCATTAAATCTGGAGGGATGCTTATATAAGAAGTAACTTGTATTGATATGCATAATTTTTATTACATGTTAATAATTCAATAAATACCAAAACAGTTTATAGTTCTATCATGTTGACATGATGTGTTTATTACTGTAGGTTTGAATACTTCTTGAAATATTGTGGGCATGTTTCAATATCACTGATGTAATTTAATAACCTTACAAGCTACATATGCTTTCACAACTTGCTGGCAAATAAACATTTATGGTAATCAAATCTCTTATTTTACTTGTCAGATTTGTTTGTTGTGCATGATAGATCTTAAAATGCATAATAAAATAAGTTGATGAAAGTAAATCATATTATATGTTTTCTAAACTTTATTTCAGGTGTTAATATAAAAAAAGGTGGTGGGGTAGCCTTGTGGTGAAAGCGTTCGATCGTCACACTGAAGACCCATGTTCGATTCCCCACATGGGCACATGTGAAACCCTTTTCTGAGTCCCCCAGTTGTGATATTGCTGAAATATTGCTAAAAGCGGTGTAAAACCCTACTCACTAACTCATATAAACAAATGATTGCATGTTTCATTTGCATTTTAGGGGGTGGTTGTTACAGACGTTTTGCTCAAAAGGTCAGGTTGGGAGGTCTAAATTTCCAAACCAAGATTTACAATTTCAAATATTTTTCACTAATATTCAACAAGTTTTACTTATAGTTTCTCAGATAATTTGTATGTATTGATTGTGACAGTAAATGAGCTTTTTGTAAACATTTTACATATATCTGGTCCACTCAGTTAAACAACCCACTGTTTTTAATAATTAATTATATATTAGATATTTCTTCTTTTTTTTTTATAGTTTCTAAACATTTTTAAAAAAAATCTGGCCCCATGATAGATGATAAATAGTTTCCCTGCAAAGTTGCAATGCATTTTCTATGAATGGTTGTCTGAACAAACCAATAACCAATTATCTATTAAATAGAATAAGATACTGTATGTAGGCCTACTGCAGTAACTGGTTTCAAACACTAAACAAATCAATTGAGTGATCTATCTTTTCACTTTCAAATGGGGACGGTGTGAAGTGTGAAGTACGACATCCAATTACTTATCAATAAATATGGCAGGTATTTTGAACTCGGATGGGAAAAAATCAAAGAGATTTTTTTCCCCCCAGTACGTTTCCACTCGGCAACCGACTTTAGAAACGTACTGGGACGTACCCCATTTTCGTGTTACTCTGAGCATATAGTCTCGTCATCAGCTTGTAGGCCTAATGTGTAATCTTGTTGAGACAACGTTTGGCGACAAATCGTATTTGTTTCTTGATATTGGCAAGTAGCATTAATCTGTAGCCTATAGGTGGTGGGAATAGTTAAACCTAATACAGACAAACTCAGATTGACGACAATGCCGATGCCGGAGATAGGGTCGTAACAGGGTGGGACAGGATGAATAGGCCTGCTGACGAAGCATGCGGGTCACCAGGCGTGACAAAAATCTCTTAGCATATTACGTTTCCACTTCTGAAAACGTAATAATGAGTATATAGGTAATTTAGGTATACACACATCAAAGTGTTATTCTTACCACGTTGTCACTGGTAGGCCTAATTGTGTAGATGTCGAGTCGGGGTCGGGTGACAAATTAGGTGATGTGGGTCTTCTCTTGTTTCCACTTGATTTTCATCGTTTCCAGCTTGCTCGTTTTGGTTCAAAATCGTATGGTTTTGCGACTTCTTGAAGGGTCAAGGGAACTTCTTCGGACCAGGCAAGGTATCGGATGCCATGTTGTCTCACCATAAACTGGTACTTGATATCTTTTGCGTTGTGACAAGACAGGGACCCAGTTAAATTGGCACCAATTACGTCATAATCTAAGGGGGTTAAAGCCCCACCCGGACTATAAATAGCCCGCAAGGTGGCGGTGTTTCAGTTTCGAACAATGACTGACAATGTAAACACAACCGAGTGTCGGGAGACGTTTATTGAAAACCATACGGGAACAAGATCACCATTGACCGTCAAACTTCGTATCAACTTGAATGACAAACCATGGATACAATAAATGGCTCCATATCAAGATATAAGTCAATAAATTTTCTGTAGTTTTATCCTAAAAAATCGAATCGATCATGTTTGGCGTCTGCATGAATCACAGTGGGCGGAGCTTATTTACGTTAGCGCTATAAATAGCAAAGCACATGGTCAGATGTACATGTGACACATTCAATGCATTTGTGGTCAAAGGGAATTGTGTTGCATATTTTTACGGCAGAACAGCAGCAGAACATCAATTTCGGTTAATGTAACCGTAACGATACTTAAATACGAAATTGACGACGCGATTCTTTCAGTTCAATCCGAAAATTACAGATACTTGTTTAGTTTTGGTCATTTGCATTCAACAGTTAAATTTGTGCCACACAATAATCAGTTTATATTCATAAAACTTAAATTATTACACAGATTTTCAACTAGTGTTTAGGAAGGGGCCTAATTTGAAGCACCAGAAGTTCCGCCAATATTTCTCAGCTTGACTACAATAGATGAATGTCACGTGTATCAACATAACAATGCACATAAGCAACTGGTAAATAAGTAACGAAATATACTTGATGTTTTGACCTACAGAAGGCGTATCCAGATAATATTGTACTTACGATAAACGAAAACTCCAATAAATATATTCCAAGACAACTTTAATTATGAATTTCCTTTTCTTTCACAGAATTTTCACACACAAAACTGAGTTTGATCATTAGATCCACACTTGTCCCATGTATGTTTGTTCGGGGTATTTGGATACACTTCGCGCACAAGTTTTGAAATACAATCTGGGATCCTTTTCCTGTTTTGTCCACACAAATCCTTCATCTGCTGCAACGTTTAATTACGTTTCTTTAAGTCCAAGTATATACGATGTCTCCAAACACTTCGTTTATTTAGCTCAGTCCAGAAGCAATGTGTTCAAATCCACGAATTTCTGCAACATGGTGGCCGCACCATTCCCCAACTGCGATTGCCTGTGCCGTGTCACGCATGGTTGACAAAAGAAGTGTGAACATACATATTCGGCTTCATCTGGTTCCACAATGAAATCTAGCTGTCACATTGATTCACTAATCCCAAGAATCGGCACTGAATTTATCAAAGTTTCTGTTGCACTTGCAAGGGCGGGAAGAGAGGCGCCATCTTGTCGATTCGAGTTGTGAATCGGAATGATGTCATCTTGAATTGGAACTTTCTCCACGATAAAGTCACCAATGTCATAATCGAAATGACCAAAGGCTCCCTGATTATCCCGAACAAATCTCCGTCAAATTAGGCTTCACATGAAAATGTTTTGTTGCTCATATTGAAGACAAGCGAAATTGCAAAGTTCTTGACAGTTGTAAGCAGCAACTCTATGCGCTCATGGGGCGTGGTTGCTAGGAGATCGCGTGGTCAGAAAGGGGAAAACAATTTTTTTTAGAAAGTAATAAAAGAAATACGCAGTGCAATCCAAAAGTACCATGTACAGGATAGTTTTTAATAATAATATTCACGAAAAAAAATCTTTTCTAAAAATGCAAATTAATTTATTAATTTATCCAAAGGTCGTAACCCTGAACACGTGGTGGGTATTTGGAAGGATTTTTTGCGATGAGGCCGTGTGTATTACATTGTTGAATTCAACTGCCCAGGAATATTGTTGAGGCATTGACATTTTGACAGATGTTCGTCATGAAGGGAGAGAAAAATGTATCTGAGAGAAACATTGTTGCTTTGAGCTTCGAGACAAAACATGTGTTAATGCCGAAGTAGCCAGCGACCTGAATGTAAGCTTGATGAAAATAATGTTAAAACCCATTTTCACATGACAGAATTAATGTGAACTAATATTCATGAACATCGTTTCGAAGTCTGTGAGGCTGTCCGTATTTTATTATTTATATCTCCATTCCGACGTGAAATAGTATGTCTTCGTGTCTCAATTTTGCTGCCGCTGTGGAAAATTGCGCACCGATCTAATAAAAGAAATACTACTATATTTACCATTGCACCGTCATAAAAGAACCAGGTCAACTTTATCTTTGTTCCGTTGTTTATTAAAAATTCGTTTCCGAAGCAAAGCGAATCGATCTACATCATAAATTAATTCATAGACTAGATTCTAGTACCAAGTGTTAAACACTTTTTTTAAATGTCGCAAAATAACTTACACAATTATTGAAAGACATTTTTTGATAAGTAATATATTTTATTTCGTCCGCCCGCTCTCTGGTTAGTTGAGGCTTGAGGGGAGAAACACATACAAAAAATATGGATGGCCTTATGCAAATGACACTTGGCATGCCAATCAACAGGGATGTGGGTCACTGGGACCCGCCAAGTTTCACGGATCGAGTTACTTCAGCATAAGGGCTTCATCGGACAAGTGTGACTTTGCCAAAATACATTGCTAGATCTACTTGGCAATGAAAAAATGTCACGGAAACGACAAAAAACTACTTTGAAAATATTTTTGACCATTATCAGGGTTTTCTACACGATCGTTGTCATCCAGATTCCAGATGAGGCAAGACGAACACAACGAAGAAAAACATTGTTGAAATCACCGATTGCCGTATATATTGTGAGAAATGCTATTCATAAACTGCAGATATACCGTACATCACAGGATAACGATTGGTGCCCCAACACATATTATGTTTCTTGTTCATTTACACTGCTCATATGCTTCACGACAAACGTATTTCGTTCTCGTCCAGAGATCTAGAAATATAATTTGTGTGTTGGACTGTGTTGGATAAATCGTGGACATTCCACTGTATCATTTTATGAAGATGTGAAGACGACATGGCAGGTAGGTTTTGAAACCAAAGACGGACGCGTTTGTTGAAAAGTCTTGGAATCGTTTGGTAGATATTTATATTACCATTAAAACTTACGTCCTTGTTGTCAAACGACCCACGTGAGTGGGTGTTTACATGACGTCACCCGTTTACGCATTAAAGGGCAAGTTCACAAGGAAATGAACCTTTTTTTCTTGTACTTTTTCCACATTAAAAGTGTTAACATAGAAGTGTCATAGACAAAAATATAAAAACATCATATTTAATTAACATATTTTTTGCACTAAAACGATTTATATTTTTCACATTTACCAAGTGTTCTATTTCCATAACAAAAACACCATGGCTTATGTCCCTTGCAATATGACGTCATTGGTGCCAATTGATAAACATTATGACGTCATCATGCTTTGTTAGAGCCGCTTCACGTGGTGTAGGTACAGTTTTGTGATTCTAGCATCTCAGATGCCAGCCAGAATTGTGTTATGCTGAGTCACCATTGCGCCGGAGTGTGTCGTAGACCATGTTGTTTTACCGCAAACTGGTCCTTGATATCTTTTGCGTTGAGAATAGACAGGGACCCAGTTGAATTGGCACCAATGACGTCATAATCTAAGGGGGATAACTCAGGCCTATTTCGCTCGTGAAACGAAGGCCTCATAACGGCATATCACTTTCACACTATTGTGAGCTTCCTACTTTCACTGTGAAAAAAAATGAGTGTATATTTTCAAACACAGATACTAACTAATTCTAAAATTGCGTTTTGTTTAGAAAAAGAAAAAAGTAATTTTTGCGTGTACACTTCCCCTTTAACCAATGAAATGTATGTGTTATCATGACGTCATATTGACCTGTCAGATCACTTGTATAAGCTCCGCCCACTAGAGTGCGGTAGTAACTACCGCACTCTAGTGGGCGGAGCTTATACAAGTGATCTGACAGGTCAATATGACGTCATCATAAACACATACATTTCATTGGTTAATGCGTAAACGGGTGACGTCATGTAAACACCCACCCACGTGGGTCGTTTGACAACAAGGACGTAAGTTTTAATGGTAATATAAATATCTACCAAACGATTCCAAGACTTTTCAACAAACGCGTACGTCTTTGGTTTCAAAACCTACCTGCCATGTCGTCTTCACATCTTCATAAAATGATACAGTGGAATATCCACGATTTATCCAACACAGTCCAACACACAAATTATATTTCTATAGATCTCTGGACGAGAACGAAATACGTTTGTCGTGATGCATATGAGCAGTGTAAATGAACAAGAAACATAATATGTGTTGGGGCACCAATCGTTATCCTGTGATGTACGGTATATCTGCAGTTTATAAATAGCATTTCTCACAATATATACGGCAATCGGTGATTTCAACAATGTTTTTCTTCGTTGTGTTCATCTTGCCTCATCTGGAATCTGGATGACAACGATCGTGTAGAAAACCCTGGTAATGGTCAAACATATTTTCAAGTGATAAAAGTAGTTTTTTGTCGTTTCCGTGACATTCTTTCATTGCCAAGTAGATCTAGCAATGTATTTTGGCAAAGTCACACTTGTCCGATGAAGCCCTTATGCTGAAGTAACTCGATCCGTGAAACTTGGCGGGTCCCAGTGACCCACATCCCTGTTGATTGGCATGCCAAGTGTCATTTGCATAAGGCCATCCATATTGTTTGTATGTGTTTCTCTCCTCAAGCCTAAACTAACCAGAGAGCGGGCGGACGAAATAAAATATATTACTTATAAAAAAATCTCTTTCAATAATTGTGTAAGTTATTTTATGACATTTAAAAAAAGTGTTTAACACTTGGTACTAGAATCTAGTCTATGAATTAAGTTATGATGTAGATCGATTCGCTTTGCTTCGGAAACGAATTTTTAATAAACAACGGAACAAAGATAAAGTTGACCTGGTTCTTTTATGACGGTGCAATGGTAAATCTAGTAGTATTTCTTTTATTAGATCGGTGCGCAATTTTCCACAGCGTCAGCAAAATTGAGACACGAAGACATATTATTTCACGTCGGAATGGAGATATAAATAATAAAATACGGACAGCCTCACAGACTTCGAAACGATGTTCAGATAAATATTAGTTCACATTAATTCTGTCATGTGAAAATGGGTTTTAACATTATTTTCATCAAGCTTACATTCAGGTCGCTGGCTACTTCGGCATTAACACATGTTTTGTCTCGAAGCTCAAAGCAACAATGTTTCTCTCAGATACATTTTTCTCTCCATTCATGACGAACATCTGTCAAAATTTCAATGCCTCAACAATCTTCCTGGGCAGTTGAATTCAACAATGTAATACACACGGCCTCATTCACGGCGTCATCGCAAAAAATTCCTTCCAAATACCCACCACGTGTTCAGGGTTACGACCTTTGGATAAATTACTAAATTAATTTGCATTTTTAGAAAAGATTTTTTTTCGTGAATATTATTATTAAAAACTATCCTGTACATGGTACTTTTGGATTGCACTGCGTATTTCTTTTATTACTTTCTAAAAAAAATTGTTTTCCCCTTTCTGACCACGCGATCTCCTAGCAACCACGCCCCATGAGCGCATCGAGTTGCTGCTTACAACTGTCAAGAACTTTGCAATTTCGCTTGTCTTCAATATGAGCAACAAAACATTTTCATGTGAAGCCTAATTTGACGAATATTTGTTCGAGATATTCAGGGAGCCTTTGGTCATTTCGATTATGACATTGGTGACTTTATCGTGGAGAAAGTTCCAATTCAAGATGACATCATTCCGATTCACAACTCGAATCGACAAGATGGCGCCTCTCTTCCCGCCCTTGCAAGTGCAACAGAAACTTTGATAAATTCAGTGCCGATTCTTGGGATTAGTGAATCAATGTGACAGCTAGATTTCATTGTGGAACCAGATGAAGCCGAATATGTATGTTCACACTTCTTTTGTCAACCATGCGTGACACAGCACAGGCAATCACAGTTGGGGAATGGTGCGGCCACCATGTTGCAGAAATTCGTGGATTTGAACACATTGCTTCTGGACTGAGCTAAATAAACGAAGTGTTTGGAGACATCGTAGATACTTGGACTTGAAGAAACGTAATTAAACGTTGCAGCAGATGAAGGATTTGTGTGGACAAAACGGGAAAGGGATCCCAGATTGTATTTCATAACTTGTGCGCGAAATGTATCCAAATACCCCGAACAAACATATACATGGGACAAGTGTGGATCTAATGATCAAACTCAGTTTTGTGTGTGAAAATTCTGTGAAAGAAAAGGAAATTCATAATTAAAGTTGTCTTGGAATATAATTATGTATTGGAGTTTTCGTTTATCGTAAGTACAATATTATCTAGATACGCCTTCTGTAGGTAAAAAAATCAAGTATATTTCGTTACTTATTTACCAGTTGCTTATGTGCATTGTTATGTTGATACACGTGACATATTCATCTATTGTAGTCAAGCTGAGAAATATTGGCGGAACTTCTGGTGCTTCAAATTAGGCCCCTTCCTAAACACTAGTTGAAAATCTGTGTAATAATTTAAGTTTTATGAATATAAACTAATTATTGTGTGGCACAAATCTAACTGTTGAATGCAAATGACCAAAACTAAACAAATATCTGTAATTTTCGGATTGAACTGAAAGAATCGCGTCGTCAATTTCGTATTTAAGTATCGTTACGGTTACATTAACCGAAATTGATGTTCTGCTGCTGTTCTGCCGTAAAAATATGCAACACAATTCCCTTTGACCACAAATGCATTGAATGTGTCACATGTACATCTGACCATGTGCTTTGCTATTTATAGCGCTAACGTAAATAAGCTCCGCCCACTGTGATCGATGCAGACGCCAAACACGATCGATTCGATTTTTTAGGATAAAACTACAGAAAATTTATTGACTGATATCTTAATATGGAGCCATTTATTGTATCCATGGTTTGTCATTCAAGTTGATACGAAGTTTGACGGTCAATGGTGATCTGGTTCCCGTATGGTTTTCAAAAAACCTCTCCCGACACTCGGTTGTGTTTACATTGTCAGTCATTGTTCGAAACTGAAACACCGCCACCTTGCGGGCTATTTATAGTCAGGGTGGGGCTTTAACTCAGGCCTGTTTAGCTCGAAAAACGAAGGCCTCATAACGGCATGACATTTTCACACTTATTGTGAGCTCGCTACATTGACTGTGATGAAAATGAGTGTATATTTTCAAACACTGATACTAACTAATACTAAAATTCCGTTTTGTTTAAAATAAGAAAGAAAATGATTTTTGCGTGTACACTTCCCCTTTAATAAAAATATAACGTGGCGAATTTCCTTCAGGTATAGAGGGTTTTCAGAGTTATCCCGTCATGCCGTGCGCGCCGCCATGTTGGTTGTATTCGCGTCCCTAACAACAATATAGCGTCATTAGCAGCACACTCGCTCTGCAATCGTTGGCGTCTATCTGCTCCTATTTGTCATCTCGCAATCGTCTGTAATGGATAACTACGCTAATTTATTGGACAAAGTATCTCGTATAAGATATCACGAGAAGACTGGGGTGATCGACAAAGAAGATCCGTACAGGATTCCGAAATCGAAATGGAGTGACGACCACAAGCATTTGCCGGCAACTAACTACATCGATATCGTCAACTATCTGGTATTCAGCCCCAGTCCTTTTTGTAGTTTATCAGACATCAGAAACTACAGGAGCTTGGAAGCATATGATAGATTTGTATGTGGTTGGGTACGAGATATTGTCTCGTATGTGCATTTGTCCGTCGAAGATGGAAAGGCCATTCACGTTGTGAAGTCAAAAGTAAGTAAACAACAGCTTACCTACATCCTATACAACTGCTACTGTACAAGAGCCAAGCCAATACATAAATGTGTGTTTACGTAGTGATAACATTCGGATGGGTTACGTGGATATTATAAAGCGGTTAGACAAATTAAATAACAGCTGGAGATAATATTTCAGACAGAATCCAAAATGTCTTCAGCAAGTCATTGAAATTATACACATGCAAATTACCTTCACAATCCTTTCATGAAACGTCTAAATGCTCAGTCCATTATTATGAAGTATTAGAATTGAGAATACTATCATTTTCATTCACTTTTTAAATGTAAATTTTATATCTGAAATAAAATTAACTCCTCCACTGTATGTTTACAGGTAATGCATTCCCAGCGCTTGAATGAAGCTCCATTGCACCCCTGGTTCATCACTGATGATACGGGCAAAGTTTTGTCAGCCCACTGCGATTGTATGGCAGGTTTGGGAGAATCGTGCACACATGTTGCAAGTGTGATGTTTGCTGTTGAAGCTGTTGTTAGACTAAGGGAAAGTACCACCGTAACACAGGAACCAGCCTACTGGAAACTTCCAGCTTTGATGAAAAAGGTTGAATATGCATCTTTAAGAGACATTGATTTTACCTCTTCAAAGACATTGAAGAAGAAACTTGACTTATTAATTGATGATTCATCTGCTACATGTTCAAGTTCATCGAGTGCTAAACTTACCCATAAGTTAGGACCTGCATCTACACAGAATTTTGACACCTTTCTTCATACTATTAATGCAGACAGACCATCTTGTCTAGCAGTTCATAGTGATTATAGTGATCAATATGTACCTGTACCACTACAACCACAATTTCCACAAGTGATTCCTGAGCTGTTTGATGAAAGTCTGGTTGGCATCCCATATGATGAAGTTTTAGAACACTGTCAGAATGTTTTAGAGGAGGTTACAGCAGTTGAAGCAGCAACAAAGAACCAAGCAGGTTCCCCACTTTGGTTTCAGTTCAGGGCTGGACGTATAACGGCATCAAAGATGAAAAGCGCAAGTCGTACATCATTGTTGGACCCTTCTAGGAGTTTACTTCGCCATATCTGTTACCCGACTGAGGTCAAGTTTTCTAATCCAGCTACAAGATGGGGATACAGCAAGGGATGCCTATGAGAAATTATCTTGTGAGCATCACCATAACTTCAGTGTTGAGGAATGTGGTTTATTCCTTAGCTGTGAGTATCCACATCTTGGTGCAACTCCTGATGGTATTGTTGACTGTAGCTGTTGTGGAAGGGGCTGCCTTGAGATTAAATGTCCTTACTGTGCAAAGGATGACTTAATTGATAACAATATAGTATACTTAGAGGAAGTTAATGGGTCACTGCAACTGAAAAGGGACAGTCAGTACTATTACCAGGTGCAAACACAACTATTTGTAACAAATCATGATTATTGTGACTTTGTTGTTTGGACAAATGATGATATTTTTATGGAGAGAATCACACCTTGTGTGGCCTTCTGGCAACCAGTAGCTGATCAGGCGATGCAGTTCTTCACATCTGTTATTCTACCAGAGATTGTTGCACGACACTTCTTGAACACCACATGTGAAAGGGTTGCTCCAGAAAGTGTTGGGGAAGAACTGTTTTGTACATGCAGGACACCAGAAGATGGAAGCAAGTATGTTGGCTGCGATGGGAAAGAATGTACAGTGAGATGGTTTCACTTCAAGTGTGTTGGTCTTGTACGAAAACCAAAAGGAAAATGGTTTTGTAAAGATTGTTCTTCAAATAAAAAAAGGAACGAAGCGCAAACACAATAGTGAAGAGTGATGTGTGATTTCAGTAACTTTACCTGATCCTTTTAACTTTTCAGTGTGACTCAGTCCTCACTGTTCTGTAACTGAGCTGGCAAACCATGTCTTAATGAAACTTGTTCTCAAAAGGATATTCATGCGTTATAATGTTGCGCATACAAAATGTACAAATTAAAACTAAAAAAATACTGACCATTTCTCATGTTCAGAATTAGATTTATTCCTACATTTGACAGATTGTACATTGGATCAGTAATTCAAAGTCATATGTATGAAATATTTGCTGTTGAACTGCCAAGTAGGTCAAAGACATACTAACACTTGTTCAAGATAATTTTGCTGCAAAATCACCAAGTTAAAAGAAATATCAGTAATCACATTTCAATGTGAGGTTATTTCATTAACAATTAGTTTTATCTGATGTAACTGCATGACCTGTTTGAATGATAATACATCCATGATGAAATTATCAATTCATATTGTTGAAACATTTTTTCAAGTGAACCACAGTGGTGCTTGGCACAGAATGAACATGGGCTAATCTGAATCAGATGTATTGCCTATGCAATACAATGGGATTTTAGGTAACATTAAACATGTCTAGGTGGTTTTATTCCTGAATCATAATAATTATGAAATCATTAAACACACTTGACATTTTGTTTTTGTATTTAATCTTTTACAAGTCTAAGTAATAAACTTTCACTGGAATGGAACAACTGATGGACACATGTTGGTAAGTGCCTCTGTCTGCTAATACTATATCCCCATGTAAAAGATGGTTGGTGAAATCACTATTACTTGTCAAATACTTATCACTAACACGACCTCCCCATCCCTCAGAAATGTAACTTACAGAACCTTGGGGGAGTGATGCCAATAAGATACTTTACAGTATTATGATGCTTGTACGTTGACCAAGTCTGGGTTCGAGCTGTCAAATTGGATGGCCTATCAATAAAAACCTCAAAACAATCTATTATAACAGACACTCTGCGTCCAAAATACCTTCTGAATATCATTGGCATTGTTTTCCATAAATTTTCTCTATCAGGCCAAAATACAAGTCGTTTCAAATTAATGTACAAGACATCCATCACCTGATTAAATGTCCTGGAAATAGTAGCTTTACTGACACCAAACCTATAACTTAGGTCAAGAGTGGGTAAATTCAATCGGAGTCTCATTAGTGTAATAATAAGCTTTTGAAATTTTGTCAGTGATGAATGTGAAGGTTGACTTATTCCTTATGATACTAGATTGAACAATGCAAGTAGTGATACAAAGGATGGTAGACCAGTATAATATCGTACTTTATCATCATCACCATCAAAATCTTCAGTATTATTTGCTTTCATTTTATGCATTTCATTTTATTTTATTCTTGAGTAGAAGATTCTCGTGTTTTAAAGATTCATTTTCTGATTTAAGAATGTCAATTTTAATCTTGCAACTTTTAAGTTCCTCTTCAGGTGTAATGTCCTGATCCACTGGTTCAGCATGTTCGGCATCCGGTTCTGCCTCACTTTGTTGCTCTTCTTCATCAAATCACAGGTCACGGAGTCGTGTCGCCTCCTTGCGTCCCTAAATAACAAAGAGCTGTAATTTTTAGTAAAATACATGTATTTTAATTACACTGAGATAACATGTACACTTAAAGCATGACATTGATGTTTTCATATTTTTATCCCAAACAGTGTTCAAAATTAAACATGAAACTTAAGAAGTCCTGGCAATAAACCTAATGTAACCAAATGAAGATAGAGGGGGTACGTTTCATACCTATGCTTTATAGCAACAATAAATTAACCTTGCAACCCTTACTTTTTTTCCCATGTGTGTGTGCCATATTTCTACCACTAGACAAACCACAATCAGCCTAATTAACATACATAGTTAAGTTTACCTGTAGACGGAAGAAACGATAACCCATGTCGCCTTTGTCGCCCTTGTCATAGCCAAGTTTCACACTAGGTATCCAACCTAGATGGGTGTCCTGATACAGGGCTGATGGAGAACCTGGAGAAGATTATTTATTTATTAACATTAACCATGACGTATTTACAATCACAACAACACAATTAATTGTATGGAGGCATATGCAGTTCAGACATGCTCCACATTGTTTACAGTTATCAGTGACAACATTTAGCCCTGATGGCCTGGTTGAAATAATGACCACTGATCACCGAGGATAGTTATATTGTCACCTTAAAAATGCGACTGCAAAGACAATTTAAAAAAACTTATTAATGTCGTACCACAAAAAAATACATTCGCTACAGCAACGCTAGACATGGTTTTATGAAGACAGGGAAAGGCCTGGTAGATCTAGTACGTACTATCTACCTTCTGATCTAGGCCTAGTACTAGGGCCTATCTACCTTCTATCCGTTTCAAATATTGAAAGCATACTCGGTTTCGAAGGACGGCGGAACATAATTTCGCACTACGAAAAACCTACCTGTCATACACATTTCAAACTTACCGCCGACAAAATGATCGCTGCACACGCGCATGTATCGGGTGTCCTTGAATGCGAGATCTTCCCTGTTGACAGCTGCCAACCACAAACGGCGCCGCTTCTGACTGAGATCCCTCGTTTTCTCATCACTGTTATTGATTACAGCAGGGAATCTGAAAAAACTCTTCTTGTCTCTGTTTGCACGATTGCTGCAATTTATAACCGCACACGAAACAGGCATATCGGCAGGTTGAAAAAAATTCTCCGGCGTGTTTACGTTTCGCGCTTGTTTAGGTTGACAACCAACATGGCGACCGCGCACTGCATCATGGGAACTGAAACCCCTCTATACATTTACTTTAACTTAACCCTCTTGGTGCCACGGGACCATAAGTTAAGGTTCCCACTAAGTATCCTGTCCAAGTTAAGGTTGTCCAAAGGTAGTCTAAAGGTAGTTTTATGCAACGGGCGAAACTTTTTGATAAGGTTACCTTAAGATTAACCTTAGTAACTAAGTTCAACCTTAGTAAAGGTTGTTTTGTACAACGGCACCCTGGACTTGAAAAGTATGGTCTTAACCTCCGCCCCTGTTGGGGCCGAGAGTTTTACGATACAAAGTGAAGCCGAATTATCGCGCACGCTCCTACCTAGAGTTCGATGCGGCCGGCAGCCAGCTAGCAAAGTATGTCTGCCACAGGCCAGGTCCATGTGACGATTCGTCACATCTTTCACAGTCCATTCAAGATATTGCATATGATTTTCATCCGTTTCATACTTGATAAGTTTACACATTTTCATAAACAAATGTCAAAGAGTGGTTATGATTCATTAAAAAAGTATCCAAATACGTGAAAATGTACTTGTTTTTGCGTAGTTATCCTTTGTTTACATTGGTTGTTCGACTCCACGTGCTATCATCGAAGCCCCAAGGAGAGCTGGTGATACGGTCACTTTGATTTATAAATATATTGTCATGCAACTCACTGTCGCAGTTGCAGTAGCATATCTATAAAATTATGCAAAACAATATGTCAAGCGCCCCAAAATACTTGCATTAGTCCGCTCTTTACTGAACACGTGATATGCAAATTAGCTTGTGGCAGTGGAGTTTTGCAGAGTCACCACTGCGCCGGAGGGTGTGCTAGCTTCGAAAGAAAGGCAAGGTCACCACCGGAATAAGAAAAGACAACCGAGATCTTCTCGTAACGTTATACTCTAGAGATAGGAAATGTTATTGTTCACATTTGGGATATTTTGTACCACATTATCAGAAGTCAGGCACACTTCTACGGAGTTTTCGAATGATTTATATATCGCAATTGTTCACTTTGAGTGATCTGGTCGTGCAGTCGTGAACAAACAACCCCTGAAACAGTGCCACAAAATACGCTTTGAAGGGGACACTGATGCCACAACCGAGGAGACACAACCTTACAACCGAAGTAAGACAAGACATCTGTCCAGACAGTTTAAAATGACTTCATATTTCACCACGCTTATCCTTTTACGTTATATCAAATTGAAAGTTGCGAAAGTGATCGGTAGTCGTAAATTGTAAATGGATATGCATTATATATAGCTCGATTATATGTCTGTAGAAGCTCCATGCATAACTTTATAGAATGCAAACCGAATTTGATGCGGGTGACTTTCATGTTTGGTTTAATATAGCGTTTGTAAGTATCTTTCGCTCTCTTTAAATAGCTTCTGTTCTGCAGTATTTGGGTCCCCACTTCGGAAGGAACGTTTTTACGTGTTTACGGAATTTGTCGAATGAAAAACGTTCCACGCATGCGCAGTTCGTTATTTACGGTCGAAGCGATACAGGTCTGAGGTGGTAAGATACTAAATCCGCACAACACACGTGTCTTGACATCGTTTGTTTTCTGTGTTTGTTTTCTGTGTTTGTTTTCTGTGTTTGTTTGTTGGCAAATTGTTGCACTCAGCAATATTCCACCTATATTACGGCGGTCTGTAAAATAATCGCGTCTGGACCAGAAAATCCAGTGACTGACATCATGAGCATCGTTCCACGATCGTTTTGATTTGTTAAACGTAAGTATATATTATTTGACGTGACGTGGTAACCGGCCTATGGTGTCTGGGGACCCGATGCTTCGTGTTGAAAGAGTTAAAAGCAAGTTTCTGGTAGAAAAAGTGCATCATAAATGATGGTGTCATTTTCCAATAATACTGCCAGGGAGGCCAGTGTACAGGCCTTGTCAGTGTCAGGGACTGCAGGGTTTCAAGGGACATAACTCTGGGGCAGCTAAGGATGAAAGAGTTAACGCTGACAACCGCCTTGGATGTTTTGTGACTGATTATATGTTTGTCACATTTCGGAATATTTAATGAGACGTATACATTTCTGAAAAGATGTTGGCAATTATACTGGTAACAACGGCATACATACAGTGCTTAATTGAATGAATATACTGGTTATGTCAAAGTAAATGTGAATAATGAATGTGTTTATGTGAGTGGCGACAGGCGCCGTGCTGTATTTGTCTTCGGTTTGAGAAAGTTATATGTGGATGAAAAATGGTTTAATAACTAAATATTTGTTTTAATTCTAGTATGCGGTGTTTGGTGATTCTCTGTGTTTTGGTGGTGGCAGTACATGGACAAAAGATTTCGAAGGAAAGTAAGTATTTCGATGTCTGTTTGTTTGTTTGTTATTTAACGCAACAGTATTCCAGCTATATGACAATCCAGTGGTTGACATCATGATCATCGATCTACGCAATTGGGATACGATGACATGCTGCTGTTGAAATGATGCCTGACCTGACCTTTGAGTTCTATTTATAGAATACAATGCATTACTATTTTCCTTCTCTCTTCTCTTCCCCCAGCATATACCGTATTCGACGTAATAAGCGCCCACGGCGACATTTGCTAAGATATTGGCTAGTGAACAATCCCAATTAGCACCCCTTCCTATTGATCAATGTACACAAGACCTATTTATTCGCGTATAATACACACTCGTGTGTGTTATATGCACCCTTAATTATGGGCATTTAATTCTGGAAAAATATATCTGTCGTACATAAAAAATTCAGGCTGTCAGCATAAACCACGAAATTTATCTTTCAACTCGTTTTTTTCACCAAAATAACATTCTAATAAGAACCCCCTATTTCTAATTTTGAGAGCGCTTTGGGCGCTTTTTAAGTCGAATACGCTACTATAGTCGAAGCCTAGTCAGACTCAGTACGTCCGTTCGTCCGTTCGTCCGTAAACTCGAAAAAACGTTCAGCAGATGGTGGTTGGGGTGGTGAAGTGGACTTTTCGCCCAAACCTGGTTGCCGTTGTACAAAGTGAGTGATTGAGTTGGGTTCAACGCCGCTTTTAACAGTATTCCAGTTATATCATGGCATGTCAGCTTAATGTGGGAGGAAAGCCCTGAGTGATGCAGGCCCTTAAGTCTCTTAGTTTGGTTATTTACTCTGCTGAGTTTCTGACACTGCTCTAGACTCAAAATCATTAAAAAGATACTTGACGAAAAGTGTAACTCGACTCACAATAGTAAATACGTATTTGACCTAAACTTGACACTGGAATGTTGGTTATCCACAGATTACTAGAAAAACAGAGCATGGAAAACCGTAGTAAATAAGTTTAGCTCTATACAACCAGAGTAGTGAACGCCGCGTTGTACAGTATTCCAGTTATATCATGTCAGCTCGGAGGAAAGCCCGAAGTGATGCAGGTCTCAGACGTTTACCATTTCGGTGAAACCCACGAGCACGGGTATGGTGCTGACAAACCTAGAAACATAATCGGGGCAAACCGGGATTCGAACCCACAATCATAGGTTTCTGGCGTGCCCAAGGGAAGCAAATCCCATACCTTAACATAGACCTACGACAGTCGTAGCGCAAAGGTTGTTTTGTACAACGGCACCCAGGTTATGTATTAACCCAGGGCTGAAGTGGTGCCCTGTGCTTTGGGGAATTTTTCAAAATTTTTAATTTTGCCAGTAGTAGGGGGTGGGGGGATTAACCAAGGGCTGAGATGAAGGTAATGCCTGTAGCTGTTTTCATCATTTTATTTTTCCCTATTTCAAATTTTGACAAGTTAGACTTAGTTGAAATGGAGAAGAACTGAAGAATATATTCAACATTTTTCATCCATTTCTGTTTTCACCTATTTAGGAATTCTTTTCTGTTTTCATGGCAACACATTTGACTTTGACTCTGTTCATAGTGGTGTGTTTGTCTTGACCATATCTAAAAAAACCTAACTTCTCTTTCTTGAAACTGTGCACACACGAAGACCAGGTTGTCAACTGATGCCCTTTCCTATTAAGATATTTTTAGAATAATATTTTGTCCGTTTCCATGGCATCAAGTTTGAAAAAGACTCTGTTCGTAGTGGTGTGTTTGTCAGGACCATATCCTTTAAACTCATAGGTATTCTTTCATGAAAGTTTGCACACACATAGGGTCCAGGGTGTCCACTCGTACCCTTTGCTATTTATGGAGTTTTAGAATTTATTTATTTTTGATGATGACTCTTGCTTAGTTAATTTTTAAATGAATTCATGATGCATATCAAATGAAAGCTCTCTTAATTGTAATATGTTTACTCCTGTAGCCTGACACGTCAATTATTCACACCGTGCAAAAGTCAACGTTTCCCACACAGCGATATGCTACAGGCCTGTCCCTGACCCTCTCGACAGACAGACCCGCTTCACGGAAATGGGTCGACGTTTCATCGCAGCGAAGTGCTATGGGAAATAGGTCTGTCATTCGCCTCTTAGCTGCTGCCAGCCCGGGAAGATCCGGGTAGAACAGGTCTTCAGCAACCCATGCTTGTCGTAAGAGGCAACTAACGGGATCGGGTGGTCAGGCTTGCTAACTTGGTTGATGCATGTCATCGTATCCCAATGCATTGCTCATGATGTCAATGACTGGATTGTCTGGTTCAGACTCGATTACTTATAGATCGCCGTCATATAGCTGGAATGTTGCTGAGTGTTGATATAATATCCCTAGTCTGTGTATTTGTTTAGTAACTACTAGGGCTTTAACGATATCATCGATGCTAGGGTACAGACGATGCTTGACTTGGGGAATCGTGATTCCCTCTACATAGGACAGAAACTGATAGAGATACCTACCGTAATAGTCAGTTGGCCACCAGCGGAAAAGAGGCTTAGTTTAGATTTTCGTTCCCACATTTTCCTGTATACCTTAAACCTTTTCTATTGCATAAAGGAGGTATCTGTACACAATTTTCATTGGGTAGTAAGCTTGCAAGTGTGTGCAGGAATTTTCAGGGGGTCAAAATTGCATAAATTGAAGGAAAAATGCATAATTTGGCAAAATTGGCTGTAACATTTTTATTAAGTCATTAAACTATCCAAATTATGTCTTTGATTACAGGTAATATGTTCCGTTATCTGAATTTGGCACACATTTTGTTTCAGTTTACTGTTATTCTAATTCTCAGTGGAAACATTGGTAAAAATCTTGGGTTTTTTTACTTCATTTTCAAATTTTTTGAGTAGGTAAAACACTAATTCCATTGAATTGTGACAATACAAACCACTACAACTGGGTATTAAAATCTGCCTTAAAGGGCAAGTTCACATGGAAATGAACCTTTTTTTCTTGTACTTTTTCCACATTAAAAGTGTTAACATAGAAGTGTCATAGACAAAAATATAAAAACATCATATTTAATTCACATATTTTTTGCACTAAAACAATTTATATTTTTCACATTTACCAAGTGTTCTATTTCCATAACAAAAACACCATGGCTTATGTCCCTTGCAATATGACGTCATTGGTGCCAATTGATAAACATTATGACGTCATCATGCTTTGTTAGAGCCGCTTCACGTGGTGTAGGTACAGTTTTGTGATTCTAGCATCTCAGATGCCATCCAGAATTGTGTTATGCTGAGTCACCACTGCGCCGGAGTGTGTCGTAGACCATGTTGTTTTACCGCAAACTGGTCCTTGATATCTTTTGCGTTGAGAATAGACAGGGACCCAGTTGAATTGGCACCAATTACGTCATAATCTAAGGGGGATAACTCAGGCCTATTTCGCTCGTAAAACGAAGGCCTCATAACGGCATATCACTTTCACACTATTGTGAGCTTCCTACTTTCACTGTGAAAAAAATGAGTGTATATTTTCAAACACAGATACTAACTAATTCTAAAATTGCGTTTTGTTTAGAAAAAGAAAAAAAGTGATTTTTGCGTGTACACTTCCCCTTTAACCAATGAAATGTATGTGTTATCATGACGTCATATTGACCTGTCAGATCACTTGTATAAGCTCCGCCCACTAGAGTGCGGTAGTTACTACCGCAGATGGGGCTTTAACTCAGGCCTGTTTAGCTCGAATTTCAAGATGGCCGCCATTTTGACCTGTTTTGTATAGGATAGTACAATAGTTAAAGCCCCATCTGCGGTAGTAACTACCGCACTCTAGTGGGCGGAGCTTATACAAGTGATCTGACAGGTCAATATGACGTCATGATAATACATACATTTCATTGGTTATGGCGTAAACGGGTGACGTCATGTAAACACCCACCCACATGGGCCGTTTGACATCACGGACGTAAGTTTTAATGGTAATATAAATATCTACCAAACGATTCCAAGACTTTTCAACAAACGCGTACATCTTTGGTTTCAAATCCTACCTGCATGTCGTCATCACACCTTCATAAAATGATACCGTGGAATTTCCACGAATTATCCAACACAGTCCAACACAAATTATAGTTCTAGATGTATGGACGAGAACGAAATACGTTTGTCGTGATGCAAATGAGCAGTGTAAGTGAACAAGAAACATAATATGTGTTGGGGCACCAATCGTTATCCTGTGGTGTACGGTATATCTGCAGTTTATAAATAGCATTTCTCACAATATATACGGCAATCGGTGATTTCAACAATGTTTTTCTTCGTTGTGTTCGTCTTGCCTCATCTGGAATCTGGATGACAACGATAGTGTAAAAAACCCTGGTAATGGTCAAAAATATTTTCAACTGATCAAAGTAGTTTCTTGTCGTTTTTTCATTACCCAGTAGCAATGTATTTTGGCAAAGTCTCACTTGTCCGATGAAGCTCCTCATGCCGAAGTAACTCGATCCGTGAAACTTGGCGGGTCCCAGTGACCCACATCCCTGTTGATTGGCATGCCAAGTGTCATTTGCATAAGGCCATCCATATTTTTTGTATGTGTTTCTCCCCTCAAGCCTCAACTAACCAGAGAGTGGGCGGACGAAATAAAATATATTACTTATCAAAAAATGTCTTTCAATAATTGTGTAAGTTATTTTGCGACATTTTAAAAAAAGAGGTTTAACACTTGGTACTAGAATCTAGTCTATGAATTAATTTATGATGTAGATCGATTCGCTTTAAATTGTTTCGGAAACGAATATTTGATAAACAACGGTACAAAGATAAAGTAGACCTGTTTCTTTTATGTCGGTGCAATGGTAGATCTAGTAGTATTTCTTTTATTAGATCGGTGCGCAATTTTCCACAGCGGCAGCAAAATTGAGACACGAAGACGTTATATATTAATTCACGTCGGAATGATGATAAAAATATTAAAATACGGACAGCCTCACAGACTTCGAAACGATGTTCAGATAAATATTTGTTCACATTAATTCTGTCATGTGCGTAAAAATGGGTTTCAACATTATTTTCATCAAGCTTACATTCAGGTCGCTGCATGGCTACTTCGGCATTAACACATGTTTTGTCTCGAAGCTCAAAGCAACAATGTTTCTCTCATGAACATTTTTCTTTCCATTCATGACGAACATCTGTCATAATGTCAATGCCTCAACAATTTTCTTGGGCAGTTGAATTCAACAATGTAATACACACGGTCTCATTCTCGGCGTCATCGCAAAGATTCCTTCCAAATACCCATCACGTGATCAGGGTTACGAGCGCATCGAGTTGCTGCCTACAACTGACAAGAACTTTGCAATTTCGCTTGTCTTCAATATGAGCAACAAAACATTTTCTTGTGAAGCCTAATTTGACGAAGAGTTGTTCGACATAATCAGGTAGCCTTTGGTCATTTCGATTATGACATTGGTGACTTTATCGTGGAGAAAGTTCCAATTCAAGATGACATCATTCCGATTCACAACTCGAATCGACAAGATGGCGCCTTTCTTCCCGCCCTTGCAAGTGCAACAGAAACTTGGATAAATTCAGTGCCGATTCTTGGGATTAGTGAATCAGTGTCACAGCTAGATTTCATTGTGGAACCAGATGAAGCCGAATTTGTATGTTCACACTTCTTTTGTCAACCATGCGTGACACGGCACAGGCAATCGCAGTTAGGGAATGGTGCGGCCACCATGTTGCAGAAATTCGTCGATTCGAACACATTGCTTCTGGACTGAGCTTATACACGAAGTGTTTGGAGAGATCGTAGATACTTGGACTTGAAGAACCGTAATTAAACGTTGCAGCAGATGAAGGATTTGTGTGGACAAAACGGGAAAGGGATCCCAGATTGTATTTTAAAACTTGTGCGCGAAGTGTATCCAAATACCCCGAACAAAAAATACATGGGACAAGTGTGGATCTAATGATCAAACTCAGTTTTGTGTGTGAAAATTCTGTGAAAGAAAAGGAATTTCATAATTAAAGTTGTCTTGGAATATGTGTATTGGAGTTTTCGTTTATCGTAAGTACAATATTATCTGGATACGCCTTTTGTAGGTCAAAACATCTAGTATATTTCGTTACTTATATTTACCAGTTCCTTATGTGCATTGTTATGTTGATACACGTGACATATTCATCTAATGTAGTCAAGCAGAGAAATATTGGCGCAACTTCTGGTGCTTCAAATTAGGCCCCTTCCTAAACACTAGTTGAAAAATCTCTGTAATAATTTACGTTTTATGAATATAAACTGATTATTGTGTGGCACAAATCTAACTGTTGAATGTTAATGACCAAAACTAAACAAATATCTGAAATTTTCGGATTGAACTGATAGAATCGCGTCGTCAGTTTCGTATTTAAGTATCGTTACTGTTACATTAACCGAAACTGATGTTCTGCTGCTGTTCTGCCGTAAAAATATACAACACAATACACTTTGACCACAAATGCATTGAATGTGTCACATGTATACATGACCATGTGCTTTGCTATTTATAGCGCTAACGTAAATAAGCTCCGCCCACTGTGATTGATGCAGACGCCAAACACGATCGATTCGATTTTTTATGATAAAACTACAGAAAATTTATTGACTTATGTCTTGATATGGAGCCATTTATTGTATCCATGGTTTGTCATTCAAGTTGATACGAAGTTTGACGGTCATAATCATAATCTGGGATTCGATCCAAGATCGAAGGTTTCGACCCCAGATGGAAGCATTCTGCCACAACCAAGGGTCGTAACTCCTAACAGCAACTTCGATAAGTGTTTCTTGGTTGGGTTAGACCGCCCCCGTGGTCTAGTGGTAGAGCGTCCGCCC
Source organism: Haliotis cracherodii (assembly GCF_022045235.1). NCBI lineage: Eukaryota > Metazoa > Mollusca > Gastropoda > Lepetellida > Haliotidae > Haliotis > Haliotis cracherodii. The sequence goes on along the minus strand of NW_027266270.1, from coordinate 25,558,900 downwards.
GGAGAGTGGAAGGTCCGGGGTTCGATCCCCGACCGTGTCATACCAAAAGACGTTAAAAGATAATACTTGTTGTTACCCTGTCTGGCGCTCGGCATTAAAGCCCCACCCTGATTATAAATAGCCCGCAAGGTGGCGGTGTTTCAGTTTCGAACAATGACTGACAATGTAAACACAACCGAGTGTCGGGAGAAGTTTTTTTTAAACCATACGGGAACCAGATCACCATTGACCGTCAAACTTCGTATCAACTTGAATGACAAACCATGGATACAATAAATGGCTCCATATCAAGATATAAGTCAATAAAGTTTCTGTAGTTTTATCATAAAAAATCGAATCGATCGTGTTTGGCGTCTGCATCAATCACAGTGGGCGGAGCTTATTTACGTTAGCGCTATAAATAGCAAAGCACATGGTCAGATGTACATGTGACACATTCAATGCATTTATGGTCAAAGGGAATTGTGTTGCATATTTTTACGGCAGAACAGCAGCAGAACATCAATTTCGGTTAATGTAACCGTAACGATACTTAAATACGAAATTGACGACGCGATTCTTTCAGTTCAATCCGAAAATTACAGATATTTGTTTAGTTTTGGTCATTTGCATTCAACAGTTAGATTTGTGCCACACAATAATCAGTTTATATTCATAAAACTTAAATTATTACACAGATTTTCAACTAGTGTTTAGGAAGGGGCCTAATTTGAAGCACCAGAAGTTCCGCCAATATTTCTCAGCTTGACTACAATAGATGAATATGTCACGTGTATCAACATAACAATGCACATAAGCAACTGGTAAATAAGTAACGAAATATACTTGATGTTTTGACCTATAGAAACCGTATCCAGATAATATTGTACTTACGATAAACGAAAACTCCAATACATATATTCCAAGACAACTTTAATTATGAATTTCCTTTTCTTTCACAGAATTTTCACACACAAAACTTGAGTTTGATCATTAGATCCACACTTGTCCCATGTATGTTTGTTCGGGGTATTTGGATACATTTCGCGCACAAGTTTTGAAATACAATATGGGATCCCTTTCCCGTTTTGTCCACACAAATCCTTCATCTGCTGCAACGTTTAATTACGTTTCTTCAAGTGCAAGTATCTACGATGTCTCCATACACTTCGTTTATTTAGCTCAGTCCAGAAGCAATGTGTTCAAATCGACGAATTTCTGCAACATGGTGGCCGCACCATTCCCCAACTGCGATTGCCTGTGCCGTGTCACGCATGGTTGACAAAAGAAGTGTGAACATACATATTCGGCTTCATCTGGTTCCACAATGAAATCTAGCTGTCACATTGATTCACTAATCCCAAGAATCGGCACTGAATTTATCAAAGTTTCTGTTGCACTTGCAAGGGCGGGAAGAGAGGCGCCATCTTGTCGATTCGAGTTGTGAATCGGAATGATGTCATCTTGAATTGGAACTTTCTCCACGATAAAGTCACCAATGTCATAATCGAAATGACCAAAGGCTCCCTGATTATCTCGAACAAATCTTCGTCAAATTAAGCTTCACATGAAAATGTTTTGTTGCTCATATTGAAGACAAGCGAAATTGCAAAGTTCTTGACAGTTGTAAGCAGCAACTCGATGCGCTCATGGGGCGTGGTTGCTAGGAGATCGCGTGGTCAGAAAGGGGAAAACAGGTTTTTTTAGAAAGTAATAAAAGAAATACGCAGTGCAATCCAAAAGTACCATGTACAGGATAGTTTTTAATAATAATATTCACGAAAAAAAATCTTTTCTAAAAATGCAAATTAATTTATTAATTTATCCAAAGGTCGTAACCCTGAACACGTGGTGGGTATTTGGAAGGAATTTTTGCGATGACGACGTGAATGAGGCCGTGTGTATTACATTGTTGAATTCAACTGCCCAGGAAGATTGTTGAGGCATTGAAATTTTGACAGATGTTCGTCATGAATGGAGAGATAAATGTATCTGAGAGAAACATTGTTGCTTTGAGCTTCGAGACAAAACGTGTTATTGCCGAAGTAGCCAGCAAGCTGAATATAAGCTTGATGAAAATAATGTTAAAACCCATTTTCACATGACAGAATTAATGTGAACTAATATTTATCTGAACATCGTTTCGAAGTCTGTGAGGCTGTCCGTATTTTATTATTTATATCTCCATTCCGACGTGAAATAATATGTCTTCGTGTCTCAATTTTGCTGCCGCTGTGGAAAATTGCGCACCGATCTAATAAAAGAAATACTACCAGATTTACCATTGCACCGTCATAAAAGAACCAGGTCAACTTTATCTTTGTTCCGTTGTTTATTAAAAATTCTTTTCCGAAGCAAAGCGAATCGATCTACATCATAACTTAATTCATAGACTAGATTCTAGTACCAAGTGTTAAACACTTTTTTTAAATGTCATAAAATAACTTACACAATTATTGAAAGATATTTTTTGATAAGTAATTTATTTTATTTCGTCCGCCCGCTCTCTGGTTAGTTCAGGCTTGAGGAGAGAAACACATACAAACAATATGGATGGCCTTATGCAAATGACACTTGGCATGCCAATCAACAGGGATGTGGGTCACTAGGACCCGCCAAGTTTCACGGATCGAGTTACTTCAGCATAAGGGCTTCATCGGACAAGTGTGACTTTGCCAAAATACATTGCTAGATCTACTTGGCAATGAAAGAATGTCACGGAAACGACAAAAAACTACTTTGATCACTTGAAAATATGTTTGACCATTACCAGGGTTTTCTACACGATCGTTGTCATCCAGATTCCAGATGAGGCAAGACGAACACAACGAAGAAAAACATTGTTGAAATCACCGATTGCCGTATATATTGTGAGAAATGCTATTTATAAACTGCAGATATACCGTACATCACAGGATAACGATTGGTGCCCCAACACATATTATGTTTCTTGTTCATTTACGCTGCTCATATGCATCACGACAAACGTATTTCGTTCTCGTCCAGAGATCTAGAAATATAATTTGTGTGTTGGACTGTGTTGGATAAATCGTGGATATTCCACTGTATCATTTTATGAAGATGTGAAGACGACATGGCAGGTAGGTTTTGAAACCAAAGACGGACGCGTTTGTTGAAAAGTCTTGGAATCGTTTGGTAGATATTTATATTACCATTAAAACTTACGTCCTTGTTGTCAAACGACCCACGTGGGTGGGTGTTTACATGACGTCACCCGTTTACGCATTAACCAATGAAATGTATGTGTTATCATGACGTCATATTGACCTGTCAGATCACTTGTATAAAGGGGCATTCACACAGTACAACTAGTTGTATACAATTTGTTGCATGCAACACATTGCATCGTGTGAACGGGCAAGTCGGTCCAACTTTTGACGCATGCAACTTGTTGGACGTGAGTTGTACGGAATAGGACATGCTCTATTTTCATGCGACAAGTTGTACGTACGCAGCCAATCAAAACGCGTATGAAAATCACGTGACATTTACACGTCAATTTGTAAACAAAAATGGCGACTCCGATTCACGTCGGTAAGTTCTGCTTTTCGGTATCCTAAGTGTCACCACTCAATAAAGGACCTATGAAAAGTAGGTACCACTGTCTCAAATTATATATTTTGACATTTGCATCGGTCTAATTCTCCAGGTTAAACTGTTTATAGTGTTATTTGAAACGACAGGCTATGTGACTGTATATACTGTAGTGTAGACCAAGGTGAGATTAGGTCCATATACGTTTCTAAAACTTAAAATACATCGATCATACACACAAATAAACGTCACAGTTTTAGATTCTGAGGGGAATTATCTATTATGTGATGCCATTAACAACTATGTTAGGCAAAGCATATGTATCACTAACGACATCTGAAAATAGTGTACAGCGAAAATATTGCCATTTTCGCATTTTACCAAATTCACTGTTCTAAATGTCATTATTTATTCAAATAAGGTATAGCTACATGAGAATTTCAATTACAAAAACATTGGGTTTCTGCTCTTTGTCAAAACACCAATCATCATTCCAAAAAGACTCCAATAATCCTATATTCGTTTTCGAAACAAAAACTCTGGACCGAACCGCCATGTTGATAGCGTTGGGAAATCACGGTTCTTTTCGCGTTTGACGAGATGCCTATCACATCACATGTATTTCACACTCAGCTACGATACATACATCCCTGAATTCATCATACCATTAAGAATCAAATGACATTTTGTCTAAATCACCAATACAAACGGTCCAAATGAAATCAACCGCAATATTCAAGTGTGAAGCCAAACCCTGTGCTCTTCTCATTGAAAAAAATGTAAACAAAGCAAACTTCTAGTTTTACTTAACATTTTCTACTATTCCGAGAGATTTAGTCGTCAATTTGTTACGTACATTAGCTCGGATTATTACGATTATGCAGTCCTTGCAAAAACTGAGGAATAAATAATTAGAGTCTAGATACTTTTTTGGAAAAGTCAACAGAAATCGTTCCACGTGACGCCATGATATTGACGCAAAATCACACACACTGACGACGGTATTGGTCTGCCTTTCCACATAGTATCAAAGCGAGAATGGAAACATAAAAACAAACAGAACCTGTTGATTTCAGATTGATTCTGATTACTTAACTTACATGATTTATTTATGTATGTATATGATCCCAGCATCACGGTAAAACCTGCTCCAAACATTCCGCGTACTGCTATCAGTGAACTCGCTACGTTATGACGGGAGGTTACCGGTAGTGATGTCATATTAGTATACGTCAACATCAACATCGTTGTACATATTTGTTATTTTCTTTGAGGTGCGGGTGAACTAGCACACAACGCATTCAGTTTATGAAGTAGTTTACTGTTTCAATCTTGAATTATAATTTGAATATCTCTTCAATATCTTTTCACCCAGTAAAATAATGCACTGCTGCAAAATGGGTACATGTATATAGTACTTTTACTAATATAATCTAAAATGCCATAGAATTTATGAAACTCAGAATAATCATCTGGTTTTTTTATCACAGAAATTGACATTCATCGTGTTATTCTTCCTATAATATACTTTGTTAATGTACCACACTGCAGCATATACATATTTCCTTTGGAGAATTGTGAAATATTCATTGTGGCAAATTTATATAGATAGGTTAAATAAAACATGCCCTTCATTTCTTAAATTAAAATAAATGTACACCTGAAGGAAATTTGTCACGTTATATTTTTATTAATATATAACTCGTGTGGACAACTATTTGTTTTACATTTGGATTTTATCGTCTATTTGGCGGAACATTGACAGCTAAGGCTTTTTGTCAGAGATCTCGCGAGACCCGAGTTGTATGCAACTCGCCGCCGTGTGAATGCGGAGTTGTATACAACTTCAGTTTGTGCAACTAATTGCATACACCAAGTTGTATACAACTAGTTGTACCGTGTGATTGCCCCTTAAGGTCCGCCCACTAGAGTGCGGTAGTTACTACCGCAGATGGGGCTTTAACTATTGTACTATCCTATACAAAACAGGTCAAAATGGCGGCCATCTTGAAATTCAAGATGGCCACCATAAATGCTCACAGAAAATCTTGAAACATCTTTTTTCTTTATGAGTTTACTATTCTGGTGTTTTTAAGCATTGTTGCAATTATCCCACTCATCCACTACAGCAACATCATCTACCACCATATCTCAATAAGCAATTTTCGTCAAAATTGGTTTTTGGGGGGTGGGGTAACATTGTATATAATATCTCAACCCCAATGTAATATATTTTCATTTTGTTTTTTGTATAGGATAGTACAATGGTTTAGGCAGATTTTAATACCCAGTTGTAGTGGTTTTATTGTCACAATTCAATGAAATTAGTGTTTTACCTACTCAAAAGATTTGAAAATGAAGTAAAAAAACAAGATTTTTACCAATGTTTCCACTGAGAATTAGAATAACAGTAAAATGAAACAAAATGTGTGCCAAATTCAGATAACCGAACATACTACCTGTAATCAAAGACATAATTTGGATAGTTAAATAAAATAAAAATGACTTAATAAAAATATTACAGCCAATTTTGTCAAATCATGCATTTTTCCTTCAATTTATGCACTTTTGACCCCCTGAAAATTCCTGCACACACTTGCAAGCTTACTACCCAATGAAAATTTTGTACAGATACCTCCTTTATGTAATAGAAAAGGTTTAAGGTATACAGGAAAATGTGGGAACGAAAATCTTGTTTTTCACCCCTGGCCAACTGACTATAATGACAGAAGTAGCATAGCGCAAAGTGTAATTATGTCAGAACACGAGGACGCCGAGACTGAGGACGTGCTTCTTATCAAACTATTACATTTAATTGCAATCCCTTCATTTAAAACTGTTTGGTTCTTGTTTTATTGTTTTTTTTCACGTTTTTGATTTTTGAGATAATAATAAGGAATGTATGAATCCACAGGTTAAAGAGTTATATTTCTGTGACTTCATCATTTTCCCTATTTGTTGGTATTGTCAGTAAGTATTTATTGTGATATGTGTCGTATTGGTAGATACCAGGCGGTACTTAACTATAGTAACTTCTTTGTGCTCTACAAAATGTGACAGATTAAGGGACTGGACATTTATTTGTTCGAGTTTTTCAAATAAACAATTTATTATTTAACTGCTTGTGGATTCAGCAAAATATGAGAGTCCTTAAACCAATCTCACCGTCACCCCTACCTACAATAAATGTCCCTTCCCTAACTACTCTTTCCATTCACTTGCAGATAAATCCGCAATGATGGTAGCGATGATCAAGAGTATGGATATGCGAGCGGAATCATTAAGACTACGGTTAAGCCAATCGGGAATTAAAATGACGTGAGTTATTTTAGTACGATATTTTTAAAACCTTGAAAATGAAGTATTAAAATGAATTCGTGTGAATCATTTGCATTTCATTTGCATTTCATTTGTGGATGAAAGCCCTAAGTGATGCATATGTTTGAGATTTACCATGAACTCATGAAACCGAAATGGTACTGAAAAATCATAATCTGGGATTCGATCCAAGATCGAAGGTTTCGACCCCAGATGGAAGCATTCTGCCACAACCAAGGGTCGTAACTCCTAACAGCAACTTCGATAAGTGTTTCTTGGTTGGGTTAGACCGCCCCCGTGGTCTAGTGGTAGAGCGTCCGCCCGGAGAGTGGAAGGTCCGGGGTTCGATCCCCGACCGCGTCATACCAAAAGACGTTAAAAGATAATACTTGATGTTACCCTGTCTGGCGCTCGGCATTAAAGCCCCACCCTGATTATAAATAGCCCGCAAGGTGGCGGTGTTTCAGTTTCGAACAATGACTGACAATGTAAACACAACCGAGTGTCGGGAGAGGTTTTTTGAAAACCATACGGGAACCAGATCACCATTGACCGTCAAACTTCGTATCAACTTGAATGACAAACCATGGATACAATAAATGGCTCCATATCAAGACATAAGTCAATAAATTTTCTGTAGTTTTATCATAAAAAATCGAATCGATCGTGTTTGGCGTCTGCATCAATCACAGTGGGCGGAGCTTATTTACGGTTGCGCTATAAATAGCAAAGCACATGGTCAAATGTACATGTGACACATTCAATGCATTTGTGGTCAAAGTGAATTGTTTTGCATATTTTTACGGCAGAACAGCAGGCAGCAGAACATCAATTTCGGTTAATGTAACAGTAACGATACTTAAATACGAAATTGACGACGCGATTCTTTCAGTTCAATCCGAAAATTACAGATATTTGTTTAGTTTTGGTCATTTGCATTCAACAGTTAGATTTGTGCCACACAATAATCAGTTTATATTCATAAAACTTAAATTATTACAGATTTTCAACTAGTGTTTAGGAAGGGGCCTAATTTGAAGCACCAGAAGTTCCGCCAATATTTCTCTGCTTGACTACAATAGATGAATATGTCACAAGTATCAACATAACAATGCACACAAGCAACTGGTAAATAAGTAACGAAATATACTTGATGTTTTGACATACAGAAGGCGTATCCAGATAATATTGTACTTACGATAAACGAAAACTCCAATACATATATTCCAAGACAACTTTAATTATGAAATTCCTTTTCTTTCACAGAATTTTCACACACAAAACTGAGTTTGATCATTAGATCCACACTTGTCCCATGTATGTTTGTTCGGGGTATTTGGATATACTTCGCGCACAAGTTTTGAAATACAATCTGGGATGCCTTTCCCGTTTTGTCCACATCAATCCTTCATCTGCTGCAACGTTTAATTACGTTTCTTCAAGTCCAAGTATCTACGATCTCTCCAAACACTTCGTTTATTTAGCTCAGTCCAGAAGCAATGTGTTCAAATCGACGAATTTCTGCAACATGGTGGCCGCACCATTCCCCAACTGCGATTGCCTGTGCCGTGTCACGCATGGTTGACAAAAGAAGTGTGAACATACATATTCGGCTTCATCTGGTTCCACAATGAAATCTAGCTGTCACATTGATTCACTAATCCCAAGAATCGGCACTGAATTTATCAAAGTTTCTGTTGCACTTGCAAGGGCGAGAAGAGAGGCGCCATCTTGTCGATTCGAGTTGTGAATCGGAATGATGTCATCTTGAATTGGAACTTTCTCCACGATAAAGTCACCAATGTCATAATCGAAATGACCAAAGGCTCCCTGATTATCTCGAACAACTCTTCGTCAAATTAGGCTTCACATGAAAATGTTTCGTTGCTCATATTGAAGACAAGCAAAATTGCAAAGTTCTTGTCAGTTGTAGGCAGCAACTCGATGCGCTTATGGGGCGTGGTTGCTAGGAGATCGCGTGGTCAGAAAGGGGAAAACAATTTTTTTTAGAAAGTAATAAAAGAAATACGCATTGCAATCCAAAAGTACCATGTACAGGATATTTTTTAATAATAATATTCACGAAAGAAAATCTTTTCTAAAAATGCAAATTAATTTATTAATTTATCCAAAGGTCGTAACCCTGATCACGTGGTGGGTATTTGGAAGGAATTTTTGCGATGACGCCGTGAATGAGGCCGTGTGTATTACATTGTTGAATTCAACTGCCCAGGAAGATTGTTGAGGCATTGACATTTTGACAGATGTTCGTCATGAATGGAGAGAAAAATGTATCTGAGAGAAACATTGTTGCTTTGAGCTTCGAGACAAAACATGTGTTAATGCCGAAGTAGCCATCGACCTGAATGTAAGCTTGATGAAAATAATGTTAAAACCCATTTTCACATGACAGAATTAATGTAAACTAATATTTTTCTGAACATCGTTTCGAAGTCTGTGAGGCTGTCCGTATTTTATTATTTATATCTCCATTCCGACGTGAAATTATATGTCTTCGTGTCTCAATTTTGCTGCCGCTGTGGAAAATTGCGCACCGATCTAATAAAAGAAATACTACTAGATTTACCATTTCACCGTCATAAAAGAACCAGGTCAACTTTATCATTGTTCCGTTGTTTATTAAAAATTCGTTTCCGAAGCAAAGCGAATCGATCTACATCATAAATTAATTCATAGACTAGATTCTAGTACCAAGTGTTAAACACTTTTTTTAAATGTCATAAAATAACTTACACAATTATTGAAAGATATTTTTTGATAAGTAATATATTTTATTTCGTCCGCCCGCTCTCTGGTTAGTTCAGGCTTGATGAGAGAAACACATACAAACAATATGGATGGCCTTATGCAAATGACACTTGGCATGCCAATCAACAGGGATGTGGGTCACTGGGACCCGCCAAGTTTCACGGATCGAGTTACTTCAGCATAAGGGCTTCATCGGACAAGTGTGACTTTGCCAAATTACATTGCTAGATCTACTTGGCAATGAAAAAATGTCACGGAAACGACAAAAAACTACTTTGATCACTTAAAAATATTTTTGACCATTACCAGGGTTTTCTACACGATCGTTGTCATCCAGATTCCAGATGAGGCAAGACGAACACAACGAAGAAAAACATTGTTGAAATCACCGATTGCCGTATATATTGTGAGAAATGCTATTTATAAACTGCAGATATACCGTACATCACAGGATAACGATTGGTGCCCCAACACATATTATGTTTCTTGTTCATTTACACTGCTCATATGCTTCACGACAAACGTATCAGAGAAAAAAAAAGAAGAAAAAAAAGTTGTAGCCAAGAGTTGCCTCCCTTTTCAAATTGTAATCTGCAAGATATAAGCTTGAAAAACACACATATATATGTCAAAAGTTACTTCTAAAGTTATTCATACCTAGAATAATTTAATGTTTGTGTTTGAAAGATAAAACGTTTATGCTAACTACTACTGAGAAGAAGAAAGTTACCAATACTTTTCTTGCTAAAAATTTACTTGTCAAAAAACGGCTTGCATGTGCTGAAAAGAAGTTCTATTAGACCATTGAATTACATTACAATATATGACATTGAGATGCAGGATTACCGAGTACATTCATTGGACTACAACCTGAAAAGAAAACTTATCACAGTATAACAAAGTATAAAATGTAAACAAGCATAACGTAATAAATAAAAGTATCACAAAAGTGTAAAATAGATATGTGTATATAAAAGATGTAATAAATATATTTACAAATATAAGAAGTGGAAATAAATATATTTACAATTATTAAAAGTGGCAATAAATATATTTACAATATTTACAAATGTTTGTGACAAAAGGCTTCGGTGGATAATCAGCGCCAATACTGAACCTTAGTATGGTACTCTTGGAAACAGTTCTTCTTTGAGGAACAGCAAAGTGGGACGTCACACTTGGAGCATTTCATGGACGTCTTTGACCTCTTGCACGGGTTGTCTTTGTAGGCCACTCCTGGATGCGTTGTCTGAAACACTTGATGTTTTTTAGTACATACGCGGCACGCACAGTCACTACTTACTGCTGCAACAGGCCAGTGGTTGTTGCAGTCCAGGCGCTGTTCCTCATGGTCACCATGTCGCTGTCGTTGTGAGGTGTTCCTGTTTGTGATGTTGCCGATGATTTGATGGGCCAGGTCAAGTCGGAAGGACAGGAGATCCCTCTTGCGGCTTCCCTCGGGGTTGTGATTGTTGATGGTACCTTCAATGAGATATGCATTATAAATCGCTATCTATCTTAGCTTGATCTCAACACGCCTGTACCTTTTCATAGTTTTTTTACTCTTGTTTACACGCGTGTTTTGATCAAGTTTATCCACACCCCCCATGTACTTTCCATACTCTACCACCGCTGGTGTTACAGCAAGTTCCTCCCGACTTCCATCCTTCTTCCTCCTCTTTGTCGTCAGTCCTTCTTCCTCTGGGGGGAATCCTGTAGATAGGAAGTACACCGGCCTGTTGTCCTTCCACATCGTCGCAACGAAGTCTCCACGGGCAACCCAGTCGATGGATCCACGGTCGAGGCGAGTGGCATCTCTCCCTGTTGGTAGCTGTACCGTCGGGTAGCCTTTCCTGTTGGTCCGAACAGTGCCGCACAGGTACGTCTCCTTCAACAATAGATAGTCAGCAAGTGTAGGGCTTGTGTAGAAATTATCTGTAAAGATGATATGACCTTTGCCAAGAATTTCCTTACAAAGGGTAACAACCACCTGTCCTGAAAGCCCAAGCCGTCGATCGACTACTGTTCCATACTTCCCTGCATACACTTCAAAGTTGGAACAGTAGCCGGTGACAGCATCGGCCAGGACCCACACCTTCACACCAAACTTTACCGGCCTATCACGCATGTACTGTTTTATACTTAGCCTGCCCTTGAAGGGAATCATCGCCTCGTCCACTGACACTTGCCTGTGGAGACTGTAATGTTCCTGAAAAGAAGACCTGAGATGATCAAGTATGAAGCGTACCTTGTGCAATTTGTCATTAGCATTTGGATTGTCAGTGCTGAAATGCAAGTACCTTTTTACCTGTGTAAATCTATCTCTTGAAATAATGTCAGGGACTGGAAATTTTAACAAGGGATATTTAATTTCAGAATGCCAATACAGTTCATCCCTGTCAAGTTTCACTATATCCATGTAAAGCAAAATGCCATAAAAAGCCTTGATTTCAACAAGAGATACGTCATACCACTCACCTTTGTTGTTGTTTGGATCGGTTGTTCTCTTGATGGCCGCATTCTCATTTGTTGCCCGGATAATCTTTTCAAAAACAGAATCATCGTAATACAATTGAAAAAAATCAATAGCACGACTATTTTCACTCACCGTGTCAATATTCTTTGGCCCTGTCTCCTCTGCAAAATCCCTCATAGCTCCACCGTTGTAGTCCTTCTGCCACACCCACTCTTGAAAATTCGGAGGGGAGTAAACATCGTCAAAACCATCAAAATCTTCCTCGTCGTCCGAATCCCCAAAAAGATCGCGAAATATTCTCTCCCCTTCGCGTAAATTAATCAGATCAAAAACATTATCATTTCCGAAAAGATCGTCATCCGACATCTGATCGCTATCCGAACCGTAGTTGGCCGCCATTACGCATGGAATTTAGCGATTCAAAGAAGACAATTTACCTGTCGCGAAACACGCTACCTACGCTCGAAGTTCCCGCGAAAAAGACCGGAAAATTACATGGAATGACGTGTCATCACGTCTAGATCTCGTTTCCATATTTGGAACGAGATTACACACGAGAAAGGAAGTAGAAAGAGCGATTTTGTAAACAAGTACGCGCCGCCCGAAATATCGGGCAGCCGTGTGTGGGGCTTGGACAGTAGCCGCCCGATTTATCGGGCAGCCGGGTTCTGGGACACGGTTTATCCTGCCCGAAAAATCGGGCAGTCGGGGCGAAAGGGTTAAGTATCGTTACTGTTACATTAACTGAAACTGATGTTCTGCCGTAAAAATTTACAACACAATACACTTTGACCACAAATGCATTAAATGTGCCACATGTACACATGACCATGTGCTTTGCTATTTATAGCGCAAACGTAAATAAGCTCCGCCCACTGTGATCGATGCAGACGCCAAACACGATCGATTCGATTTTTTAGGATAAAACTACAGAAAATTTATTGACTTATATCTTGATATGGAGCCATTTGATGTATCCATGGTTTGTCATTCAAGTTGATACGAAGTTTGACTGTCAATGGTGATCTTGTGCCCGTATGGTTTTCAAAAAACGACTCCCGACACTCGGTTGTGTTTACATTGTCAGTCATTGTTCGAAACTGAAACACCGCCACCTTGCGGGCTATTTATAGTCAGGGTGGGGCTTTAAGGGGCTAAAACAAGGACTGGTCGGCTCGTAGTCAGTATACTGTGTCTGAGTGGGGTATTCGTGTTAAACTGCGGCATGGTACACGTTCATGCACGTCGCTATATAAGTGCAATAATCTTGGACGCGACGTTAAACCCAATTTCACCTCACCTCACCTTGGTTGGGTTAGGTAAGATTATATGTCGCACCAGCATTGTTGCAGCCTTTTAAATATTCGCCATTCGCAAGAATTACATATTCTAAATATGTGTTTCCTCTTAAAACAGATCAGTGGAATTTCAATATCTTCAATACCTCAACAGAAGGAGACTGCTGCGCTACTGTATGACATACGCTAAATATAGCGCATTTATTTTAACTCACAGAGTAAGTATCCTTTCTTGAAAAGTCCAAAGTTTCATCTCGTCCTTATAATGATAACATATAGCAAAACCCATATAAATGGCAAATTTCTATTAGTCATTACCATTACTATTGGGCAATTTGGCAAGAACTATAGGAACAGTGCCAATTGTTAACACTGAAAGAATACACGGATAGGGCAGTCCGTCTGGTGACTTGGTTGATTGTGTGTCATGTTGCCGCGATTGTTTGAATCGAGGTTAACAATATCAATCCCTTGATTGTCTGGTCCAGAACTCGCTCATTTAGCTGGAATATTGCTGAATGTGGCAGTAAGCAACACACAAACAACTGCAATTTAATTTTCTTGCATATTCAATTTGGGTAGAGCAGGGACAGGGGACGAACAAATTCCATGTTAATAGATCTCCTTTGTTGATACATAGTACAAGGGGTAGAATAGGTCTTCCACAACCCATTAGTCCGGCAGAATGTTGACATGACCTTGCAATTTAGGTCCCACAGTTGTTTTTGCATGATTTCATTTGTTCAGACACTACATATGAATAAACTAATGGATGCCGCTTTGGCACCCTTGAGGGTTTTGAAAAAAAAAAGATTTTAAAAAATTGGCCCAATTTTCATATTCGGCATCATTTTTGTAGTCAGAAAGAAACACATAATGAACTTTTCAGAGTATATAGATGTTAAATACACTTGATATACAACATATATGTTTAAAAGATTTGGTCAGACATGTGGTAGAAGTTCTTTTAAGTATTAAAACATAGGGATTAATGATTTTCTAAACCTCTTTTATCCAGACGAAATGTAATCCATACCATGTTACTTTTGAATTGTGAAATATCAATGTATTACAGTAGATAAAAAACAATTATTTGATTTTGAAATTTCTAATATGAATTAAGCAATAATTACTTTGATTTATATCTTGAAAATAGGATAAGTAAACCTTTTTTAGAGACCTTTCAGATGTTTACTAATAAATTGTATGGATAAAAGAGTGCTTTGACAATATCCATAAAAGTATTTTAACTCATTGTTTCAATGAATATATAAATATAATGCATGAGTTGGAAATAACATAAACCCATGACTGAATTGTTTGATTTATGGATTGTATGTTACTTACAATACTATCAGATGAAGAACATGCATCATACAAATCCTTATCCAGGATAATCAGTCGGGTCCCATTCTTGAATCAATTTAAGTCACAATATTCATGAGAGAATCATAGCCAAAGTCTGTTTGAGTCTATTGACACATCAGATCAGTCACATCAGTCACTTTCATCTAACACACTCTGTGCAGTTCTGGTGTGCTGGTTATAACAATCATCACATCCTTCACATTCACAGAACATTGTACATGGAAGTCGAGCAACAGCACATCCACACTTTGCTGAGGCGCAGTTTTCACAGCTACATTTCAACAGTTTGAGAATGTAGTCAGGAGCTGATGGCGTTCCTGGTGGCAGCAGCACTGGAAGCAAAGTCTGGTTGAGGGTGTCTTTCATCCAGCCATGCTTGAGAGGATCTAGAGTCGGAGGGTCTTCATCTAAAGCATGTTTCCAGATGCAGGTTTGCAGATGAGCCCTCAATGCATTCTGTTCAAATGCCTCCTGAGTAGGTGGCAATGACATGATCTTCATAGATGAGAGAGCATTTCTTCTTCCAACTTTTGATTTCCATACTTTGAAACGTAGCTCATGCATTGTAGATGCAGTGTGACCATAACATGATGACAGAAATAACATGGATTCTTCTGTTATTTCTTTGGAGGAAGCAGACAGGTCCCCAACATGATGAAGATTACAATTACCTTTCAACAATTTGACAGCAGTAGATTTTCCAACACCCCAGCACTGAGCCACTGTGTCACAGCCTGTGAGAGCATGAGCTGCAAGAATTTTGGGAACAATAGCAGAGTGTTTCTCAACTGTGGCTTTGATGTCAATGCACTTCTTGTTGACAGATGATGTTGACTCCATGCATAGCTGACACGTTAATTGTTGGTATAGGTAGAAATGCAGTAGCAGCACAAACACATCAGTGTCGTCACACACCACTGTGATAGATGCATTGGCAACTGACTCTGCAACAGATATCACCTGCTGAATGATAATAACATCAGCCTCTTCATGGGTTGTCTTGAGATCTTGTCGATGAATCAGTAAACCATATTTGACCTCCACAGGTACCGAGGAACTTCAAGTTAATACTAGCTTGTGTGAGCAGACTTTCAACGATTCTCTCATCTCTTGCAGATAATCTACTACTAGATCTATCAGTTGAACTTTGTTTGAAGTAACTGTGAGTAGAATTTTCTGTGGTGGGAGGGGCATGGACAGAGAAATCTTGTGTTGTCGGTTGGCTTCTTTGTCCCGTGATGATCTTGTGACACCTTTGATGCTGTATTCAAAGTACCTGTCAAATACAAGGTACACATCAGCGTCTTTCAGTTTCCTCATTACATATGAAGCAACATTGTCAATGAAATCTTTTACTTTTCCATCTTTCGGCCAGTGAACCACCCATAGCATTGCAGAACCATCAATGATAATGCTTTTCTTGTCCGAGGGGAGGCTTTCTGACAATTCAACCTGCAATTGATTCCTCAAAGTAGCTTTGTTTGTGGCTGTTCTCATGACACCTGCATCTGTGAACATAGAAGTAGGCACTGGTGCCAACTCAAACTTTAAGACCTCAGAAATGTTGATGTCTCTTCCAGAGGCCTGAAGTCCAATGATTCTGGAGTAGATCAGATTTGTGTCATATAACGTGGCGAATCCAATCTGAACATGATTCTTCAAGACAGCCATAGTCTTTATCTTCTTTGACAAGGGCCTATGAAATCCATCTGGCCATGACCTTTCAAATTTCTCCATTTCTTTCTGACCCACTGCCAATGCCTTATCAACATTCCCAGTACTGTCTGCAAATCTGCCACTCACAACCTGCAAAAGTTTATCAGTAGGGAGTTGCGATACGTCTAGTGGATCATTTGACTCTTGCAGCTTCTGTCGAATGTTTTCCCGATCTTTTGCATCTGCTGCAATTCGGCCTTTCATTTCTTCTTTATGAACTTGATTTGTTGATTTGTCCTGGTTTGTCATGTCATAGATATCATTTGACAAAACACTGCAAATATGAAGACTCAAGACCCATGTCTTCAGAGTGTTTGGCTTTAAGGTGATGCCAATGATGCCATCTGGACCCTTTCCATATTTCATGAAAGTAGTTTCAATCATCATGTCTGTCCATATTCCATTCCAAGTACCAGGTGTATGACGCGTGACGTGTTCCCCTTTGAGAAACTTCTCAAGTAGTTCTGGATTTAGATCTTCTGCTGTTCTAAGATAATAGAGGCCATAACGAGCATAGTTCTGATGTCCAGCAGCAAAGAAATATGGCATCATCAGTTTCACTGCAAGCAAATGGAGTGGCCAATCAGCCTCTTTTTCAGCTCGGACAAACTGTAGCATCAGCAATACTGGTTTGATTAGCATATCCAACCACAGTCGCGTTGTTCTGGCATGTCTTGCTCTGCCTTCCAAGATGTTCAATAAGTCTTCTGGCTTGGATACTTCTGTTATCACATTCCTTAACAGCTCTTCAACAAGAATTCTTAACGCTCGTAAGTTTTGAGGGTATCTTTTTCCTGACATCATGTTTGCTACACTTCCGAAAGAGCTCTCAAGAATGTCTGACAATCCACTTCCAGCCATCAGTGTGCCAACACATCCAATAAAGTTCATAAGGAAATGCATTCCTCCAAGACGCAGAAAGAAATTATGAAATCTTTCTGGGTATGCCCATGAAATGTGAACTGCCACCCTGTACAGTTGTTGGTCACATGTGAAAACAACAATATCTTGTCCAACTTGTTTAGTTAATCTGTCAGCTTCCTTCATAGCAGTTAAAATAGTGTCAGGGTCAGCCGGTTTCATGTCTATCAAAGGCGTGTAAACTGATGTTGTTTTTGATCTCACTGTCTGACCTTCTTTTCTGTTTAGGGCACTATTGTATCCATTCCATTCTGGACAGGATGTGTCTTGAACAACTTCAGACAAGAAGTGAACATCCCTAACAGTTGCACGTGATGCTGAGACTACCTGCATGGCTAAAATTTTCAGTGGTAACACTGTCTTCATAGTGGAGTCCTTGGGCATGTGTGGCTTTTTTGGACCTGTGTACCGTTCTTGTGTGATGTCATCTTCTACTTTCTGTGTCATTTCCTCTTTCTTTATCCGACGAAATGTACCTTTGTCATC
This sequence comes from Haliotis cracherodii, assembly GCF_022045235.1. Taxonomy (NCBI): domain Eukaryota; kingdom Metazoa; phylum Mollusca; class Gastropoda; order Lepetellida; family Haliotidae; genus Haliotis; species Haliotis cracherodii. The sequence continues at coordinate 25,541,014 of NW_027266270.1, read as the reverse complement.
AGTGTCTTTGCCATCATCAAGTGTCTGAGTAAGAAGCATAGCAAGAGCATGTGTTGATTGGAGTCCATTCTGACTGGAAATATTGGCATCAAAGTTGTCAACTATGACTTGTACAAGGGGAGTTTCTGTTTGTGATGAAGAGCTCAGGCCTCTAGATGTAACATCATCGGATGCGAGTGCGGCTGACTTCTTAAATCGAAGAACTTCATCGTAAGTACACACAATGCCAAACTTGTTCAGTTCTTGAATGAGATCTTTTGCTTTGATGAAAACTCCAAGAGTTGTCTGTAGTGGTGTTGGTTGCTTTCTTAGTAGTCCAGTCATCATGTTACAAATCATCAGGACTGGTAGTGCATGATCTTCACCTTGAAGAATGTTACTCAAGAGTTCCTGAAGTGTTGGGCTACAACTCTCCCAAGCAACTTGGCAGTCTATTCTTGTCTGGTATTCTTCTTTGGAAAGTGGTATTTCTTTAGTTTCCTTTCTTACTTGTTTTGAAAGTTTCTTCATGGAAGAAGTCAAATCATCATCTTCAGTTTCATCAACAACCAACTTAAGGATGTCTGTGGCAGTTTCACGGAAAACAAGAATACTGGCTATTCCATTTCCTCTTAGAATAATCAGTTCATCAGCAAAGCACCTTGATATTTCTTCAATAAACTGTCTTTTTGAAAGCATGACCCCTCCACTCTCTAGGTATTGATTGTATACTTCTGTGGAATTTCTAATTTGTTTCCGATCAGCATTCATTGATCTGATCACATAATAGAGTGATTCATCTGAAATTGATTCGTTTCCTTTCAGTTTTGAAGTAGCTAATTGTACAGATTTAGGGGCCATAAGATTTGTTCTACATTTGTCATGATATCTTGCATCTGCAGCATGAAGATCACTTTTGGCACCATCTACTCTAAGTCGAACTTCATCTCCCCACTTATCCTGGCGTATATCGCATGTCCCAAGAATTATATTCTTGAATGATCTTTGGCCATCATCTGCAGTTCTGCAAAGAAGAGATCTCTTCCATCGTCCAGGATTTCTAGAGTCTTTTTCAATTTTACATGGGTTCCCACAGAATAAGCAATGTTTTATAAAGTTAAAGTCAGTGCTTGAAACTGAACGACGCCTTCTCTTTTTGGATGGTTCTGGCAGGCATTTATCTGAACAAGATTTTGAAAGTCTTTTAAGGTGGGTCTTTGATGTGTAAGTAGAAACACAGTTTTTGTGGTAGAATAATTCATTAACATCAGAAGAAGATTTATTTTTTTCAATTAGTAAATGTAGACCATCCTGTCTGGTCTTGCTAGCATCAATGATAGATATGATACGTTGACTAGTTGAATCAGCTGTCAGCTTCTGATTTGGGTTATTACAACAGCCAATCAGATGGAATAAACATTCAACACCCGACTGAAATTGAAGAAAGAAAGGATTCATTATTTCTCTTAAAATATGCAAAAATATTAATGATATATTGAAAGGTAGTTGAATAGCAAAATATTAACTATAATGTTTCAAAAAGTTTAAAATTCAAATAAATATGAAATTGATTTATGAAATTGTAGCCACTGACAGACATACATCAATTATTTAACATATTTCCAGTGCACCTGTACCAATAATCAATATTGTATTTGATGAAAATTATGTAACATTTCATTTGAATCATTTAGGGCTCATATTGCCAAATACGTCTTTTTTTTGTCCTTTGTAGGTTGATATCAAACATAATAGTTCTCAGGAAAATAGTATCTACAAATCAAACCCTTTCAATTTACTTTAGTAATCAATTTAGAGACAAAAATAAAATAAAATCTCTTCCTTACTTGCATAGTCAATAGAGACCCTATGGCAGTATGATAAGTGGTTTGGAAAGTAGTATATACAGTTTTCAGCAAACTATCAATACAAGTGAATGAGACATTATTTCCATGAGATATTTTGCATACAGTATGCAAACATGAATATATTGATGCATATATAAATAGTTGTTATATATTTCAACAACAAATAAAGTTTAATGCAGCTTTTGATAGCATTGGTATGCTTAGCCTAGCAGACGACACTTCACTAGTTTGCATTTTGATCTGAATTATTTTTCCCACTTATCTCTCATTCAATTACTCTGCATAACTGCAATGTCTATGTCATAAATCAGTTGGACAACAAAAATAACTTACCATTGTGCCATATTATTTGTGAAAATGAGGTAGAAAATGAGTAACTAACAGTCTGTACAGGAAGTACTCCATTTTGTGCTACTTACCGAACAACTTATTTTGCCTCCATACGGTCTTCTGCTGGCGCTTGAGATTCCAAGGGTATATTTTAAAACACATTTTAATAAAAATCCTCAAGGGTGCCAAGTTGGCATCCAGTTGTTTCTTGATCTACATATCTTTAACTTATAAAATCAGCAATAAAACACTGTGGGACCTCAAATGCAAGGTTAGCATTGAAAATTGCTTTTAGCTACTAGACTACATGCTTATTACCGCCTACCTAACTGGTAGGCTTATCCTGCCACATGAAAAGAAGGCCTATTTCCACCCGTGATGTTCCGGGGTAGAATAGGTCTTCCGCAACCCATGCTTATTACCGCCTACCACACTGGTAGGCTTATCCTGCCACATGAATAGAAGGCCTATTTCCACCCGTGATGTTCTGGGGTAGAATAGGTCTTCAGCAACCCATGCTTGCAGTAAAAGGCGACTATGCTTTTCCTAAGAGGTGAGTAACGGGATCGGGTGGTCAGGCTCGCTGGTTGATGCATGTCATCGATCCAAATTGCGTGGATCGATGTCAGTGACTGGATTGTCTGGTTCAGACTCGATTATTTACAGACCGCCTTCATTGTGGCGTTAAACAACAAACAAACAACAACATAACAATATGGTCTGTATCTTCCTCGTGTTTCAGCGTTCAAAATTAAATGCGAGGAACTTCGCTAAGCTGGGTCGTTTAGTTGCCTATCGAAACCGCGTCCTGATGCTGTGGAGGTACTACACATACCTCATATACAGGCACGGTAAAAAGACGACGATCACTAAGAAGATGTTAAAGCTTGTCAAACGTGAGTAACACATACATTGAGAATCATTTGTGTATTAGTTCATATGATAGTAAGTAGAAAATATAATCGAAATTAGGCATACAAGTCTAGTCTGTTGCGACTCCCTTCATAATGATTATGTTAAAGGTTAAAGATGGGTTCCTTGATGGAAATAATGAAGACCCCAGGATCCCCTTTCATCTCATACTGCTGTTGATTCATTCTTGTGTTCATTCTTCGTGAGGGGCGGTCGGGTAGCCCAGTGGTTAAAGCGTTCGCTCGTCACGCCGAAGACCCGGGTTCGATACCCGACATGGGTACAATGTGTGAAGCCCATTTCTAGTGTTCCCCCGCCGTGATATTGCTGGAATATTGCTAAAAGCGGCGTAAAACCGTACTCACTCACTCATTCTTCGTGACAATTCAGTGTACTATAAATAGATTTCAGTTTCACAACTTAATGACATCTCCAGTGTGTAACCTACTGACATCATATATACGTATATGGCATGGGGCAAAACTCTAACATGATGACCATGTATTGATATTAGCTTTCTTCAAATTTGTTATTGTAAGATTTACTCATTCATCCCATTTTGCTCGACATTGACTAATTCTGGTCTTGAATTTCATTCAGATATGTTCTGTTATACATTAATTTTGTTAAAATGATGATGAAGTAATACGAGGGGTGTTCATTAAAGATTTGCCCTGACCCCCTTCCGATTGACCTAGTGGAATGAAACTTTTGATACTCGAAGCTGACAATTTACGTGAGGCAGTACAAATCACCACACAACGAAGTGGAATGCAGCGCAGTGCTGATGCCTATGTATTGTGTATCAGTAGTGTTCAATACATTATTTGGATATGATCGATATTTCCAGGGATGCTGACCACTTACCGACTCCATTTGCCAATTCGTATCATTTTGTGGAATATGTCATGAAAACAGTAAACCGTGTATGCAACAAAGTGGCACATAACATGAGCGTTTCCAGAAAGGTTTTACCGAGGAATCGACAGAAGTAAAGTCGGAGGTATCGACATTGGTAATATTTTAATACATTTCTTTTGTTGTCCTCTGAGAAGCTTGCAAGAAGGGGTAGACGGTTTCGAAAACAGGATGATCTGGGTCACTTTAGCATTAGACGAAGTTGTCGAATTGACTGTGGTTTGCAGCAGTAGAAACTAACAGTTTTAGTCCACTAGTCTTTATAATGATATATAGCAAAGCCCTTACAAATGGCAAATTTCTACTAGCCATTATGATACCCTAACTATTAGGCAGTTTGGCAAAGACTGTAGGACTAGTGCCAATTTCTAACGCTGGAACTATACAGTGGCGTCGTACATGTATGTCAGTAGACAAGCCAAAAAAACCCCGGACTGCTACAAGTAAAAAAAACAAAACACACACACACACACACACACTATTAATGTTCGCAATATAACCGGTCTTCATAGAGGGACTAGCGATAGTTAACCTTGGAACATAGAGTGAATATGGTTTTACGCAGCCATATATGTATGTTACATCGGGCTTAGCTATCATATAAAATTTTGGCAATGACTACAGGACTAGTGCCAATTTCTAACGCTGGGGTTGTGTGAATTGACACTGAATGAGGTACTGGGAATGTCGACTGCTGTTTTACGTACTTTTGACACATTGGTACATCGCAAACACCGAATAACTGTTATATTACATTTTTTGGGGGGGAGGGGAGCGGAATACCCAACAGCACGCATCATTTGTTGATTTTAATTCTGTTTACAGGTGATCCTGCTACATTTCACTGCGTAGATACGCCGTATTAACTCACCCACTCAGTCCCTGACAGTTTCACCATTACACCGAGGAACGAGTAATGAGAGACTTCACAACACCTAATGTAGTTGTCAGAAATTAAACAAAACTATCTAAAAAAATAATTGTTGTCGAGTGTTTCATTGTGTTAACCGTTATCACGGTTTTCCGGTTTCAGGTACAAAGCATATTTGGACTAGAATACCTCAGTCATTCCTCATCAGGCCGCAGTGATATGGGCAGTATCAAAGTATCAAATGAATCGTATCAACTGTAGCAGCAAACTCATACCTGTTGCTTTTTTTTATATATTTTCTGTACAGTGTCCCTTTTTCTTATTGAAAGATAGACATTGCTTCATTTGTTCTCCCTAGTATTGTTTATGTGTAATTCGTTAATCATTTCTTTGGTAAAATACATGTATATTGTTCTGCCCTTATAGTACACGGTACGGCTGTTTTAACAACTCTCTTAGAAACATGCAGGTGACCAAGCACATGCTATGGTAAGGATTGTAATTCAATATTTAACAATGTGTTTCAATCATATTTAACCTTTAGCCTGCTGAATTATTTTCACACTTCTTACCCCTGCCTGCTGGATTAATTTTAGCATAAGGCGCTCTAAAGAGGGTGGGTGATTTCAAACAGTCGGTGCCTCATTAAACAAGGGCCAATTGAAGAAATATTTTGCACATTTATTCCTGATAGAAAACTACACAATTCTATATAAAAATATCCTGGTGTTTTCAATCATACCAAGGTTAAGACCAAAGCGAACTCAAAATTTGTTAATTTTCTTGAACTTACCTGAATTGCGTTATTGAAGGTGGTTTGCATTTCATGCTAGGAACCCTCTAATATCGTAACATTTTTGCAAATTGATTTCAATAATCATATCTCCGATATCATAATTTTAATTGAGTAAAAATTCGGGATTTATAATCGGCATATATCAGCGCGATGGTAAATTATGAACCATTTCATTGAATGTATTATCTAAACGTTAAACAGAAAATAACTAAATTTTCGAGGTCATCATGTCGGTTGCAGAAATACGAATATTCGGGTTAATCTGACGTGTCATGTTATATAATTTGCAGGAAACAATTAATGACTTATAAATATTCACTAATCCTAATTTCAAGCGTTTTGGTTGAATATTTACGATATACAAAAATAAACAACCCGTGTCATGATGCTAGCAGACGTCCTAAAATCAAACATGGCGCGCTTCGCCCGACCTCCGCACAACTTATTGCTATTTTAATATCAACAAAGTTTACATTGCCTTTATAAATATAACTTGGCGAAAGTTGACGATCTTCTCAATCGAAGAATGTTTTATTCGTCATATTCCAATAAATATGACGAGAGAAAAATGAAAATAAAGATCGTGAATTCTGACAGCACTACTACAATTAGTGCAAAGGTCACCGGATGTGATGTCACAGACAGGGGTAGTCTGCTGATAAGCTTTCGAAACAAAACAATTACAGTAAATTTTGAAACAGTTCGCCTATCACATACAGCAAAAATATAAGTCGATACACAGTATCAGTAATCACCACTAACATGAAATAAAAATGTGACTTTGACGATATAATTCGCGTATTAGTTAATCCGTTTGACCTTGCATGCTCCCGTGACCCGGAAACGGTAGACGATAAATCAACATGCCACATGCAAGTTTCTCGGTATCTTTAATTTGAACTTCTGTTGATATTTAAGAATCACCATTCTATGTTGTGAATATAAATGGGACATGATTCATATTTCTGCGATGTACATGCTGATAAGTTTCACTACAACAAGTGTATCCCACGTAATACGTCTATGGATATCGTCGATCAGCAAGATCACCCTCAACAACAGGTGCGCGAAAATGGGCTTGACAAATCGTGTTTCAAAATAACATCCCCGCGTTGCTGAAAATGATAGGGTATATATAAGCAATAAAATTCTACGTACATATTTTCGGTGTTAGTTCCACATTACATTTAGGATAGTTTTCCTTTCGGGAATACATTCATAGATACTAGCATGATTTTAGAACAGTTTCACGAAGGATTTCTAAATTCATTCCAAAAATATGAAGACCACCATGATTGCGCATTGATGATAGATTTGTAATTGTTTAATTATTTGCAGCTTTTTACAGGTTTTAAAATTTTAAGTTATTTTTAATAGTTATTTTTCCCACAATGATGGTGTGTGGGGACAGTAAATATTAGTTTTTGCATCAGCAGAGTGTAACTGATCAAACTTCAATTATTATCTTTAGTTTAAACATATTTATTCAACAATTATTATCTTGCACTCTGAAAATCAACTATGTGAATAAGTAACTCTCTGATGTCATCATTTTAATTTTAGTATTCCATGAATAATGATTAAATCAGATCCTTAACAAATACATACTAAACTGATATGGACATTAATTTTGTGCATTATGTGGTTTGTTTCCAAATAAAACAATTCTGAAATATAATTTAATAGGAATTAATTTAATTTAATTATAGTAACAGTACTTGTAACAGTACATGACATTTTTGTTTGTTTAATCACAAGAACCATGGTGGCACATAAGCTGGTAAGTTTGCCATAGGTTTCTTAGAAAATGCTATCTCAGTCTTCTGGTTGGAATGAAAAGAAACATGCCTGTGTACATGTTTACCCTTGCCAGATGTATTTTTTCCAGTCAGCCAATCCATTACTTTTGTTCACCTTATGTGGTCTATTTTATACATACAGGTACTGCTTCCAAACTGTTTTTTCTTTGTATGCAATCACAGTATCACAACTTCCTCAGCTGGTGTGTATAAAAGTTCCCGTCATCATGAAAAAAGAATTATAAAGGAAAGTCATATTTTCATTCAAAAACATATCTGTCTTTCCTTGAATACTCTTTGTCTAAGTGCCAGAAATGTAAGTGTCATAAAAAAATTAAAAAAAGATTTTCATAAGGACTTTTCTTAGATAGACCTAGATCTAAGTCAAACCATGTGACTAGTTAGGTAGAATTATAACCTTATAAGCCCTCATTTCTGAGGTGTCCATATTTTTCACATTTTTAGGACTAAACGTGATCCGTGTAGATCTGCCTGTGTTTTGTTATGTAAAACAAATTCTTGTCTTGAAAAATGAGAAAAGGAATCATTCAGACGAATTTTTTTTATCCCATTGATTCACGAAAATCAGTTGAAACGTACAGTGGTGACTTTTGTACCCAAAATTTCTAGTAATTTGTTACCCAAATGGGTATGTGATTTTGTAGATCTACCTAGAATTATTTCAAAGATATACATTAATTTGGTGTCTTAAACTTAACATAATATCACTTTCCTATCAAAACAATTCATTCTAACTTAGGTTTAACCAACTTAACTGGCCTCTCCTTCAGTGACAAGACGTCAATTTTCTCTCAAAACTAAACAATCAATTTCAAGGATCAGTCATAATCATATTTGGAACTTGATGAAATATTTTATTATGTGTTCTGTTCATCTACATTAAAACATAAATATAATTATAGATCTATTGTCTTATTTTCTTAGGTACAAATTCACAAAGTATTTTGGGTACAATTTAATTTGTTTTGGGTACAAAATCACACATATATATAAATAGGAGCCTAGAATCTATATATATTTACACTACCGCGTTGTGTACCAAAATGTTATCGGTTCAGAGGACGGGAGGTTCTCAGAAAGTTTTCAACAACATCTTTAATATTTAAATTGTTCTTTTTTTAATGTTAGACCAATAACAATATTATGTTATTATCATGGCATATCAATACGTTGTATCGCTCTCCGTTGCGCTCGTTTATAGAAAATATTTTAAAATTAAAATCATCGAGCGTGAAATCCATTACGGGTTCGGATTTAGACTTACACATTTTATGGCGACAATCACGAAGAAATATGAAACAAATAAGAGTGAAGACTGCTCTCCAGATCAATAAATAGTAAATAGTTGACGAAAAATAGTAAATTATGTATTTTCTTTTGAATTTGAATCTATTTCGGAATTTCTTTATGATAGCTTACCAACTTTTGCATATTTTGCTTCCATGTGTCACATGCGGTACGTGCTTCCGGTTTCAGAAATGATAGCTAAAATTGCAAGTATTTTGATTATTTCTCGTAAAATGCATTATTTTGCTATTGAATAGTTTACCTAGAATGTATATCAGTTCAGATTTTGCGTATCATCCAATATTTGTCATTTTTCGCAGTGTTTGTTGACTTTGTTCGACTCAACAAATCGCGAGTTAGGCCACGCCCAAACGTATCACTGACGTTTGTCGGCTTGGCAATGTGTCGGAAAGTTTATCAAACGAAATCATTTGCAAACTCTTTTAAAAGGAAATTCTTTTTACAAAGATTTATACATGCGTGTCAATAATTCTAGAAAATTAAGTTAGATGTAACAAAATGATTGTAATAGTCTAACGGGATAACTATGCATGTGGAGTTGTTTGTTTACCGCCGTTGCCATGATCGTACAAGTTCCATCCAATCGATGATGTTACGATTCAGATTGGTTTTGTTTACAATTAATTACACCGAAAGTTGCTAATTTTTAGAAATAAAGGAACATGAGTTTTTTCCTTTCGTCAGCAAACCAAAAATTATGATCGAATAGGAAAAATGATGAAATTATAAAGAAAATATCGGACTGCATGCCGCTCAACGTGAAGTGCCAAAAGTCAACAATGGCCGTTCCTGGTAGATGTGTGCCGAGAAGTTTGGCCGAAACTTTTTTAACTCGCGATATTTTCTTTTTGAGGTAAATAAATGACTGAACGTTTTGATATTGAACAAGCTGAGCATTTATGCATGTCATACGTAATTTAAATGTTACGCAAAGCCTTCTTGGTAAATAGATATGGCGAGTTTTATTTTGGGGTGTTGTTATGCTATTCGCCTGTCGAATGGGTTCGACATCAGATGCACGGGGATGGACACCTCTGTCGAATGGGTTCGACGTTAGCGTGCAGAGCTTTAAGTACTTAAACATATTTTTCGGGATCGGATTGGATAAGTTTGTAAAAAGTCTGCTTATCTGAATAGAGATATAAAAATTATCTAAAAGAATATTTCTTGTGAAGTTGCTGTGTTAAAACGGAATTATATCCAGTATACCCAATCATTTATGTGTTCTGGTTGGTTTATTCGATGAACTTGACCGTTGTCTGATGAAGAATGTACGTGTTTTTGGATATGCGGGTCATCACATCTTATTGCCAATGAGGGTTGGTAAAGTGTGATTTTTTTCTGGCACCGCTGGCCGTAGGTACAGATACCATGACGTCATGAGTCCCCCGAAACTCGGAAAAAACGCGACACATGCTTCCAAAACGGGTCCATATCGAACATGTCAAACAGAAATAAATGGAATACTTTCAAGAAAATCGTTAATAAATTACATAAAGTAATAAATTCAACAAAAATATTTCTAAGAATTGTAAACTTGCATCTAAGTTTACTATTTCCATCTTTTCGTTTGGTCGTGCAGTATAAGTCCGCTGACATCTCAGCATTTGTCGCCTCGTTTTATAGGCTCGGAAACATGTGGCAGGATTTATAATACTTTATATCATCATTTTCTTATAATTTTCGCTTAATCTGGACGTTATGAGTGTGTTTCTTTATATTTACAACGAACTTAAGTTATATAAATGCATTATTTAAATAATGTGATAAACACAGCTTTCAGGTTTATAAACAGTCGGTTGAGACCTTTCAAATGGTGTTTGACATGTAGTAGCAAATATGTTTTACGAACTGATAAATTCCTTGATAAATGTATTTTCATCTATCACGTATCGGGGAACTCAATGTCACAGCAGTAAAAGCTACTGGTTGACTGCCGTTGAAAGCGTTAAAGAAGCTCTTTGTTATCATTTTATTGAAATCTAGTTTTTATCATTATTCCATGGTCATTTAACAGCATGAAAACGTTTAGATACATTGTACTGAAACCCGAAGTTGTAAACCACAAACCACACGCCAAGACTGAATTCATATTTAGCTATCTGAATCCCGCTGTTGAATACATTTACATTTTCAACATCTCCCAAATTATCAAAGTTCCATAGTTGAACTCTCAAGAAAAACTTAAGTTATGGTGTCTCCAAATAGTCTTGACGAATTCTGTTTCGATGACGGCCATTGTGGCCATGTTCAAAATGTTATGGTGCCCATAACTCAAACACTTCTCCATGTAGCTCAATGAATGTGTATTTGAAGTGAGTTTCTGGTAGGGTGAATACAATTTTGGAGTGTTTTGATTTTTCACCCAGCTGTGGCCATTTGAAAATGTCATTTTGTAAGTTTATGAAATCGTTATATGCATAACTTATGTTGCATGTCTAAAATCACCTTACATTTTGTTGTGTAATACGGCACAAATTCACATTTGACCCTCAACTCTATATCAACCTGTATTTAATGTACATGCAGCGAGTATGTTGTATAAAACCGTCAGTTACTGTCAGCCCATCATACCAAACATACTATAAAATATGGTACTTGTGTTTACCCAGTTTGGCGGTCGGCATTAACAAGGGCTGGTCGGGTCGGAGTCAGTATAACAGGGATAGAAACTAACTGTTTTAGTTCACTAGTCCTTTTAATGATAGCATATAGCAAAACCCTAAAAAAATGGCAAATTTCTACTAGTCCTCATGATACCCTAACTATTAAGCAGTTTGGCAAGCTATAGGACCAGTGCCAATTTCTTACGCTGGAACTATACAGTAAAACCGGATTGCTACAAGTAAAACAGACACACACATTTTAAAATGTTCGCAATATAACCGGTCTTGATAGAGGGACTAGCGAGAGTTCACCTTGAACATAGAGTGAACGAGTGAATATGGTTTTACGCCGCCATATATGTAATGTTACCTTTGGCTTTGCTATCATATATAAAATTAATATGATAGATGGTAAGACTTTGTCATTAAATCGGGTGGAAATGGGAAATAGTATGACGTTTTATACTAATGGGGGGAAAAAGTAACTGCTTGAAATGAAGGTCAGTAAAAATAAATTTATTCTGAAATTAAATGATGCCTCTTTCATGAAGACGCCGACTTTAAGGTCAGTTTGCACGGGCATGTCCATACCGCATTATCGAGAGGAACATAACAATTTACGACCCCAGAAGTCGAGTAGGATAATCAAAGGATAATAAGATAGATAATGTACATTTAGCTTAAGCGGTCACTAAAAGTATGGTTGTGGAAGTGGTGTTTTACACCGAAAATCAAGAAGACCACACAATCACATTGATTAACATATTCAAGTATTCGGTACCATACACTATTATTATTATTATTAGATGACAGGGATGATTGTTCTTCAAATTCACCGGCTAGTTTATCAAGGTCAAGTAGGTTGCCAATATTGTCAGAACAGATAAAATGACGCCGATTGGGTTTGTCTGCTTCATTCCGGAACTGACTGGACATTGCGGACGTTCGCTGGCCTGACCGCAACAGGCTTGTTGCTTAGATTGAATCTTTTTTACGGTGTACGCCATGTACTGTCGGTAGGTGTCGGGGATCACCCTGAAGTATCTCAAACCGACGACGGAGAGGTTGTTGTAGCGGATTAAGTCGCCAGCCCTGAACTTGCATCTGCAACAAATCCAAGTTGGTAAGTGACTGTAAAAAGGTACTATCTAAGTGAATTTTAGTCGGTATACACAGTGAAATGTGAAATTGCATTTTAGACAAAGAAGACGTTTTCGGGAAAAGTAAAACATTTTGGAGGAAAACCTGAGACACAATTCATTTACTGTATTATCTTGACAAATTATTTTCAAAAGCCAGTGTAACTGTCTCATTGTGTGAATACAGTAACTAAACTGCCGGCTAAAAGAAAGTATACACACGAAAACTGAATTTGACCACGAAATTATTTACGTTATCAAAACACCGAAAGCACAGCAAAACCCACACTCCGGCGCAGTGGTGACTCAGCATAATTTGCATATCACGTGACCGGACTTTTTTCTTGTTTGTAAACAAACGCGCTTTTTCAGAAATCAGTATAGAACGGACTAATGCAAGTTCTTTGGGGCGCTTTACATATTGTTTTGCATAATTATATAGAAGTGCTACAACTGCGACAGTGAGTTGCATGACAATATATATTTATACATCAAAGTGACCCTATCGCTATCTCCCCATATGGGTTCGATGACAGCACGTGGAGTCGTACAATCAATGTAAACAAAGGATAACTACGCAAAAACAAGTAGATTTTCGCGTAATAGGATACTTTCTTAATGAACCGTAACCATTCTTTGACATTTGTTCATGAAAATGTGTAGACTTGTCAAACATGAAACGGATGAAAAGCATATGCAATATCTTGAATGGACTGTGAAAGATGTGACGAATCGTCACGTGGCACTGGCCTATGGCAGAGGTACTATGCTGGCTGGCTGCCGGTCGCATGGAACTCTGGGTAGGAGAGTGAGCAAAACCATTTCTTGTTTGTTTCATATTAAACCGCCTTCAAAAGTGGGTGCATACTTTATTTTGCCTGGCTGTTATAGCATACTCGAATTTTTAAATCCATAGGACAAGGGACATAACTCTGTAAAACATAGATTTACGAAGAAACTTAATTGTCGCCCTTGGACATCCGGAATATCCACACTGAAGTTGGGGGTGGGGTAGCATTATTACAGCCCTAATATGTCGAGCGCCAGGGTTACCATGCATCTTTTACCTCTTTTGATATGACGTGGCCAGTGATCGAACCAACGACCTTTCGCTATCTTGACAAACGCTTTATCCAAGAACATGTAGTTTTTTGTTTATTGTTTGTTATACTCAGCAATTTTCCAACTATATGACGGCGGTCTGTAAATATTCGAGTCTGGGCCAAACAATCCAGTGATTGATATGAGCATGGATCCACGCAATTGGGATCCGATGACATGCATCAACCAAGTCAGCGACCCTGATCACCCGATCCCGTTAGTCGCCTCTTACGACAAGCGTCGTCGCCTTTTGTGGCAAGCATGGGTTGCTGAAGACCTATTCTCTAACGGATCTTCACGGGTCAAGAACATGTAGTGTAATGGGAAGTTTATGTACCTTGTAGCTGGACGGCAATCTGTTGATCCGAAGGCTCCAGCTGTTGTGGTACTGATAGATGTCGTCTGCTCGAACAAGGCAAACAGGTAGAGCTGATTCAATACTGGTGTCATGGGCAGTAGCCATTCATACACGTTACCGGAAGTGATGTCAGTGCCCCGGATGTTGACTTGTGTGATGTGTTTTTTTTCCAATTAGCAACCATCAAACATGGGTGTATGCTTCCTTTTGCCCGGCACCTAATATCGTGCAGTTTACAAACTGTTTGCGCGGAATATCCCACTAAAATGTGGAGCCAAAACAACATTTTCCCTATTCGTTCACAGACTGAGAAATTCACCGGTCTTTCCTTCTTTTCTTCAATTAAACTAGGTCAAATCGAACATCCATGCTTCCTGTGAATCAAATCCGTCGAAAGTACACGTTGTCACTTTGATCAGTTTGATCAGAAAGTAAACATACATTTATAAACTGCCGGGGGAAAAGAAGACACGCTTGATGGTGGCTAAAAATTTCGATGAAACAACAACAAAAATAGCCCTTATTGATGTACATGTATTTGATACGGGTATCATAATTGTGTTTTGGACCTTAAGTTTGCAGTGTATAAGTTTTCCCCGACAGTTTCTATCACCTGAATGTATATGAAATGTCTTCGGTGACATTGTTCTGTGTGCAAAATCTGAGAATAAGTTTACTTTTTCTGGAAGAAATTATTATTTTTCACTCACCTCTCAGTGTGACGACACTGATTTCCACGAGAACCAGACTGACTTCGGGGGACATCCGAGTCTCCACGGCGCCTAATAGATCCTGCTTCGATAATCAACAGTGACGTTCACAGGGCTGGAAAAAAGAATTTCGTCTTCTTCAACCTACATGCTATTTGGACCAGCATTTGTAACCTTATTAACACGGCAAGTGGCATTGTTTACACGCAGTTAAGATCATTCATCAACGGAAAGATCGGGTTGATTTTGGTTTGGTTTGTTGCTTAACGCCGCACTCAGCAATATTCCAGCTATATGACGGCGTTCTGTAAATAATGGAGTCTGGACCAGATAATCCAGTGATTGATATCATGAGCATCGATCCACGCAATTGGGATCAATGACATGCATCAACCAAGTCAGCGAGCCTGACCACCCGACCCCGTTAGTCGCCTTTTACGACAAGCATAATCACCTTTTACGGCAAGCATGGGTTGCTGAAGACCCATTCTACCCCGGAATCTTCACAACTGAGATGTAATGCATCTAAAATTCCGCGATTTTGACACTAAATAGAAATAGTAGTTCCACTGAGAAAAAATCGTCTTCCATGATACGCTATTCCGCACGATATGTGTGATAGTGGGGGTATGAGAGTACACACCTCTGAAATGCTATTCCGCACGAAGTGTACGTTATAGAGGGGAGAAGAGGGTGGCAACCTTCTCTGATAGACTATGTCCCACGATGTGGACGTTATAGCCGGGACATGAGAGTGTGAGTGAGCATGGTTTTACGCCGCTTTTAGCAATATTCCAGCAATATCACGGCGGGGGACACCAGAAATGGGCTTCACACATTGTACCCATGCAGGAAATCGAACCCGGGTCTTCGGCGTGATGAGCGAACGCTTTAACCACTAGGCTACCTGACCGCCCAGGGACATGAAAGAACCTATCTTCAGTAATTCACTATGTCGCAAGATGAGTAAGTCATGCTGATAGCGGGGGCGTGCGATTACCAACCTTCTCTGATACACAATGTCGCACGATGTGTACGTTATAGCGGGGGCCGTGAAGGTGACGTCAGTGGATACGGTGAGATCAAGACGCGCCGGAAGTGACGGGAGCCCACCTCTTTTCTGAATGTAGCTGCTTAACCCTACGTAGTAAACATATTGTCAGAACTCAATCATTATAATTTTGAGTGAATTTATTGTTTAGAAATGTGTGCCCATGTTTGAAATAATAACTCGATTGGATTCTACGTATGATAAAACGCTCATATCAACTATTGGTAAATCATCCGGACTAGACATATTTCACAGAGTGATTTTGCCCATTCCCAGTCTATAGATCTGTACATTGCTAATCGTGTCTTAACACAACCTTGGGTACGCAGGGTAATCGTATGCTGCTAGATAGATACAGGTACAGCAGTTGATCGGTACCTGGTAGGATGATTGGATGGGATGGTGAGTGACTGTTAACCTTCTTGTACCGTAAAGGCGGCCTGGGTTGTACAAGAATGACATTCCAGTGCACACTGATCCATGTTGGGTTATACTAGTATACTATTCCAAAAAAGAAACGCAAAAAGGGGTTTCTGAATTTTAAAAATCCTCTGATCAAAGAATATGTCAACTGAATGTTTGATAAGACGTTTTACAAATTTCTGAAAACACATCCCCAAAAAGAAACCAAACTCATTTTGCACGTGCAAATTGGGCCATGAGTTGCATGCTGTATCGCGTCTAGACGTGGCATAATGATTCCGTCGTGAAACTCTTCAAAACTGATTTCACATTTCGAATGCTAATACACGAGCCAGACGTAAGGGTTGACCCGGTCCACGGGGTTGCCAGGCCCAAAGTGGGGAACTATAGTCTGCAACGAAGGATGTATAATTTAATGAAGCCATCGAGCAGTAACTCAAAGCCTAACGCCCGACCTAAATACGTCACGGTGGCATTCTCTGTTTTGTGACGTATTTGCGTCTTCCTACACATAAGTTTGTGACGTATTTACTAGTTTTTGAACTTATGTGTAGGAATGCAAATGACTCTAAAAATAGTACGATGATTTCATCTTATTTTTGGATTAAGCAGTGCACGCTTGATATCTACCTTTTGTACTAATTATGTGTTTCAATGACCAGATCACAGCGACCTTTTGAATGCTTGGAGTTGCTTTTGCCAGTATTTCCTTACGCCGGATAATGTCAGATTTACTCATAATTGATGGCATAAACAAAGATGAACCTGCAGTGCACGGGGAGACATTTAGCCAGGTCACACGTCGTTATCACCCTGTAGTCATTTGTAGGCTCTGAAGACAAAGAAAGACAAGCAAGGAAGACTTGTTCTGCCCCGGATTTCCGCCAGATTTCGTCTAAAAGAGATCAGTAGTCTCCCCTTACATTTTTGGAATTTTCCTGATTAAATATTGAATTGGAGACAGCACCGTACTATCACTCTCAGTCTCAAGCGACACGGTCTACACACAACCTTACATTTCGAGGTACATGAGTTGAAATTTCAAGACAATGATCTTGAAAATTCAATATAATAAGTGCTTCCGTACTATCGTGTCACTGGATTTACTGTTTCTTCGGTCACTTGATTGTCTGGTTCGTTTTCAGGCCGCCGTCGCACGGCAGGACGGGGTCAGGCAATAAATACTTACTTTCTGTGCAAATTGCAATCTCATTAAAATAAGATCTTAGTTCTCACTATCACTTAGCGGTAGCGAGAACTAAGGTCTGATTTTAATGAGATTGTGCAAATTGTATCCCGCGCGCGTTAGAAATTGGTCCCAAACAGCTTATGCTTGTTAAAGGCGACTAGAACTGCACCTGGTGGTTCGATGATTGGGTTACCGTATTACATATTATCGCACCCCGGTGTCGTTGGACGCTGTACATAATGTAACATTGTGTCAAACACTGATTTATCCGGCCCAGATCCCCAAGGACAGGGTATAGGTCTGTCAAACCATGCAACATATTTAGGTCAAACCGAGGATTCGAACCATCGATCAGCGAATACTGGCACGACTGTGTCACGCAACTCTGCAAGCAATTTCAGATGATTGGACCATCCTCACCTTTTCTCTTATTGAAAAAGAAGAAGAAATAATCTAAGTGTGTTACAATTCAAATGCACGTCATGGTGGGGCGAAATCTTGTGATGTATTCTAGGATTTTCAGTTAAATATATAAACTGCCAGGCAAAGGAAAGGAGACACCCATATTTGATGGTGGCTAAATATGAAACAAACAAGAAATGGTTATTCGATGGTGATGTCTTTAAAATGGGTATTCTACCATAAATTTGGAATTTACTCGATTCTGATTGGTCAATCAGAGGCTATTTAATCACAATAAACCCCCTCTGATTGAAACAGCTGGGGTGCGTTGCAAAGCGCCAATCGCTTGCAAGCGATGTACAGCGATTCGCCTTACAACAGTGCGCAAAACAATCGCTGGCTGAGGTCGCTTCGTTCTCAAACCAAAATGGCGGCTTACTTTGACAGCGGAACAAGAAATTCTTGACTGGATCAACGAGGAAATCAGCAAAGGCAGCGGAGACCCCATCATCCTCAGCCTGCTCTACATCTTCAAAGTAGTCATAAATTCCATCAGCTCGTCATCGAGCCTCTTCTATTACGTGCTTCATTACGTCAAGGCAACCAAGCGCTAGTTGCGCCGCCATTTTGGAAGAGTGAGCAAGCGCTTCCAACTGTTGCAGACACCAGGATGAGCGATTAATTTGCTTTCTCTGAGCGATTCGTGGCTTGCAACGCGCCCCTGGTTTGACGGCCGCATCACCGCGGAAGCTAATATTCATAGAATAGTACTATTTTCAGT
This sequence comes from Haliotis cracherodii, assembly GCF_022045235.1. Taxonomy (NCBI): domain Eukaryota; kingdom Metazoa; phylum Mollusca; class Gastropoda; order Lepetellida; family Haliotidae; genus Haliotis; species Haliotis cracherodii. Next base: position 25,522,452 of record NW_027266270.1, on the reverse strand, counting down.
AATTGTCGGTAGGCATATTTGAATAATTATATCTACAATTACAGGTTACAAAATGCACAGATGCGGTTACTACAATATTCAAAGTATGTGTGGCAATACATTTCATGCAGAAAAACACGACAGAAATCAACAAAGGGAATGTGTTTACGTTTTGGAGACAACAGAGAGCTTGGAATTTTGGCGCTTTTCTATATACGACTGTGACGTCATGTTTTGCGTCACAATGAGCGATATGACGTCATAATGGTGACGCGCGCTGTAGAGCGAAAGCCTTGCAAAGCTTGCTTTGTTTTCTTTAGGGATGCCCACCTCATGTTAGCTTACCAAGTTGCCGTACTTAAATGCTTTCAATGCCTGTCATATGTTCGAGTGAAGTATTACGGTGCTTGAGTTTATACAGGACCATATTTTGTTCGGTGATTCTGTAATTAAGATCGATAACCCACTCAAAACACTGAACTCAACCCATGCCGCTTCACTCTGTATATTTGCTAACACCAAAGAGTTCGCATTTTATTTATTATTTATGCGCGTTCGGTTCCAAATTCAATTTAGCGGGGTTAAATCGACAGGTAACCTAGCTCTACATTGAAAACACAGTATGTTTATCTCTTAATTGTAGTTGTGTTTTGTACCTTAACTTTGCAGTGTTCTGGCAACCATTTCAGACTCATAATTTGGTGGTCAAATCCCATTTTCAAGTGTATAATTTACTTCCTTTTGCCCGGCAGCTTATCTTGTACGGAGGAAATGTCACCCACGTCTCCACCCTGCAGCCTGCCGCCGGCGACGTTGACGTACAACCCATGCGTGAAGCAAAACCCAGCGTCATACATTATAACAGTGTAGAGGGCGTTATCCTCAGCAGGCCACGTCACTTCCGGTAGTTCGCACACTTCGAATGGGGGATATTCGGTGCTGTTGAGGGGGTCGATGGATAAATATTGTGGTCCTGCCAAGGGTACGTCCACTATCCTCCCACATCCGGGGTATGTTCCTGGTGATTATCAAAGACACGTATATAATTATGACGGCATAGTGTGTCGGTTTTAAGAAATGTTGAAGACTAATATGAAGAGTCCTCTCCGAGCTGTAACATAACTTGTCTCAGCTCACCATGATTTGCAACATATGTAAAAAGCTTGTAATAAAAAACTTACCATATATTGTTTATATATTCTTATTTTTTTAGTTTAAGATGTTTCCGGTGATGTGATTGGTATATTTGCTGCTCACATAACCCGTTCATTTTTCAACAAACTTTAAAAAGTAACGTTTACAAAGGATGAACTTCACGTTTTGACGTTTACACGATTTCGACCGAAACTTACTTTTCGTAAGCCCCGGCGTTTACATACATGACTTGGTTGGTTTGTTGTTTAACGCCGCACTCAGCAATATTACAGCTATATGACGGCGGTCTGTCAATAATCGAGTCTGGACCAGACAGTCCAGTGATTGATATCCTGAGCATCGATCCACGCAATTGGGATCGATGGCATGCTTCAACCAAGTCAGCGAGCCTGACCACCCGTTCCCGTTAGTCGCCTTTTACCACAAGCAAAGTCACCTTTTACGGCAAGCATGGGTTGCTATTTAAAGACCTATTCTACCCCGGATCTTCACATGACTTTATCTTGCACGGTCCAGGGCGTTCACACAATATCAACATATTTCCATTTATGTCTCAAATTCACTTTGTGAATATATCAAAAGATGTATTATAAGGTAACACAAAATGAATAGTTGACATCACTAAATCGATATTTTTAAATTTAAAAAATACTTCTGATTTTGTAATATCACAAATTCATTTTTAATGTTATAAAATACACATTTTAAGATTTCACCAAATATATATTCAGATACAATTTCATTTTCTGATATCTTTTGTGAAATCAAGAAATAGTTTCTACAATAAAATCAAATTTGTGATTCAATATACTCGTATGAATTATTGGTATTATTCAATAGCTAATGGGTAACAAAACAGCGACTCATATTTGGATTTAATGAGTACTTATTGGAGTAGGCAAGGAGAGTTAAACTCACGGTCAGTGCCATCAGCTGAAAATATAAGAAATCACATACATGTATGTTTGAAGGGTAGTATATTGTTTATCTGAGACTGTTTCCGTTGCAGAGTATTGACATAAACTCTAAATAGGTCAGCATTCTCTGTATCCCCCTGTGTTAGCACCTGTCACTAAATGCCCATGCCCCCCCCCCCCCCCCCCCCCCGTGATATATTGCTGAAAGCAGCGTAAAACAATGCTTCTCCCCACACCCCCACACCCACACACCCCACTATATACAATATACAAGAACACAAAATCAAAATGTCTTACTCTGCCTCAGCAACGGTATAGTAGTAGTTTTCTAACAACATCATATAAGAGTGACCTCCCTTTAGCTTAAGTAAAAGTCGGAATCAAACGGAATTGGATTCCATCGTAAAGTCAACTGTTTTCCTGTTTCACTATATATAGAAACAAATAATTTCTCACAATATGTGATTCGTAACTACAACATTGAGTTTATTTCTAACTGAATTCGTAAAATGTAAAGGAAAAACGCCGCCATAGCGAAGAAGTTACTCACCCGGAAGAGTAATGGGGTAAGTGACGTTGATGACGAAGGTTAGACCGTTGGGGTCGTTGGCGTTGTCCCCCAGTAGTCGTGTGATGAGGGAGGTTCCTGATGGTCTAGTATTTCTACACAAGACTCCCCCTCTGCCCGGCGGGCAGTCCGTCGCGAACCTCGTCCCAAACCAGTAGGCCGAGGTGTTGGTGTAGAGGGATCTCATCTCCGCCACACACGCCGCGTCATGCCGGACGCTGCAGGCAGTCTGGGCGTGAACGTCTGTCGGGCGTTGGATTAAAACAAGAATAATGATAATATACCTACCCTTATCATTATTCTTGTTTTAATCCAACGCCCGACAGACGTTCACGCCCAGACTGCCTGCAGCGTCCGGCATAAATGATAATATACCTACCCTTATCATTTATTGAATACTTATATTGGTGCGATAAACTTGTTGACTTGGTATTGTATCAACATTGCAAATGTGGTCACCTGGCAGGAAGGACATATACATCGATGCAAAGTCTATTTTGCACTATAGACGTGCACGGACATTACAATAGTGTTCATCTTTCGACAGTAACCCATTCTTGTCATAAGAAGCGACTAAGGGGATCGGGTGGTCAGGCTCCCTGACTTGATTGATGCATGTCGTCGTATCCGAATTTACGTAAATAGATGCTGTTGATCTCAATCTTGTCCAGACTTGATTATATACATATATTTACATCCAGCTGGAATATTGCAGAGTGCGGCGTTAAACAACAAACACTAAAGCGGTAGTTTCATCACTTCAGGCTTGACAGTCAGGATATAACTGATATACTATTCAATTCAGCGTTAAACCAAACTCACTTTAGACGCATTGAATTTCTCCAAACCTCGGTAATGGGGTCGATCTCTCTCTCTCTCTCTCTCTCTCTCTCTCTCTCTCTCTCTCATCTGTAACTGCAAAATTAGAAGTTCGCGACGTATATACATTTACAGGAGATTTGCTCTAATCCTCTAGACTGCGTAAACAAACATGTGCTGCTCTCTTTTTTGCCAGTACAGAAACCTCTCTCAACGTATAACGCACTGGGATCGGAATGCATGAGCAAATATCACTGGGCCACATTCCTATTTACAGTTTGCGCTCAAACTTGTGCACAAAAGGTTTAAGAAGCCCTTTACAGATGGGAGTAATGATGCATGTATACGTATCATTCCAATCGCGATGTGAATTATAAGAAAAGGAAACGTATTAATATATTCGACACCGACACTTCAAGAGATCAGTTAACACACGACATTTCAACAACGTATACACGATAACATATCTTCCATGTTTGATTGTTACTTACAGTGTGTTTCGGTCTACTAACGTCCCGACAACGTTTGTAAGTTTTGGGTCAAATCCAGTGTTCAAGTGTATGCTGTCTTTTGCGTGGCGGTTTATTAAGCTAATTCCATGTAATGAGGCTGTGGGCGTATGGATGAGAGAAAGGTTCCTTTTGTGTGTCTCAGACGGGCGTATTTATATAAGTCTGGTGACAACGCGGCATTCATGCCCAGGAATATTCTCCCGACAGTTCCCTTTGTTGGAAGATCAGTCATTATGTGATGTTGCCTGTCCCAAGACAGCAAGGTGGTCGCTGTGCAGCGGAATCGGATATGTGACAGATACAGGCGTCAAATCCTGGATCCTACCGTTGTACCACAATATAATAACAATCCTATATCTGCAAGGAAGACAACGCGAGACCACTCTGTTCCCGACAGGTATCTGAGACCTGCATCACTCCGTGTTTCTTCCCACACGCCGTGGTATAACTGGAATACTGTTAAAAGCGGCGTTAAACCCAACTCACTCCCTCACTCTCGACAGGTAACCGGGTTCCTCCATCTGGACACCCTCACGACCATCCCTTGGCCCGACAAAAGTCCAGAACACATCTGGGACATCATGGGACACCAGTCTACAGAATCTGGGACAACAATTGCACCGAGAGTGGCGAAAGCTGACGTCACACTGGAGGCATAAGACGTTGGTGTCCGTGCACGCCAGTGACAATCTCGTCACAGGGATATCATGTTGGGTCATTTGTAGCAACGGTATTTTATACCGGCCAAACCTTAAGGTCCAAAACACAATCATGAAACCCGTATCAAATACATCAACATTAAAACAATTCTTGGTTGTTTTTCAGCCACAATCAAAGATGTACGGTGGCCCATAAGGGACATGGAGTCTGTTTTTCAATATTTTGATGTTTAACTTACTTTTATCTTAACCTTTTGCAAATTAACACAATCTGCCATACAAATATGTGATAAATCATGTATAAAAACATCCGAAAACATAGAAAATGTACTTTTAAGTAGCTTTTGAGTCGCTGAAATGTGAAGTGAAAATGTCAAAAACTAAAATGCAAATGTCAAAAACCAAAACGAAAGGGTCAAAAACTAAAATGAAAATGTCAAAAACACAAAACGAAATTGTCAAAAACTAAAATGAATACACAGAAAACTATTTCCACCGCGGTGGAAATAGTTTTCACCACGGCGTAAATATTATCACCGCGGTGGAAATAGTTTTCTGTATTTTCATTTTAGTTTTTGACATTTTCGTTTTGTGTTTTTGACATTTTCATTTTAGTTTTTGACATTTTCGTTTCGTTTTTCAGCGATTTAATATCTTCTTTACACATGATTTATCACATATTTGTAAGACAAATCGTGTTAATTTGCAAAAGGTTACGATAAATGTAAGTGAAATATAAAAATATGGAAAAACAGACTCCATGTCCCTTATGGGCCACCGTACAGTAAAGATGGGTGTATTTTTTCTTTGCCCCTGCACAATCGTCTTGAGACTGGATTTCAAGGCTTACGGGGATTCAATGAGTCAGTATGATATTTTATCCTCTAATGGATAGTGTTATTGGTGCAATAACCCAATATGATAAATTTGGTACCGATAAATATGCAAATGAGGAATCTTGCAGGAACTTTTAGTAAACTCTATGCATCGTTGCGAAGCCCACTTGCTCAGAAATCTTTGCATGGCGTTCCCAGTTTAGATAGGTTTCCCGATTTTCCCGATGTGTGAGTGCTTGTGTTTAGAAACATTGCTGCAAATATATATGGCACAATATGATAAATTGGGCGGTTCACTCAGGCATTATATAACTACGCTATTTCTGAAGTCACTTTAATGAATCAAAATGGTCTTAACAATGTCTAAAAAGTATCCAAAAAAATATTATTTTGAAAATGACATTATATGATATAACTACGCTATTTCTAAAGTCACTTTAATGAATCAAAATGGTCTTAAACAATGTCTAAAAAGTATCCAAAAAAATAATTATTTTGAAATGACATTATATGATAAAGACATCCTCGTATTTTCCCGTATGTTAATTATCATATATTACGAATAAAAATGCTATCATAATACAGTTTGTATTCCTAATATATATTACTCATGCGGTAACTAACACGCTCGGCCGAAACCTTCTCTGGTCCCACAATGGGTTGTTTCCGAAGCACTTCGTGTCACGAAGATTAGATGAAAGGCTGACCCTGCGTGAAGCGGTTGTTGACAGGTGGGGTACGGATCTGTATATAGCCGTGCTTTGTCATCACGACACAACCCTTTTATTACAACCAATTCAACCATCACGTGACATCCTTCGCTGCATGCTTATTCATGTATTGATGTGAATGATGATTTCAGTTCGTATTTCGTCTTTTTATCATTATATGTTATTGGCATGTTTTAACATATTCAAACACTGTATTAACCTCAACCCTCTACCCTGGGGAGCTAGTACAACAGACGATGCAGAACATCGGCAAGAAATCTGCCCCCCCTGCGTCAACACGTCTGCATCCTTTGTGAGCAGCAACTTTTTTTGTGTGTTGAGAACACGTACATTAGAAATCTTGTAGAATTTATCATTATATCGTTGTTGGATAGTTGACAGAGATTTTCTAAACAAAAATACTTATGATTAACTGTCTTTGGGATATCCATTTCCCGCCGACTTGCATAAAGAGGACAGTTGTATATAACATGAGTTCCTTCTCGATTACATGACAGTGTTTACATAAGACGGCATCCTCCTCAATATTAGCATAATCCCTACGAATAAGTTGAATACCAAGAGAGTATTCTGTCCACATCTAAATTTGGTTATTAGCCTTCTATATACACAATGCTTAATATTTGATAAATATTTTTCACAAACGATATAAGATTTATGCAGTTTATAGAAAGAGAGGGTCTTGCTGCCTAGAGATCCATGCCAATCTTGAAACGAACAATCTTTAACTTTCTCGCTGAACACGTGTACAAATAATTCTGCATTGCCAATGCTTTGTGCAGCCCATACATCCCCCAAACAATAGTGACTTAGCAAAATTCTTATATGCGATGCCCAGTTATGACGTTTTGTTTTAAACATATTTATTTCACAACTTGTGAACTGGATTGGTAAACAAGCAAAAACTTATTTGAATACAACTCCAGAATTAGAATACAATATAATATGACAAAAGTACAGTCAAGGAATACAATTGTATACATGTTCTTATTATAGAAACTACGTTGTCGGCGCTGTCAGGTCTCATTTTTAGTGAGTGAGTGAGTGAGTATGGTTTTAGGCCGCTTTTAGCAATATTCCAGCAATATCACGGCGGGGGACACCAGAAATGGGCTTCACAAATTGTACCCATGTCGGGAATCGAACCCGGGTCTTTGGCGTGACGAGCGAACGCTTTAACCACTAGGCTACCAGACCACCCCCTCATTTTTAGTAGTAATAGTGTACTGCAATATACGGCAAGGAATAGTATTATAAATTTAAGATGCTATGTAAAATCACAAAACCTATTGGATAGCTGAATGTAGTCTTGTACTGATTTAAGAATTTCTAAGTTTATTTTTGACGTCCTTTCAGGATTACCTAATAGAATTGAATTTAGATCATATCCCTTAACATAATAGTACATATTCTGTCTTAAATCATTGTAATTTGGGCATATGAGAAAGAAGTGAAGTGCATCTTCAGTGTGATGGCCACAGCTACATGCGGGATTATCTGATAAATATCGTGCGACCCGGTCTGCATTAAGATCACTGCATCCAAGTCGAAGGTGGGCGTGCACAAATTGACAAAATCTGGACCCGTAGTTTAGATCAAAACTTATCATATTTTTTGAAGTTATGACGTTTTCTATCAGCAATGGATAATAACATTTTATAACACTGGTGTTGGTATCTGTTTGGACTCATTTGCAAAATCTTAAACCAATATTTAATGCTTTTTACATAATATATAGTATGAACAGGATACCTACCACATTCACCATAGGCTACTGCATTTGCAGTTCTGTAGCCCGTGTGAAGTAAGAATTTACAAAATTTGCGGTGAACCTATTCAATCGAATTCAATTTTGGTGTCCCAAATCTCAGCACCATACATTAATATCGGAACAATTTTTTTTATCAAATATAAAGAATGCTTCCGTAACCGAAATGTAATAACGTCTTATTAACGATTTAACGGACCAAAGTGCTTTGCTTGCTTGCTCACATACAGTTTTACAGGCCTTAGTCCAAATTAATTTGGGGGGTGAAAACAAGTCCCAAATATTTATAGGCATTAACCGTATTCATACGTTCACCGTTATAATACCATTTCTCATTTCTTGACAAGGGTCCTCCCATTTTAAACACAATGATTTTACTCTTCTCAGTATTAATATCCAAACCCCATTTATCAGAGTATAAACATAATTCATCAAGACGTTTTTGTAATTTTAATACACTGTCTGCAACAAGTACTAAATCGTCGGCAAACAACAGGGCAATTTTATTTAACATTTCCTCTGAGATAAAAACACCATCCTGAAATTTACTTTCCAAACATATAACTAATTCGTGATAAACAAAGAAAACAGTACTGGACAAAGAGTACAACCTTGTCTTACCCCACATGAACTATCAAAATATTCAGTAATTTTCTTGTCATAATCGTATGCTACAGTTGCTTTAACATGATTATACATACTCTGGAATTAAGAAACAGCTGCCAATACAATTAAATACATCACACTGATAACACTTACAGTGTGTGGCCGTCAACAGCAGAGCCAGCAGCGCGGGTAGTTGCGCCATCGCGGTCGTATCTTGATGTGTCTACTGCCAATAGGGGTAAATATAACCACATATACCCACTGAACTAGTGGAATCAGGTCAGCCTACGTTGACAACTATTGCACCATCCACACCAATGCATACCTTATTTCCACTAATTGACGCCAATACACGCCAGCCTCTAATCCTCTATTTAACGCCCGGTGTTGAATACTGCGATATGCTGATTATTAACGACCGTTTCCTGCAAATGTACGCAAAATGACTTTAGTATTTGGGATTTGGTAAGGTAGTGAGTTGCCACTGTACAGCAATACACAGAATATACACGGGGCCCTAAATACACGCCAGATCATCGGTTTGCGCGAAATTAATAGACGCCCGAATTGAGGAAATGACCCAAGCCTCAAGACTGTCGTTTCACAGTGCTATATGTTCAATATATTGTCATGCATAGTGCGTGTGATTGATTGCGAGTGACGTCATTAATATTTCTTTTGGAAATGGTGGTCCCCTTGAGCACCCGATCCAGGAAATATTACCTACTACTAGCACAGAGTTGTTAGCAACTATGACCTGCTACTAGCAGGTACAAAGACGGTCTCTACGTCTCTGGAGACTAACATTTACTGCTACTACTAGCTAACGGCAAAGGAGCATGTCTAAAATGATTTTCATTGGTCAACGAGTCTACGTCGATGGTATGCAAGCCAGGCTCTGTCTCAACAGAAAAATAAATAGATTACCACAGAGCAACTTCAGCCTGTAACCAGCTAGCTTTCTAGATGTAGAAGTAGCTTCGTAATGGTGAAATGCGCCATGCAAACCTTTCAACCACCATTCCAGTATGTTCCCAGTCACCTGGAATTACAAATAGAATCTACATTATCATGAAGAAAATTATACAGTAACCACTGATAATTACATCACCAGCTGGTCACATGACCTCGTCATGCATCATCATCCGCCGCCATTTTGTGTAAGGTCACGTCATTTGTTCCACTCAACCTAGGCCAAGTTTAGGCCAGTTAATTGTGTCTTTTCTCTAAATAGAGCACAACTAACGTGGGTGTTTTCATAACAATAAATACTCTTCAATATTCCTACCATTGCCACAAATGGGAACGTAATGTCGTGCGTGTTTTCTACAGGTAGCCTTGCATTCTTTACGTCCCTAGAAACAACGTCGGCGTGCACAAGCAAGGTCACGCATCATAAATGCCGTTTATTCTAAAAGAAAGAGTGCTTTACCGAAACAGTATGTCCTACAGTACTACCTATCGTATATTGTATTGGAGTTGTTGCCTGGTATCAAGCGCCCATGTTTTGACGCGAATCACTTGCATCCAAAGACGATTGGGTCACATTCCTTTTCCAACTAGTAGTAATTACTAGTAATTAGTACTTACATATATATACTATTATATGTCTTATTTTGTTTACATTTCAGCAGTATGCATCGGAGGCTGAAAATTTATTCAAGCTCTGAAGTCCCAAACAACTGAAAATGCTCCAAAACACCATCACGTGACCCTGGTATTCTCAAAGTGCTGGTGAAAGTGTTTGTTTTGTAGGCCTAAATGTTTGTTGATAGTAGAGAGGCTGATTGATAGACTTTATAACAAGTCATGATCAACATTCCCCAAATGTTAGTTAATTACACTGGTCAGTCTACATCTGTATTGTTTCTTTGCAACCCCTGTCAACGAACTCAAATTTATCCATTTATACCTGAATAATTGTGTTGTCATATTTTAAGATTATGACTAGGCCTACAGCATCTAACTAACTGTAATCCTCTGATAACTAAATGTCTGAAGGCAAAATAACATTTTATTGATGAATATATCTCCATTTAACTCATACAATTTAGTGTAGGGTGTAATGTTGGAATGTTTTTGTTGACAGTAGCAGACACTACATCTGTTTTTGAGCAATGGACAGAACTGAGAATACCATATCATGAACCGTAGAGAACACTGCTGGCAACATCCTGTTTTAGTAAGTATAATTGAATCCCCAATTATAATGTCATTGTACATACAAAAAATGACATAGTGTTGTTTTTAAATAGTGATCTGTTTGGCAGTGTTTTATATAGTGTATATTTTTCTTTTCACTTTGTCTACTGGCCTGCATTTGTCCTTGTCATTTTCCTGTTATTTCTGATACATTCCAAAATAAGATTTGTCTGTACAGTACCAGCACACTTTAATAATAATGTGCCTATTTCTCAGTGTTTTAGACAATTTGTGTTGTACCCAAATAGAGGGAATATTGTTACTGTAGTTCTTGTCATTGTCTTGGTGGCAAGTGCCACATGATCATGGGCACTACTTCAGCATGTTTAGTTATACACATTTACCAGTGAAGATCAGGGTCAGAATTGGTCTTCAGCAAACCATGCTTGCTTTAAGAGGCGACTATCCTTGTCATGAGAGGCGACTAACGTGATTGAGGGGTCAGGCTCAGAGACCATGTTGATGCATGTCATCGTATCCCATTTGCATGGATTGATGCTCACGATGGCAATTACTGGATTGTCAGGTCCAGATTTGATTATTTACAGGCAGCTGTCAAAGCACGAATATTGCTTAGTACAGCATTAAACAACAAACAAACAAAGTTATACAGTTCAGTTTTTTAAATAATCTTATACTCTAGTATTATAATGTGCTATTTTTATTGATTATCATGAATACAGACTGTTTGTATCAGTTTGTAAGAGACATAAACCAAGGTTCCCACAACTATCTGCACATGCTTTGTCGTAACACAATTAATACGGTATCTTCAGGTTATGTATGTTTGTAAAATGTGCTAGAAAGTGTCCACTTTAGTTGTAAAATCAGTATCTTCCTCACAACAGAGCTTATGTGCACTACCTTGTTGTGGTATTATTTGTTTAACTCGTCTCTGTCTTTCTCAAGTTATGTTTGTGCAAGGTGCCTACCTGGTGTATTGATAATATTACCTGACAAGAGTCAAGTTTGCTCACCATATTCTGAAATAAGTGTCTCCAATCTAATAGAAATGGGAAAAGTAATAAAAGCGAGTCACCATCATTTTAACCGGTGCTAGGGATGTCAGCATAAAGTATATGTTTTTTTATTAATATTATAAATATTAAAACTCTTTGCACCTGGATTGGAAGAATTGAACATTATAAGAAAACTGCTATGTTCCTTTTCAGCTGACAGGCTGTTTGTGGAAGATGTAAGGTCAAGTGCTAGGGCCCCCTGTTTAGTTTAGACCTACATTGTAAATGTTGTGCACTGGACCATGGACCCTGGCCACTACAGGGTTTACCCAAGCCTCTTAAAACTGGGTACAAATTCAATTTCTAATCTTAAAAATATCATCTTGATTCTCTAATCATACTGTTAAAATTATGTTTTACGTACTTATCTAAACTCTGTGGAATTCCTAATCCAATTAAATAGTAATGTCCAATATTTTTTAATATATTTGCAGATAACAAATTGCTATAGACTAATAAGGCAACTGCTATATTATATTCTGACTCTTTACTGGACTCACCAGACTCTGCACTGTATACTACTGAACACAATGAAGTATCAACGTCTTTTCATTTCGGAATTCAAGTAGCAAGCGGTAGCCTGTTGTCTGGTACTTTAAAGTATACTATAATGCATGTACTAATTCTTTATACTGTAAACACATAACATGTTTTGCTTGAGCAATTCTTCCTGAAAAGACCCCAAATTTGAAACGCAAGTCTTGTAATATTGTGCTCGATGTAGTAAGTCCAATTAATAATAGTCAATATGACAACACTAAAGTCCTGTTCGGACTAGTTGACCCATCATTTTGGGGCACAGACTGCTCATGTAATTCAATATATGTGATATGTATTTCTGATACATTCCAAAATAAGATTTGTCTGTACAGTACCAGCACACTTTAATAATAATGTGCCTATTTCTCAGTGTTTTAGACAATTTGTGTTGTACCCAAATAGAGGGAATATTGTTACTGTAGTTCTTGTCATTGTCTTGGTGGCAAGTGCCACATGATCATGGGCACTACTTCAGCATGTTTAGTTATACACATTTACCAGTGAAGATCAGGGTCAGAATTGGTCTTCAGCAAACCATGCTTACTTTAAGAGGCGACTATCCTTGTCATGAGAGGCGACTAACGTGATTGAGGGGTCAGGCTCAGAGACCATGTTGATGCATGTCATCGTATCCCATTTGCATGGATTGATGCTCACGATGGCAATTACTGGATTGTCAGGTCCAGATTTGATTATTTACAGGCAGCTGTCAAAGCACGAATATTGCTTAGTACAGCATTAAACAACAAACAAACAAAGTTATACAGTTCAGTTTTTTAAATAATCTTATACTCTAGTATTATAATGTGCTATTTTTATTGATTATCATGAATACAGACTGTTTGTATCAGTTTGTAAGAGACATAAACCAAGGTTCCCACAACTATCTGCACATGCTTTGTCGTAACACAATTAATACGGTATCTTCAGGTTATGTATGTTTGTAAAATGTGCTAGAAAGTGTCCACTTTAGTTGTAAAATCAGTATCTTCCTCACAACAGAGCTTATGTGCACTACCTTGTTGTGGTATTATTTGTTTAACTCGTCTCTGTCTTTCTCAAGTTATGTTTGTGCAAGGTGCCTACCTGGTGTATTGATAATATTACCTGACAAGAGTCAAGTTTGCTCACCATATTCTGAAATAAGTGTCTCCAATCTAATAGAAATGGGAAAAGTAATAAAAGCGAGTCACCATCATTTTAACCGGTGCTAGGGATGTCAGCATAAAGTATATGTTTTTTTATTAATATTATAAATATTAAAACTCTTTGCACCTGGATTGGAAGAATTGAACATTATAAGAAAACTGCTATGTTCCTTTTCAGCTGACAGGCTGTTTGTGGAAGATGTAAGGTCAAGTGCTAGGGCCCCCTGTTTAGTTTAGACCTACATTGTAAATGTTGTGCACTGGACCATGGAGCCTGGTCACTACAGGGTTTACCCAAGCCTCTTAAAACTGGGGACAAATTCAATTTCTAATCTTAAAAATATCATCTTGATTCTCTAATCATACTGTTAAAATTATGTTTTACGTACTTATCTAAACTCTGTGGAATTCCTAATCCAATTAAATAGTAATGTCCAATATTTTTTAATATATTTGCAGATAACAAATTGCTATAGACTAATAAGGCAACTGCTATATTATATTCTGACTCTTTACTGGACTCACCAGACTCTGCACTGTATACTACTGAACACAATGAAGTATCAACGTCTTTTCATTTCGGAATTCAAGTAGCAAGCGGTAGCCTGTTGTCTGGTACTTTAAAGTATACTATAATGCATGTACTAATTCTTTATACTGTAAACACATAACATGTTTTGCTTGAGCAATTCTTCCTGAAAAGACTCCAAATTTGAAACGCAAGTCTAGTAATATTGTGCTCGATGTAGTAAGTCCAATTAATAATAGTCAATATGACAACACTAAAGTCCTGTTCGGACTAGTTGACCCATCATTTTGGGGCACAGACTGCTCATGTAATTCAATATATGGTGACAATGTTGCACGAGGTTCTGTTGTGTGTATTTCAATAACTTGCACATTTATGAACTTTAACCTGAATGTAATCCTTGAATCCATTGATGCTTTATTTTTACATTTCTTTAATAACCTACAATTGTTATGAAGCTGTCATTTTTTGTGTCGTTCCAGGAATAAAGTCACCAGAAATGTATTCAAATTTTTTATCCGAGTTTGAGTATGACCAACATGGCAGATATGTTTAAAATGTTGTTTTCTTCCACTTCTCAGACATGTAAGTTATTGTACAGTAAGTCATCTATAGTGTAAAAACATGTTGATTCTTTTGTTTGCATGTTTAGCTATTCCAGAACTGTTAGATGATATTAAATTGCTGTAGGAGGTATTTATTTCAATCTATAATGTCATTATGGTATACCAGTGTGTATGACAATTGTTTTGAAATTCATCAATATCTTCAAATATGATCTATTGTATCCAGTGACTGACATGTAAGAAAGAAGGAAGTTAGGCAGCACCCAATCAGAGAGCGTACCATTAGACACATGTGATCAAAGGGGTTCCAATTCAACACATTGACCTTACGTATGATGGACACTGTCAAACGTTTTCCATGGATCTATGTGTTTGAAAACCAACTCATCCTGATAATAGGTTTCTGATTATATTGCCTATTAACTTACACAAGATACACAGTTTTGAGTAATAAACAGTTGAATGTAGAAATCTGTTAATGTTGACAGGAAGAGAACAATCATTATCTTAGGGTTATGTTAAATATCATTAACATGATTAAGGCTTTAATGACTTATTGATACATAAGAAATATACGCAGCAAATTCTGTCATTGTCATTGTAGTATTTGTCTATACTATTACTTAAACACTACATTAATAGCCATAATCACATTCAATTACAGGGATCGATTTCTCTACATACAAGCCCCACCAGTGCAGGTAAAAACATTGCTGGGTCCACTTGCACAGAACAATCTTAGCACTTCAATTATTGTAAATCCTTAAGATCACGATCTTAGGCTTCGGCTACAATCACTGTCCAACTGATCAAAGGGATTGTAGGCTATGATCATTGTAAGCTACAAGCGAAACTTACAATTGGTCCAAACCAATCTTAAGTAGCTAAGATCGTTGTGGTCCCTGAATAAACTTGACAAAATGGCGTGCAGGACCTCATCTAATTCACATAAATATTCTGCCTTATGTTCAAATATTGCCTCGTTATTTTGTTAACTTTATGATTCAAATCAACACTTAAATTTCAGATTTAACGTCAGAAATATCGTTAATTGCAATAGTGAACCACTTAACTATCGAATCGATAGCTAAAAGTAAAGGTACTCTACCCACCGGACTCAATGCTGAAAGAAGTGTGAAACAACATACCTTTTCACTAATCAATGGAAGGATAAAAGTTGTATGCAAGCGATTAGTAACGTCCGTGACCTTTTCGATAACTCAAGGGCAGCTAATCATAGTTTATACTCTAGATGAGAGTGGTTTCCCTTTGTGTAAGCATGTAGCGTAGAATCTACCTTGCCCAGTGTATTAATGTTGTAGAATCGCTGAGCTCCCCCTGTTATTCTTTTCGGTCCCATTCGTGTCAGTTATTTTGTCTTTAGTTCATCATTAAATTAATCTACAAATAAATATTAGATGAAGTCAAACATGTTTAAATCTAAAATCGAGTTGGCAGGGGACGAGGGATTTTAAAATCTGAATTAAAAAGAAAAGAAAAGTATTTATTAAACAAGCAAATACACATGATGAGACATTTGAAATTTGTGTAAAATATACCATAAATAGCAAAAGTAAAATTTACACCTTTTAAAAATAATTATCAATATAATTAACACCAAGTGAATATATATTAAACACCTGCTTTCTCGATACATTATTCATTATTATTATTATAGATGAGCCGTCTTACAATCGTGCTAAGATGGGTTTGTGCAAGTGAAATAGGACAATTGTATGGTGATTGTAAAATTGATTGTAGCCGCCTAAGATCGATTGTAACTAAGATTGTTCTGTGCAAGTAGGCCCAGGTGTCGGTAACTTTTAGGTGAGGTTAGGTCGCACCCAGTGCAGGTAACATTTCCAACCATAAGTGGAAAACTGAATTATTTTAGAACTGGCTGCAAGTCTTTTCGAATCCAGGAAACAAAAGTTCATGAAAATAGTGAAATACACAGGTGGTCTGAATGCATTGAACTTGCAGGACTCATTCTTCACATTTACCAATAGAACAGTCACTCATGAGGTTAAAATCACAACAGACACTTTGAGACTTCTGTTTAAGGTTGTTTACTCGATATCATGATATGAAAAGGCATGTACAGATTCACCTCAAAATAAATTCTGGAGCACATTCTCAAGGATTTATTTAAAATTCAAAATAACAGAAAATTTTGGTGGTGCAACCTGCTTAGTTCACTTTGTCGCACCTGGTGCAGGTGGTAAGACAGAAAAAAATGAAATCGTACCCTGAATTATAGACCAAGGCCCCGATGACTATGACTATGGAGTAGCATTGA
The DNA here is from genome assembly GCF_022045235.1 of Haliotis cracherodii. Classification (NCBI taxonomy): domain Eukaryota; kingdom Metazoa; phylum Mollusca; class Gastropoda; order Lepetellida; family Haliotidae; genus Haliotis; species Haliotis cracherodii. The sequence goes on along the minus strand of NW_027266270.1, from coordinate 25,505,599 downwards.
TTATCATCATCATATTTTTTATTTCAGTTGGCACACAACAGCATCCCTCCTGATCAAGTGAAAAGGAATCCTATGACACCGCTTGATCTTTGTCTGACATGGAAATCTGCAAATCAAATAAGGTGGAAGAATAACATCTGGTTAAAAAATTTATGTTGAAAAGTAAGTTTTTCAACATTTTGGGTAAGATTAAACTTCCAAATTTCATCAGGGGTTTGAAAATTAAAGCATGATAAATTCCTCATGGCTTGTTATGTGTTATTTATCCACTGTTTCCTTTGTTTGGACTTTTATTTTTATAAAATTACATTAAATGTAAAACTAGGTAAAAAGTCAGCAAAATCAGTCAAAATCAAGAAGGTCTGAAATCGCAAACATAACTACATTGAGGTGGGCGTCTGAGTTGAAGCAAATATTGATCTGAACAATAATCTGTCAGCAGGTCAGAAATCACCCACGTAACTGCTGTTATCTGAACACAGTTCAGGTTTGAGATTCACCATGAACTTTTCAGGTATTGAGGGGCTGTGGGGTCCAAAAGTCATCTGAAAATGATTGAACACATGAATAATGGACATGAAATTTAAATTACAACATAAAATAGAATGGTCATGTGTGTAAAGACATGTTATGTTCAATAGTCACTTTCAAATTTATCTTCCTTTTAAGGTGGTCGAAAATAACATGGCTGCGGATATAACGACAAAAAACTATGGCCACCATGTCAACCATATTGAATTTGTCGTCGATGCTAAATTATATAACATTGTACTTTGGGGCATAGTATTATTTTTTTAACTGCTGTTACTTTAACTGCACATACTTCACATGTGCCCCCTTATCTACATTTACTGCATTTTCGTTTAGTCCTTAAGGTTTTATGCATATACCGGTAAATTGGAGTGATGAATGGAAAATATCAACACTGTAAATGGTGACATAGGAGTGTATTAAATGTTATGAATTGATCTAAGTGTTAAAATGAAAATGATATTGAGAAAACAGCCACATAATAAAATATATAAGTACCCTTTATCAGAGCGGCAGATCAGTTCTAGAAATGTGAATTGTATTGGGATTCCAAACTGTATATTTGTTCAAGATAAGGATTTGAAATATCTGATGTTGGTTCTTTTTGTAATGTTGCAACATAAACATAAATACAGTCATCCCTTGCTAAAACACCCTTCATGAAATACCACAGATTGGGTTAAACTTCAGGTAAAATACATGGGTCCCATGCATACATTTAAATACTTCCCCCACAAACGCATTTTTAGGTCATCGGAAATAGCAAATCAACAAATCTGCTCTGAAATTATGCAAGTTAGTCATGTTGTAAGGATGCACAGATGTTCTTGAGAAGTGTTCATTGTATACATCTAGACTTCGGACATATGTTTGCAATCGATTTGATTAAGTTTAGTCATATTTTTTATTTGAAACACTATGTGCTTCTTAAAACACTTGCCTTCAACTATTTGTTCTTATGTTTTTGATCATACAACTTTCTATGTACTTATTGGGTTGGAATTATCAAAAGGGTAGCAGTTTTGGGGCACCATTGCTGAGAAATATGCCAGAAAATAAATCTTGAAAGTGTGCTTTCACTAATTGTTGTTAATAAAGTCTATAAATGGGCTGAGAAATGTGTGAATTTAAAATATTTGAAATATTTTATTTGAGGTTTGAGATAAAATGTAAATTTTACAGTATTTTAACAGAGCTCCAGATAAGATTTTTGATTCAGTTTTTTTGTGGTTTCAGATATCTGCTTTAAAGTGATGTCATGAACTGGACGCTGCACTCTTGATTCCAACACTAATATTGTCATGACCAAATGTTAAAGTTCATATTCAGCAAGTTGAAGATAACTGACACCATCTTTAAGTATAAGTTTCACAAATATGATATTCAGAAGTTTTTTGTTGTCACTACTGATGTATATATTGTATAAAAAAATGGATTTCTGTATAGAATAGAATAAAGTATTGGAATACATGTGATACTAGTTGTGTTTCCGTCACCACAATCTCATTAAAATCAGACCTTAGTTCTCGCTACCACTAAACAAAGACCTGAAGAAATCCCATTAGGAGTCACGTCAGAACGACCTTTCATTCGACCAATCAGAGTGTCGCTTACCAGATCATGAAAGTGACAGTCAGAATGTGATTTCTAATCATACAACCTCGAAAACTTTAACACGGGGTATTCCGAAAGATAGTTACAGGTTTAACGACTGTATCCATACAATCTAGACCATCTATCAGCCACTCCAGAATGTTCTTTTGTTTAGTTTTCAAATCGAGAATTTGTCCAAATATGTTTCGAAGCGTAGTCGCCAATTTGAAATTAGTGCCGTAAAGCACGAGAAAGCTGCCTTCTGATTGGTCATTCTATTGGTCGGTCAAAGTTCGCACAAGGTTGGTCTGACGTGACCCGTACTGGGATGTCCTCAGATCTTTGTTTGGCAGTAGCAAGAACTAAGGTCTGATTTTAATGAGATTGTCGTCACCATAGTGTGGATGTTTTATGCTGTTTGAGAGAAAAGTTGGCCTAATGGTCTAAAATGCTTCAACACTGCAGAGTTGTGTCAATTGGTTATGAGAGGATCCATTCTGATCACTGGTTTGGAGAATAGTGACCTTAAGCTGAACAGATTGACATGTGGCAGTGTGATTTGAAAGTGAGACACAAATTTATGTAACCACATGAGGTATTGTGGTGCTGAAACGAAGGATCATATTCTGGATTTGAACCCATGACCAGTACATCAAGTTCCATCAACCATGACAATTGGGACACCTGTGCACCCAAGTTTCTCTCACTCTACTTCAGCAAATTTGCAGTACCATAAAGGCAGAAATTAATAAGTAGGGTCTGTGTGACTAATAAAGCAGTTTCTTGTCACTTTTCGGCCCAGTCTTATATCACAATTAGACATATATTGGGTAGGAACACTAACCCTAGAACCTTACGATTCTTGTTCTTTTGAGATTCCGTAACAGCTGCGTCTGATTCAAGAATAATCCAGTTTTACATCACTGTCGGACATATATTGGGAAGAAGCCCAAACCCTAGCACCTCACGATTCATGTTTCTGTTGAGATACGATAACATCAGCGTCTGTATCAGAAATAACCCAGTTTTACATCACAATTAGACATATATTAGGTAGAAACCCTAACCCTAACACCTTATCATTCATGTTTCCGTTGAGATTTCGTGACATCTGCGTCTGATTCAAGAATAGCGCAGTTTTACACCACTGTCTGACATAAAGTGAGTAGAAACCCTAACCCTAGCACCTTATGATTCGTGTTTATGTTGAGATACGAGAACATCAGCATCTGATTCAAGAATAGCGCAGTTTTACATCACTGTCGGACATATACTGAGTAGAAACCCTAACCCTAGCACCTTATCATTCATGTTTCTGTTGAGATACGAGAACATCAGCGTCTGTATCAGGAATAACCCAGTTTTACATCACAATTAGACATATATTGGGTAGAAACCCTAACCCTAGCACCTTATCATCCATGTTTCTGTTGAGATACGAGAACATCAGCATCTGATTCAAGAATAACCCAGTTTTACATCACTGTCGGGCATATACTGAGTAGAAAGTCTAACCCTAGCACCTTATCATCAATGTTTATGTTGAGATACGAGAACATCAGCGTCTGATTCAAGAATAACGCAGTTTTACATCACTGTCGGGCATATACTGAGTAGAAACCCTAACCCTAGCACCTTATCATTCATGTTTCTGTTGAGATACGATAACATCAGCGTCTGTATCAGGAATAATCCAGTTTTATATCACTGTCGGACATATATTGAGTAGAAACCCTAACCCTAGCACCTTATCATCCATGTTTCTGCTGAGATACGATAACATCAGCGTCTGTATCAGGAATAACCTAGTTTTACATCACAATTAGACATATATTAGGTAGAAACCCTAACCCTAGCACCTTATCATTCATGTTTCTGTTGAGATAGGAGAACGTCAGCGTCTGATTCAAGAATAACCCAGTTTTACATCACTGTCGGGCATATACTGAGTAGAAACCCTAACCCTAGCACCTCATGATTCATGTTTCTGTTGATATACGAGAAGATCAGCATTTGATTCAAGAATAACCCAGTTTTACATCACTGTCGGGCATATATTGGGTAGAAAGTCTAACCCTAGCACCTTATCATCCATGTTTATGTTGAGATACGAGAACATCAGCGTCTGTATCAGGAATAATCCAGTTTTATATGACTGTCGGACATATATTGAGTAGAAACCCTAACCCTAGCACCTTATCATCCATGTTTCTGCTGAGATACGATAACATCAGCGTCTGTATCAGGAATAACCTAGTTTTACATCACTGTCGGGCATATATTAGGTAGAAACCCTAACCCTAGCCCCTTATCATTCATGTTTCTGTTGAGATACGAGAACATCAGCGTCTGATTCAAGAATAACCCAGTTTTACATCACTGTCGGGCATATATTGGGTAGAAAGTCTAACCCTAGCACCTCATCATTCATGTTTATGTTGAGATACGAGAACATCAGCGTCTGTATCAGGTATAATCCAGTTTTATATCACTGTCGGACATATATTGGGTAGAAATCTTAACCCTAGCACCTTATCATTCATGTTTCTGTTGAGATACGAGAACATCAGCGTCTGTATCAGGAATAACCCAGTTTTACATCACAATTAGACATATATTGGGTAGAAACCCTAACCCTAGCACCTTATCATCCATGTTTCTGTTGAGATACGAGAACATCAGCATCTGATTCAAGAATAACCCAGTTTTACATCACTGTCGGGCATATACTGAGTAGAAAGTCTAACCCTAGCACCTTATTATCAATGTTTATGTTGAGATACGAGAACATCAGCGTCTGATTCAAGAATAACGCAGTTTTACATCACTGTCGGGCATATACTGAGTAGAAACCCTAACCCTAGCACCTTATCATTCATGTTTCTGTTGAGATACGATAACATCAGCGTCTGTATCAGGAATAATCCAGTTTTATATCACTGTCGGACATATATTGAGTAGAAACCCTAACCCTAGCACCTTATCATCCATGTTTCTGCTGAGATACGATAACATCAGCGTCTGTATCAGGAATAACCTAGTTTTACATCACAATTAGACATATATTAGGTAGAAACCCTAACCCTAGCACCTTATCATTCATGTTTCTGTTGATATACGAGAACATCAGCGTCTGATTCAAGAATAACGCAGTTTTACATCACTGTCGGGCATATACTGAGTAGAAACCCTAACCCTAGCACCTCATGATTCATGTTTCTGTTGATATACGAGAAGATCAGCATCTGATTCAAGAATAACCCAGTTTTACATCACTGTCGGGCATATATTGGGTAGAAAGTCTAACCCTAGCACCTTATCATCCATGTTTATGTTGAGATACGAGAACATCAGCGTCTGTATCAGGAATAATCCAGTTTTATATCACTGTCGGACATATATTGAGTAGAAACCCTAACCCTAGCACCTTATCATCCATGTTTCTGCTGAGATACGATAACATCAGCGTCTGTATCAGGAATAACCTAGTTTTACATCACTGTCGGGCATATATTAGGTAGAAACCCTAACCCTAGCCCCTTATCATTCATGTTTCTGTTGAGATACGAGAACATCAGCGTCTGATTCAAGAATAACCCAGTTTTACATCACTGTCGGGCATATATTGGGTAGAAAGTCTAACCCTAGCACCTCATCATTCATGTTTCTGTTGAGATACGAGAACATCAGCGTCTGTATCAGGTATAATCCAGTTTTATATCACTGTCGGACATATATTGGGTAGAAATCTTAACCCTAGCACCTTATCATTCATGTTTATGTTGAGATACGATAACATCAGCGTCTGTATCAGGTATAATCCAGTTTTACATCACTGTCGGACATATATTGGGTAGAAACCTTAACCCTAGCACCTTATCATTCATGTTTATGTTGAGATACGAGAACATCAGCGTCTGTATCAGGTATAATCCAGTTTTACATCACTGTCAGACATATATTGGGTAGAAACCTTAACCCTAGCACCTCATGATTCATGTTTATGTTGAGATTTCGTGACATCTGCGTCTGATTCAAGAATAATCCAGTTTTACATCACTGTCGGGCATATATTAGGTAGAAACCCTAACCCTAGCACCTTATCATTCATGTTTCTGTTGAGATACGAGAACATCAGCGTCTGTATCAGGAATAATCCAGTTTTATATCACTGTCGGACATATATTGAGTAGAAACCCTAACCCTAGCACCTTATCATCCATGTTTCTGCTGAGATACGATAACATCAGCGTCTGTATCAGGAATAACCTAGTTTTACATCACAATTAGACATATATTAGGTAGAAACCCTAACCCTAGCACCTTATCATTCATGTTTCTGTTGAGATACGAGAACATCAGCATCTGATTCAAGAATAACCCAGTTTTACATCACTGTCGGGCATATACTGAGTAGAAACCCTAACCCTAGCGCCTCATGATTCATGTTTCTGTTGATATACGAGAAGATCAGCATCTGATTCAAGAATAACCCAGTTTTACATCACTGTCGGACATATATTGGGTAGAAAGTCTAACCCTAGCACCTCATCATTCATGTTTATGTTGAGATACGAGAACATCAGCGTCTGTATCAGGTATAATCCAGTTTTACATCACTGTCGGACATATATTGGGTAGAAACCTTAACCCTAGCACCTCATGATTCATGTTTATGTTGAGATTTCGTGACATCTGCGTCTGATTCAAGAATAATCCAGTTTTACATCACTGTCGGGCATATATTAGGTAGAAACCCTAACCCTAGCACCTTATCATTCATGTTTATGTTGAGATACGAGAACATCAGCGTCTGTATCAGGAATAATCCAGTTTTATATCACTGTCGGACATTTATTGAGTAGAAACCCTAACCCTAGCACCTTATCATCCATGTTTCTGCTGAGATACGATAACATCAGCGTCTGTATCAGGAATAACCTAGTTTTACATCACAATTAGACATATATTAGGTAGAAACCTTAACCCTAGCACCTTATCATTCATGTTTCTGTTGATATACGAGAACATCAGCGTCTGATTCAAGAATAACGCAGTTTTACATCACTGTCGGGCATATACTGAGTAGAAACCCTAACCCTAGCACCTCATGATTCATGTTTCTGTTGATATACGAGAAGATCAGCATCTGATTCAAGAATAACCCAGTTTTACATCACTGTCGGGCATATATTGGGTAGAAACCCTAACCCTAGCACCTTATCATTCATGTTTCTGTTGAGATACGAGAACATCAGCGTCTGTATCAGGAATAATCCAGTTTTATATCACTGTCGGACATATATTGGGTAGAAACCCTAACCCTAGCACCTTATCATCCATGTTTCTGCTGAGATACGATGACATCAGCGTCTGTATCAGGAATAACCTAGTTTTACATCACAATTAGACATATATTAGGTAGAAACCCTAACCCTAGCACCTTATCATTCATGTTTCTGTTGAGATACGAGAACATCAGCGTCTGATTCAAGAATAACCCAGTTTTACATCACTGTCGGGCATATACTGAGTAGAAACCCTAACCCTGGCACCTCATGATTCATGTTTCTGTTGATATACGAGAAGATCAGCATCTGATTCAAGAATAACCCAGTTTTACATCACTGTCGGGCATATATTGGGTAGAAACCCTAACCCTAGCACCTTATCATTCATGTTTCTGTTGAGATACGAGAACATCAGCGTCTGTATCAGGAATAATCCAGTTTTATATCACTGTCGGACATATATTGAGTAGAAACCCTAACCCTAGCACCTTATCATCCATGTTTCTGCTGAGATACGATAACATCAGCGTCTGTATCAGGAATAACCTAGTTTTACATCACAATTAGACATATATTAGGTAGAAACCCTAACCCTAGCACCTTATCATTCATGTTTCTGTTGAGATACGAGAACATCAGCGTCTGATTCAAGAATAACCCAGTTTTACATCACTGTCGGACATATATTGGGTAGAAAGTCTAACCCTAGCACCTCATCATTCATGTTTATGTTGAGATACGAGAACATCAGCGTCTGTATCAGGTATAATCCAGTTTTATATCACTGTCGGACATATATTGGGTAGAAACCTTAACCCTAGCACCTCATGATTCATGTTTATGTTGAGATTTCGTGACATCTGCGTCTGATTCAAGAATAACCCAGTTTTACATCACTGTCGGGCATATATTAGGTAGAAACCCTAACCCTAGCACCTTATCATTCATGTTTATGTTGAGATACGAGAACATCAGCGTCTGTATCAGGAATAATCCAGTTTTATATCACTGTCGGACATATATTGAGTAGAAACCCTAACCCTAGCACCTTATCATCCATGTTTCTGCTGAGATACGATAACATCAGCGTCTGTATCAGGAATAACCTAGTTTTACATCACAATTAGACATATATTAGGTAGAAACCCTAACCCTAGCACCTTATCATTCATGTTTCTGTTGAGATACGAGAACATCAGCGTCTGATTCAAGAATAACCCAGTTTTACATCACTGTCGGGCATATACTGAGTAGAAACCCTAACCCTAGCACCTCATGATTCATGTTTCTGTTGATATACGAGAAGATCAGCATCTGATTCAAGAATAACCCAGTTTTACATCACTGTCGGACATATATTGGGTAGAAAGTCTAACCCTAGCACCTCATCATTCATGTTTATGTTGAGATACGAGAACATCAGCGTCTGTATCAGGTATAATCCAGTTTTATATCACTGTCGGACATATATTGGGTAGAAACCTTAACCCTAGCACCTCATGATTCATGTTTATGTTGAGATTTCGTGACATCTGCGTCTGATTCAAGAATAACCCAGTTTTACATCACTGTCGGGCATATATTAGGTAGAAACCCTAACCCTAGCACCTTATCATTCATGTTTATGTTGAGATACGAGAACATCAGCGTCTGTATCAGGAATAATCCAGTTTTATATCACTGTCGGACATATATTGAGTAGAAACCCTAACCCTAGCACCTTATCATCCATGTTTCTGCTGAGATACGATAACATCAGCGTCTGTATCAGGAATAACCTAGTTTTACATCACAATTAGACATATATTAGGTAGAAACCCTAACCCTAGCACCTTATCATTCATGTTTCTGTTGAGATACGAGAACATCAGCGTCTGATTCAAGAATAACGCAGTTTTACATCACTGTCGGGCATACACTGAGTAGAAACCTTAACCCTAGCACCTTATCATTCATGTTTCTGTTGATATACGAGAACATCAGCGTCTGATTCAAGAATAACGCAGTTTTACATCACTGTCGGGCATATACTGAGTAGAAACCCTAACCCTAGCACCTCATGATTCATGTTTCTGTTGATATACGAGAAGATCAGCATCTGATTCAAGAATAACCCAGTTTTACATCACTGTCGGGCATATATTGGGTAGAAAGTCTAACCCTAGCACCTTATCATCCATGTTTATGTTGAGATACGAGAACATCAGCGTCTGATTCAAGAATAACGCAGTTTTACATCACTGTCGGGCATATACTGAGTAGAAACCCTAACCCTAGCACCTTATCATTCATGTTTCTGTTGAGATACGATAACATCAGCGTCTGTATCAGGAATAATCCAGTTTTATATCACTGTCGGACATATATTGAGAAGAAACCCTAACCCTAGCACCTTATCATCCATGTTTCTGCTGAGATACGATAACATCAGCGTCTGTATCAGGAATAACCTAGTTTTACATCACAATTAGACATATATCAGGTAGAAACCCTAACCCTAGCACCTTATCATTCATGTTTCTGTTGAGATACGAGAACATCAGCGTCTGATTCAAGAATAACCCAGTTTTACATCACTGTCGGGCATATACTGAGTAGAAACCCTAACCCTAGCACCTCATGATTCATGTTTCTGTTGATATACGAGAAGATCAGCATCTGATTCAAGAATAACCCAGTTTTACATCACTGTCGGACATATATTGGGTAGAAAGTCTAACCCTAGCACCTCATCATTCATGTTTATGTTGAGATACGAGAACATCAGCGTCTGTATCAGGTATAATCCAGTTTTACATCACTGTCGGACATATATTGGGTAGAAACCTTAACCCTAGCACCTCATGATTCATGTTTATGTTGAGATTTCGTGACATCTGCGTCTGATTCAAGAATAACCCAGTTTTACATCACTGTCGGGCATATATTAGGTAGAAACCCTAACCCTAGCACCTTATCATTCATGTTTATGTTGAGATACGAGAACATCAGCGTCTGTATCAGGAATAATCCAGTTTTATATCACTGTCGGACATATATTGAGTAGAAACCCTAACCCTAGCACCTTATCATCCATGTTTCTGCTGAGATACGATAACATCAGCGTCTGTATCAGGAATAACCTAGTTTTACATCACAATTAGACATATATTAGGTAGAAACCCTAACCCTAGCACCTTATCATTCATGTTTCTGTTGAGATACGAGAACATCAGCGTCTGATTCAAGAATAACGCAGTTTTACATCACTGTCGGGCATACACTGAGTAGAAACCTTAACCCTAGCACCTTATCATTCATGTTTCTGTTGATATACGAGAACATCAGCGTCTGATTCAAGAATAACGCAGTTTTACATCACTGTCGGGCATATACTGAGTAGAAACCCTAACCCTAGCACCTCATGATTCATGTTTCTGTTGATATACGAGAAGATCAGCATCTGATTCAAGAATAACCCAGTTTTACATCACTGTCGGGCATATATTGGGTAGAAAGTCTAACCCTAGCACCTTATCATCCATGTTTATGTTGAGATACGAGAACATCAGCGTCTGATTCAAGAATAACGCAGTTTTACATCACTGTCGGGCATATACTGAGTAGAAACCCTAACCCTAGCACCTTATCATTCATGTTTCTGTTGAGATACGATAACATCAGCGTCTGTATCAGGAATAATCCAGTTTTATATCACTGTCGGACATATATTGAGAAGAAACCCTAACCCTAGCACCTTATCATCCATGTTTCTGCTGAGATACGATAACATCAGCGTCTGTATCAGGAATAACCTAGTTTTACATCACAATTAGACATATATCAGGTAGAAACCCTAACCCTAGCACCTTATCATTCATGTTTCTGTTGAGATACGAGAACATCAGCGTCTGATTCAAGAATAACCCAGTTTTACATCACTGTCGGGCATATACTGAGTAGAAACCCTAACCCTAGCACCTTATCATTCATGTTTCTGTTGAGATACGAGAACATCAGCGTCTGATTCAAGAATAACCCAGTTTTACATCACTGTCGGGCATATACTGAGTAGAAACCCTAACCCTAGCACCTCATGATTCATGTTTCTGTTGATATACGAGAACATCAGCATCTGATTCAAGAATAACCCAGTTTTACATCACTGTCGGGCATATATTGGGTAGAAAGTCTAACCCTAGCACCTCATCATTCATGTTTATGTTGAGATACGAGAACATCAGCGTCTGTATCAGGTATAATCCAGTTTTACATCACTGTCGGACATATATTGGGTAGAAACCTTAACCCTAGCACCTTATCATTCATGTTTATGTTGAGATACGAGAACATAAGCGTCTGTATCGGGAATAACCCAGTTTTACATCACTGTCGGACATATATTTGGTAGAAACCCGAACCCTAGAACCTCATGATTCATGTTTATGTTGAGATTTCATAACATCAGCGTCTGTATCAAGAATAACCCAGTTTTACATCACTGTAGGACATGTATTGAGTGGAAACCCTAACCCTAGCACCTCATGATTCATGTTTATGTTGAGATTTCGTGACATCTGCGTCTGATTCAAGAATAATCCAGTTTTACATCACTGTTGGACACATATTGGGTGGAAACTCTAACCCTAGCAACTCATGATTCATGAAATACGATAACATCAGCATCTGTATCAGGAATAACCCAGTTTTACATTACTGTCGGACATATATTGAGTAGAAACCCTAACCCTAGAACCTAATTATTCGTGTTTCTGTCAAATACGATGACATCAGCGTCTGTATCAGGAATAACCCAGTTTAACTTCACCGTCGAACATATATTGGGCAGAAACGCTAACCCTAGAACCATGTGATTCATGTTTCTGTTGATATTTAGCGACATTAGCGTCTGATTCAAGAAAAATGCAGCTTTATGTCACTGTCGGACATATATTGGGTAGTAACCATTACCAAAGCACCTTGCGATTCATGTTTCTGTTGAGATAATATGGTGACATCATTATTTTGGTACTGTCTAACTTACCATCTGTTTTGATGTAAAATCATAATCTGTAGCATTGATTGCCAGGATTGTAATGTAAGCTGTATCAAGGCCGCTGGTAAATGTATTGTGGACAAGGAAAATCAGTGGCTGACAAGATCAGCAAAACCCATGCCATTGGGCACATTAACACAATCAGCCATTTGACATCATGTCGTTCGGTGATGAATACATGAACACATTCATGCCTACATAATACTGTTTATCCTTGTCATAATCAATCAACTACAAACAAAATTCATCATTTTGCTAGTTCTTTATTGTTGAGGAAACAATAAACATAAATGTAACACATGAAAAGAGTTTTGCCTCAAAATGCTGAAAACAGTGTAAGTGAAGAAATTCCATGCACAGTATATTTGTAAGATGCTAAATTCACCATATATGATAATTGATATTATGAATGAAAAAAACACTCCTCACATTATGAAACAATATATAATATGAATCATATGTTTAGATGTACAGTACTGTCCATGAGAATAGGGAGAAACACTGTCCCTCCACACAGTAGCAAACTGATGCTACTCCCTGCTGATCTTTTCACTACTCAGGATGTCAATGCTGACTTCAACACAGAACTCTTCTTCTCAACACTTCTTCTTTCCAGAAACGTACAGGGCATAGTTGCTCTCCCTTCTCAAAGCACACTGTATTGGGAGCTGTATATCTAGTTTAGTGTTGGTGTAAACTGATACCATCAAGTTTCATTACAGCATGGTAGTTGCCCTGAAAAGGTTGAAAATATTCACATAAGTGATGTCATCACCATTGATTGAACATTTTTCATGGAAAAATAACTTATGATTTAACTTCAATATAAATAAATCCACATAGTGCACCTTATTTTTACATTTACATAAATCAGTGACATTGTTAAACCCAATATAATGAAAAACAAGCCCCTCCCATTCTATTATCAGCCAATCAGGAAACAGTTGACCTTTTGTGGGTATAGCATACATTTATTTTAGGTTCATGGCAACATCAAGATATGTTCCATTAAAAATGCCTGTAAAGATATTATAGTTTAATATCATGTTCTCACTTAAATTCAAAACTTAATGGGAAGTTATTATTTGCAGTTATCTCAACTGGCAAGGAATTTTTCTCAAGCCAGTTAAATGTGTCCAGGTTACAAAATTAAGATGGTGTTTTTAACACAAATATTTTCTTGAACAAAAATGAAAATATCTGATGATAATTTGTGTACTTTTTGTAATTCACATCCAGAAACTGATATGCATATATTTTTTGGTAAAAGATTTCTGGCTTCTGGACACAGACTCATAATTTGTATCTGGATATTCGTGTGAAGGAAAAATCCGATAACAGATGATAATTTGATCTGATTTTGTTATTTTCAAAGTATGTAAGTGTAAGGTTCTTAAAATACAACCAAATTTCTAACATTTTGTGAGGGAGATGACTGATACAGTCAGACATGAATTTCGAAAAAATATATACTTCAACAAAAACCTGCAAAACAAATTTTATACACAGTATACTGACTCCGAGTGGACCATTCCTTCTTTTAGCCCTTACTACCGAGAGCAAGACAGGGTAACAACAAGTACCATCTTTTAACGTCTTTTGGAATGATGCTTCAAGGGATCAAATTTCTGACCTTCCGCTCTCCGAGCAGACACTCTACCAGTACACCATAGAGGCAGTCAATCAGACTTGGAATTTGATGAATTTCAATGAGTTAAAGTAACTAAGTTGACAATCCACCAGTTTATTGTTATTTTCTGAGAACTAACAATCAACAGTACTTTTCTTATGTTCACCATTTTGTTACTTATGTTCATTAGTGTAGAAAATTCTGGACGGGAAGCATTTTATCTGGACAGGAATATTTGCAAAGTTGCCCTTCCGGGAATTTTATACGCTGCTGTTACATAGCGACACGCTTAACATCAAATCACAATTCTGACATCATTGCTGGGATGATTCATGCCAAGTTTCAGCTTCATAGGCTTTGTAGCTCTAGAGGAGATGTTGAAAGTGTAATCGTTAACGACATACATACTAGCAGAAAAAGGTAACTTTTCTTCATAAAAAGTCCAACAAAACTCAATCTCATTAAAATCAGATCTTAGTTCTCGCTACCGCTAAAAATTGATCTGAGGACATCCCATTATGGGTCACGTCAGCATGACCTTTCATCCAACCAATCAGAGCATCACTTACCAGATCCTGAAAGTGACAGTCCAAATGTGTTTTCTAATCATGCATCCTCGAAATATTTAACAGAGGGTATTCCGAACGACAGTTACAGGTTTTATGATTATATCCATACAATTTAGGCCATCTATAAGTCATTCCAGAATGTTGTTTTTGGTCAGTTTTAAATTTATTTAATCGAGAATACGTCAAAATATGTTTCGAGGCGTAGTCGCCAGTTTGAAACTAGTGCAGTAAAGCTTCAGATAGCTGCTACCTTCTGATTGGCAAATGTCGATTTCAGTCATTTCATTGGTCGGTCAATGATCGCGAAAGGTCGTTCCTACGTGACCCGTAATGGGATGTCCTCAGATTTTTGGTTAGCGGTAGCGAAAACTAAGATCAGATTTTAATGAGATTGAACAAAACTAAGTTTAATCTGAAATTAAATAATGCATCTTTCAATATGCATATTGATGAAGACATCTCCTCAGTTTTAAGGTCGTGATTCACAATTTGCATGCAAATGTTTATGGACTGCGCATAATTTGTGTGTTTGCATGTTCGTTGGGAGCAAGGTATTTACACACGATTTCATAATGTAAACAGCAAACAATGATTGTTTAGCTCTCTGGGTTTAATAAAATCTTTTTTCTTTTTGTTCAACTGTAATTAATAATGCTGTCACGGCTTGATGACATGTTGCAAACACGAAATGCGCAAAACGAAGTTGCCAAACATTTTTAATGTTCATCGAATCACAAATATCATCTGCCACATTAATAATCAGACAATTCTTGGGTTAAGACGAATTAGTGGCAGAACTGTACGTTACCGGTTGAGAGAGCACAACATCAGGTCCCAACATTCAGCAATATGCCTAATTTTGCTTACACAGGACTATCAGTCACACTTGGTGTAGACAGCATCTGAGGTTCAGAAGAAAAACAGGGACAGTACACTGTTCAAAAATGAGTGAGGGTTTCATCTGAACACCTCTGATGGTCGTGCAAAGGTCTTCATGCATACTGGAGAATGTTTTAGCAACTCTTGCATTACTTATCATAATCAGTTTTGGGGTGGAACTGTAATGGTATGGGGTGGCATCAAAACTCATGGGAAAACACGACTCATCATTGTTATGAGTGCACATGCAGGGACGTAATGTCATGTTGCAGCAGGATAGTGCCCGCCTACAAGTTGCACCCCTCTTTGGGGGCGTGTCTCTCCGTCTCCAATTACCAGGAATGGATTTTGTCAATGAATTTGTTATGATAAAACATTGATGAGACAAAAGACCAAATATTATGTTGTAATATACAATAACATAACATTTACACTACTTAATACACAGCAGTTACTTTTTTCCATTAGTATAGATGAACACAGCCATGACATAAGCTTATTTGAACCTTCGCTTTGTGTACCGGTAAGCTACAAGTGATCCTCATCATTTCTACAAAGTTAAGTTTCAGCTTCTTGGAGAGTGTAGTTTCTCTTTTTTTATTTTCATTCTTAATTGTTTTTCAAGATGCAATTTCAGCCCCTCCATTTCTCCAATTTGAATCCCCACCATTGGAGAATTGATTCCAACCAAATATGGTTGATGTCTATCTCTTAGTTCCAGAGAGGAAGTCGTTTAAAGCAATATAGCCAAATTACTCCTATTTGGCCCCTCCACCCAGCCCTTTGGGGGGTCAGCCCCACCATTTGTACAATTTTGAATCCTCACCACCTAGGGATGCTTACAGTCAAATTTCGTTAATTGTCAATTTGTGGTCAAAAGAAGAAGTTTTTTGAAAAAATCGTTGACATACGGACGACGGACCCTACGGTATGGCATAAGCTCACCTTGGTGAGCTAATAGTTGTGTCAGGATGACAAACACCAGACAAACAGGCCATGTTGTTTGTATTCAAAAAGAATTTTGTTTTATTTTGTATATTTGTCTTATCTGGAAAAATAGTCTATGCTATATTACAACCAGTTTGTTTAACGTTTCGAGGTGATCAATGTTACCTTTGTTGGGTGCAACTGGACCAAACAAGCTATTTACACCAGGCTTCTTGTAACTGGACAGTGAAACCTGTGAACATGGTATGCGAAGAATGAAAATCTTCATAAGAATAAACACAACACATGACACCACAGAACTGAATGAACAAATTGTAAAATAAAACACTGGGCCAACCACATAACTTAATCCGAGTCCCATTGTGGTGCTACACATGCCAGGTGTCATTAAGTTTTAGTTTCCTTGGTTTCTGAGAAGAACGTTCTTAAAGTTGAACAAATCAGAATTGGAAGCTACAAAAATACCTTTGCAAATGAAGGTTAAAAAAGTGTAATAAACATCCATCAACCTCTCCATGACAACATTGCTAAGGTTAACAAAAATATGCCTCACTACGAACCGTTTGAATGGGCCTGAAACTGATCAGAATTTTAGGGAATTAAATACTGGTAAAGGTCATCATAAATAGATTAACAAGATTATGCAGAAATAAGTAACAAATGTTCAGATACACCAAATGATATGAATATTTAATAATGATTGACAAATGAAGAAAAACGAGTGAATTGTTTATGACCACTTAAATTAATGGTGCTTGGTCCAGGCGGGCAGGCAAGAGGTTGATAGCACTAACAACTATCCATGTAATTGGGGTGTAATGTCACCAAATCAGCCAGGTCACACAAAACTGACATTCCATATAGTTGCCCTTTGGGAATGTTAAGAATCAAATTCTGTGACTACGTTTTTGAGACTGAATTATTTGGATCATGTCCGTAACAATCCAAACAGTGTTAGTATACCTGTAATCTAGATACAAGGGTGCATGCAAAGGGTATGACCATGGCATGATAATCTGAATCTGAAATCTGAAAAGAACAGTAGATCTATTTTATACCATTGTTGGAGTGCATGATAACACACATATATAACCAATCATAGCTTCACTTCCAAAAAGATTCATAGGAAATATTGCAGGTACAAGGTTATTACACTTACTGGTACATTCCATTATTAGGACACAAAAAGGTGAAAGCTGATGGCATGACCAAATGGAACATATGATCACTGAAACATAGCACATTGGAGATTGAAATATAGTATTACAGCCTGTTAAATGAATAACACCATGATACATGATTACCTGGTCAAAATAACATTCAATATGGCTGCAATGTCGTCACCCCAAAAAATCACAAACACAGTTTACCAGATTCAACCTAATGGAGGCCAGATGTGCCCATTGTATTGGTGCCATTAAACTGACTCATGTAACAGAGCTCCAGATAACTTTTTGAGCAATTCAGTTTTTACATTTTTCATTGGGTAACCAATATTTTTTTCACTCATCTATTCATCACTCTCTTGGGTCTTTCCCCAAATTAGTGAACATTTTAAGATTTCAAAAAAATGAAATAATGTTCTAAATACATAGGTTTGACTCAGAAAGTAAATTAGCTTGTAATTGTGTTTCAGCAATTAGCTCCATTGTATGCATGCTGAAAAAGCTTTGTTGGGCATTTACGCGAGCTGTTTTAATTATTTGAGTTTTTCATTTAATGCATGCGTTTCTGTACACAAGTTAATGGAAAGTAATTGGGTTTAAATAATTTTGGGGGGTATTGTACACAAATACGCTGCTTATCTGTAGCTCTGATGTAATCATTTTTCCCTTCATTACCTTTTGGCTGTCCCCTCACATGACTGACAGAAATACTGTTCGAACAAACTACCCTGGGTATAGGTGTTAAAATTGCATCTGTAGCTTCCCTGTACTTTTTCACGGAATATATTATTACAACAAAAAGGCAATACAAGGGTATAATAAATAAGCAAAAGAAACAAAACTATTTATCTACAGAACAGACTTTCTCACAGCATCTTGACCAATTAAAAGGATGACAGTATATGCAAGAAGACAAATTCACCATTATCCCCTAGATATTAAATACTTGCTATGGAAACTAAATATCCCAAATTATCAAGAGGCACCAGTTCAACACTAGACCTATCTATGTTCCATGCTTGTTAAGGAAATATTGTGAGGTTTTTTTTAATCTGCCCAGAAAGGAGCACTAACCTCATTTTCAGTATGAGTCAAAGTTGTGGCTTCTCAAAAATATCAATTTTAAAAAAATCCTAAACTACCAAAAGGCACCAGTTCAACACTAGACCTATCTATGTTCCATGCTTGTTAAGGAAATATTGTTAAAAAAAATTAATCTGCATAGAAAGGAGCACTACCCTCATTTTCAGTATGAGTCAAAGTTGTGGCATCTAAAAATATTAATTTTTTAAAAATCCTAAACTATCAAAAGGCACCAGTTCACCACTAGACCGATCTGTGTGTCAAGTTTGGTGAAGAAATATTGTAGATTTTTAAGGTATGTTCCAAGAACGATCACTACCCTCCTATTTCAGTCAAAGTTGTTGCCATGGAAACTAAAAAGATACATTTTACAAAAATCCAAAACTATCAACAGGCACCAAGTCACCACTAGGCCTATCCATGTACCATGATTGGTGAAGAAAATAGTAAAAGTTTTTTCAAAATCTTACACAGAAGTATGAATGCAAGGACTGACCATGTCCATTTTAATACCCCCGCAAAACATGTTGTGGGGGATAATAATTGGTAATGAAACGAGTCAAAGAACACATTCATCATGACTGCTGCAGCAGCGCATGAAGACAAAATGTTGCAGTTCCAAATATAAGAAAAACTTGCAAAATATGACCCTGTTGTTGGGTTTAACAAATAATTACTGTATATCAAATTTCATAACGTAAATGCAGAAGTGGCTTTCTAAAGGGTGAAAAGTATATGTTCAATATAGTTGCCATGTCTTGACAGCTTGAAGTTGTATTGGCATCATGCTAGTGGGATCAAATACACAAAATCTCAGCTTATTGAAAATATGATTTTCAGAGAAGATATTGAAAACACAAACAAACTTCATAAGGTATGTGAAATTTTAAGGCCATAGAAGGCACAGGTAATACAGTCATCCAAGAAGCCACCTCAATTTGCTGGGCAGAGTTGCATCCCTGTCTGTCTCACAGTCCTTGAACCATATTATTTTCCCTTCCGCCCAGCACATCTCACTGGGTCTACTTTTAAACAAAAAATGAATATAAAATGTTTCTATCAATATTTTACATTTTCAGAGACTAAGCTGCATCCCTTTCATATGCCAGAAATCTATGACAATGGGTTCAAATCCCATAATTACCATGATTATTTTCCTTGGTTTGTCAGCACCATTTCCACGCTGGTGGGTCTCATCAAGTGGTAAATATCTAAGATGTTCCTCCCAGATCAAGCAAAAAATACACCAATGTAAACCCCATAACACATATCAAGTTTCATAATGCCACATCTGAAATGGCTGTGTAATATGCAAAAGCGATATTTTGTAAATGGCCTCATGTTTTAGAATATCATTGCTGAGATTTCAGTTTCATAGGCCTTGTAGATTCAGAGGAGGTTTTGAAAGTGTACATGTTAGTTATGGACAGATGACAGATAATGCACCCTGACATAAGCTCATTTGACTTCAAATTGGATATTCCTGTATTCATGATAGCCTGTAGTTTGATTACAGTATACCAACTCACACCTCATAACTTAATAAATGTCCTAAGGTCTGAGGGAAAGTAATACTTTCACAATTGCCATAATCAGGTCAGCGAGTTTGCATAGTGAATGGTTGAGTTGGCTTAATGCAACTGAGAACAGTGTTTCAGTAATATTACAGTGTTTCAGCTGATGATCCAGTGAGGAAAGACTATAATGAGGTACCGATAATACTACAAATGTGTTTTTTCATATCATGACATCCATGATTTAATTTGATGTATGATGATTCCTCTATTGTTATCCCTGACTTTATCATGGTGGCACTGCATAAATATAAATGTTTACAGCACCTGTGCTTAGCTTGTGCTAAATCTATACAACAGTAAATTAGCCTTAGTATAATAATATAAATTTCCAACATGTATAGGTGTAGAATACAACATACCTGATTTCCTACAAGGGTTGCACCTCAAATTTCCTGAATGTGGCAGGACACAGCCCACTTGGATACCCTGGGAATAAAAAAATGAGTACATTGGTACTGATATCTTGACATATTGGTTGCAAAGGGAGGTAATCAATGATACATGTATAGTTTACTATAAATTTGCCGGATGCACAATAATCTTGGGAGTAGTGCACTTTACCGGGCGCACTTTTTCAGATCCAATTAGCGCTGTGAGGGCACGAAGTCACTGAATTGTCAGAGCATAATCACACTTGTCTTCTTCCTGCAAGGTTCCAATTAGCGCTGTGAGGGCTCGAACGCGCTTCGACGGCTCACCGGCTCTGCTAATTAATGCGTTAATTAGCCGACGCTCTACCACTGGACCACAGGCGCTATCACATGTAATCAGTGCTCGTTTAACAGGTCATTAGAATCCCCATTGACATGCATGCGTAATTCAGTAAACAATGAATTGCGCATGCGTGTGACGTCACTGCCCGCTCTCCCATTCATCTTTTCTTGAAACCACACCCGCAGTTGACCGACCAATCGGATTAACTGGATTAACGCTTAAAAAAGGTAAGAATTTATGGCTAACCCTTGCCCAAAGCCAGCTGACCCTAATGACCGAAATGGGGTTTTGGATCGTAAAAGACCAGAGCGTGAGGCACGGTAACGGTATAACGAGACAGCGGTGGCACTATAGCGCGGTAATTGAGCGGATGGTAGAGCTCGGGCTGCGCCCGGGTAACTGCATTGTTGCCAAATCTTGGATGACATGAATGCTTCATCATCTAAAGGTGGAGAAGGATGTCCAAAGCCACGTCCTCAATGCGCTAAAAAGCGCTCCCTGGCATCTAAGGAACAACCCAAATCCAGTTCCAAACAAGCCAAAGAGGTTAGTAACTCGGCAGATAACCAGGCCTCCAACGGCAAGTCTCCGACTACACCCTCTAATGAGAGTCAAGACTGGCTCCTAGCCCAAGTCATGCAACAGAATATGAACACTCAGCAGCTGATATCCAGTATGACATCATCTATTTCCAAACTTGGAGACACTATAGCTTCATTTGTGAATCAGACGCCACCCCTCAGCCTTGCCAGTGCAACTGTGACCCGTCCTCCATATGATGAAAGAGGGGAGGGGTGGGAGCGCCATGGGCCATGAGTCCAGCGACGAGCTCTCTGACCATTGCAGGAACGGCGCCATGGAAGACCTCTTTGATGATGCCGACTCTAGCGCGGTGGCAGCTGAAGAGGCTGCAGGTGCTCTGGGAACAGCGGATGACTCCACGCAAATGGATGAGAGTAGTGATCTCTTAGACTCCCCGCTTCAGGATTATACCAACGGAGATTTCTTAGGCCCACCTATACAACCAAAGTTGGCAGAGGCAATGAACAATATGATGTTCAAGAAAATGCCTGAAGAAAAGTTGAAAGAGAAACTTTCAGTTTACAAGTCTCCCCACAACTGTGAGTTGGTGAAAACGAGCAAAGTCAACCCAGAAATCTGGACTAAGCTCAAATCACAAGAACGGTCAAATGACATAAAGATGCAGAAACTCCAAGCTCCTGTCCTTAGGGCAGCTGTGCCATTGCTACACCTGGCCAGCGACCTGCTAAAAGTTAAGAACAAGGAAATGTCAGTGCAGCAATTAGACATCAAACAACTGGCGAAACAGGCCACTGATGCCATTAGTCTGCTCGCTCACGTGAACACAGAGCTAAACTACCGCCGACGGGAAATGATCCGACCACATCTCAATAAGCAATTCCAGCAGTTGTGTTCACCTCAGACGCCTATGTCTACCCTGCTGTTTGGAGACAACTTGGCGGAAACGATCAAGTCAATGAGTATGACCAACAGATTGGCTCAACAACTCACCTACAGTCAGCAGCGCCCGGCGCCCTACCACAAGCCGTTTACTGCATACAAGACTCCCTCTTATGCAACCAGCCGTAACCATGGCAACCCGGTGAGAGCAAGGGTTTTTTTAGACAGGAGTCGCCCCTTCCACAAGAGGAAATTCGAAGGGGGGAGGCACTAACTGGTACCCCAAGAGAGGTGAGCACTTGCAATATACCAAACAATGTATTTGTTGCGGGTAGACTACGATTTCACGTTCAGAGCTGGCAAGAACTATCTTCAGACCCGTTTATCTTGCAGACTGTAACTGGTTCTTACATAGACTTTACTTCGTTGCCCGTCCAGTCGCATATTCCCAAAGAAATTAGCTTCTCACCCCAAGAACATTTCATCATAGGTGGAGAAATTGCTAAACTTTTAGCTAAGGGAGTTATCGTTCCATCACGTCGTGAACATGGTTAATACATATCCACAATCTTCATTAGACTTAAGAAAAACGGGACATGCAGACTTATCCTGAATCTGAAGCAACTAAATGGAAGTGTAGACTATGTCCATTTCAAGATGGAGAGCCTTACAACTGCCCTCTCATTAGTGCGTAAGGGCTGTTACGTGGCATCGATAGATTTGAAAGATGCCTACTACACTGTGCCTGTTCATCCAAATCATCAGAAATACCTTAAATTCTTCTGGCAAGGTCAGCTATACCAGTTTACTGTTCTGCCAAATGGACTTAGTTGTGCTCCTAGATACTTCACAAAATTACTCAGAGTGCCGTTTTCATTTCTGAGAACACGGGGACACACTAATGTCGGATACATTGATGATTCGTTCATCGTTGGTGATGATAAGAAAGAATGTTCAACGTTTGTTTCGGAAACTGCTGTCTTGTTCACCAAACTAGGCTTTGTTTTACACCCTGAAAAATCGGTACTGTCACCTACACAGGAAATCACTTTTCTTGGTTTTGTAATCAACTCGTCATCAATGACCGTTTTCCAGTTCCATCTAAAGCTCAGTTCGTGAAACAAGCCTGTGAAGCATTACTCAAGAAACAGTTGTGTTCGATCCGGGAACTAGCCGAGGTGATTGGTTACATGGTAGCGTGCTTTCCCGGAGTTCGATTAGGTCCCCTTAACTTCCGTCGCCTTGACAACGGCTCTTCGAAACGCGAAAGGCAATTTTGACAAGGTATTGGAAGTCACCACAGATCAAACGGCTGATCTACAATGGTGGGTAGATAATGTGTGTACAAGTAGCAAGCCAAGTGTCACACCTCCGGTAATTACCCTGACCTCTGACGCGTCAGACACCGGGTGGGGTGGGGCCCGCGGGAAACAGTCCACCGGCGGCCGGTGGTCACGTGATGAAACCGTTAAACATATAAACTACCTTGAGTTACTTGCAGCTTCCGTGTGCGAAATACGCTTGGCTATGGGGTCTGCAGCGAAACTTGTGGTTAAGTGCTTGCCATGTTCCGGGTAAAGACAATGTGATTGCGGATCGAGAATCTAGAATAATGAAAGACAATACTGAGTGGTACATCGTTGATGAAGTGTTCAGTGAAATATGTAGGGTACTTGGAAAACCTGACATAGATTTGTTTGCCTCAAGACTTAATACTAGACTTGAGAAATATGCTTCTTGGAAGCCAGACCCAGATGCATGTGCCATTGACTCTTTTACGTTTGCATGGAATACTTACTTCTACGCTTTCCAGCCTTTCAGCATGCTCAATGCAGTGATAAAGAAAGTGGAAGAAGACCAAGCCAGAGGACTACTAGTGGCCCCAGTGTGGCCCACACAACCATGGTTCTCCCGACTCCTCAGACTCCTCAGACTCCTCATCCATCCACCATACTACCGTCATACTACCACCAGTCTCTCAGATCCTACGCCTTCCACACAACAAGGAGGCGAGACACTCTCTCGACAGAATGAAACTTGCAGTGTTTCCCTTATCAGGCAATCTCTAACACGGAGAGGAGTTTCGGACAGAGCTGCCAGTGTTATCCTCCAATCCTGGCGCAAATCCACTAGAGACCAGTACTCCACATACATCAAGAGATGGGTTGCGTTTTGTAATCAAAGGGAAATTGATACGCTGTGTCCATCTGTGACCGAGGTGTTAGATTTTCTGACGGAACTCTATGAGTTACACAACCTTGGTTACAGTGCACTTACCACAGCCAGATCCGCTCTGTCCTGTGTTACATCAGCAGATAACGTCACCATTGGATCTCATCCTCTCATTAACCGCTTCATGAAGGGAGTTTTTCAGACTCGCCCCTCACTGCCCAGAAACTCCGTGAGGTGGGATACCAGTGTTGTTCTAAGTTATCTGAAAACATTGATGCCTTTGAAGGAACTGTCGTTGAAAGATTTGACACTTAAAACTGTGACTTTGATTGCGCTATTGTCAGGGCAGAGACTGCAAACTGTTCATCTATTAGATGTTAGAGATATTAGCTTGTTCAGTAGTTGTTGTAAGTTCAGAGTTGGTAGCCTGATCAGGTGTCGGCCCGGGAAGTCGAAAATCTATTTACCAGTAGTACCGGAAAGGCGAATGGAGGGGTAAGGGACTGGGGACCGGGAAGGCGAATGAAAAGATCAGTGATGTGTACCCTCGTTATGTATACAACGGACACTTATACATTGAGGACACTGGGGTGTTGTGAGACGGAAAAGTGAAGAAAGAGATAAAACAAATTGAACTCAGAGAATGTGATTACTAACTTCCATTGAACTCGTGAGATGGAAAAATAAAGAAAGAGATAAAACAAATTGAACTCAGAGAATGTGATTACTAACTTCCATTGAACTCGTGAGACGGAAAAATAAAGAAAGAGATAATCTACTAAAATTGTTAAAATTGAACTCAGAGAATGTGATTACTAACTTCCATTGAACTCAGATTAAGTAATCTAGTAAAAAAACGATGAAGCTATAACAACACGCGGGAATCAGTTAATCTCTACTACTATATCTTGTATTGAGAAGATGCGACTTTAACGCAAAAGTTGTTTGAATTGTGAGTAGGATGTCTCTTTGTTCTGAAACCCAAGTTAGAAGTATATAAGATTTTTATATGTACAAGATCATTCAGTTGTGTCACAGGTCCCGTACTGTACACAACCCTCCGTGCCTACCAAGCTCGGTTCGCTCACCAGCTTAAACTGCACGGTTGTCAATCACCCAGGCCCCTGGGACTGACAAATATGAACTTGGAAATGGAGATGGCGGACTTATGTCCAGAAATTACAATTGTTGAGAGTTCGCCCAACTCTCAAGAGAACCAGCCCAGTTCTCGAAAGGGTCAGCCCAACCCAAATGAAGGGAATCCCTTCACTCTGGTCACCAGAAAAACTGCCAAAAAAACAGCCAACTTGACTTATAGTCAAGCCGCGCTAAATGTCCCTGACCGTTTTCAGGACAGATTCACGTTCTCAGGAACTAAAAACAAAGAAAATATCGATTATAGTGCCCTATGGGCTCAAGGCATGCTTAAACGCAAACAGCCTAAAAAAATGGTCTCATCAGAATCAAAGACACAACAAAATAGAAGACCACAAACCAAATGGGAAAAAGTAGTCTTTAGCGCAGACTTCTCCCAAGATCTTAATAAGATCCTAACAGCTCAAGATATTGCCAAAGAGCTGAAGCACAAAAATATTAATCGAATAAATAAGTGTGGAAGAGGGTATGTTGTTGTCGGGGACAACCTCACAGAGTCAATTGATATGCCCAAAAGCATAAACGGGATCAAACTAAAATGGGATACCCCAAAGTGGCTTAGCAATGTCAGATGTGCGGTACATCTAGACAAAAAAATTAATGACGACGAGCTTTATCAAATTGTCTGTCAAGCTCAAAAGAAAGTCACCCAACCTACAATCCTGTCGGCATTCCGGATTAAATCAATGGGCACAAACAACACACGAGTAGCTATACTCACATTACTTGGACAGTCAGTCCCCGGCCACCTTAATCTAGGTGGTAAGGACATAGAAACCATGCCATACAGGAAAAGGCCAACCCAATGCACAAACTGTATGCTCTATGGACATACAAAAACATCATGTAACCAGCCACCCAAGTGCAAAAACTGTTCCCGAGTTTCTTGCAAAGAAAACTGCAACACATGGTGTACAAACTGCAGGAAAGAGGGTCATTCATCCTTGGCGCCGAAATGTCCTAAACGCTTGCTCATCAGCAAACGTATAAATAAAATACCTACTCAGCAATCTGAATCCAAATCTATTCAACCCAATGAGGTCGAAAAAACCCAAGCGACTACTGATCACTCTACTGAGCAAACAATCGAATCTGTGAGCACTGAGCACACAATCGAATCTGTGAGCACTGATCCGCCTGCTCACAGGCACAAAGCCACTGCAAAACGCAAGGGGAAAAAGACCCAAGCTCCCCAATCAAACCCCATGCCTTCTAATCCTCAAACTGAGGAACACAGCAAACGAATCAGTCAGGCAAAGAAAACACCAGCTCATGGTAAACAAAAGGCTCAGAACACAAACAAAGTTGTAGAGTTCATTGCAACGGCATTGATCCAAATTACAAGGAGAAAAATGAGTGTCAAAGCCAAAGCCACCTGCATCCTCAAACTGGCTTCCAAAATAATGAAATACAAAGGAACAAAGAAACAGTTCCTAAATAGGGTATGCCCTAAAACTCAATAAGCGCTCATCTGTAAATTATCATGGACTTGCTTTTACTACAGTGGAACGCAAATGGCCTTAAGAGCCACGGCAATGAACTGACTGCACTCGTCAAAAAAAAGGTGATCAAGCCTCATGTCATTCTAATACAGGAGACTAAACTCAGTGAAAAAGCCAAATTCACACTACCTGGGTACACCCAATATAGAAAAGACAGAAAAAGACTTATGCCTGGCAACAAGGGAGGAGGACTAATCACCCTTGTCCACGACAGCTGTACCTCCAAGAATATTGAAGCAAACGTAGGAAACCTTGAAACCCAAGTAATCTCCCTAAAACTGGCAAATGGCAACGAATTACGCATAGCTAACATATATCTCAGGGTTACCCATGAAACGAACATGGAAGAGCTAACAAGACTAGCTCAAATAGTAGGCAAAAAATGGGATAATCCTTGGTGACTTTAATGCCCACAGCCCTCTTTGGGAAGACAGAAATGATTCATGCAAATACGGCAAAATGGTAGAGAAATGGGTTGAGGACGACAATCTCATAACTCTGAACAACGGCAGTCACACACGTTATGACCAAGTCCACAACACGTGGAGTTCAATTGATCTTACAATTGCCACCAAACACCTCGCCTCACATTGCCAATGGCAAGTCCATGACGACACTTGGGGAAGCGATCACCTTCCTATACTCACCTACATAGGTAGCCCACCACAATTAGAGGAACAGCCCGATCCTCAGCCCACAGGGGACTTTGCAAAGGCTGACTGGCCTAAATTCAGGAAGGAATGTATATCATTCAAGTCCTCAGAAATTGTCTCGGATGATCCTGATCTTTTTTGCCAAAATCTCACCTCAGCAATTATTGCCGCAGCTGAAAAATCAATTCCCAAAAAAGACCACAAAACTGGCAAAACGCCGGTACCATGGTGGAACAGGGAAATAGCAAAAGCTAGGAGAGTGAGAAAGAAAGCCCTAAATAGGTCAAAAAGGGATAAATCAGCCTTTGCCCAAGTCCGAGCAGCCAGGACGAAAGTAAGACAACTCATAGACGATTCTAAAAAAGAGTCATGGCAGACCTTCTGCAAATCCCTTAATGAGAAAACAAATGCTAAAACAGTCTGGAGCAAAATACACGCAATCAGGGGTAAGCGGAAACCCACAAAAATTCCCAAGTTAGCCAACGCCCATACAGTCAAAGAAAAGGCCAACATTCTAGCTGAGCACTTCTCATCTGTCAGCAGCAACACAAATTTCAGCGAAGAATTCAAACAGGAAAAAATGCTTATGCCTAAGATCTCAAAACGGCCGCAAAGCAAGCATCTGGTATACAATATACCATTTACTGTGACATAGTTTGATGATGCGATACAACATAGAAACGGCACAGCACCTGGTCTTGACACAACCAGCTACGAGATATTGAAAAACCTACCTGATCAAACCAAAGGCTTACTCACAGAGTTGTATAACACGATATGGTCCAAAGGAGAAGTCCCAAAAGCATGGAAACATGCTGCGGTTATCCCGCTGCTAAAGCAAGGGAAAGAAGAAACCCTACCAAACTCTTATCGACCGATCTCACTCACCTCAAACATGTGCAAAGCCATGGAAGCCATGGTTACAAAAAGGCTCATGCATCATCTTGAAACTGGCAATCACATAAAACCTGACCAAAGTGGCTTCAGGAAGGGACACTCGTGTCTAGATCATATTCTAAGACTGGAAAATGAAATAAAAAAAGCCCAATTAAACAGACAATACCTAGCCGCAGTATTTCTGGACTTCAGCAAAGCCTTCGATATGGTATGGCATGACGGACTCCTCTCAAAACTATCACAAAATAGAGTTGAAGGGAACATGGCAAACTTCATAGACAGCTTCCTGCAAGACAGGTCGCTATCAGTTAAATAGGGAACAATCGATCGGATCCTATGTCACTGGAAAAATTGCATACCACAAGGCAGCATCATAATCCCAACCCTGTTTAATATCATGATCAATGATCTTTTTGACCATGTCAACTCTCCTACCCAAACTTCTAAGTTCGCTGATGACGGAGCAATATGGGTAAAGCACAGAGATATCTCACAAATCAGAAAAAAACTCCAGTCAGCCCTGGACGGAGTAGATCAATGGTGCAATAAATGGGGATTCACCCTTTCAAGTGAAAAACGGTTTGAGTTCTATTCAAACGCCGGGGAAAAGATGCTATGATACCCCGTGTCTCCATAAAAGGCAAACCTATCAAATTCGAAAAATCTGCAATATTTCTTGGAGTTATCCTTGATCAACACCTCACTTGGCGCAAGCATATAGAATATGTGGAAAACAGATGTCAAAAAGACCTGAACGTATTACGGGCAATTTCAGGCACATCTTGGGGCACATCGAGGGACACTCAGCTGGACCTCTACAAAGCTCTTATCAGATCAAAAATTGACTATGGTTGTGAGGCTTTTCACTCAGCATCAAATACTGTCTTGAGGCGCCTAGACAGAATACAATACAAAGCCCTAATGCTGGCCACAGGCGCAGCGACAGGCACCTCACTAGAAGCACTACAAGTAGAAACGGGAGAACTCCCATTGAAACTAAGAAGAGAGCAGGCAATATTATCGTTCTGGGGACGAACATCAAACCCTTTGGTTAAAAAGATATGGCAAGACAAAAACGCTCGAGATGAAGCCCTAGCTCGAAAAAATCCCTCACTAAAGCCATCTGGGATATTAGTACGTGAACTCATTCGAAGTCACAATTGCGATGACATTCAGCCTCCAGAAAGTCACTACAAAGGGTTACACCCTCCCTGGACTTTACAAACTCCCAAAGTTGACACTGCTTTAACATCAGAAGTCACTAAAAGAGAAAACCCAACCCTACTACGATCAGTAGCTATCACTAAAATTCAAACTACCTGGGACAGCTGGGCCCATATATACACTGATGGATCCAAGAATCCTATCAACAACAGTGCTGGTTACGGGATCCATATCCACAGCTCCAAACCCCAAGCACATTCAGTTCGCTTGCCTGATGGTCAGTCAGTATTCACGGCTGAATTGGAGGCAATTCATCATGCACTCAAACTCATACCGGAACTCCCGGAAGCAAAGGCAGTCGTCCTATCAGACTCGCTAAGTGCACTTCAGGCCATCAGTGGGAGAAACTCAAACTCCAGGCCAAACACAGTCAACAATATTCTATACGAATATACAAAACTATCGGACCAAGGGCAACAGGTGGAGCTGTGTTGGATCCCCTCTCACATAGATATTCATGGAAATGAAAAAGCAGACTCACTGGCGAAGCTCGCTCTAGACAAAGCGGATATACAGCCTATTCCCTTTAGTAAACTAGAGATAAAAAGCAAAATCAAAGCCTCCATAGCAAAAAGATGGCAAGCCCAATGTGACGCAAGTAAGATCGGCAGATGGCTATACAAAATTCAACCCAAGGTCCAACAAAAGCCAAACTCATACTCAAATGAAAGGAAAATTGAAACTGCTATCTCACGCCTCAGACTTGGTCACAAAAAGCACTATGACAAGGTTTGTTCATCTTGCAATCAGGCTGAAACCATTGACCACCTGTTACTAGAATGTCAAGACCATGCCCCAGCCCGGGCTAGGTTAAAACAAGAATTGCAGTTAGATCCGCTATCTGTCATAGATCTCCTAAAGCCAAGAGATGCAATAGCGAAGGCCAAACTAACTCTATTTCTGAGAGATGGACAGCTGCTCGAACGTATATAAACAGAGCAGCCAAGGATAAAAATGAAATCATATCAATATAAGAAAATAGAAATCATATCAATGCAAAAACAGAAATTATGTGAACACCGAAATCACAATAGATATGTGAACCCTTTTCACACACAGGAGTCCCAAAGAGGGACAGGTCAGCCGAAATTGCCTAGGCAGAAGGCGACCTCTTAAACATCTAATGCAACAACAACAACAACAAGATCATTAACGTTCAAAACGATGGCTAATGCCCAGGTACGTTTGATTTTCATCGACTCTGTTCGTGGCGGCAAGCATCTTTTCTACAGTGGTCATAAGTATCGTATTAACAAGAAGACTGATGAGAAGACTTATTGGAAGTGTGTCACCAGCCAGTGCAAGGCCAAACTCATCACCTCCGATGATGTCCTTCAGTCACAAGGACAGGCACACAACCATGTAGAACAGCCCTTCATCATGCACGTTGATGCCTTCAAATCGAAACTAGTTCATCGTACCAAGACCGAGGTGACTCCTATACCCAGGATCTACGATGATGAGATCGCCAACCTGAGGAAGAACCATGACGTTGTACCTGATGGTGTGCTGGCTTAGATCCCGACCTTTGCAGCGATGAAGACTATCCTTTACCGCCAGCGTCACAAGACTGTTCCACGCCTGCCTCAAAGTAGACTACACGTCAACTTAGAAGGAGAGTGGACCCGTACTCAAGGAGGAGAGAGGTTTCTTCATACGGTACCTATGTCAGAAGGCGAAGACCCTATCCTTATCTTCACTACTGACAAGAACCTAGAACTGTTGTGTGAAGCAGACATTGTGTATGCAGATGGCACTTTCTCGTCTTCTCCGAAGCTGTTCGACCAAGTGTACACCATTCATGCTGAGTTTCAAGAGCATATGTTCCCTCTTGTATTCTGTTATATATTGACTTTGTTGTCCAGATTAAATAGTGTCCTCATTTCATTGGTGTTTTCTTTGTAATTAACAAGTACCGGGAAGGCGATCATCAGCCATAATAAGAATTTTTGTGATGACCGGGAAGGCGAACGTAATTTCTAACTCTGAGGGATTGATTTTCGCCTTCCCGGCCCATAACCCCTGATCAAACAGTCGAGACCTGGGTCGCACCAGGCGGAGATCACTTTGCCGGCATACACGCCGACCAGTAGTCTGTGTATCGTTAGGGTATTACAGGAATACCTTGTCAGAACAGCTCCAATGCGGAACGGTGAGAATCAGCTTTTCATTAGCTACACACAGCCGCATAAGGCTGTGAGTAAAGATGCCGTGTCACGCTGGATCAAGCAGGTGCTTCAGTTGAGTGGCATAGACATGAATACGTTCACGCCACACAGTACAAGAATGGCGTCGACTAGTGCCGCGTTACGACATTCTGTGCCGCTTCAGACTATACTGAAAACGGCAGGATGGAGTAGTTCTGCGACTTTCTCCAAGTTCTACAACAAACCAGTGACTGACAATACGTTCACATTGGCCATCCTCGACAACAGCTGAACTATTAAACATATAATCATGGAGACTCGTCACATTCCAAGGACTTGGAAGTAGAAGTACATAGACTTGCAAGTTGTTGTTTGAGATTGCCAATTTGGACGTTTCATTTGTTCATATTTGCATATCATAATTAAACTAGCTGTCAGCTTATATTCAGCATTTGTTCTTTGTTTGAAACACCTGTGCTTTAAACATCTCACGTGATCACGATCTACGTCGTGATTGGTTGAAATATAATTGTAGATTAAACGAGACTTACCTGTAAGTTGAAGGTTGATATAGATTATATGAAATAATCACAAGTAGGAGGGATCACGTGCCCTCCCGAACTGATACAGTTACCCACCCTGCTATTTACAGGGTTTCAAACGCTTTAAAGTCTGACGCCTGGTTCGCTCTCGCTATCTCACGTGATCCCTCCTACTTGTGATTATTTCATATAATCTATATCAACCTTCAACTTACAGGTAAGTCTCGTTTAATCTACGATTAACACTAATAATCTAGATGAGATTTGATGCTTCCCCGATATGATATATCCATGTTAGTCCTACACTCATCCTGGGCCTACAGACATAGAATACAAACATGCGTCATGTGCAGGGTCAGCGGGCACGTTGACGTTCTCCATCTCAGTATCTGAAAATAAAAAGTACCATAGTGAATGGTTGTAGACTGTAAATTATGTTTGCACAAAGACTAGATAACATTATGACCAACGAACAAGTAAGAACAGATAAACAAAAAGCAAGATCTAACCGATAAATGTTTGATCAAAAACCGATTGCTATGCCGGCCAAGGGGGATAACTCTTTCTGACCACTTCGGGACGATTTTTCCAAAGACAAATTTTAACCTTGTTTGCCAATATATTTTGTAATGATCAGTTCTTATAAATATGTGTAGTTCTATCAAACAAATACTCATACAATGGCATGTATGAATGAAAACCGTAACGATCTTCTATTAAGACCGGATTACTATATATATATCTTTTGATCTATCTACTGGTTGTTAAAATTGTAATTAGGTGATGTATAAAATACATATACTGTATGAAGATACTAAATCTAAGTCTAGTCTGTCTAGACCGGAGATAAAAACAACAACAAAATGATGACAGACATCCTACCATCTGCCGAATGCTGTGATCGACACTGTATGTTCCAATATGGCGTGAAATGCGCCCCTGTGAACATACATCCTAATATGGTTATGCTATTTAATTGTTACTGTTAGCTAGTAGTAGCAGTAAATGTTAGTCTCCAGAGACGTAGAGACCGTCTTTGTACCTACTAGTAGCAGGTCATAGTTGCTAACAACTCTGTGCTAGTAGGAGGTAATATTTCCTGGATCGGGTGCCTTGAGACACTATGGTTATTCTTTTCGATAAACACACATCCATTTATGTGTGTTCCGATGTTTGTTTTGTTTGTTTATTTGTTGTTTACGCCGCACTCAGCAATACGACGGCGGTATGTAAATAATCGAGTCTGGACAAGACAATCCAGTGATTGATATCACGAGCATCGATCTACGCAATTGGGATACAATGACTTGCATGAACCAAGTCAGCGAGCCTGACCATCCGATCCCGTTAGTCGCCTCTTAATTACGACAAGCAGAATCTCCTTTAAAGGCAAGCATTATTTGCAGAAGACCTTATATATTCTAACCCGGATATTCACAGGGACGTGTTCCAATGTACACACAGGGGCCTAAGTGTGTTCTAAAAGCGAAACCTCAGTCAAGTATATATTGCATCTGTTTGTCATTTCTTTTGACTGAAAATGAAAATGCTAAATCCCAAAGGGCATAGGTGGTGTTTTATTAAGACTTCACAGTTATCTATATCAATCTCATTAAAACCAGATCTTAGTTCTCCCTATCGCTAAACAAAGATCTGAGGACATCCCATTAAGGGACACGTCAGAACGACCTTTCGCGAACTTTGAAAGACCAATAAAATGAGTAACAAGAAATGGACATTAGCGAATCAGAAAGCAGTTTTCTCGAACTTTACGGCACTGGTTTTAAAATGACCACTTCCAATCCAGACTTTGCTTTGAAAACTATTTTAACGACATTTCAGATTAAACGTTTGAAAACTGAACTAAAACATTCTGGAATGTCTTACAGATGGTCGGGATTGTATGGCAGTACCCCCCACGGGCTATGTCAAATGTAGCAAGAGAGAAAGACAATAAATTTGACAGAATCAGTGGTACAGACGTAATGAAATAAAAAGTCGAGGTCGTGACAAAGAATGGGTACAACCAGGCTATCAATCATACAGACGGAGGAAGGGGGCGAAGTAACACTTGAGCTGCTGATGGTCTGGACTGGCTGGTCAGTGTTCGTCCGTCCTTGTCCCTGGCTTGCTTGAATATCCTGTCAGCTTTTAAAGGCAGATGACCGACCAATTCTAATGAGCTGGATATTTCTAATTGGGTAAACATAGCTCGGCGGTGCTCGGGGGCGCTCGGGGGTTGTCGGGGATGTTAGGGGGTGCTCGGGGATGCTCGGGGATGTCCGGGGATGTACAAGTCATGATAAGTTGTAGGATGTGTAACTTGTTTTAAGATTCCTGACTGACCGCCATTCTATTTATCTGGACATCCCTCAGTGTGAAGAAGTCTAATGGATGGACACATCTCGGGGTGCACATGTCATGATAGGTCGTTCCAGCTGTAACTGTTTTTTAAGATTAGTAACTGACCCTGTTTCTATGGCCCTCCAACTATGTCCGACGACTAAACAATGTAGATGGCCATAGTTTGGAGACTCCCATGACAAATAGTGTTGCATTCGCCCTTTCCTCAACCAAAAAATGTCATCACCAATTTTCTATTCTACCACTCCATTGACACGGTAAATCATTAAACAACTTCCATCACCTATCACAACATTACTACATAGATTATGGTCAAGGAGAATCCATCGATTCAACAATTACTCAATACTCACAGAAAATACTACATGTGAGTAATAATTCTGTACATCAATCTTCAGCAACGTGTATAGTGTTATAGGGTATCATTTTGTTATCGCACAAAAGTATTTAGATCCATGCATATTCATACATCACCCCCTTCGTACGGTTGACGAATGTTCATGCGTA
Source organism: Haliotis cracherodii (assembly GCF_022045235.1). Classification (NCBI taxonomy): domain Eukaryota; kingdom Metazoa; phylum Mollusca; class Gastropoda; order Lepetellida; family Haliotidae; genus Haliotis; species Haliotis cracherodii. The sequence goes on along the minus strand of NW_027266270.1, from coordinate 25,469,998 downwards.
CCGTATTAATAACAGTCCGTGTGCATCAATCTGCAGTGAATTAAATATGGCAACATGTCCAAATGCTTATGTAGTTACCGAAAGGCCCTTAGTTCTGATGGAAACCACAACGGTTCCTTAACAACACATGGAGTTTATCTTAGCGATTGGTCCACCATTCTAACATGGCCACTGACCTGTTCTTCGTAATTGTTTGTTTGTTGTTTAACACCGCACTCAGCAATATTCCAGCTATATGACGGCGATCTGTAAATAATCGAGTCTGGACCAGACAATCCAGTGACTGACACCATGAGCGTTGTCGTAATGGAGTGGTTCACCACGCCCTGGGTCAGGTGTCCTCTATTGTCCGTGCTGTGTTACAGCATCTGATGTCGGGTGTGGGTTTCACACAACAGAGGGTTGGTCCATCGTCGAGCAGGCCCATGTTTCCCGTGCATGGTCATGAACGGTGCAAAGGGTAGTGTTCCGCAGTGGGCGTGATCTTTGCTTTCAGTATCAACTGACACCATCCCAAAGTCAGTCGTCACCAAGTCAATCCGCTTACCTCTTTTCCATTTGGCTAGCCAGGGTTTCATTACTATGTTATACAAAACACGCATGACATAACTATTATAATAAGAACAATTAATTGCATGCGTGTCGTAAGAGGCGACTAACGGGATCGGGTGGTCAGGCTCGCTGACTTGGTTGATGCATGTCATCGATCCCAATTGCGTGGATCGATGCTCATGATATTAATCACTGGATTGTCTGGTCCAGACTCGATTATTTACAGACCGCCGTCATATAGCTGGTATACTGCTGAGTGCGGCGTTAAACAACAAACCACCACCAACAACAACATACTCCTAAGTAGCTATCTATTATCCCAGCCAATGGTCTTGATCAGATAAAAATGTTTGGCCAGCTGGCCCAAGGGAATGTTTTCTATTTGTTTCAAACTCTCATCTAGGATCCGTCAAGATCCGGGATAGCATTGGTTTTCAGCAACCCATGCTTGCTGTAAAAGGCGACTATGCTTGTCGTAAGAGGCGACCAACGGGATCGGGTGGTCAGGCTCACTGACTTGGTTGATGCCAATTGCGTGGATCGATGCTCATGATATTAATCACTGGAATGTCTGGTCCAGACTCGACTATTTATATATATAGCTGGAATATTTCTTAGAGTGGCGTTAAACAACAAACTCTCATCTCTTATCGAGTGGCCAGCTGGTAAATATTCTGCCACCGACAATAAAGCATGAAATATCACTTCTGTCAGCTTGACTCTATCTTGATCATTCATAAATAGAGCCACTATGCATTCGACCTACGAATTCCCCAATAGTGCATAAGTAGTAGGTTTGGCATTTGCAGATTCTAAACGATACTTAGCGATGGCAAGGGTAACTTATTACCTTGATAAATTTCAGATTTTCCATTGATACTTAACAAGGGTGTCGGATAATAATCAAAATGTTATCGGCATCAAATACCCTGGTGTCATTGTTTAAAAGAAGTTCCATCGAGTTTTCTACTAGTGATTATTACTTCGGGAATAGTGTATCAAGTCAGAGAACGCTGTATAATAGGCGTTATGCACGTGCAGTTTCATTTTGGGCGCCTTGTTTTTTAGGAAATGTTTGTGCTTATACCAGTACACTCTTGTGTATATGTTGTTCGGTACTCATTCTAAAACCACGGAGTCCAGAAAGAGTATATTTTTCTTTGTGTAAAGCTATACTTACATATACTGGCCGGGCATGACACATGTGATGTTGTAGTTATCTTTAGATTATTAGAAACGAAATTCACGTGCACAGTCACCCTTTCTTATTATTCAGGCATGTGATCTGTAAATGCATATATAAACTTCCGGGCAAAAGAAAATATGCATCCATGTTTAATGGTGGCTGAAACGAAACAACATGAAATGGTTAACAGATGGTATCATAGCTGTGTTTTGGACCTTAAGTTTGCATTGTTTCAGCGACTGTTTTCACTCTTGTAACCTTTAATATTTAGGGGTCAAATCCAACTTTTAAGTGTACACTTTCTTGGCTCGGGAGTTTAGTTGTTTCAAAGGTGACACAAGCTGGGCGGGGTTTGTGAAAATCATCTCCAGCCACTCTGACCTGCTTTTCCCGTTCAAACTGTCAACACAACGACCTAAATAATAATAATTCAGACTGGTTGTCAAACAGCCGCGCTCCGAGAGAACTCGTGTAAGGTATTCTCACACTAGCAACACTCTAAACACCTGACAGAGACTCCGTGCAGGGAAGCAAAGTCCACTTGCGCAATACACATGCTCACACGTGAAAATGCTAACTCATATATGTTTATATAACAACTAAGACTGGTGTCAATTTACAGCGTGAACAAATAGGCGCCGTCCCTATTTGGCCAGCAAAGACAGAACCCCCTCGCGTGGAGAGTATTCGCAGGACGTCGACCCGTTGGCCCAAATTATTGTCACTTAATCTCAGTGGGTATAATTATTTTCACTTAATCTCAGTGGGTATCCTTTAGTAATTAATCCACTGAACGTTTTTTTTAAAGTCAAATTGTCATATAGACGTCTGGTTTAGACCTCTAATGTGCTTGTGTCATATGGTACTTCTACAATAATTAAACTGTAGCGACTACGACAACATACTACTACTACTACTACTACTACTACTACTAACGGGATCGGTCAGGCTCGCTGACTTGGTTGATCCATGTCATTGCATATCCCAATTACGTAGCTCGATGCGCATGATGTCAATCACTGGATTGTCTGGACCAGACTGGAATATGTACAGACCGTCGTCATATAGCTGGAATATTGCTGAGTACGATGTTAAACAACAAACAAATAAACACAAAGATGCGAGTTGACACAACCTCACTGATTGAAATACTGACACTCACTGATTTCTATCTGACAGTGATATTCTTTCAGCAGCATCGCTACTTAACGTATTCCCATTTTCTAGATTATTCTGTATATTATGAAAATTTATTTTCTATTCTATATAAGAGATTGTGTTTTAAACATGCTTGGTAGCATGGGGGTAAGACATTTAGTGAGTGAGTATGGTTTTACACCGCTTTTAGCAATATTCAAGCAATATCACGTCGGGGGACACCAGAGATGGGCTCCACACATTGTTCCCACATTGTCGGGAATCGAACCCGCGTCTTCGGCGTGAGGACCGAACGCTATCCGACCGCCCATTAAGACATATAGGTAAGAAGTAGGCATCCCCATGGGCACCAATTGCGCTCCCCTTCTTTCTGATCCTTTTCTTTATGCATATGAAGCATAATTACTGCTCGGCTTGGAGTGAGTGAGTGAGTTGGGTTTAACACCGCTTTTCACACTATTCCAGTTATATCACGGCGTGTCAGCTTAATGTGGGAGGAAAGCCCGAAGTGATGCAGGTCTCGGACGTTTATAACTTCGATGAAACCCACGAGCACGGGTATGGTGCTGACAAACCTAGAAACATAATCGGGACGAACAGGGATTCGAACCCACAATCATAGGTTTCTGGCGTGCCCAAGGGACGCAACTCTGCACAGCGAATTGCGGCGCCTTAGACGACTGGGCCACCCGTGCTCCCGCTCGGCTTGGAAAAGTCGAAACAAGATAATTTGGCCAAGAAGTTTAACAAAAGTTACAGGTATATCGATGATCTGATACCGTTTAAAAACCACCAAATAGCCAATTCCTTTCCACTGATTTACCCATCTGAGCTAGAAATAAAGGAGACCAGTGAGACCACTTCATCTGTTTCATATTTAGATCTCTGCATAAATATTCATTGACAAAACACTCTTCACAAGAGGGATGACTTCAACTTCAAAATAATCACATTTCCCTTCATGTCAAGCTACAGTCCTGCAGCTCCAGTCCTGGGTGTCTACATTTCACAACTTTTGAGTTACAATTTAACATACTCCTTCTACCAAGATTTCAAAGAGCGTCATACAACTCTTGCCCAGAAGGTGTTTGATCAAGGTTACACCAGCAAAGCTTTCAAAAATTGATATGTTAGACATGTGGAGTACATTTCTAAATTTGACGCATCTGTGACAAAAAGGATGTCCGCTGCAATTCCCTATTATGACTTGTACCACGTTTTACCGTGTTTTTTTTTTTTTGCCTTTGCATGTGTTTGTGACGGTTGCACCTGTGGGGCACATTTTGACCAACTTGTGTTATTCCGGGACAAGCCGAATAGCGACTCGTGCCCCTCTCATGGCCATTTTGCGACCGGGTTCAACTCGTTGCGTAATGGTTCACATATACATTCCCCATATATTATATATATATTTCAGATGCAATTTAAAGCACATCTGGACACGCGGAATTATACAGTATGATTGATCACATTTAACTGTGTCTTGGGTATATTTTTAAATGCAAGGCATATGTAAAATCAAAATTGTTTCTGAGGAATTCTTTGACGAAGAACTTGAAATCATATGCGCATTCTGATTGGTTTGGCGTATTTTCGCACATAACATTCATCGATAGGGGGACGAGACTTCTTGCAGGGTACTGAAAGGGGCGAGTGGTGACGAATGCTGTGCGGCAGACTACGCTCACCTTTTCGCGAACCCCTGATCTCGTCACTACTTGATGGTGATTTATAATCGCATGATCACGATATTGTCAGAATCGCACAGGATTTGGTAACCTTATATTGAGTTATTTACTCTTTGCTTTAGAGACGACCCCACTCTTAACCCGTATTAAACAAGACACCTGCGTGACTGATTTCCAGAAACATTTGCACGACGTCTCAGTAGGGGATTAATGAAAAATCAGTTGGTTACTTTCCTGCGAATGATCCGTAAAGAATATGTAAAGTTATACACAAGCTTACTAATCCACTTAATTATTCATTATGTCCTTTAGACATTAGGCAGTTATAGCTTTCATAATACTGGCAAATAAACATTTACATCGCACAGTACTTTAATCGGTGTACGATTAAAAGTGGCCAAATTTGCAGTTTTTCAGGCATAACAATAGTTCAGACAACACTCTGCGGCATGTTTTTCATCCAATGTGAGACTTCCAATTAGTTTTACACCCTCAAATATGTGTGGTAGTGAAATGGGGTTTAACGTCGTGTCCAAGATTATTGCACATATAAAGCGACGTGCATGCACTTGTGTGTGTGTGGCACACCGATTTATAGTGCTAGCCCACTGAGATACCCCATGTTTAACATGAATACCCCACTCAGATACAGTATACTGACTCCGAGCCGTTTGAGCCCCTTAATGCCGAGCGCCAGACAGGGTAACAACAAGTACCATCTTTTAACGTCTTTTGGTATGAGGCGGCCGGGGATCAAACCCCGGACCTTCCGCTCTCCGGGTGGACGCTCTACCATTAGACCACGGAGGCGGTCTCCCTCAAATATGAACTTTAACATTCATCTCTATGTAATTGTATATAGTCAGAGGTAGACCCAATGCTGCGCGACAGCAATTCTCACAACGTACATTTTTCAGTACTTATAAAATGTGCGTTAGAGTTATAACTCTGCATTCAGGCGGTAATACGTCTGAGTAGGGGAGGAGTGAGTGAGTGAGTGAGTTGGGTTTTAACGCCGCTTTTAACAGTATTCCAGTTATATCACGGCGTGTCAGCTTAATGTGGGAGGAAAGCCCGAAGTGATGCAGGTCTAAGACGTTTACCACTTCGGTGAAACCCACGAGCACGGGTATGGTGCTGACAAACCTAGAAACATAACTGGGGCGAACCGGGATTCGAACCCACAATCATAGGTTTCTGGCGTGCGCAAGGGACGCAACTCTCCACAGCGAATCGCGGCGCCTTAGACGACTGGGCCAACCGTGCCCCCGAGTAGGGGAGGACTTGACCATTACTGCGTTCAGTGCAAAGAACGCGGGCTGGTTCGATCATCAGGACAACTGTAGTGTATACCTTCTTTGTGATGAGATTCGGGGGCACGGGTGACACAGTCGTCTGAAGGGATGCAATTCGCCTTGCAGAGTTGCGTCCCTTTGGCTCGCCAGAAACCTTTGATTGTGGGTTCGAATCCCGATTCGACCCGATTATGTTTCTAGGTTTTTGTGAGCACAATACCACGTGGTAAACATCCGAGGCCCGCATCACTTCGGGATTTCCTCCCACATTAAGCAGACACGCCGTGCCATAACTGGAATACTGTTAAAAGCGGCGTTAAACCAATTCACTCACTCATGATTGGCACCAGTCTCTCAATAGCTGAAGCTGCCGATGCGACGTTAAATTGAAATTCGCTCGCGCCTCCTGTCCACAAAGACAACATGGTTAAATGATTTATCAAAAACGATTTAATGGGGAAATCAAATTAAAGGCACAATATCAGATTATCGAGAGTAACATGACAATTTACGTTCCTTGAAGGCGAGAGGAATAATCAAAAGATAAGAAGACGGATTATGTACATTTAGCTGAAGGGGTCACAAAAAGTATTGTTGTGGAAGTGTGTCTTTTATGTCATTAATCAATAATTGATTACCATCGTATTCAAGTATTCGGTACCATACACTATTATTAGTTTATCAAGGAGGTCAAGTACGTTGCCAATACAGTCAGAAATGATATAATGATGCCTATTGGGTTTGTCTGCTTCATTCCGGAACTGACTGGACATTGTGGACGTTCGCTGGCCTGTCCCCAACAGGCTTCCCCCTTGGTTTGGAACTTGGCCACGGTGTACGCCATGTACTGGCGGTAGGTGTCGGGGATCACCCTGAAGTATCTCAAACCGACGAGGGAGAGGCTGTTGTAGCGGATGAAGTCGCCAGCCCTGAACTTACATCTGCAATAAATTGAAGTCGGTCATTGACCTGTAAATAGGTACTAAGTGAATTTGAGTACTTACACACAGTGAATGGAATGTATTTTGAGGATCCAGTGAGCGTTTCCGGGACAAGTAGACAGTCATTTTTGGGTTACAACTTCAGGCACAATAATTTTCCAGCATTATCTTGGACAAATTATGTTCAATCGTGCGTCCCTTAACGGAGTATACGAGCACAGAGGAATTGTCTTAATGTGTAATTTAGGTAATTACATGGCCGGGCAAAACAAAGTATACACCTATGTTTGAAGCAGGCTAAAATGCAACAAACAAGTATTGTGTATTCGATGGTGAAGTATTTGAAACGGGTATCATAGTTGTGCTTTGTGCCTTTATTTATCAGTGTTTCGGCCTAATTACCTCTTAATGTTTGGGCCAAATCCATTTTCCCAGTGTATACTTTCTTTTGCCCGGCAGTGTAATTATTTTAATAAGAAAATGAGTCCTTTAAGGGTATTAACTGCTAGATTACTAGGTAACTAAAATGTGAGAAAGCATACAAGTAACTCTCCGCAGTAACATAACTATAAAGTAGTAATTCTTGATGCTGGTTTTCAACTTGACGAACATATTTATACTTGCAAAATGACACCCTTGTGTCCATAGCGGTTTCCGAGAAAATGTCTCCTATTTAAAAGTAAAAAGCAAAGGGACATAACTGTGAAATATATTTAAACGAAGACTTGATTTACATACGTATTCCTTGATGTTGTACACCCGTAATACCCACTGAAGTTAAGAGTGACGAGGCTTTATTGTAGCCTAATAACAAGGATCCTAGGAGGTTAGTTGAAATGGGGTTAAGCTTCGCGTTCAACACTATTGCACATATGTACATTGGGACTTATGTGTGTGCGTGCGTACGTGCGGGCTTGTATTATAATGAATTATGCCGGTGTTATACTGCCAGCAAGATATGCGGCAGTTGAACAGTATACCGCCTCCCAACCAACCAGTCGTTGTTCTGGCCCCTTAACGCTGAGCTCCAGGCAGAGTAACAACAAGTATCATATTTCGATGTATTTAGGTATAACTCGGCCGATTATCATACCACTGATCTTCCGCCCTACCAACAGACGGTCTATCAACTTGGCCACGGGGGCGAGCAAAAAGGTATTGTAATATATAAAAGTTATTGCAGCTAAACCTCTTTTTTAAGAGGTATTTTCAAATACTTCATCAGCCTCAAATAACATCTTTTTGCTGGAAATGTCCAAGACAACAATCCCAAGTATTCTTCTGTATACGTTGCATAAATGTCATGTGAAATTCATACCTTGAAATGTCAGTGTAGTGTGTATTTAAACGTTTTCTTTCCTTCAATCAATTCGGCCACTGAGGCGGTCAGCAAGTACATGAAATGTAATGGGATGATTTGTACCTCCTGGGTATAAATGGGAGACAATCTGTTGCCCCGTAGGATCCAGCTGTTGTGGTGCTGATAGATGTCGTCTGCTCGAACAAGGCAAACAGGTAGAGCTGATTCAATACTGGTGTCATGGGCAGTAGCCATTCATACACCACGTCACCGGAAGTGATGTCAGTACCCCGGATGTTGACCACCATCCAGTGGACGTAGGCGTCCTGTTCAGTTTTCCCCAGCTCCGGGGTGGGGTCGTACATCAACAGCGTGTACTGCTTATCTGAAAACAGAAGCAGATCTAAGAACGTGTGTATACTGAGGTAAGTAAGTAAGCCTTGGCTGCCTCACTGCATAATCATCCTAAGCGTTTGATAAATAGCAACCTCTAAGAAAAAATGTGACATATTCATAATTATCAGTTTGGGCGCATTAAGGCCTTGATACATTTATTATAAGATTTTCAGCCCCGTTCGCCCATATGTTCTGTTCAAAAGTGTCCACAGACTGAGAAAAGCGCTTGTGTTCCCTTCTCTTCTTCACTTCATGAAATAACCCCACTCATACCGACCATCCATGCTTCCTGTGAATCAAATTCGTCGATAGATCAGTTTGATACACTGCCGCACAAAAGAAAGTATACACCCATGTTTTATGGTGGCTAAAAATGAAACAAACAAGAAATTGTTATTCTATGGTTTGTTTGTTGTTTAACGCCGCACTCAGCAATATACCAAAATAATCGAGTCTGGACCAGATTGACAACATGAGCATCGACTCACGCAATAGGGATACGATGACATGCATGAACCATGTCAGCGAGCCTGACCACCCGATCCAATTAGTCGCCTCTTACGACAAGCATAGTCGCCTCTTACGGCAAGCATGGGTTGCTGATGACCTATTCTACCTCGGATCTTCACGGGTATTGGATGGTGATGTATTTGATACAAGTATCACAGTTGTGTTTTAGACCTTAAGTCTGCAGTGTTTCGGTGAGTGTTTGCAGCCAAATAACGTTTTTATAACGTTTGTTTGCTCAAATCCAATTTGAGGTGTATACTTTCTTTTGCCCGTTAGTATATATCCACTAATTGTTTTCGGTCACATGTGTGTGTGTGTGTGCAAAAGCTGAGGTTTAATTAACTTTCTTTCTGATACAATTAATATCATCCGAAACTTCCCTGTCCACCCCCAAATGGGTGAGTTCACTAACCTCTCAGTGTGAGTGCCGGGGGTTGACCTGAGAGCTGCTCGGGAACCAGACTGACTTCGGGGGACATCCGAGCCTCCACGGCGCCTAATAATAGATTCCTGCTCCGATAATCTACAGTGACGTTGACGGGGCTGGAACAGAGAAATTCGTCTTCTTCACCTCAAGGCAGAAAACCTTCCTTCACGCTATTTGGACTAGCATTGCAAACAGACAGGAACGTGAATGTGAACCTTATATAGCAGGGTCACTGCTTACACGCAGTTAAATCATTCATCAACGGAAAGATCGGAGTAGTACCTATCTCCTGTACCTAAATGCATGACCACACAAAAATACAAATGAGACGTAATGCGTCTTAAATTCCGCGATTTTGACATTGAATATAAATAATAATTTCACTGAGTTAAATTCACCTTCTATGACACACTATACCACAAAGCGAGGATATCAGTACCCATCTTCTTTGATACACGATTCCGCATAATATGCGTTATAACGGGACATGACAGTACCCACCTTCTCTGATACACAATGTCGCACGATGTGTACGTTATAGCGGGGGCCGTGAAGGTGACGTCAATGGATACAGTGAGATCAAAACGCGCCGGAAGTGACGGGAGCCCACCTCTTTTCTGAATGTAGCTGCTTAACCCTACGTAGTAAACATATTGTCATAATTTAATCATTTTATTTGTCAGTGAATTTATAATTTGTTTAAAAATGTGTGTCCATGTTTGATATTACAACCCGGGAGGATGATTGGATGGGATGGTGAGTGACTGTTAACCTTTTTGTACCGTAAAGGGAGCCTGAGTTATATGCAAATCTGGGAGCTGAGAATGAAATTCCAGTGCAATCTGATAACATGGCTGGGGTAGATATAATGTGGCGCCAAGAGAAATCAGTAAAATCCACCTCACAAAAGTCCCCCCTGTTGGGCTTGTTGTCTATCCCTCTGTCCGGTTATTAAACAATAGACAATTCTTGTTGCATTATGAAACTGACTCAACAGGCAAGATAAAATACAAAAACAAACACGAATTCCAATGATAATTCTAAAAGATTTTCCGTACTTGAAATAAAATCTGCAAATATGTAGATATATACAATCATACATAGCTTAAACGCTTAAACGTTGGAACACTATTCAGAACTTCAAACCGTCTTCAGAGATTGTTTAAACTTTGTTTTGGATAAATGATGAAGGAATTTCCCAACTGAGAACGTTACATAATCATTAAAAGCATGAAAATATAATCTTTAAATACTTATTGTTATCAAAAAGACTTGGACACTACTGTTGTAGAGCTACTGTCCCGTTATGGTGGGTTGCAGATTTCAGATATGTCATACATTGCTTATTGTTGGTTTGTTTGTCTGTTTGTTTAAGCCGCACTCAGCATTATTCCAGCTATATGACGGCGTACTGTAAATAATCGAGCGAATGAACCTAATCAGTGAGTCTGACAACCCGATCCCGTTAGTCGCCTCTTACGACAAGCATGGGTTGCAAATACCAATTCGAAACTGGGTGAGTGAGTTGGTATTTTAACAGTATTCCAGTTATATCACGGCGTGTCTGCTTAATGTGGGAGGAAAGCCCGAAGTGATGCAGGTCTCAGACGTTTACCACTGTGGTGAAACCCACGAGCACGGGTATGGTGCTGACAAACCTAGAAACATAATCGGTGTGAACCGGGATTCGAACCCACAATCATAGGTTTCTGGCGTGCCCAAGGGACGCAACTCTGCACAGCGAATCGTGGCGCCTTAGACGATTGGGCCACCCGTGTCCTCCAATTCCAACCTGGATCGTAAGGGTTACACTGTATGTAGTGTTCTATAATGAATCAACGTCTTTATTACAATTTATAAACATAAATATATAACATTAACATTTTACTATCTCGTGCAAATATGACCGTAATGCTAAATTAAACTAAGGAAAGATTGTTGTGCAACTTACACTGCCCATAAAAGGCTGGACACCTGTTAACAGATCCGATTGACCGGATGATTGCAGCGGCATACTCGTCCGTTCTGACCATGGCCACGTTGATGCCATACGACTGCGCTATAAGCAGGAACACAGAGTACTAACCTTTACAAAGTCAGGGTTGGTGCAACAATAGAGAGTTTATGTTTTCTGTATATTGTACACAAACAACTGAAAATCAGTTGGGTTATTGTGATTTATCGTGGATATTTTATGCAAACACAGTTCACCTGGAGCTCTGTATTGGTTATTTTCTTACTTGAGAACATTTCCAAATTTGACGCATCGGTGATAAAAATGATGTCCGATGCATTTCCCTATTTTGACCATGTGTTCTCGTGTTTTTTCTGATGTACAATTGACTTGCCTTTGCGTCTGTTTATGACGGGTGCAACCGGTGTGGCAGGGTATTAACACCTGGTATTTTTGACAGAGATTTCTTATGAATATAGGGTTTTGTCGCTTTTGTTTTCACTTCTCCTTTGAAGACAAAGAAAAATATAATGTCATTGAATCCAAATCAATGAAGATAATAATGGCTTTGGATCTTAAATTATTTCCTTATAACCATTTTCGCAATATTCGATAAGTGTAAAATCACCCACCTTCGTGTATCGACTAAAGACATGTGACTGTGACTCATGTTGACAGTTCAGCATGGTTCGTGATGTTAAAATGATATTTTATAAATAGTAAACAATCTTCCTAAATGTAATTCTTACTTGAGAGCCCCAGTGGCGATATGAAGTCATCCACGAAGACAACGAATTGGTTGCGGGAGCTCAGTGTCGTGTAAAGATTGTTGACAGTTGCGACGTCCAGTGATCTCTGTTGCTTAAACACGAGCCAGACGTAAGGGTTGACCCGGTCCACGGGGTTGCCAGGCCCAAAGTGGGGAACTATAGTCTGCAACAAAAGATGTCTACTTACGCAAAAGGAAGTCATCGAGCGATATCCAAGGCTAAAGACCTAAAATAACACGTGACCAAATGTCACAGTGTAAATCCTTTTTTGTGCACAGGACATTCTGACGGATTTAGGTTTTTCTAAGTAGCAGGATTCTCTTTGAGGGATTAAACAACGTTTGAAATGAACGCTTGATGACTACCTTTAGTCCCAATTATGTATTTTGTGATGACCTGATCATCGCGAAAAAGTCTTTAGAAATGTTTGGAGTTGTATTGTGACGCATACAGTCAGCTTTACCCAGTGGTTGAAGGTATGAAGAAAGATGAACGCGTTGGGGCACGATGAAACATCTCGACAGGTCACACATTGTTATGCCCCTGTACTCATTTGTAGGTACTAAAGACAAGCAAAGGATGACATATTCTGCCCCGAATTCCCACCATGATGTCTGAAACGGTACTCTAATTTTCACCACTTTGTAACACGAGGCTAATGATCTCTTTCTATTCTTACGCTACAACACTATCCGTTGTGGGTTAGAATAGGTGCCAGCAACCTGTATATGCTTCTAAAAGGCGATTTAAAGGTGGTTCGACTCGAGGACTGGTTGATTGTGTGTCATCGTACCCCCACCACTGACTTGGCTGGCCCAGACTCGACTACGTACAGGATACCGTGACATAGCAGGAACAAACACATTTCTACCGAAAAAGTAGACTAAATATGCTTTTTTTATCGGGCGTTCCCCGCGACAGGGATTAGATAGACATAGGACGTAGACATTTACAACTTTTGTGAAACCCACGGACATGGTGCAGACAAACCATGCGACATAATCGGGTCGAATATAGGATTCGAACCATGGATCAGCGGAGACTGGCACGACCAAGTGACGCAAGATGACTGGGCCATCCTCATCGATCAGAGAATGGATCTTTTTATTTACAAAAAATGAAGAAGAAATCATTTTAACGTCTTAAAACCCAAATGCATGTCATGGTTGGGCGATATCTCATCATTGGGGCTTTATTTTTAAAAAAAGAAGAAGAAATCATTATTACCGTTAAGATCGCCTGCGTGGTCTAGTGGTAGAGCTTCCGCCGGGAGAGTAGAAGGTCTGGGGTTCGATCTATAATCATCTTATATTTTGGCGATGTCTCATGACGTATTCTGGGTTTTTCAGTTAAATATATTGTTTGTTTGTTTGTTGTTTAACGCCGCACTCAGCAATACTCCAGCTATATGACGGCGGTCTGTAAATAATCGAGTCTGGACCAGAGAGTCCAGTGAATGATATTATGAGCATCGATCCACGCAATTGGGATACGATGACATACATCAACCAAGTCAGCGAGCCTGACCAACCGATCCCGTTATTCGCCTCTTGCGACAAGCATAGTCGCCTTTTACGACAAGCATAGTCGCCTTTTACGGCAAGCACAGTCGCCTTTTACGGCAAGCACATTCGCCTTTTACGGCAAGCATAGTCACCTTTTAGGGCAAGCATAGTAGCCTTTTACGGCAAGCATAGTCGCCTTTTACGACAAGCATAGTCGCCTCTTACGACAAGCATGTGTTTCTAAATATATTAACTGTCGGGCAAAAGGAAGTAGACACCCTTGTTTGATGGTGGTTAAATATGAAAACAAACAAATGGTTGTCCCATCATTGTGTTTCTGTGTTTCGGCGACTGTTTTCAGCCTAGCAACGTTTTAGTAACGTTGATATTCTTTTTGTCAAAACCAATTCACTTTCTTTTGCCCGGCAGCTTATCTTGTACGGAGGAAATGTCACCCACGTCTCCACCCTGCAGCCTGCCGCCGGCGACGTTGACGTACAACGCATGCATGTAGCACAGGCCGGCGTCATACATCATAACAGTGTAGAGGGCGTTATCCCCCGCAGGCCACGTCACTTCCGGCTGCTCGCGCACGTCGAAAGGGGGATATTCAGTGCTGCCGAGGGGGTCGATCAAGAAATTCTGGGGTCTTGTCAAGGGTACGTCCACTATCCTCCCACATCCGGGGTATGTTCCTGGTGATTATACAATAATTATATAAATATGACCGGATGATTTGTCAATTTAAGAAATGTTAAAGCCCAAATGTGAAATTCATCTTAGAGCTATAACTGAACGAGACTAAGCTCTATGTCACCATGACTTGCCCCATTTATAAAATTGTAATCATTTTCAGTATCTTCATATTTATAAGGTGCGATAGAGTAACCTCGTCACTTCGAAAACTGGCGTAAAACCATAATCACTCACATATCTCAAATTCGTTATCTAATGATATCACAAAACCAGTTCTAACATAACATTAAATTAATTATTGACATAACTCATTCGTATTTTTATATGACAAATTTGAGTTTTTATGTATTATATCACAATTTAATATTTGAATATCTCAAAATACATATTTCAGATATCATATTCATTCATTTACTGATATATTAAATGGAATTTGTGGCAGCAATAAATAGTTTATATAATAAAATTATATAAGTAATTTAATTTGTATAGTAAAACGTCGCCTCGCATATCACTGAATGAGTGTATATTTGAGTACCACATTCGTCACCACTCGCCCCTTTCCGTCCCGGAATACCACCAGTTGGTTAGGAATGGGAGTTCCCCGTCAGCATGAAGACATGGGGGCCTCGCTTTGGGGTTAGAGAGGGTCAGGTGAAGCAAACTGGTCAAGGGTTTCAGCAGCTGGGTTCCACATGGGTCTCAACCCCATGATTTATCGAGGTTGTCACGAGAAGGTGTATCATGTATAATTTAATAAACATAACTATATATATTGTATATATTGTACTTTGTATATTCCTTATACATATATTCCATACATATATTTATCATCTAACACACACAAATGGACAGGGCTTTTATCCAAAAAAGAATAAATTGTCCCCGAAAATTCTTGTAAACATTAAGTATGTTTCAGACTGTTGAAAAAAGGAAATTGTCTGTTTGTCTTTGACAAAATATCAGGCTTATAGTTTTCAAATAAAAAAAATCTGTTTTTTTGAGATATATAATATCAAATGGTCGGCCCCTTTTTGTCCAACTGAAACTTATTTTTAGGCAGTGTCGTATCGACCATTTAGGCAGAAATTAGGACTTATTACGTAATAATCCATCTACATCTTTATGGACACCCGATTCGGGCGATAATATTCAACTTGACGATCAGGAAGATTCGTTTCTTGGCCGGTACCGACCTGAGCTATAACCAGGAAGACAACATGTACAGCGGATCCTGCGTCAGAGGAACTACTAGTATCGAAAATCCTAGACAATATATTTGCCACGAAATTAAGTTTTAATTAAGAATGCAAATAACTTAATGAAATGTACAACAGGCTATCCTTAAAATTTGGAAGAAAGTGGAAAATATGAATGAAAGGAGAGAACTCCGATTTTGCAACATTCAGAGATCGGTAATTAAGGCTGGTATTTGTGTGACAAAATGTGCAGACGCTGCACTGAAAGCCAGAATTGACGGTACGACACCCAACCTGAAGTCGCTTAAGACTAAACTGGTTCCACTGCTGGTACGCGACGCAAGCTTGGCGCGATTTAACAAACTCGTGTCTGAGTGAAGTGGATATAAATAACAGTTTCATATGTCATGATCTCAACATGCCTTTCACTGATGACGAAGTTCTTATGAGTCTTCACATAAAACACAATTCATCTCCAGGACCTTAAGGTATTTTAAGTGAATTTATGAAATCAGAAGACATTATATTGCACCTATTTAAAAAAAAAACCCACACTGTTCAACAGAATCCTTCACACTGCCTTTTTCCCCGAGGAGTGGGGAAAGAGCGTAATATGTTCCATATTCAAGGGAGGTAATAAGGATGAGCCAGATAGTCTCTTTAATTTGTGTAAGGTATTGACTCTGGACCAACGCCTCCAGTCCTGGTGTGACACTAATAATATCCTAAGTGAAACACAAGCAGATTTCAAGCAACTGCACAGAAATACATCTCAAAGACCAAGGGTAGATTGTACTGCATCGTTATTGGCTTTTCGAAAATTTTCGACAGAGTAAATCACAACATTCTTTTTAAAAGTCGAGCTGGAATAAATGGGAACTTCTCATCATGTGTGCGAATGAAGGGTAATCTTTCTGATTATGTCACCTGTAATGTCGGCATCCGTCAGGGATGTGTTTTGAGCCCAAAATATTATCTTTTTTAATGAAGTCATAGTGATGTTTGAACAAAATGGTGGTCAAGGCATATCCATTTACGTTGTTTTGAGTGGACGATGTATTGTTGCGGACAGTGCCTACAGCTGCGAAAGAAAATACATGTTCTTGAAAATGTCTGTATCCACTGGTGTGGAAGCGAAGCTAAACAAACCTAATATTATTGTGCTAAAAGCTACGAAAAATGGTATTTCAAAGGAGAAAAAAATGAAGTTGTGAATTTTTATAAATATTTAGGAAAGGTTTTCACCCCCAAGCTATCGTGGAGTAAGACCTTCAGTAGCCTAACAGCTCAAGCAAACAAATCAAAATGGATACCTATCATTTCAAAATGCCTTTATAATATTTGAGTGTTACCGTTCCGTGTTATGATACGGAGCTGAAGTTTTGGGAACCAGGGGTGCAATTAGGAGGATTTTAAGTGTAAACAAAACCAATGTTTTAGGGGCATGGAATATTGCTAAAAGCGGCGTAAAACCACACTCACTCACTTCAAGACTTCGGAGAAGTACAATCATTCTTCAACTTCCAAGTTCGTTTACTTTAACAATTCCGTTACGAAATGTAGTCAGACGCTCCACACACAGACACTTTGACAAAAAGCAAGGTATGAATGCAGTCGAATAATTTGTAATCATCCTTGGTTTCATTGATTAGATGAAAATATGATAGAAAAGCCAAAAAGTCGAAATATGCATGACTGCTGTTTATGAAGGAACTCAAAAAACAAACAACCAAATCTGTTGTCTGTTCTTTATGCTAGTGTTAACTGTGGTCATGAATGGATTTTTTTTATATCAGAGTGGAAAACGGGGTGTTTATTTATCATTATTTTGATCAATATATATTCATAAATTCATAATAAATCATCTCATTTGTAACATACGGTGAAGTGTGATCATCTTGTTCACGTGCACAACTACTGGATAACCAGGATAAAGTTGCGTTGTGACCTGACAATAAACCCCGTACAATATGCATGGCGCGTGGCGCGTACCATTGTGAAGAAAGGGGTAGCGGGCGGTCTGCGGCAAGTGGTAGGATGGATACGCGTGTCCAGTCTCGGTTTTTGACAATGCTTGAAATTTATTTTTACATTCTTTCTCCATGCAATTTATGACATTATTGGCCATGCTTACCTATAACTATAACTTCTATCAAACTTTTAAGAGAATTCTGGTATCGACTTGTCATAGCGACCTCTTAATAGTCTTATGAGCAAAACATCTGTCTGATAGTCAATTTCATCGTCATGACCTGCTCGTGTACAACATGCGTACTGCCTGTAACAAATAAATATGTTTGCCTAAATTCTGTTCACGCCTACCCGTCTACTTGTCTCACACGTGAGACACTTGTCTTGTTTTGTGAATTCGGTTATCAATCCAGGATTACCTGTATATTGTTCATCTTAAAGATGGTATAAATGAGGCCGTTTTATTAGACAAGAGGATTGTATTGTATTGAATCAGTATTGTAATGTTGAATTTGAATCATAACAAGAGTTACTTATAAATAATTATTTTACTAACCCACGCAGTAATTACAGAATGTATTCAATCATGACAAGTACTCTTTTAATTCTTAGCATTCTTTAAGTATTATTTTTCGGGAAAATGCAATACGTATATCAATTAGTTGTGGAATATATACCTAACCAAAATATAAACATGTGAATATATGAGGTAGTGATACCCCAAAAGCATTCGTGACCAACTCGTGTTATTCCGGGAAAAGCCGAATAGCGACTCATGCCCCTCTCATGGCCATTTTTGCGACCGGGTTCCGTCTTAGCGCAGACGGGCATACCTAAAACAACTGTCAACTCGTTGCGTAATGGTTCACATATATTTCCCCTTATATTATATATATTTCAGATGCAATTAAAAGAACATCTGGACATGCGGAATTATACAGTATGATTGAACACATTTAACTGTGTCTTGGGTATATTTTTAAATGCAAGACATGTGTAAAATCAAAAATTATTTCTGAGGGATTCTTTGACGAAGAACTTGAAATCATACGCGCATTCTGATTAGTTTGTCGTATTTCCGCACATAACATTAATCGATAGGGGGACGAGTCTTCTTGCAGGTTACGGGGCGAGTGGTGACGAATGACCCCAAAAGGATTCCATTTAGAGCAAAAACACATAAACAGCTTCGCAGGCACAGTCCATCTGGGTCCCTTGTGGGCTAAAGATGTATGCATGCCTGGCCACGCAAGACCCAGTTAGAGCCTGTGGTCATATCCGAAAGGGCTACCCATTTAGGACCCATTTCCCAGCCCACGTGAACCCAAAACTGTTTCATTGCCTTGGTAAGGGAGGATGGATGTACTCACGGTTAGATCCATCAGCTGAAAATAAATCACATGATTTTTTTAATGAAGTTTAGTTGGTATATTGCGTGAAGCGTATTGAATATAAACTCCAATAAGCCTGCGCCACCTGTGTTAGGATGTGCCACTATATAAAAGAATACAGTCTTACTCTGCCTACAAGTT
Organism: Haliotis cracherodii; assembly: GCF_022045235.1. Classification (NCBI taxonomy): domain Eukaryota; kingdom Metazoa; phylum Mollusca; class Gastropoda; order Lepetellida; family Haliotidae; genus Haliotis; species Haliotis cracherodii. The sequence goes on along the minus strand of NW_027266270.1, from coordinate 25,450,918 downwards.
TTAGCGTTTATATGCAACCATCATAAGAGTTGCCTCCCTTTATCTAAGGTCAAGTAAAAGTTGGAATCAAACGGAATCGGATTCGCAAAGTCATAACGTAGCCGTATTGTCCCAATACGTGTCATAAAATATAATTATAAACAAATTATGAATTACCTTTACTTTTCTCAAAATATGCGATTAAAATCTGTATAAATAATTTTATATTTCTTCTTGAAATCGACAAATGAAAGGGAACAACGCCGTCACTGTTACTGAACATGTTGCTCACCCGGAAGAGTAATGGGGTAAGTGACGTTGATGACGAAGGTTAGACCGTTGGGGTCGTTGGCGTTGTCCCCCAGCAGTCGAGTGATGAGGGAGGTTCCTGTTGGTCTAGGATTTCTACACAAGACTCCCCCTCTGCCCGGTGGGCAGTCCGTCGCGAACCTCGTCCCAAACCAGTAGGCCGAGGTGTTGGTGTAGAGGGATCTCATCTCCGCCACACACGCCGCGTCATGCCGGACGCTGCAGGCAGTCTGGGCGTGAACGTCTGTAGGGCGTTGAAAAAGAAGAATGAGTTTTTTTTCAGTTCAGCAAACGAAATGAATAACAGCATCAACAACTCCAACACCACCGTTCTCTTACGTAGGTATCTGAATACAATAACAGTTTAAAATCAACGTTACCTTTTATGATATGACACAAAAACGCATGCCTTAATTTCTTGTGTATACGCGTATTATTACTATGTAGTTGAACATTGGAAGAACTTTTGTTAAAATTGATTGTCATTTTAACCATCACTCATTCCTGCAACAATTTGTAAAAAGTAATCTGTGGGCGGGTAATTTTGCGTAAAAATAAATTTGTTCAATGAAGACTGGGGTAAGAAATGAATTTGTCATTGCATGACCCCTGTTTGAAATGTTGTAAATTTGGGCCGAAAACATAAACATAAGATAAAAAATCAGATGTCTAAAGAACCTGTCACTAGTTGTGTATTGTGTTGTGTTGAATTGTTAAAAGCTTGAAATCAAATTATATGTAATCAATAAAACCATGTAAAAGTATTCTTTGAATGCTGACTAAGCACCGGTACAGTTAATGATTTTGAAAATAATATCGCTAACTTAATATATTTCAATTGAAGATCCAACATACTGATAAAATAAACAGACACATTAACGCACACTATTGGCTCATCTTCTAGTTTAATATTAGACTTATGCATTTTTATGTTCATATAATCCCTCCGGTTGCTTGAACGAACATGCGCCACTCTCATTTTGGCCAGCAAATACAAAACCTCTCACAAAGTACATGTATATAACGTGTTGCTATTACACATACGTATAACGTATTACTAGTACATACACGTATAACGTATTATCATATAATGGGTAGGTTTCTCGGCAGGATAAAGCCAACGGATAAGAACGATATCCGTTTGGGTCAAATCATGATAGAGATGCAAATATCAAACTCCAAGGTCAAGTAGGGACTACTTTCAGTGTTTATAAACAAACATGGCGTCGCCATTGTCATTCGGCCTCAGAATAAACCATCGGGAATCTGGATAAACTACAGACATAATTGCTATCATTATCAAAAGAACAGTCTAATATACTTAAAATCAGTGTCTAACTGTGACGTCGCTAAAGCATTTTGTAAGTTTTGGCAACTTTGGAGATATAAAGGGCGCTAGGCTAGGCCTAGCCAAACGGGATCAGTACCCATATCTGTGCTTTTAGACCTTTCCGGCTTGAAACCTTTTCCACAAATTAAAATAGTTGGATTTGGCCGAAATATGTTTGAATTGTTACCTTGTCGCTGTGTGTACATCTGACTACACTTCTTAACGTTATAACAGGACAGGCCGACTATCAACAACGTCTGAACGTGGCCGTTATGTCTCATAGACTAGGTTGAGAGTAGCTTCCCTTTGACAAAGGGCAGTTACACTAGCGGACAGACCAATAGATTGCCGCGAAATGCAAGTAAAAACAATTGTTGCATATATGTTGCTTCGCCACTGTATAAGAAACAGATTTCAGTTGGAACTATATTTGCTACTGTCACTGTCCGATTGACACATCACTTACCCTGTGACGTAATAAATATTAATGCGCGCATTCCAGGAAAACTCGCAATGTTTAGGTAATGTTTGTGAGAGAGGGAAAGCGATTTCCAAGCACAGAATTAAAGAATGACATTAAATGATAAAGAGGTTATCACGCTTGTGTGTTTGGGGATGGTAAATATCCTGTATGAGGAATAAACATTGTTCGCGTGATACATACATGTATGACGTATTGCTAGTACAAACACGTACAAGTAGAGATTGCTGCAGAGCATCAATAGCTCCCTGCAATATAATGTTATGTGCAGAGGAAGGAAGTGTAAGCTATGGGAGGAGAGAATTTGTGTTAAGTACAAATTGGTTGTCATTAATGTACTTACCTTTGGAAAGCACAATAAAAGAAACAGTGTCTTTAATTGGTCAGCACAAGGAAACCCAGGCAAGAAAACTGGGCCTGTCAGGCAAAACTTGATGTATACCCACTATTAGTACCAATAAAAAAAATCCTATATAGATAACACAAAAAAATGTCATTCTAAAGCATGCATGCAGCAAATATCAATATTTCTGGTCAAAATGTTGGTTGGGTTAAATAAAGCAAACTTTTAAAATGGTAAACACAAAAAATGTAATGAATCCACTCTAAATATAATTCAGTTCAAATGTAAAAATTCACGCAATCATTACAGTTGTTTCCGGGGCATGGTTGACCCAGTCGCCGAAGGCGCTGCAATTCGCTATGCAGAGTTGTGTCCCTTGGGCACGCCAGAAACCTATGACAGTGTGTTTGAATCTTGGTTCGCCCCGATTTTGTTGTCAGCACAAAACCCTTGCTCGTTGGTTTCACCAAAGTGGTGAACGTCTAAGACCTGCATCACTTCAGACTTTCCTCCCAAATCAAGCTGACACGGAATACTATTCCAGACGGCGTTAAACCCAACTACCTCACTCACTCTTGTGTATGGTTCCGTTTGGTTAGTTTGTGTTGTGATTGCTGTCGGCTTAGATTTGAAATTTGTATAGAAGAATGTTATCAACCCAAACATCGTGAAGATATCATGCAATTAACCGTATTATCTTTTTGATACAGACCAACCGGTTGATTTACTATGCATCCAGAAGCAAAGAACATATACGGGTGTATGATCTCTGCTGGAAGTTATTTTATTTTTTGTGTCTAAGCAATAAACCATGCAGAAACGTAAACCGCCGCATGAAACGGTATGTACCATACATTACATACAGTGAAGTATTTAAAACAATGCTGTGCTCAACTATGCACAGCAAGCGCCATACATGTGATTATGAAGACAACTAATAAAAAAAATTCTCATATCAAATCCGTTGTTTTACATGTGTTGTTTATTGAAGAAAGTCATACTTTATAGAAGCCTGTTATTTAATCGTGTTGAACAATATGTTGCAAAAGCAGTGTGAAAATTGAGTGCGCGTGACAGAGTTGGCCTAAATTCCTTCCCGGAACGTTTCTCGATGGCTGCCTGAATAACACACGATACATTGCAAAGGTAGTGCGCAATTGAGCTGTTCGGGTAAGGGAGATAATCACTCACTCTCAGTGATACAGCTTGAATAAGATACCATGTACAGCAACGCAAAGTGAGTGCATGATTTATCACTTCTATACTACGCCTATAGCTAAAGGAGATAATCGCTCAATGCGCAATAGTTTATTCTTACAAATTATAGACCGGTTAACTTTAGCGAAATGGGATCATTTTTAGCTCTTTTAAAAACAAAATGAACAAATTTCATGGGTTATCAGCATTACGAAAAGTGACTAAGTATCTGAATACCAAGACGATTTTTAAGTATCTCTTATTGCTGGAAAAGATAAACATCAACATTTCAAGCAGATTTCACATGATTTGTATGTTTCGTTTCGGTAACTGTGTGGCTTGAAATTTCAAAGAAACCAACATGTCGACTTACATGCTATAAAATTAACCTCTCCCGTATACTTCCCCGCCATAAGTATAACGTATTGCTAGTACATACACGTATAACGTATTGCCAGTACATACATGTGTAACGTATTGCTAGTACATACATGTATCATGTATTGCTAGTACATACACGTATAACGTATTGCTAGTACATACACTTATAACGTATTGCTAGTACATACACGTATAACGTATTGCTAGTACATACATGTATAACGTATTGCTAGTACACACACGTATACCGTATTGCTATTACATACACGTTTAAGGTATTGATAGTACAGACACGTTTAAGGTATTGCTATTACGTACACGTTTAAGGTATTGCTATTACATACACGTTTAAAGTATTGCTATTATATACACGTATAAGGTATTGCTATTACATACACGTTTAAGGTATTGCTATTACATACACGTTTAAGTTATTGCTAGTACATACACGTTTAAGGTATTGCTATTACATACACGTTTAAGGTACTGCTATTATATACACGTATAAGGTATTGCTATTACATACACGTTTAAGGTATTGCTAGTACATACACGTTTAAGGTATTGCTATTATATACACGTATAAGGTATTGCTATTACATACACGTTTAAGGTATTGCTAGTACATACACGTTTAAGGTATTGCTATTATATACACGTATAAGGTATTGCTATTACATACACGTTTAAGGTACTGCTATTACGTACACGTTTAAGGTATTGCTATTATATACACGTTTAAGGTATTGCTATTACATACACGTTTAAGGTATTGCTAGTACATACACGTGTAAGGTATTGCTATTACGTACACGTTGAAGGTATTGCTAGTACATAGTATTACACGTTTAAGGTATTGCTAGTACAAACACGTTTAAGGTATTGCTATTACGGGCACGTTTAAAGTATCCAATGAATCATCTGTGGTTAATCAACCAGTTATAGACTATAGTTTTGCTCTAAATCGAGAATGCATCGAGTTGATGAACTGATGAGCTTTTAATTACCTTTTTCATAATTGTTTCAAATTGCTGGTTAGTGATCAAACTGAAAATATACATAGAGTCAAGTGATGCACGACTTTTGTGTATAGTAATGAGAGTGAAGTCTTTAAAGTACGTCCGGCCATAGGAACCGAACTCTTGACAACAAACGTAAAACGTTCGTCACGATGAATTCGCACTTGTTTCGGAAGCGTGCAGATTTTGTGTACTGTTATATAAGAAAATTTACCGAATGGTGTTGCTCTAAACTCATTCACCCAAGTGACTGCACAAAGGTTTACGAGACCCTTTGCAGGTGCCTTTCATACGTAATTCTGCAGTCCCCGGTTCAAAGGAAATGTCGACAAAGTCTACAGGCTCTGTCTATTGAAAATCGCATGCAAAACATACCGTACCAATCCCGCTGGGTATTAGAAGAAAAGAAAACGTTTACATACATACAACACAGACATCTCAAGAGATAAGTTCATATGACATTTCTAAAACGTATTCAGAAGAATACGGCTCACTCGGGAGTATGTAATTTGAAGCTGTTTAATGTGTTTGTGTGTGTGTGTGTGTGTGTGTGTGTGTGTGTGTGTGTGTGTGTGTGTGTGTGTGTGTGTGTGTGTGTGTGTGTTTATGTTTGTTCCTTGAAAATGTGATACTAGTATATTACACATGTACAACATTACACATGTATATAATACTATATATCCTGGACCGTCTACGTAGTCTAGTGGATACAGCGTCTGCCCTTAGACGGAAGGTTTGGGGTTTGATCCCGGGCCGCGTCATACCAAAAGACGTTAAAAGATGGTACTTGTTAATGCCCTCCCTGGCGTTCGGCATAAAGGTGATAAAACAAGGACTGATCGGCTCCGAATCGGTGTACTGTGCCTGAGTGGGGTACCTGAGTGAGCCTGCGATATGGTATCTCAGTGGGCTAGCACTATAAAACCTATAATAAATCTGGACTACTACAAGCAGTCACAGTACTCCTCTGTGGTCTAGTGGATAGAGCGTCTGAGCGGGGAGCGAAAGGTCATGGGTTCGATCCCCGGCCGCTTCATACCAAGAGACGTCAACAGATGGTACTTGTTATTCTGCCTGGCGCTCGGCATAAAGGGGCTAAAACAAAGACTGGTCGGCTTGGAGTCAGTATACTGCTTCCGAATGGGGTATTCATGTTAAGCTGCGGCATGGTATCTCAGTGGGCTAGCACTATACAATCGGACTAGTACTTCTACGAAGTGGTTACCCGTGAAGATCCGGGTTAGTATTGGTCTTCAGTAACCCATGCTTGTCATAAGAGGCGACTAAGGGGATCGGGTGGTCAGGCTCGCTGACTTGATTGATGCATGTCGTCGAAACATGATTTACGTAGATAGATGCTCATGATGTCAATCTTGTCCAGACTTGATTATTTACATATATTTACGGCGGAGTGCGGCGTTAATCGGCAAAATTATGTGGTAAAGGACCGTCAGAAGTCTGGACGGCATCGTGTGATGTCACCACGCGAAGATCGTGATCTCATCTGGTTGGTAAGGCGATAAACCTTTGCCACAAACACATGTCTGAAGGAGAACTGGATGCCTCGCGGACATTGAGGAATCGGCTCAAATCAGCTGGTTTACGGTCAAGGAGGGTATTCAAGCGTCCGGTGCTGTCAGACCAACCTCACAGGGACCATTTGTCCTGGTGCTTCATGTGGCTGGAACATGGAGGAAGATCCACGGGATGAGAGCAGGTTCCTGTGTGTCTCGGACGAGCGTATTCAGTCGGGTCTGGCGGCGAGTCACACGACACACATGCGGACCGTCTATATACACGATATCGTGCAAATAGTGGACCAATGCCGTGCTATATACACGACTGGAAAACTCCCTTCTCCGCCGTGAGACGCGAACGCTGATTGGTCTATTAATTTCCTACACACAAACCTGGATCCCGGTCTCAGTTGCGCTACGCTACATTGTACATTACTCCCCAAAATGTTAACTCTACACTATAGTGCGGGTATCGTTTCTAAAGAAATATATCAAAGATAATAAAAATTCCATGAACCGCCGTCCCACAGTTTATTTTGGTGGATGATCTGTCATGATGGTTGCCTGTCCCATGACTGAAAGCTGGGCGTGGTCACTGGGGGGCACGGGGGGTCAAGGGGGTCCAGTAGGCTAAGGCGCTAGAATGGGCTGTGCAGGGTTGCGCCCCTTGGACACGCCTGAAACCTATGATTGTGGGTTAGAATCCCGATTCACCCCGATATGTTTCTAGGTTTGTTAGCAACATATCCGTGCTCGTGGGTTTCACCAACGTCGTAAACGTCTTCCTCCAACATCAAGCCGTCACGCCGTGATATAACTGGAATACTGTTCAAAGAGGCGATAAACCCAACTCACTCACATTCATGGATTGCAGGGCACAGAGGCCAATCTACAGAATGTGCGACAACCATTGCAGCGAGAGTGGCACAACCTACCAGCAGACATCTCACTGGAGGCCTGTGGAGGAATGAAAGGTCCACTTATATTGTGAATACCACTACTTGAATGTCATGATTGTTGTCCTTTTTTATCCGACAGATATAATGCTGACAGTAGTGAGTGAGTGAGTTAAAGCTTTACGTCACATCGGCAATAATTCAGCCATATCGGCTGACAGTAGTTGTAGTAGTAGTAGCAGCAGCAACAGCAGCAGCAGCAGCAGCAGTAGTAGTAGTAGTAGTAATAATAATAATAATGATAATAATAATAATAATAATGATAATAATAATAATAAAACAATAACGACAATAAATGGTTTCGTAACAATGGTTGTACTTTATAACTGATTATTTATTTATTATTATCATTTATTATTATTTACTACTACTACTACTGCCACCCTGGCGATACTAATAAGTGTCGTTTTCAATTGTATCGCATTGCAATTTGAAAAAAAAATAAATTAAGAAATCCTGCGATATTGTACTTTTACCTTCATTAAAGAGAAATAGTGTAATTCATATCAACCATAACATTGTTTAAGTGATTTCTCATGATTTCTCCATTGCATCCTTTAAATCAACGAACCATTATCACCCTAGTACCTTTTCCGTTTGGTTAATATCAAATATGCAAGATTAAAATGTCTCTTTGAATACAATATGTTTTCCTGAAATGAATATTTATTAACACGATACCAAAACACACTCAGCTAATATTCTCTATGGCCCTGCATTTAGAAGTTTAATTTATAACTTGATGTTACAAGGACTAGAACAGGTTGTACCAGCTGGAGGCAGGCGGCTCGTGACAGATGGGTGTATGTGGCTAAGTATGTATTTCGCTCTTCTCCGTCAATCATGACATTGCGGGTTTTTACAACCTATTCAGCCATCTCGTGACAGCCGCCTGAGTTGATAGATTGTGATTGATGACATTGGTCTGTATTTCGTTTTTTCATCGGATCTTATATTGTTCGTAATTTCGTATGGATGAAGGCATGTTGTAAACACTATCTTAACCACAATTATATTGCTGATACTACTACTATTACTACTACTACTACTACTACTACTAGTAGTAGTAGTTGTAGTAGTAGTAGTAGTAGTAGTAGTAGTAGTAAAACAACAACGACAATAATCGGTTTCGTAACAACAACAATATTTCCCTAACGATACTGATAGTTGAAGTGTCGTTTTGAATTGTATCTATAGGGCAATTTGCAAAAGGGAAAAAATATATAAGAAATCCTGCAATATTATACTTAGATTTTAGCAAACAAGCAAACCATATTTTTCAACGGTTACCTTTACTTAAAGAGAGATAAAATACGCAGTGAATATAAACAAATACATCCTATTTGGGTAAATATGATGTTTATAGCATCTTTTAACAAAGAAGTGGATATACGCTCGTACATCACGAAATTGAATAATATTTCTGTTGTCGTGGATACCACAATGGTGCAAGAGTTTTCCCGATATAGTAAACTACGGTTACAACGAACAAGCTTATAACGAACTAACGGATATAACGAACTAACTTTTTAGTCCCGACTATATGCTGTTGTTATGCTGTATATATGCTTATAACGAATTACGGTTATAACGAACTAAAATTAGTAGTCCCTTTGAGTTCGTTATAACCGTAGTTTATTGTATATAGCTGTAATAGTAGGTTTATTGTGACTGGTTTCGAATCCCAGATCCTCCCAGACAATGAATGACCCTTGGTTGGTAAAAACCATAACAGTGGTTACGGTTTTAAACGGAGTGGAAAATCTGCAATCTCACCTAATCATCTGCCCCTGTTATTATTGCAAAACAATTACATTCAACCCAATCATCCAATTAAGAAACAGCTGTGAATACATATAAATACATCACACTGAAAACACTTACAGGGTGTGGCCGTCAACAGCAGAGCCAGCAGGGTGAGTACGTGCGCCATGATCGTTTCTCGGTGTGAGTCAGATTTGATAATGTCAACTGTCTATAGTTGTAAATATGACCTACATATACCCCATTGAGTTAATGATGCTCCCCAGGATACCCTGACAAGTACTACAACAGTGAAATCCACGCCAAAGACGGTCGCTTCGAAAAGTACTGTTTGTTTCGCACACTGTCTGGCTGTCTAGCTGGCTGATTGATTGTGTATATAGGCTATTAACCTTTAGCCTGCTGAATTGTTGTCACACTTAATTCTTAGATCTGCCTGCTGGGTTAATTTTAGCATGAGGCACTGTAAAGAAGGTGGGGGATTTAAAAAACAGTCGAGGCTCCATTAAACAAGGAACAATTGAACCAATATTTTGCACATTCATTCATTCCTGAGAGAAAAAGGGGGCACGGGTGGCCCAGGCGTTTAAGGCGCCACGATTCGCTGTGCAGAGTTGCGTCCCTTGGGCACGCCAGAAACCTATGATTGTGGGTTCGAATCCCGGTTCACACCCATTATGTTTCTAGGTTTGTCAGCACCATACCCGTGCTCGTGGGTTTCACCGAAGTGGTAAACGTCTGAGACCTGCATCACTTCGGGCTTTCCTCCCACATCAAGCTGACACGCCGTGATATAACTGGAATAATGTCACTGGATAACAGGTATCTATGTTGTGATAAGCAGCAGGTTAACATTGACAACAGCAGGTAATAGATAACAAGTAGCATACAGATTTGGTTGAAGCCAATTGTACAGTAAGAATAACAAAGAGCACGCAGGTAATGAAGCACACGGGTCATGAAGCCAGATGGTGCCGGCCCGGGAGCGCCATATTTGATATTTAGGAGGACAACTCCTCTTGGTGTTCCTGGGACCTTTTGGGACCACACGGTTCATTAACAGGAGATTTGGGTCCCTCCCGGTACCAGGCAAAATAAAACGAGAACATGTTAAGTTATAATGTTTATCATGTTAAAATTTACATTTCCATTACTATGTTCAGTCTTGTTTTCATCTTCTTAAGCGCTTTATCTGTAAACACATCCGCATCATGAGCAGACTCATTGCCTGTAGTTGATAATCCTGTGATCTGTTTAAATTAATTGTACTTTTGTTTTATGCATTTTATGTATTTGTACTCTTTCTGAATAACACGGTTATATGATAAAGCGTACTGCGACTTCTGTATTTCGGTAAGCTCTTTTATATCATAAATCGGTATGCATTCACGGCTAATCGATCGATAGGGCGTTCGCGGTACCAACAGCAGAATCAGTGTCGGCTTTCCCGGGACTATTTGATGTTCTAATTTGGCGTGCCCGGCCTATAACCAGCCAGGTATAGGTGATATCCTACTTGTCCGACAGCCGGCAAACAGTTAATCCCCACCATGTGTGTTTAAGACGAGGGGTCGTTACAAATATAAGTCTGTCAGTGATGGTCCCCAGTAGTCCGGCCTCAGGAGAAAGTGTTTTTGCTCAACATTTTATTTCCATTGATATTGTTTTAAAAATAAAGATTCAAGTATATCCATATACAAATTGTGGAATATCACATACATACACATTTGCAAACTACATTTGTATATATTTCAAATTATAATTTTATTAGATAAAAATGCACAAAAATACAATAGTATCACCAGTAATGTTTTTCCCATTGTATTACAAAAAGTTTCTTTATTTATTCAATATAAGATATGATTTCTGTACTTGACAATTCCTCTTTGTACAGTCTGGGAATAGGCTTTGATTCTGTGCGCACTGTATTCTTCAAATTTGCGAGAAATTTGTCAACAGTAATCTTATCTTCATCAGGTAAATGATTGAGAAATTTGTCAACAGTAATCTTATCTTCATCAGGTAAATGATTGAGAAATTTGTCAACAGTAATCTTATCTTCATCAGGTAAATGATTGAGAAATTTGTCAACAGTAATCTTATCTTCATCAGGTAAATGATTGTGAACATTACTGTATTTGGTCACGAGATCATCTTTGGTGTTGATGGTAGCTGGCCATCCTCTTTTCGCACATTTCCAGTGTATTGATGTCTGTCGCCGTGACTTTATCATGAACTTGTGTCCAGCAAATACCAAATGCCGTCCACCTTTAGAATTCTGAATAAATCGTACAACTACTTGAACGTTCGCCATGGTTATGCCTTCTTCTGCTTGCTTGCTTGCCTACTTACTTACTTACTTACTTACTTTGGAGATTTAACGTGCGCTTTCCGACTGATGCGTATTTCGCACACGGGCCCGGCCAGGCCATTTAATGTGTTTCCGAAAGGGGAGAAAGTGGTGTGTGCAACCCAAGAGGGGGCTTTAGAGGTTGCTTATATAGAATTTGGGAATTTAGAGATTTGGAATAGATGCCGATGGGGTTGGGGAGGAGAACTAAGGGAGCTGGGTATGGTGGATGTTTGTTTGTTTATGTGATTTTGATTTGGTAGCTTATTTTGTTTTTAGATGCGTTTTATTAGTTCAGTTTTGATTAAGAATACGCGTAAGGCCTTGAAGTTTTCTAGTTTATTTTGTGGGTTTAGTATTGCTTCTAGAGTGAGTGCCTTGTTTAGATTGAGGGTGGTTTGTAATGCGGTTCGAAATGTGTTCACCCCCAAATTCATTACAGTGTGAAATTTGTTCACCCCTAGCATAAAATCTTGAGATGCCCCCCAAATCCCCCTATTGTTTGACCAATTAGTGCGCCTGGGCGATTTTACTACTAAGACAAAAGGTGCCGGACAAGTAAGATGCCCCCCAGATATACAGTAAGGATAACGAGTACAGTGTCTAGCCGGTTGAGCCACATTTCAAAAATGACTATTGCCGAATGCGCCACATTTTCAGCTGTGTGCATTTCACCGACTCTAGCCGGTAATTAATTAATCAGATTACCGATACCTTTAAATGAGTGTCCCACATTTAAATTGAGTAAACGTTCCTCATTGACATTGAGTTAATCCTGTTATTCATAACATATTTAAGTGACGTTCACTACATGTCACCGTGTGCGACATACGCTTGCAGTCGGAAAGCGCACGTTAAATCTCCAACATGAGTCAGAAACCATGGCAAATGCACACGTTCAAATAAAGTGCATTGAAAGTGGCAGAGGAGGCGTCATTTTTGGGGTACTATGATGGCAGGGATTAAACAGTTGTGACAAGCTGAAGGGATCTTAACTAAAATAGTCTATGGCTTGATTAGATCTTCATAGGCAGCCATCAAATTCAGTTTGACAAAGTTCAAATCCTCTTAACCAAACATCAGGACTTCACAAAAATAGAACTCTCAGAATCTGTACAAATCCGCCGTCACATGCCTTCGATCAACAGAGATCAAGGATATTACATCTCGTCAAACATTTCCAACTATTAGTAGTGTTTGTTCAACTAAATAAATCACGAGTTAGGGCACGCCCTCACGTGTCATCTACTCATGTCAATAGCATGTTGATGTCCGAACCATCAAACGAAAACATTGACAAACTCGATAAAATACACATCAGATACTACCTACAAAGGTTTATACATCTATGTAAGTATTTCTGGAAATATTTAGATATAGCTAAAGAATGGTAATAGTATTATAGGATGACAATGCATATTGAGTTGTATGGTTACCGCCGTTGCCATGATCGTGTCACTTTTATCCAAACGATGATGAAACGATCAAGATTATTTGGTTTATGATTAACTAGAAAGAAAGTTGCTTCTTTTTAGAAATTTAGAATCTTGAGTGTTTTCTTTTCATCCAAGAACCCAAAAATTATCATCAAATGAAAAAAATGATAACATTTGATTACGAATTAAGGAAATATCGGACAACATGCCATTCGACGTGAAAGGCCTCAAGTCAACAATGGCCGTTTCGGATGGTTGTGTGTCTAAACTTTTAACTACGTAACTACTGATATTTAGGAAGCTGAACATTTATACATACCATTACATAATTCAAATGATACGTAAAGCCTACTTATTGCGAGTTTTATTTGGTGGTGTCGTTGTGCTATTCGCTTGTCGAATGGGTTGGACAGTAGCGGCACGGCTAGTGACACACTCTGTCGAATGGGTTGGACAGTAGCATTGACAGCTTTCATAAGAAAATGGTGGTCCACGTGAGACACCCATCGCTGAAGCGTTCCGAAGAAAGTAAACACAAGCGACTAAGTGTGTTCCAAAATCGAAACCTCTCTTCACTAGTCCTCTGAAGTGTTGGGAATTAGGACCCTTGACAGGAAATGAATGCGCTATTCCCAAAGGGCATATGATTGTTTATTTGACAAAGCTATTCAATCATATATGTAAATCTCGTTGAAATCAGACGTCAGTTCTCGAAAAACGGAATTGACCCAGCAAATCCTTGAAAAATTATGCTTCAACCGTGGAAATAAATTGTCTGCCCAAAAGATACATTGTTGCAAGGTGTGTTATTTTTATATTAATATATATTTGAGCTCATAGTCTAATGTTTTTAAAAACGCTTAAAAAATATCTAGTCTCCATACAATATCCCAGAGCGATTTCGAATCCCTTTATTTACCTGCGTTCCAGTGTACACACATCCCTTAAGTGTTCCTATGTACACACACGCGCCTAAGTGTGTTCCCAACGCGAAACCTCTCTTCAGTTGAACTAAAAGTATTTGTCACCTGTTTGCCGGGAATTCCTTTGACAGAAAATGAGTACGTTATTCACAAAGGTCATTGGCGGTGTTTCTTCTAGGACTAGTCAATTATCTATGTATTCATCTTTTTATTACGGAATAAAACACATAGTCAGCAACATTGCAAGGCGACAAGCATAATGCGTTTACATGTGTACTTTTATTTGAAAGAAAACCGAGGTTTGTTAAAAGGCAGTCAATATTCCTTCAAATGACATCGAATCATACCAGTGATTTTATACGGGAATAACATAGCCAATCAGAGAACGCCCTATGTTACGTGTCATGCGCGTGCAGTTTCTTTTTTGGCGGTTTGTGTAATTCTCCTGCTGTGGCAAATATATCCATTCTTGTGTGTTTGTTCTGTATTGGAGTCATTCATCTCACACTGAACCAGGAAGCTCAGAAATAGTGTATTTTTCTTTGCGTAAAGCTTTTCATATACATATATTGACCAGGCAGACCACATCGACCAACCAGTATTTGTTTTTAGTATGAAGGCCAAAGGCCCATATACAAAATATGAACAATTTACAATTATGGTAGTGGCAATATACATACTTTGAAACATTGATTGCAGTTTAGATTGAGAGAACTGTCATGGCTGCCCCGCCCGTTTGTAGTCCGTTTGCTGAGTCACATTTGCGTTCCATTAGTAAATATTTTATGGTCACGGTAAAGTCGTACTGACCTGAGACAACCGAGGTAACCACCTTTCTGGCAACTTGCACAAAGCGATCTCAGCGCTAAGATGATCGTAACTCTCATATTTTAACACAGGCTTACAAGAGTCTCAGCGCTAAGATCGCTTTGTGCAAGTGGGCCCAGGGTTGACAAGACCCAACCTCAGTTAACAGCGTTAATCAAGGAGAAACCTAGGGCAACGTCCAAACTAAAGCGCAGAAAATGCAAACGCGCCAGGATAGGAGAAACACAACAGCCATTCCTGTAACACACATCTTTCGATGTTAACAATGTTTCATTGCTTGACAAGGCTGCGATTGTACCTTTTCTATTCAATGCATGTAAAACGTCAAGAAAATAACCCACAGAACATCAAAGGAGATGCAATATAATCATCAAAGTTGCATTATTGATTCTAAAGTATTTACATCAACATTCGAACCCCCAATTATAGGTTTCTGGCGTGCCCAATGGACGCAATGGACGCGGCGCCTTATACACTTCGTTCTTCATTGTTCTTTGCGATTTATAGCGTAACTATCTCATAAATATAAATATAAGGTATGATTTTCGTTCGAGAGGAGTGATTTTTGTTTTGATTGTTTTTGTTTGTTTGTTTTGTTTTGGGGGTGGGGGTCTTTTTAAATCGCATGCCATTTATCATCCTCGGTTAACCAGTGTATTATAAATCTGCTCTATTTTGAAAAATACACAGGACCTATTTGCTGCCATTGCTTCGTTTTGTGCCCGATTCCAAAAACACAGGGATACAATTAACAGTTAGAGAGAGGAAAGACGGGGGTGGTGACGTCGCCTTCGAAACATGATGTCGAAAGGCTTCGGGGTATGATAGAATGGAGATATAAAACACTGGATAATCAATCATAATCAGTTATTATAATTAATCCCGGCTTACGAATGGCGTCTGTTCAGAAGTGAACATATTTAGTAATATGTATTACTGTCAGTGTTACTCCATGTACATATATATGTATGTGTTTAGTAAACTCTTAAACTGCATGCAATTCAAGCAAATATCGACATTTTATATCACTAAGTTTTTTATTTGCTAAAAAATAACAGGTATACACAATACTGATCGCAAACGCAAATAATCAATGATGCAAACAAATCACGACTTAACGTACACGTAGGAGAATAAATGTAATACAATCGGGTAGGAAAAGAGTCAACCGTATGATTTTAATGAATTATGACAAGATTCAATCGTGGTCTGGTTAACAAGGTGTCATGACCGCAATGTATACGATTCAACCTTTTTTTTATTTAAAAATAATAATTCTAGCATCATAATCATAGAATCATTCCAGGAATACAAACGTTGATTGTTAATTATTTAAAATAAGTTATATAGACTCACTGAAAAAAACCATCTGTCATCTAACGGCTATGGGTATTCATTCAGGCAAGTTGTCCTTCACATTCCATGTATTCAATGCGCACGTTTGGACTATTCCGTCATTTTGTTTCAACTGAATTTAAGAATACAATGGGTATGGAAAGCGGCTGATTTATTTCAGTTGCGACTAGTGAAATAAGAAAAGGAAATAACAAGAAGATATAAACACCATGGCGTCGTCTGCTGGACACCCGAGTTGAGAGGGCACGGGACTCCATATCCGGGCTGACCTGCGCACTCCGCGGCTTTTGTTGTGACGTTGTACACGCTATACAGCAGGTACTTCCGGTACGGGTCCGGCGTGTATCTCAGTAGTCGGATTCCAACAGGAGTCAGGGAATTGTCTTGGATGAAATCCAGCGTCCGGAAGTGGCATCTAGAAAACAGTTAACCAACTTTTATATAACATACAGAGTGAATTACAGATAACGTGTTAATTACGGACTAGCCGTCGTCATATAACTGGAAAACTATGAGTTAAACAAGAAATAAACGTGAGTCCCTGGGGCCCTTTCTCCCTATCACTATTATGTTTGTTTGTGGTTAAACGTCGCACTAAGCAATATTCCAGCTTAATGACGGCGACTATAGTCTGTCTTACAGCCCTTGAACCATTTTATTTTCCTTCTCGACAGCCCTACCTGTAATGATATAGCCCTAAATGAAGCAAGTCTAGATTTTACAC